>NC_057849.1:301881786-302523331 GCF_015237465.2 Chelonia mydas | reverse complement strand
ACATTCAGCTCATTTATTAGGCTCCACTAAATGGGGGATGAGGCAATTTTCCTGCAGGGAGCATATTACTCTAGTATTTTCACTGACTAACACTGTGATCTTGGAAAACTGCCTCTGTCCCCACGTGATACTGCAACAGTTGAAACCTCTCAGACCAATCAATAGAAAGTCCTCCCTGGTTTAAACAAGGATCCTCCACTGGGGGATAGTAGCAACAACCAGGGAAGCTGAGAGGAAAGCCACTTCATACCCCAGATCTGTTGACCTTTGGGACAATATTGCATGGCTGATTTGTTCTCAGGCTTCCTGGGAGGGAGTCATAAATTGCTGATAACTTGTGGATGATGGGATGCGGATTGTAGAGTTATTACAGCTCTTTTTACAAGTAATTCTTAATTCTTCTAATATGGTTTAATGGGCCCACAGTTTAGGACTGGGGCATATTTCCTAAAAGGGAACAAAACAAAACTGAATTAAATAAACAGAAAAGCTCCCCAGTGTGGGACTCAACCAAGTCCTATGAGTCTGGCTGTGGAGCTCTCCCTCCCACAAGGGTTTTCAGAGAGGAAAAATGATGTGATGGAAAGCAAGAGATCTGGATTCAATTCCAGGCTCTGCTATAGACTACCTATATGACCTTGGCCAAGTCACTTACTCTCTCTGAGCCTCAGTTTGCCACCTGTAAAATGGGGATAATAGCACTTCCTTATCTCTCAGGGATGTTATGAGGATAACTACATTAAAAATTGTGACATGCTCAAATATTATGGTATTGGGTGGGGAGGGATATATAAGTATCTAAGGTAGGTAGATTTATTCTCCCCACCTCTGTTTTCCAAACATAGCCTGTTAGCTGAACATCTGTACAAAAAGAAGTTTAACCCCTTGTTCAATGGAGACAATGAAGTTTCCTTACCCTTTATCTCACTCCAATATAATTCCTAGATACTATGGTGACAGATAGATATGCTTAAACAGATTAAACAGAAGTCAAGATTAACCAAAGGTTAACTGTATCCCCCAGTTGCACTGGCTCAAGTGCTGTTCCTAACTAGGAGCTACCCAAGAGTGGAGCCCCTAGCTTTCATCCTGTGGAGCTGCTAAGCTACTCAGAGTTGAAGCTAAGGTCTAATGCAGCTGATAAGCAGCATATGAATGGAGCCCTGCAAGAATTCTGCTTCTAATGGTGCTCAGCTAGTTTTGATGCAGATATCTGGTGTTCCGAAGTCCTTGGTAAAATTGGGATTCTGCTGTCATTTCAATGCACAGCTCACCTTGATTTAATCCCCCACTTCTTTAGGGCAGCACTTCTTGTACACTAATGTATCACTTTCCAGGATGTACACAGAGATTCAGCCATTAGGCTGGTTCCTTCCAGGCACCTTCAATTTAAACTGAGTCTTAAAGTCATTGTAAACTATATTGGCAGCCAATGAAAGCATTCAGGAACGCTTACTATTGCAATAAAAATTAGTAGCCTAACGCCAGCAGAAACATACTGAATAAACTGGTTTCAGAGTAACAGCCGTGTTAGTCTGTATTCGCAAAAAGAAAAGGAGTACTTGTGGCACCTTAGAGACTAACCAATTTATTTGAGCATAAGCTTTCGTGCTGTAGCTCACGAAAGCTTATGCTCAAATAAATTGGTTAGTCTCTAAGGTGCCACAAGTACTCCTTTTCTTCTATACTGAATAAACTGTGTGTTACTGCACCAGGTTGGGACTGTGACAGGCTTAGGGAAGTTAGACCTGGTCTACACTCAGATTTTACATCGGCATAGCTATGTCTCTCAGGCGTGTGAAAAATCCACACCCCTGAGAGACCTAGCTATACCGACCTAACCCCCAATGTAGACAGAGCTAGGTTGATGGATGAATTCTTCCATTGACTTAGCTGTTGCGTCTCGGGGAGGTGGATTACCTACTTGGACAGGAGAACCCCTCCTGTCGGCATAGATAGTGTCTACACTGAAGTGCTACAGCAGGACAGCTGCACTGTTGTGGTGTTTTAAGTGTAGATATAACCTTAGGCACCCAATGCAAGCCAGAAGCTTTAGGCTCCTTTGAAAATCCTAGCCTCATGATACAGCTCTCTGTAGGAATCCAATTCAGGAGGAATTATAATAACCTACCTGAATGGTAATGAAAGTCTGAACTAGCAGCTCCACATCAGCACTTGAAAGGAGAAACTTCAGCCTGGCAGTATTTGGGAGATGATATCGAGCTGTTTTAGTTATGCTATTACTTAGTTCATCTAATGGTTGGCTGGAATATATAGTTACTTTGACTGTTGTCACTGGTTGAATGTAATCTGTAGTAACTGAAATCCATCCACATAACCTGGGGGAAGGGAAAGTGAGAATCAGAGTGAAGCTGTAATTGATTAGAATTGTTAATATGCATGAGAGAACAATGCAAATAGAGTTCACTGATAATACACAAGGAACTTCCTGTAGACCAGGCCAGACCAAAGATGCCTCAAACTTGCATAAAATAAATGCAACTGTTATAATATTGGTTACAATTTAAAAAAGAAAAACATATCAGTCAGGGGGTCCATCCCTTCAGATAAATCTGAAAGGGGTAACTAGGTGTAAAATATTTGAGAACTGCTTTTCTACATATGTCATTACATAATGAGATATATTTTGGCTGCAAGACAAACTTGGAAATATTATGACAGGTTTCAGAGTGGTAGCCATGTTAGTCTGTATCAGCAAAAACAATGAGGAGTCCTCGTGGCACCTTAGAGACGAACACATTTATTTGGGCATAAGCTTTTCTGGGCTAAAACCCACTTCATCAGATGCATGGAGTGGAAAATACTTTTTTCCACTATTACTATTTTCCATTCCAGGCATCTGATGAAGTGGGTTTTAGCCCATGAAAGCTTATGCCCCAAAATATTTGTTAGTCTCTAAAGTGCCACAAGGACTCCTCATTGTTTTAGGAAATATTATGTGCAACATGGCCTGTTTAACTGAGACTTGAGTTTTGCATTTCCTTACTTTATGATTTTTAACTTTGCCGTCTCAATATTGCTAATGCAGTTTTATGCTTATAATTTGATTTTAAAACATCCTATTTCTTAATAATAGCATTTAAATGATCCCAATAAGGCTTTGGAGTTGACAGTGCATCTAGGACTTTGGAGGCAATGCGGGGCAAGTCCTTTGTTGAATACAATATTTGAGGAATACCATATTGGTAAAAAATAATGCATAAAATAAGTTAAATAATAATATCCATATTTGATAAATGTGTTCAATTAATAATTTCCAAGTAGCCCTAACAAATGTTTATTACAGAGACTGTTTTGCAACGTTACCTATAGTGGTCACTACCAGTCATTGTTACTATAAGTTTATATTAACATAAGCACTTAAAAGATAACCCAACATACTTTAAAAATAACCACAGTAGAATCTTACCAGTACATATGTTCCATAACTGGCTCATAATACCAGCAATCTCTCCCCACTCCTCAAATATTTAATAGCAGATTACAGTAGAGAGCTCATATTATGTTGTCCTTTTGTTTCAAAATACAACTTTGAACACTTAGTAGTAGTAGCATGCTATGAAATATTAAACAATGCTTATCAAATAAATCAAAGTACATTCTGAGTACATGCAGTCTCTCATTTGAAAAATTTTGCAAGTCCCAATGAATCATTCAGTCATTCATGTGAATAGACAAAGTCCAACTCTACTTAAATAATTTCATACAGGCATAAACTTGACAGATGAGACCATCCAACCAAATACCAACATACATATGTTTTCTTTGCTACTAATTCAGACTTTTTAATTTGGATGAAAGCTTTTATTTTTTTCTAGTCTCTTTCTGCTTGACTCCAAAGTAAGGTTATAATCTCCTGTTTATGGCAGAATGTGTCAGAGTGGAAATGAATGCCACCAATGCACTGCAGGATTGAATAGGAGAGGATGAGGATTTACTCCTCTTCAGCTCATTTATCTACATAAATAAATAATAATAACAATAACTAGCCCTTATCTAACACTTTTTATCCCTAGATATCAAAGTGCTTTACAAAGGAGGTCAGTATCATTTATCCCTATTTTACAGATAGAAAACCGAGGCACGGAGAGATATGACTTGCCCAAGGTAACCCAAGAGGCCAGTGGTAGGCTGTCAGTAGAACCTAGGCCTACTAAGTCCAGGTCCAGTGCTCTATCCACTGGGAAAAAATAATGAGGTAAAACAAGTGCAGCATGGTTTAATGCTTTCAGTCTAATAAATTTGAATGGGTTCCCAAGTATTTGCGTGATTGCCTGATATAAAATACAGAATACCAAGACATATTTAAAGATAGGACCCAAAACAATCCCCCCACCACCACCAAATCCTAGACTTAAGAGATTCAGATCTAAATTTATCTTAACTTTGAAGTGTGGTCCCCTTTCTAATTATATATAATAATTGAGGGCAGTCACTGGCATAATTGGCCATCTGTGTATTTTCATATGTGTGAAATGAACACTAGGAAAAGTTATTCATGCTTTTGCAACCATGTTCACAGAGAGCTGATGGATAATAATCTTTAAGACTGGATTCCAGATTAAATGTATTTTCTGGATAAAATGCAATTTTCCTCAGTTATGTTGTGTGTTATTAAAGAGCCACAGGCATGACTGCAAAACCTAGTGGCTGGTGGGGCAATCAGGGGGACCAGAAAGATTCTAGCCTGTTTCTAGGGAAAATCCAACAGCATTTGCCATCCCTGCTGTTCTGTTTTCAGTTTAGTGTTCAGTCTTGTATAGCTTCCACTATTAACGACAGTACAATATTTCAGGGAGACGTCTTCCTAGCTATCTCTTTGAAGAAAACTGATACAATGTATTTACCACATTGGCATTTATGGATACAGAAACTTTCAGGAAGGATAAAAATTAAATCAATCAATCACTCTCCACACTTGAAAAGCACAATGGGGGAAAGAAATCAATGCACAGCATAGGCCAAATTTGGGTAAAATATGAGAAGCAGTAGAACTTTACTCAAGAGATAAGATCCCATTAATATAAATGGGGGCAGGTCACATGCCACAGTCCAAGTCTTTCTATAGTTAGGTTTCCACATAAAATCCATGTCTTTATGCAAGCCCACAGCAAAAGTGGCTGCAAAATAGCCCATCCATCAGTCTCCTGAAGACAAACAAGAATAACACTAGATTAGTGTAAACAGGGAAGAATGTGAAAACTGTGGTCCATTCAGACAATAATAATATTTTTCATTATTATGCATCTGGTTCCGAAACACTGTGGTGATGGCTGCCTTAGAAATGTTTGTATAAATGTTTCTTAGAGTTTTTGTGCCGTCTGTCCGTCTGCACACTCAGGAAACCAGCTCTGCATTGGTGCAAATTCAGATGGTTTTCTTTGCACGCAGGAGCATTTGAAACTTTAATAAAACCTCACATTCTGTAGAAATCAATAGGGCCAGCAG
This sequence comes from Chelonia mydas, assembly GCF_015237465.2. NCBI lineage: Eukaryota > Metazoa > Chordata > Testudines > Cheloniidae > Chelonia > Chelonia mydas. The sequence continues at coordinate 302,517,862 of NC_057849.1, read as the reverse complement.
AAAATTGATATAAGAACATAAGAATGGCCATACTGGGTCAGACCAAAGGTCCATCCAGCCCAGTATCCTGTCTACCGACAGTGGCCAATGCCAGGTGCCCCAGAGGGAGTGAACCTAACAGGTAATGATCAAGTGATCTCTCTCCGGCCATCCATCTCCACCCTCTGACAAACAGAAGCGAGGGACATTCCTTACCCATCCTGGCTAATAGCTATTAATGGACTTAACCTCCATGCATTTATCCAGTTCTCTTTTAAACCCTGTTATAGTCCTAGCCTTCACAACCTCCTCAGGCAAGGAGTTCCACAGGTTGACTGTGTGCTGAGTGATAGTATGACATACCACCAATACTAACTCGAGACAACCTCTGTGTGAACACAAAGAAAAGGCTTGCATTTGCTTTCATGTGTAGTCAGTTCCTGTCTACATTTACTTCTCAGGAACATCAGATAAGTATATATTTCTCCTTCCCTCTATACTCAAAGGGTACTCAACAAGTCTACTGATATTTGAAGTGGCTGGAACAGCTATATTTGTTGTCATACCACTTTCTGCTGTGACCTTATCAGATCTTACAGGTCAATCAGGATTGTATCTGATCTGTAATTGGATGGGAGGCCTCAAAGGAAATCCTATGATGGTGCGGGAGAATCAGTAGGTGTCAGCCTTCCTCTTGAATTGGTATTGAAATAATGCCCAAATATGGTGCTAAAGAGCACTGCACTGCTGGGGGTATTTTGGATCTTGTAGCTTTGGGCAAAAATGACATTCTACCCAACTGTGGTTCTTTAGGGTCCCTGACGTATTTTGGAACAGAAGATACCCTGGCCATATTCTAATTTAGGCAATCACATTCCGCCAACCAGAGTTCCTTCTGCAGTTTCAGTGCATAAATTATTCATCATCATATCCTAAATTGTGGTGGAGCTTTTCGTTAAACAACTGCTGGGTTCTTATGCCAGAGGTGGCTGCATGTCAGTGATTGGTGAACTTTGACCTTAATAATTTTGGAACCCCAGAAGCAGGCTCTGTGGGCTTGCACCTGGGTATGTGGACAGCAGTATAAGCTATCCAAAACATCTGCTCTGCTGGGGGATTCAAGGCAGTTGGCACAGTGCAGGAAGTAGACTGGACAGAGCCAGGCAGCCTCCTCCTGAGGAACTCCTGCTGTAAATGAAAGCTGTCTAAAGGAGGACAAAAAGAAAAGGAGGACTTGTGGCACCTTAGAGACTTACAAATTTATTTGAGCATAAGCTTTTGTGAACTACAGCTCACTTTATCGGATGCATAATGGTATAGGCCTCTGTCCCCATGGCCGTATTGAGGCACAAATTTACAACCAATAGACTAATGGGGGAGTGATGAGTCAAGCCCATTTAAAAAAAAGTGCTTTGGAATCCTTTGAGATAGAAGGCACTATATATTTTAATATATTATTTTAATTTGGATTATTTTCTGTGTTCTCACACAGTTCTAATGGAAGACTTTGGTTTATGGAAAAATATCCAACTAAGGTAATAATAACTAAGTGGTATCTTCACATTGCCAATAATGTTACCTTCATTTCCCAGTATTCAATAATATTTTTTCTATTAGATTTTGGCAAAGGAGGGGTGCTCTCCCCTCTCTTGTTTAATGATATTCAAAGCATGTCGATTGTAGGGCTGGAAGAACTTTCCAAGAAGTTTTTTATGTCTCTTACTATAACTGTTGAAATTAAATGCATGAGAGGAAAATGGCTCTTACAACACTTGGAGAGGAAATTCTTTTTGTTGCTTCTTTAAGATGTTAGTTCAATATTTGGACTGTTATATTTTCCTTAAATCATTTTCATCTACTTTGTATTTCACCAGCATATATTTGTTTTTCTAACATTACACTATTTTATGTATTTTTCTTGGAAATTACAGTTCTAAACAACATACAGTACCTAATTTTAATTGTTAATTATTTAGAATCCACTTCCATAAATCCATGCTTTGAATGCACAATGCAAGGTGCAAAATAAATGAAAACATATAGAGCCTGAAGTCAATGGGATTTGGATCAGGCCCAAAATGCTTTCAAGTTTGTACACAAGACAGCTCTTAAAAGAATCTGCTAAACTGCCATGGGGTCAGCTGTCAATAACCTTGTAACACAGTTAGAGGCATTTATCACAAAGTAGAATTGCAAGCGCACACACACACGTAGATTAAGGTGAATCATAGCAATCATCACAGAGATTAATTAGGGCTGGCCCAATCCTGACTTCTGTCAGAATTCAGGGCATTCAGCACCTTATAAAGTGTTCTGCAGCTTCCCTTCAGTTGGGGGTCCATGGTCCTGATATTCAAATTTATGTTGTTCCTGCCCTGCACAGTTTTGCAGAAATACTGTAAATGAGAAGCCTTCTGCAAAGTATAATTCAAAGGCTTTGTGCATGGAGAGCACCGCTCTGATCTACTCACTGCATTTCCCCTTATTTTAGGTAAAGATATCTGGATGTTTACATATTCCTAGAGAACCAGATTAAGAAAATGCATAGCCAGTGCACTCATGATAAAAGAATATTAAGCTTGCATGCTCAAATATTGGCTGGAAATGAATTTCAAATTGCATGTTTTTTGATAATAATCAAAGCTTGCAATTTGCACTTGGTTGGTTGGTTACATATGCCATCCACTCAAGGAACAAAAGAAATGTTAATGTGATTTACTTATCTAACTAAACAAAGCAGGAATTTCAAAGCTCAAATATTTAATATTTGTTACAAATTATTTGCAGCTATGCAAGCAGGAAATATTTTTTATGAAGGAATTTGAAAATAGTTTTGAATAATGAATACAGCTGAGAATTTTGCAATCTGCTTGCAAACATTTCACAAACAGAAAAGTGGGTGAAATGCAACCAATTATTTATTATGAGTTATACACTGAGCTCTACTACTAGACAGTACATCATTTATGTTTCTCACATATGGCAATTTGTATTTTTGCAAACTCTTAGGTTATGGTATTACTACAGAGTTAGCCTACAGAGTAAGGCTAACCCCCTTCCTGTCTACATACGAAATATTCTCACTCAAGTTTTCTGGTGCTTTCAACCCAGCTAGCTGGCACAGCTGGGGTTATAGACTAGAGCCCAGGTGCTGCTTTTACCCGGGTTGGTAACCTGCCCACTTTGCAGTGAGGATGCAGGCTAAATCACTGATAGTCCTCCAAAGCCTTCCCACAATTCCCCCATGATGCTTGCAGACCAAGTGCCAGCTCATGCCAAAGTCCCCAGGCCTCACTGAACACTAACAAATGCATAGCTGGAAACCAGTCTGGCTCATCCTGTGTTAGCACTGTTAAAATAGGCATTCGATTTATAGAAATGTGTTTAGTGTTAGACTTAATGAAATGCTTGTGAGTTGCTGCATGCATTAATCTCATTTATAATATCTGTACCCCATGCTATAAGTAAAATTTAGGTGTTTTGCTCTATAACTATAAAAGAGTTTTCTATGAAACTGGAAACCCCCACAGTCAGGAGAGAAGCATTACCAAGTGTGAAATACTAGTTTACCTCAAGAGGTATCATCTCCTGCTAAACAAAAGAAGCCCCATAGATACCAGACAAGCCATTGTGCAACATCAGTGCATAAAAGATTTTGTTGATTGCTTCCCCCCACACCCATGAAGAGGAGATGTGCATAAACATTCATCCCATCAGCATGAGCTCTGGAGAAAGGGAATAAAAATAGCTGTTAATAAGAAATTGTTATCTCTATACTGCTTGGATTTCAAAGTGAGGGTAAGACTTCTAAGTATAAGCAAGGGATCCCGACTGTTTAGCTTGGATTAGCCCTGATGAACATATAGAGTTTGCACATTACAGCAGCTTCTATTACTTTTAGAACCTAAGATTGTAACTAAATTGTGTGTGTATGTTTGCCTGATTTAATCTTGTTGTGACCGAGGTCCTAGGGGGCCACGCTGAGGTCACTCAATTAGGGTGCAGAGTAACAGCCGTGTTAGTCTGTATTCGCAAAAAGAAAAGGAGTACTTGTGGCACCTTAGAGACTAACCAATTTATTTGAGCATGAGCTTTCGTGAGCTACAGCTCACTTCATTGGAGTGAGCTGTAGCTCACGAAAGCTTATGCTCAAATAAATTGGTTAGTCTCTAAGGTGCCACAAGTACTCCTTTTCTTTTAGAGATAAAAAGGATCAGGACCCAAGGGGTTTTTATACAGTTCCAGGCCTTCTCTTGACAGGTCGGAGTCCTTAGGCGAACAATAGGCAATCATGGAGACTTTGAAGTAGATCTATTTCCTAAGCATCACCGGTAATTAGCTACATGGATTAACATAAGGCAATTGCCTGTTTTCCACAATTCGCAGGTGATTTGCTATACATTTCAAAGAGAGATAAATACAGCAATATCCTATGTTTACACTTCATTTAAATGTTAAGATGTCCTTTTGATCTCTGAATTAACAGAATACAGCATAGACAGGGACTGTGTGATTACATTGTTAGCCTCTAACAATATATATATAAACACCCAAAAACACAAATGTTATCTACCAAAATGTCTCTAAAGGTTGAATTTGGGTCATCTATCCTGAAGTATGCTTAACCCTTTCTGGCCATGCATCACACTTGGAAATAACTTTTATTTCTTCTTCTTAGTTAATAAATCTTCAGTTAGTTTGTTATAGGATTGGCTAAAAGTGTCACCATTGTTTTGAGATCTGAGGTGCAATTGACCTGGGGTGAGTGACCCTCCTTTGGGACTGGGAGTAACCTGAATATTGTTTCAGAGTAGCAGCCGTGTTGTTGATTGTTGTGATTTTTGGTGTAAGGGACCATCTATCACAAAGGCAGGCTTGCCTGTGTGGCAAGATAGACCACAGCATGCAAGGGGACTGTGTGTGACTCCATGTTAAGGCTATTATAGCACTTGAGGAGTTAACACTTGATAGCTGGTTGGTGAAATCTAAGTATAGAACTAACAACCAGTGTGGGGTTTGTGCCCTGGTCTGTAACAGGCTGCCCTGAGGTTGGTACTCTCGTTGGTGAGCCACTCCAAGCAGCTTGACACCCCTGTGTGCCTTGAAGGACAGACAAGTTTAACCACAGTTCACTAGGAAATAATCATAAAGTGTCTCAATTTAGTGCAGTGCAAAGAACCCACAGTTATTCCCCCAGAAGTCATAACGACATACCTGTGTGAATACAGCACCAGTGAGGACACAGTAACAGGTAGACCTGTGCTATGTGGCTGCTCAGAACCAGGCTAGGCTAACCTGGATGCTCAGACCTTAGTGCTGATTACCTGAGTTAATTCTGCAGTGAAGATATATTCTTAATGTCTACCTATCAGTAACACCATTACACACATCGGAACTTTTAGGTGAAATCAGTGCTTCTTACAATGATTGCAATGGCATTGATTTAAAATAAAACCACTGAAGGCAGAAACTATAGGAAAGCAAAGTTGAAAACCTCTCTGTAACCAGCATCCTACTGAGATGTGGGAACAAAAGAAGAAAGGCCAAGACAAATGCAAGTGGTGCTGAGGAGATGGAGGAGGGAGTCACACGCCCACATTCACCATTGCCAAGCAACCTGAAAACACACTGTACATCAGAATAACATGGGTTTTGCACTGAATCTGAAGGCTTCCAGCAAAGCAATCTATTATAGGAACATTGTTAGTAGATGGAATGATGATACACAGAAGGAATTGCTGTTTTAGGAAGATGTTTGAAAAATTCCTGTTCAATAAGTTAAGAAAAGCATCTGCTAAGAAGACTACTGCTGGTGCAATACTGGACAACCCCAAAGGAAAAGAGAATGAAAATAGTTAAGGGACAGGCAGAAAATCCATGGAGTGACTTATTGGCAAATGTCATCCAGATTTCTCATCCACCAAACAGTGCACACTGGAAAGTGTCTTTCTGCCCTGTATAGTTCAGACAAGTCCCAGATTGTAATAAGTGTAGGAGAAGCTGCATTATAACCTAAGTGCCTTTGACACACACCCCTTCACTTTCTCTCTGCCTCTCCTGGACTTATGTCTGACAAGAGAACTAATGCATTGGACACTATCCACAATGGATGTAGGATTTGTTTGTATTCCAAGTGTTGGGCCCAACATGAATTTATAACACATTATTTTACCTAACTCAGTCCATCTGCTTTTCTAATTCACCTATCACTGAGTGACCAGGTGCCAAATGATTGACCAAACATGAGGATATACAAAAGAGGCTGACCATTGCAAATAGCAGCCCTTACAACCCATTTGGAGGGCCTGGTGCAATGAATGTGAAGACCTGCTGATCATGTAGTGTGGCGTGGTTGTAAGATGAATGCTCAGGGAGAAGGGGATTTAACCAAAACACACCAGGAATACTCAGACCTTCCCCACAGATGTGTTGTCCTCTGCTTTTCTCTGCCTTGTTGCATGGTGTGTTGTACTGCTGAGCTTTTCGATAAGGTAAGGTAGATTCAGGCTAGCCACACAGACAGCTGGGTTCAGACATTAGTCTGTATTTCTTTATCCCAAATGGCTACTTGAACAGGGTACAAAGGCAAACAGGGTACAATGGCAATACTGTCTGCTTTCTCAGCGTTTCTGGAGCATGAATCCACCCCATTTTTTGGTGGCTTCAATTTTTGTGTTGAGGATATATCCAGCACCTTTAGTCCCCTGCATCCTCCCTCTTGCCTACTCTTTTGTCTTTCAACTCTCCTATCTTCCAAAATGGCCACCCACTTGACTTTGCATTCACTAAGAATTGCTCTCTCTCAGATCTTTCTATCACTAAGATCCTTCCTGCCAATGACTACCTCATCTCCTTTAACATTCTCCTTCCCCCCCTCCCATTCCCCACCTCTCCATGCAGCTTTTCTATTGCCTCCAAATCATTTAGTCTCCTGACTTGTCAGCTGCTCAAAGTCGCCCACCTGTTATTCTCACATCCACTGAGTCAGCTGTTGTCCATTCACTCCACTCTCTCTTCCACTTTGACTCCCACTTTGCCATCTGTTACACTAACCCCAACCCTGGCTCATGCTCAACATGTGCTTTTTCCATTCCTGCTCCTAGGCTGCAGACTGCCTCTGGAGAAAATCCCATGACCCTGGAGACTTCCTCCATTACAGATTTGTTCTCTTTCAAAGTAACATCATTGGTAGCTATCAGATTGCATCATTATATTTAATTGCTAATTCTGTTTATGTAACGTGTACAGGAGTTAGATCTTCAGAAAATGCTTATTGACAGCTGTGATACAGTTCTTCTTAGAAGCTGAAGATATCAGTAATAAAATTGGCTTCCTTCCTAATTTTTTCTGGCTGAATCTCTCTGAGAATCCTTCCAAGGAGTAAGTACTGCCAACAGGTTACTCCACTGTAAGTGAACAAAACATTACTAGGTCTCAGAAGCCCTGTAAGTGCAGAAACAAGCCCAAGAGAGGAACTGGCCAGGATAATGCATCTGCCCCAAATGAATTAGGAAAACGTGTACAAAGTTGAAGCACAAGCAACATGAAGAGCTCATTTTCAAACATCCCAGATAACAGTATTTTTCTTTCTCAATTTTGGGTTATCTGCTAATTTGCGCTGGCAAGAAGGGTTGTGATACTTACACTTAGATATGTTAGCTGAAGAGAGGGGAAAAAAAAGAGCCAAGGTCATATTAAAATGGTTTTGATGAATGTCATCCCAAAAGCATTGAGAGTGCAAGAGGCAAGTGAACCCACAGAGCAGCTTGCGACAGAGTAAAATTTGCCATTTAAAGACTGTGCCTTTACTGATATCAGTGAAATGATTTGGGACACAAGAATGTTTGGGACTAACTCACCCAAAATCTGATAAATCAAGGAAATGAGCTTGATTTACATAAAGCATCAGACACTGGTGTAGCCCCTTTAAATCTTTGTCCTGAGGGGGGGAAGTGCTGATTGTTCCAGGAAAAGGAAGTGTTTTGGGTGGTTGGGGAGAGCATGGAGAGAGGGAGAGCAACAGGGTGTGTGCCTGGAACTCCAGACGGAAGGGCTGCAGCAAGCAGGCCCTCACAGAGTGAAGCAGCCAAGAAAGTGCCCGAAGCCTTGGAGGGACAGGGCGGCCGACCGGGGACACCCCAGGACAGGAGCCATGAGGAGCACTGCGCCAGGGAGGAATCTCCTGAGAAGGACAAACCAAAGCTGGATCCAATGTCACTGCTGCCCGGAGCTATATGGGGCCGTGAGTACTGGGGCTTGTGACTACATTGAGAATAAGGAGAGAGGCTGTTAGCTAGTTAAGAGGGGAGGTGGTCACTCTGTGTGGCTTGGCAGAGAGCGGCAGAAGAGGGCACCAGAGGGGTTTGTTGGAGAAAGTTCACTGGTTGCCAAAGATGACCAGAAGCACGCAAGACTCACCACTGGACTGGAACTTTGTCCAGGACTCCTGAACTCTATGTGCAGACACATTGCTTAGTGTCTGACCTTTCAAGGCCTGTGGGGCCTTGTGTTGAATGCAACCCAGTTTTACCACTCCCCTTATACTTCCCCCTGTGGTTTTTCTCCATTCATCTCTCTGTGAATAAATATTTATCTTTCCTCTATTCATTGTAACCAAAGGTGGATCCAGACGGCTGGCACTTAACATTAAAAAGGTTGCAGAGCAGTTTTTAAACTAAGAGATGGGGGAAAGCCAATTGCTGCAGAGGCTCACGTGGATCGGACGGAGACTTCTCTTTGAGGAGGGTCTAGTGATAGAGATCTCTAGGTTTTAGTCAGGAGGAAAGGATGGAAGAGGATAAAGTATGGGCCAGATCAGATGAGAAACATTCACATAAAGAATCTGACACATCAGAAAAGGGTAGTGACAAGTTTTTAAAGTGCTTGTACACAAATGCTAGAAGTCTAAATAATAAAATGGATGAACTAGAGTGCCTCATGTTAAAGGAGGATATTGATATAATAGGCATCACAGAAACCTGGTGGAGTGAGGACAATCAATGGGACACAATCATTCCGGGGTACAAAAATATCGGAAGGCCAGAACAGGTCATGCGGGGTGGAGAGTGGCACTATATGTGAAAGAAAATGTAGAATCAAATGAAATAAAAATCTTAAATGAATCCACATGTTCCATAGAATCTCTATGGATAGTAATTCCATGCTGTAATAAGAACATAACAGTAGGGATCTATTATCAACCACCTGACCAGGACAGTGATAGTGACAATGAAATGCTAAGGGAGATTAGAGAGGCCATCAAAATAAAGAACTCAATAATACTGGGGGATTTCAATTATCCCCATATTGACTGGGTACACGTCACCTCAGGACGAAATGCAGAGACAAAATTTCTCGATACTTTAAATGACTGTTTCTTGGAGCAGCTGATACAGGGGAGAGGCAACTCTTGATCTAGTCCTGAGTGGAGCGCAGGATCTGGTCCAAGAGGTAACTGTAACAAGACCGCTTGGAAATAGTGACCATAATATAGGGCCACCCGCCAAAAACTCAAAAGGTAATAACAAAATGTTTAAGTACATCAGAAGCAGGAAGTCTGCTAAACAACCAGTGGGGCCCTTGGACAATCGAGTTACAAAAGGAGCACTTAAAGACAATAAAGTCATCGCAGAGAAACTAAACTTGCTTCAGTCTTCACAGCTGAGGATGTTAGGGAGATTCCCAAACCTGAGCCGTCTTTTCTAGGTGACAAATCTGAGGAATTGTCACAGATTGAAGTGTCACCAAAGGAGGTTTTGGAATGAATTGAGACACTTAACAGTAACAAGGCACCAGGACTAGATGGGATTTACCCAAGAGTTCTGAAAAAACTCAAATGTAAAATTCCGGAACTATTAACTATGGTTTGTAACCTGTCCTTTAAATCAGCTACTGTACCCAGTGACTAGAAGATAGCTAATGTAACGCCAATATTTAAGAAGGGTTCTAGAGATGATCCTGGCAATTACAGACCGGTAAGTCTAATGTCAGTATTGGGCAAATTAGTTGGAACAATAGTAAAGAATAAAATTGTCAGACACATAGAAGAACATAACCTCTTGCACAAAAGTCAACATGGTTTCTGTAAAGGGAGATCATGTCTTACTAATCTATTAGAGTTCTTTGAAGGGGCAACAAACATGTGGACAAGGGGGATCCAGTGGACATAGTGTACTTAGATTTCCAGAAAGCCTTTGACAAGGTCCCTCACCAAAGGCTCTTATGTAAATTAAGTTGTCATGGGATAAGAGGGAAGGTCCTTTCATGGATTGAGAACTGGTTAAAAGACAGGGAACAAAGGGTAGGAATAAATGGTAAATTTTCAGAATGGAGGGGGGTAACTAGTGGTGTTCCCCAAGGGTCAGTGCTAGGACCAATCCTATTCAACTTATTCATAAATGATCTGGAGAAAGGGATAAACAGTGAGGTGACAAAGTTTTCAGCCGACACTAAACTGCTCAAGATAGTTAAGACCAAAGCAGACTGTGAAGAACTCACAAAACTCTCACAAAACTATCTCACAAAACTAAGTGATTGGGCAACAAAATGGCAAATGAAATTTAATGTAGATAAATGTAAAGTAATGCACATTGGAAAAAATAACCCCAATTATACATACAGTATGAGGGGACTAATTTAGCTACAACTAATCAGGAGAAAGATCTTGGAGTCATCGTGGATAGTTCTCTGAAGACGTCCACGCAGTGTGTAGCGGCAGTCAAAAAAGCAAACGGGATGTTAGGAATCATTAAAAAAGTGATAGAGAATAAGACGGAGCATATCTTATTGCCCTTATATAAATCCATGGTATGCCCACATCTTGAATACTGCATACAGATACGGTCTCCTGTGATGGGGCAGAGTGGCCCCACACTGGTACCGCAGGGGTTAACCCTTCCTTCCTAGCAGAGGAAGCCACGCCCCGGAAGCTCTGCTGGGCATGCTCCAACTGGAGAACAGGTATAAAAGCCTGCAGAGCTGCTTAGTCTGGGCTGACTGCTAGAGGGGAAGGAGGTATGCTGTCAGTTCCTGAGGAGGGACAGCCAGTGCACTAGGATATGGAGGCCAGCCAAGCCAGGCTGCACCCTGATACCCAGATGGAGTATGTCACAGGAGGGGAACAGACTGGAGGAGTGCCCAAAGTGGAGAACCTGGTGTTAATGGTAGGAAGTGACCCAGGGGAACTTTAGAGGCAAACAGCATTAGAACCACACAGATGCTTGGTGTGTTGTGGGTGGATCCCTGCTGAGCTGGTGGCAAGGGGAACTTGCCACTACCAGGGACCTGGATTGGGACCTGGTGAAGAGGGTGGGCCTGAGGTCCCCCTATGACCCTCCCCCTGCACTGTGGGAATCCTATGGACTCTGGCTGCTAGGCCACACTACCCTGCTTATGAGGGGGATTGTATGGACTCTAGCCATTAGGCTGCTTTGCTCCCATGTGGGGAGTGAGTTATATGGATCCTGGCCATTGGGCCACACTGCCCTGACACCTGGTGTGAGTTTTGTGGACTCTAGCTGCTAGGCTGCACTACCCTGACCAAGGGGTGATTGTGTGGAGGGAGGCCATTAGGCTGCAACCAGCCACCCACAGAGAGGTGGGGATGTGAACTTGTGAGTGGTGAGGTGGTGTAGTACCAGGCCCGCCACATCCTCTCACCTCATAAAAGATATACTGGCATTAGAAAAGGTTCAGAAAAGGGCAACTAAAATGATTAGGGGTTTCTAACGGGTCCCATATGAGGAGAGATTAAAGAAGCTAGGACTTTTCAGCTTGGAAAAGAGGAGACTAAGGGGGGGATATGATAGAGGTATATAAAATCATGAGTGGTGTGGAGAAAGTGAATAAGGAAAAGTTATTTACTTGTTCCCATAATATAAGAACTAGGGGCCACCAAATGAAATTAATGGGCAGCAGGTTTAAAACAAATAAAAGGAAGTTCTTCTTCACTCAGTGCACAGTCAACCTGTGGAACTCCTTGCCTGAGGAGGCTAGGACTATAACAGGGTTTAAAAGAGAAGTGGATACATTCATGGAGGTTAAGTCCATTAATAGCTATTAGCCAGGATGGGTAAGGAATAGTGTGCCTCGCCTCTGTTTGTCAGAGGGTGGAGATGGATGGCAGGGGAGAGATCACTTGATCATTACCTATTAGGTTCACTCCTTCTGGGGCACCTGGCATTGGCCACTGTTGGTAGACAGGATACTGGGCTGGATGGACCTTTGATCTGACCCAGTATGGCCATTCTTATGTTCTTATTTCTTATTGTACTCTTCCAGTGAGTGTGCGTTCACTCTGGCGGGTTTGGAACAGGTGCCCCTGCAGTGGAAGAGATTTTCCCTGCTGTGTCCTGAGGGCACCTTTTCTTAGCCAGAGCTGCCTGCAGAGCAGACTCCATCTTGGCCACAAGGGCACTAAAGTTACACTGGTAAAACCTATGAAATGGCACATTCCCCACTAAAATCCACGCCTAAAAAAGGTGGTGTATGAAGTAGCAAAACCTCATTATTATTTATTTGTACTATGATAGTGCCCAGGGGCCACAATCAGAATCTGAGTGCTGGGCACTGGACTGGCTCAGGGTAAGACAGTCCTTGCCCTGAAATAATTTATGGTCTAGATTAATACAAGATGCAATAGCTGGCTGAAGAGGTAGTGAAGGAGGTTTAGAAGAGGGTACCAATGTGTGGAATGCATGTTGCATAATATGATCCTAAATTTGCTATCTATTTACTGAACTCACATGGACATGAACTCTCTATAGGATGTCTCCTACCTACTTAGTCAGCACCCTGGCAAACAGTATGTGGGCTGGCTTGAGACCCTTTGCAAGGAGTAGATTTGGTTAAATGTATTTCATGGCTCTTCACAATTATTTAATGGCACCCAAAAGGTTCGATCCTGCATGCCATTAGCATGTGGACTTCCTATCCAGTTTGAGAGTTCTGCATGCCAAAAGCTTGCAGGATAGGGCCCTCAGTCCAAAAGCAATTCATTAAATTAAAATATAAATCGGACCCACAATTCCTGTGAAACTCTGAGACAGTCGCTTAACTGCAGCTTCCAGTGGGGTGTGCTACTTCAAAGACTTCTGCTGTGCATCTTCCTAAGCCTTTTTGAGAAGATCACAAAATTAATCTTAGCCAGATCATCCCGCTCATTTTCCTACTGCTTAAAAAAAGGGATGTGTGCAAAGCTTGTGAAAGTATTTGATTTTACTGAGCTTTTTTGGCATTAGCTATTTTCTTAACAGTGTGTCTATATGTACATTTATTTTATGGCAACCTGGGGTGTGAATCTAACCTGCACTAACTTGCTGCTTGTGGACCCTGCTGACACACAATAACAGTTCCTCAGGGCACTTTGATGTACCCCGCTTTGAAATGGGAGAAGATTAAAGTGCAGGAAAGATCAGCAGGGTTCACATGAAAGCTGAGGGCAGCAGATTCACAGCCCAGCTTGTCGTGAACTATGTTTGGATAGACAAACCCTGTGATTAATTTTTATTGTTCCCCCACATAAAATACCACAAATTACAACAGAAAAAGGAAAATACAAAAAAATCCCTGGAAGAGAATTAACAAATAAACTATTACTAATATGCTGTTTTTAATCTTAATTCACTATTTTGGGGCTAGTGATATGTTGTTAATCAGTATTCAGGGCACTAAATAATACTTAACTCTTATTTTTCATCGTTAGATCTCAAAGCACTTTGCAAAAAATCATCCCCCTTTTACAGATGGAAAACTGAGGCACAGAGAGGCAAATTGTCTAGTCTACTGTCACCCAGCAGGCCAGTGAAAGAACATTTATCATAGAATATCAGGGTTGGAAGGGACCTCAGGAGATCATCTAGTCCAACCCCCTGCTCAAAGCAGGACCAAGCTGCAATTTTTGCCCCAGATCCCTAAACGACCCCCTCAAGGATTGAACTCATAATCCTGGGTTTAGCAGACCAATAGCTCAAACCACTGAGCTATCCCTCCCCAATGGAGTAGAATCCCAGTTTTCTGAGTCATCCCTGATCCCAGCAGGCCTGAGAGCTGCAAAGGTGTCACTGAACTGGTCTGAGAATTGTCTTAATCCTAACCTGATACCCCATTGTTGACATGTCTGAGAACACGATAAGCACAGTCTTGCCTTTGTGTTCAGTATCTCCATAGAGTCAATTTCTTGTCTTTCTAGTCAGTGAAGTTCTATATTCAGACTATGGAAAGAAACCCCAAATTTTGGTTGTGTTAGCCCCTTTACTCTGCTCATTTCATCAATGTGCTCATTCTAAGGTTCAGTAGGTTTCATGACTCCTTGAACAATTTAATTGTCAGTCATAGTCTGAGTCATTGGTCATGGGCATGGAGCCACTTTTCAGCTGCCTTGCAAACATTTTCTGTCAATTCAAGTCTTTCCATCATCCTCCCAATTTCCTTCTCCTACCCAGTGCTTCTGTTTCTGGCCAATGTTTTAAATACTGTACAGGCAAATGTGAGCATGACTTCTGCATGTGTACCATGACTGCATGCACAGTTGTGGTCTTTAGACACTCAAATAACCAATAATGTGTCTCACTACCCATTTGCACATGCATTACATAGGCTAATGTGATTCAATAGTTACTGGGACAATATTGCATGTGAAATTCTAAATATCTGACATTCTTTCCTCCCTTTTTTTTTCCAGAATACATACCCAGCAAATAGTGCACCCAATAGTTTGCAACATGGTAACAATTCAATTCACTCCACTGCACAGGTGATGCCGTTCACAAAGTCAGGCTTTATCACATGTTCAAGGATAAAGCCTCACAAGACAGAAGCCATACATTGATCCAGAGACTGAATATAGAATGTGATGTTTGGGGGTAGAAAAACATACTTTTTCTCTCCTGTCAGTGTTTTCATGGGCAGGACTACTGAGTGGTCAGGACACTTGTCTCTAAGCAGAATGGCTTTGGCAGACATTTTGTTGCAGCAGAGAAAATTTAACAGAAGGCACCCAGTTTTTCTTAAAATCTTCAGTAGGTCTTCTAGCTGTTGGTAGTGGTACTATGTTATAGGAGTGCTTGTATGTTAATGTGTCCAGCATATCAAGGAGTTACATAACAGCCAGTGCAGAAAAGCTCATGGCAATCAATTGCAGGGGCACAAAACTACAGTTGGTCTATTCTTCATCTTTTTGTAACCCTTGTGTGCTGTCTCCCTGGTGCTCTGAGCTAATGGGTGAGTGGATATCATTTCCCCAAACACAGATTTGTCAGCATTCTGATGAATGATACCTTCTCAGCATTCAGAACACTTTCCTCCATGATTTTTTTTCTGTAAGTACAGAGAGCTGCCCCAACATTGGCTACCACATCCCCTTAAGTGCTGAGGCCCAGATGTGGGTGGAGGTCAGAAGATTCCTAGCTTAGGGTAAGGAACCAGGCACCTGTACCACCCCAACAGAGGCAAGGGGCCAGAGGCCCAATATACTAATTGCTAGACTGCCTGGCCCTCCGAGCACCCTATCACATCCCTGCCCCATAATTCCATACAACTGTGAAAATTTAAATAGATGAAAAGCTTAAAGCTTACAAATCAATATCTGTCAAAAACAAAAAATCAAATTCTGCCAACTCTAGTTATAATTCTTTCTTGTATGAATGTAGTGTTCTAGCTGAATAAGGGGCAGTGGGAAAACAGGCAACACAATAACTATAAAAAAGCAACCTCCCTGCAAACACAGGGGAGGCAATTACAAGACAGTAGCATTCTTCCAGGCCCCAGGCCAAAGTGACACAACTGCCAATGTTAAGAATTAAGAGATCAAAAGAACATTAAACAATGAAAAAGCCTTTCTCAGGAGAAGACAGGGAGCAGGTGTCAATGGTCAAGAGCTGTCAACAAGCAGGCTGACGCAGAAAGAGGCTCCATGGGAGTGTCTGAAAGCAACTGAGGCCTGAGGGAAAGAAAAGCAAGAGTGTAGATGGTTTATTGTTTTCTCTTAAATGCTTTGATTCTAAAGAAATAATACTTTGCTTTAAACAAGCTGTTGGGTTACTAGATATCACTGTCCTTGCTCCTGAAACAGAACTGCAGTGTCTAAGCCTAAGTCAGACTGCTTGAGGTAATCATGTTTAGTACGAGGAGCCTGCAGACCAAACCCAGAGAGTGGAAGAATCATGTGACTGCACCCTTAAGACTGATGCCAGCTAGTGTCCTGACACCTGAGAGGGCATGCGCTTGAAGAAACCAAAGGGGGTCAGAGATATAGTTAGCTTAGGGTTAGGTGTCTCTTGTAACAAAAACCCTTCTTTAGACTTTCAATATCATTTAGTCTAAGGCCACTTTTGCATTTTTTTTCCCCTCTGGGCTCCATTATAGTGGTAAAATCTCTCCTATAACTATACACAAAATACAAGATCTACAGACACATGATGTGTCTGCCTCTGTCTCTGGAAAGAGAAATGTGAAATTACAGCTGGTCAGGAAAACTTAGACAGAACCATTTTCTTTTGGCAAATAAACGTCTCTTGAAATCAAATAATTCCCGAAATAGTGTTTTCACTGAAATTTTGTTTCAGAGAAAAAACAGGAGAATAAAGTTCTGACAATCTTGAAATGTCCCAATTCTACATCGCCTGAATGAATATTTTGATTTTTAAAATTTTGTATTAATAGGATATATTGTTCCTGCAAGATTTGACATCTGCTTATCAATATAAAAATTTTTAAAAAGTCAAAATTGACACCAAATATCTTAATTAACCCCCCCCCCCCCCAAAAAAAAAAAATTCAGCATTTTCCTTTGTGGAGAATTTAGAAATATTCAGGTTTGGTCTGATCTGGAACAAAGCCAAATTTCTAAATCTCAAAATCCTTCACAAAACAGAATCTCTGTCCTCCACACAGCTCTTCTTAAAAGAGTAAGCGGATGTGAAATGCTGCAGGAATAAAAGTGCCTGAGGTAACAAAATGCTTAGGAAAGCAATGTCCAGCATAAGAATGTGCTTGGTCTAGAATGGAATATCATCTGCAAGATCATCAGCCTCAGTGTCACATGTAGCAGCCTGACCTTATGAACGAAAGACATATAGTGGGCTAGATTCTGCTTGCCCAGCCACCTGTAAGCCCCTTCTGTAAGAGGAATACCCAGCTGGGTCACAACTGGCATAGCTCTTATTCACCCTCATTCTGGTTCGTGGTACACAGGTATTTCTGGGGAAAAGGGGATATGGCTGGAGCATCTTGGTGCTGTGGCTATCCCTACCTGTTGTACTGGCCCTTTGGGGCTCTGAGTAGTCAGGCATAAGTCACATAGCCTGAGAGGTGCTGTGTTGTATCTCAGGCTGCAGAGAAGAATTGTCCTCAGATGGCCCCAGGCTCCAGACACAAAAACAGTGGTATGAAATCACCTTTCTCCTCTTTCCTGATCTTGTAGCACATCACAGCCAGACCATAAAATCTGGTCCAGTATTTTTTCACCAAAAACAACACAACACATTAAACAAGGGGGAAATGTAATTGTTTGTGACCTGTTACTTTAAAGACTTTAAGTGTAATTCTGCTGAGGCTGTTTGTCACCAGTAAGCTTTCCACTCATGGCACAATTTGCAAAACTGCTCTAAGTGAATGGATTCACTTTCTTTTAAAATAAGAAAATAGGGAAACATCCCTGATTTTGCATGCTTGTATCTAAAAGCTATAAAACAATGGATACCATCTACATCGTTGAACTAAAACTTTATATAACTTTTTTTCAAATGGGCATGCTGAATTAAGAGCAATCCATTTATTTAAATTCCACTTATTTCATGTTCAGGAGACTGTTTGAGCAGCAGACTGCAATTAATGACTATGTAAATAAGCTTAGTATAAGCAAAGTACATGTGCTTTCCTCTCCATTTACAGAGCATCTGGTAGAGGGTTTAATTGACCTTCTCCGCTTGCTATATATTGCCAATATGCATAGCATCAGTCTCTATAGACTTCTACACACTTTGTAAAAGCCTGAAGTATCTACTAATTTATGGCAATTAGTCAGTTCTTAATTAGAAGACAAAAGGTAATGCTGATGGTATGCAATACTTCATTGTCAGATTTTCCTGCGCACTTCAGAATAATACACAGACTATCCAAGCTTAGAAAAATAATATGATGAATGCCAATTGTCATGTTTAACTTCTCCCTAGTTTTTCTATTGTTCTGAAGTAGGGCAAGAGTTGGTCTGATCTTGACTGAGAAGCAGAAGCTGTTTCTAAACAATAACAGAATGACGTACATTCTAAAGTCATGGCCGCAGGAATAGCAATACCATCACCCAAAATCAAATTCTGCCCCCACTGAAGTGAATGTCAAAACTCCCATGTGTGTGTCTTAAAACAGGATTTCTTATACCACTCTACATCTCTGAAATATAGAAACTCCTCTCCACTAGCTAAATTTCACAGCTGTGATGTAAGTGGAGAGCTAATTTTCTTCAAAGCTGGAATAAAAAAAACCCACCTGGGGGAGATACCTGAGTTTCAGCAATTTAAATAAAATAAAGTAAAACAAAAACACCCATCACCAAAATAGTTTTACCCTGACAACTGATCCACAGTGGTGTCCCTGTGAACGTCGGGCAGTCCCTGTGCTCCACTCACTGAACTTCCAGCTGCTAGCCCCACAAGGATCTCGTGCCCATATGAGGGTTTAAAACTTCAAACCCTATCTGGCTATAAAATGCTTATTTGAGAATAAATGATCAGAAAAGCTTTTCACAGTGAAAATTATGTTTTTAAAGCTTAGACATATTTGCCATAGATCAACATTTCATTTTCATAGAATCACAGAATATCAGGGTTGGAAGGGACCTCAGGAGGTCTAGTCCAACCCCCTACTCAAAGCAGGACCAGTTCCCGACTATATCATCCCAGCCAGGGCTTTGTCAAGCCTGACCTTAAAAACATCAAAGGAAGGAGATTCCATCACCGCCCTAGGTAATGTATTCCAGTGTTTCACCACTCTCCTAGTGAAAAAGTTTTTCCTAATATCCAACCTAAACCTACCCCACTGCAACTTGAGACCATTACTCCTTGTTCTGTCATCTGCTACCACTGAGAACAGTCTAGATCCATCCTCTTTGGAATCCCCTTTCAGGTAGTTGAAAGCAGCTATCAAATCCCCCCTCATTCTTCTGCAGACTAAACAATCACAGTTCCCTCAGCCTCTCCTCATAAGTCATGTGTTCCAGTCCCCTAATCATTTTTGTTGCCCTCTGCTGGATGCTTTCCAATTTTTCCACATCCTTCTTGTAGTGCGGGGCCCAAAACTGGACACAGTACTCCAGATGAGGCCTCACCAATGTCGAATAGAGGGCAATGATCACATCCCTCGATCTGCTGGCAATGCCCCTACTTATACAGCCCAAAATGCCATTAGCCTTCTTGGCAACAAGGGCACACTGACTCATATCCAGCTTCTCGTCCCCTGTAACCCCTAGGTCCTCTTCTGCAGAACTGCTGCCTAGCCATTCGGTCCCTAGTCTGTAGTGGTGCATGGGATTCTTCTGTCCTAAGTGCAGGACTCTGCACTTGTCCTTGTTGAACCTCATCAGATTTCTTTTGGCTCAATCCTCTAATTTGTCTAGGTCCCTCTGTATCCCTACCCTCCAGCGTATCTACTGCTCCTCCCAGTTTAGTGTCATCTGCAAACTTGCTGAGGGTGCAATCTACACCATCCTCCAGATCATTAATAAAGATATTGAACAAAACCGGCCCCAGGACCAACCCTTGGGGCACTCCACTTGATACTGGCTGCCAACTAGACATGGAGCCATTGATCACTACCCGCTGAGCCTGACAATCTAGCCAACTTTCTATCCACCTTATAGTCTCTTCATCCAGCCCATACTTCTTTAACTTGCTGGCAAGAATACTGTGGGAGACCGTATCAAAAGCTTTGCTAAAGCTACAAAAGCTTTTGTAGCTCTCTGAAAGAATGTGCTCCATTGTCATTTCTTGAAGATGAGCAACCTATATAATGTTAATTTGTTTTGCTGTCATCTTGAGTCTGTAACTTTGTATCTGAGGACACTATATATTCAAAGTGCTCGTATAATTTGCCTGCTAAGTTTGTTCCAAAGAATAAAACGTTAAGCTTCTGTTTCACTAAACAAATAAGGGCCTGATTCTCATTTCACTTACACCAATATAAGTGAGGATTAAGCCTGTCTTCACTAGAAATGCTCCAGCAGCACAGCTGCGACACTTCAGCCATGCCTCTGTAGCGCTTCAGTATAGACATTCATTACGGTGATGGGAGGGGTTCTCCCATCTCTGCAGTTAATCCATCTCTCCAAGAGGTGGTAAAATGGTTGACAGAATTCTTCCATCAACCTAATGCTGTCAACACCAGGGGTTAGGTCTGCTTTACTGCATCTCTCAGGGGTGTGGATTTTTCACACCCCTGAACAATGTTGATACCAGTCAGCTCTGTGTTCTTGGGGAACCGGGGCGCAGTATCCAGCCTGTCTGACTCATGAAAGACACCCCCCCTCCACCAGCCTCTGCTTAAACCAAAACCCATCAGAGAAAAAACTTGCAGAGAGCAATGAAGGGTGAATGGGAGACACACCTAGACCCCTCCTGACCAGGGTGACAAGATTAAGACATCTCCATTAGCATACAGAATGGAAAACAGACAACTCCCCTAGCCTCATCTGCATGAAAGATAGGACAGGAGACATCTCAATTTGCATACAGAATGGAGAACAGAGAACCGCACTGAACTCTGGGACCAGAAAAGCAGAGAAGCACAGCATCATGGGATCTCTGTTCCAGCTATTAATGAACCTATGCCTGCACACACCCAGCTCATCAATTATAAGACCAATTCTAGTATAAATCCTTGATTTATAGCCAAAATACTGAAGCAGCCTAGTTGCATTGTGAGCTCCCTGGAGGAAAACACCACGCATAGCCAAGAGTGATTAGGCTAGACAATAGGAGCTGAAGAAAACCCTTGAGTCATCAGTTTACCTATACACAAATCTAGTGTTCTCCCTTGAACCATTGTATTTTCTCTACAAAAATCCTTACTTACCCTCCAGTCAGTGTTCTGATGCATGGACCCAAACTCCGTATCAGTTCCACTGGGACTCCGCTCCTGACTGATCATGCTGGGGGCTCTGCCTGTCTCCAGTACTCAGGACCCTGAACTAGCTCCATCACCTGGGGATCCCGGCCAGTTCAAGCTCCATGGAGTGGCTGAGATCTCCCCCCCAGCCCCTTGTGTGTTTTCTTTTCTACCACAGGTGTTAACCTTTAATAATGTAACTTATGTATGTTTCGCGCTCCTTGTGTAGTTATCACTATTATTCAATAAATAACTTTTATGGTTAAGCTGGTTGCCTCTCTCTGAACTTTACTCTTTTGTGTTTTTAGCTTCCCCCATTTACTCTGCAGCAACGCTTTTTACCTAAGCTAAAGATCCCAGCAGCACCCAAAATACTGTGGGGTTTGCTCATCAAGTGGGTTACTACCAGTACAATTGTGACATGGAAGAGGGGATAGGGACGTGTTAAACCTGTGGCATATAAGGGTGGGGGGCAGCTGAAAGTGCTGCTTGACCCAGCCCATTGAGTATAGGGACATATAAGGGGGTCAGCTTGCAAGTGCTGATTGACCCGGTCCGCTCAGACTTGGGGTGTGTGTGTGTGTGTGTATTCATCTGGTTCTAGGGCTGGAGGAACCCAGTCCTGGGGAACCTAGGTCCTGCAGGATAGCTTCACTGGGAGGGAACTTGCAGAAGGAAGGAGTAGAGCTCCATATGAACACACAAGTGACATAAGCAGTACATTAATAGAATTACAGAACCCCACCAGCCCCAGAAGAGTAATCCTAATAAATAAGCATACCCCAAAGTAACGGGCACATCTGGTAACAATGTAGCTGGGTCAACTGAACATTTCAGTGTAGATCTGGCTGTCTCCCCTGTACTCAGTGCATTTTCCTCCGTGCAAAATTGGTGCAATTGAGAGGAAAACCAAACCCTGTCTAAGTGAGAAATTTCTTACCCAGCTATGTCCAGACATAGATATTTCTAAAATTAGAATTTTAAGATGCAGATTTTTATCTGACTGCTCAGCTGACAGCATTTCAGGTATGAATTCCAGACCAACATCTGAAGCAAAATGGTGGAAACCTTGTGTTTTCCTTGTGCCAGGCACACTTTTATATGTTGAACCTGGTGTCTGGCACCTTAAGGAAGAAGGGTTCACCACCCACCATGATCCCATGGTGTTGAATGAGAGGGAGAAGTGGCATGATTAGGCCCCAACTTCAGACCCAGAAGTTCTGGGAGAATGGGGTGAGGGTGTGTAGGAACTTAACCATGTTTGCCATCCTGTTTGCTATGAAAGGGTAGGTATATGATAGATGTGGGGGTGCTTTGTGGTGAATATTGATCTGGACCCCAAAACATGTTATATGTATAGGCTGTTGAAGTGGTGTATTGGAAAATCAGGAACAGAAGACAGTTTCATCTGTCTCCCCCACTGGCACACAACCTTTGAATTTACTCAAATGTAATGACAGAGCTATTTCTCTTTTGCTGTTGTATGCAATGTACAAGACTCATTTTTGTCTAAGACCTCCTTTCCTGACATATTCCTCTGCACCCTGTTCAGTTAAATTCAGAAAGAAGGAGTTAATGTAAAGTTCTTTAATATGCATATCTGTAACTCATCAACCCTAAAAAAGTAATGTAAGTTCTATGTGCGAGTGTCAATCGTGATGCATTAATTAGAAGAGCGGTTCTCAAACTATTTACCATCGAGCCCTTCTTTTATCAAAAGAAATAAATTAGGAGGGAAAGGAGTCAAGACAGTAATAGGAAATGGATGGCAGTTCATCTGCCTCACAGCTGAGGAAAGAGTAAGTGGAGTCAGCATCTGATCAGCTAGGGAGAGCTGTGCATTTTCTTGTGCATTTCAGATTGACTTTTCAACCTGCAATTATCTCTCTCTCACACACATTGGCAAAAGAATAGAGGAGTTAAAAAGTCAAAGACAGACTTAAAAAAAACATACTTAGAAGGTTTTTCAAATCTCATGATTTTTAGGTCAATCTTATGATTTTGGGGGGTCTGATTCATGTTTTTGATCTTTCTTGAGGGTGTCCCACTTTGATTATTGATCACTTGAAGTTAGCAATACTTCTGGGGCTGCCTCTTCAAAACCAGCAATCATGGGTGGGACCTTGGAGGAGTTAAGGGTTGAGATGATTTCTAATTCCCAGTTCTTAATTCCAGTAATGAAATTTGGTCTTTTCTGTGTTTTTTGAGCAAATCGAAGCCAAAGAGTAGGGGGTGGATCTGGATCCAGCATTATAGATCCAAATGCTCCCAGAACACCCAAGGTGTTTGGGTCCATCTCTAAATCAAACTGTGACCTTACAGGTCTCGCTGCACTTCTGCCCACTGTCTAGTGTCTCTAAGAGCAAGCCTAAGGTTTTGGCTTCTTGCCATTACCTGTCCGTGGAATCTCACAGTTCTTAGAATCTTTGACCAGGACCTGGATGCATGACCGGGTGGATAACAATCGCTTATTACTGCACAGACCTGTCTCAGCCGTTCTACCTGCATGAGCCTTCCTTTGAGAACCAGTGAAATTGACCAACCTTCTTAAAAGCAAATATTTTTATTTAGCACCTGGAACAAAGCGTTAGAGGGAAAAAAAGATTTTAAAACAACGAACAGCCTTCCTGCATATAAATACTCATCTAATCTTACACATCCTCCTAGAAGCAAAGATCCACCGTGAACACAGTTGATAACATTCCCTGCAGTTCTTTTAACCCACCTGCCTTCCTGGTGTGAGGTCAGGTCTATGCTGCAAACTTTTGCTGGCATATCTGGGTCAGGGTTGTGATAAGGTATGATTTGTGACTGACCTTGCTGTGCCGTCAAAAGCCTCTAGCATAGATACAGCCATAAGCTGTTTTGCCAATATACCTTATTTCACTTGGGAGGACTGGAATAATCTGTTCCAGCACAACAGTTGGAGATCCTTTAGAAATATCAAAGGAAAAACTAGGTTAAAAAAAAAAACCAGTAGATAAGTGGCAATCAGCCAAAGATTTTCACCAGGTTGAGAAGAATTCTAGAAGTATGAAAATATGGCTGATATTTAGTTGTGGGTTGTAACCTAGTAGGAATCTCTAGGCCTAGCAGCTTGAAATTTCTGACATATAAAATGAACTTGGTGAGTGTTTAAGTTAGTAGAGTACATTTATAGTAATAACTTGCTAAGAAGGATGGAATCTTTGCTGAGGTGGTCTTGTAGATTTTTATCTAGAGGCTAGAAATTAAGAGGTGTGCTATAAGCATTATGGCCAGTTGTGCAATTTCATGGGGAACAGATAGATGTAGATCCCAAATGTTAATAGTGGCGGGATATGACACAATGCAAAGACCTTTTTCAATAATAAAATAAAAGCCCTTGGGACAGAGAACATATTTTGTTTGTACAGCTCCTAGTACAATGGGGTTCTGATCCATGACTGGGGTTGTAGGCTCTACAACAATAAATAACTACAAACTTATAATTGTATTCGAAAGCTATGAAGATCTGAGATAGTAAATATATGTAGATTAAAACATAACCCTTAGGAGAATAACCCAGACATACAGTGTGTGTTCTTCTAAGCATTAATTTGCCAGCAATTTGAAAAATGCCAGGGTCAAGGGTTAACTTAAAAAACCCAGGAAAATCTACTCGCTGTCCTGAATTAAATTCATATACTGCTCTAGGTCCATACCAGTAACTCTCATAGATGGAGATCTTGGGAAACATTGCACTTCATAAATTCTCTTCATAGTGTCTTAGAATAAATGATATGCTGTAGATGCATATATTGGGATCAACTTGAGATGCATATATTTTTCTGATACACAGTGCCAAGGAACTGAGTATATTGCAGCTTCCCATGCTCTACTAGTTGAGATTTTTTTTTTATTGTTTTTCTTATAAAGATTGAATAAACTGCATTTGCCATTCATAAATATACTTTTTCCTTTCTATCTCTACCCCTTTCCTTGGATTTAATACCCCATTCAGATCTTGAATCAAGGAACCTGTGATATATATATTCTGCATGGGAGTGGATGACGAGAGACTTCTGAAACACCACCCTATGTTATAATTCCCCCTCGCTCTCGCAAACTGCTTTAGTCTAGGACTCTAGAAAAAATAGATCTTGCTTGTTAGCGGCACCCACGTAGCTGTCTTTGAGCAGTGTAATACAATGTGGGAAAACAATGCTGACAGCATTTTTGATATGAATTTGGATTCCTCATATTCATGTGTGTTGAATAAATTGGAGGTGCTGAATGATCCAGACAATTTAGGCAAGGCACTACCATTGCCATCCACTTGAGTATGTGTATAGTAATTTGGTACTGTTACCAAGTGAAGTTCCCACCCTACTCCAGCATATAACTGCATGGTATATAGTCCAGACTTCCTCCCTTGTGAAGTTTGACTTTACCAGTAACTTAAAAGGCTCAAATGGGACTTATATGGTGCATAGGCTTTATATAAGCTCCCCTGCACATCTAGATCATTCTTCAACCTTTGCCTGTTGTGACAAAGTTCCTGCCCTACCTTGGTGGGTCTTGCGCTTATTGGCGGATTTGCTCACCTTGAAGCTTCACAGCAGCCCTCAGCTTGGCGGTTTTTCTGAACCCACAGTCCAGGTCGACTCCTCCTGTGTCTAACCAGGAGTTGGGACCATTTGGGGGGAACCCGGGCCTGCGCTCTACTCTGGGTTCCAGCCCAGGGCCCTGTGGAATGCAGCTGTCTAGAGTGACTCCTGGAACAGCTGTGCGACAGCTACAGCTCCCTGGGCTACTTCCCCATGGCCTTCTCCCAACACCTTCTTTATCCTCACCACAGGACCTTCCTCCTGGCGTCTGATGATGCTTGTACACCTCAGTCCTCCAACAGTCCACATTCTCACTCTCAGCTCCTCAAACACACCACAAACTAAAGTGAGCTCCTTTTAAAACCCAGGTGCCCTGATTAGCCTGCCTTAATTGATTCTAGCAGCTTCTTGATTAGAACATCTGTCTGTCTTAATTGTCTCCAGAAGGTTCCTGATTGTTCTGGAATCTTACCCAGGGAAAAGGGACCTACTTAACCTGCTCTCCTGCTGCTGCCCTCTGGCCTGGACTTTCCTTGCTTTTTGCCCCTGCTTTCAGCTTCCCCGCCCCCCGACCGCGCCAGACGCTTTCCCTCTTTTGTTTTTTTTCTTTCTCTGCTGTTGCTAGAGTGCTGGCAGGCTGCTGGCCGGATGTTAGCCCCCGCCCGCCCGCCCTTGGATGCTGCTGCTGCTCCAGCTGAAACCCCTCCCCGCAAGAGAGGGGGGGCCCGCCGGCCTGCCTCCCCAGAGGGGGGCAGTGGAAGGACCCAGACCCAGCTGCTTGCTGTTTGTCTGCGGCCGCATCTCCAGTCGAGAGGATTCTTATCACTTGCTCCGGCATTTCTGGAATGCAAAAAAGAAAGCCCGGAACAGACAGAGAAAAAGCTGTCCACCGGAGGAACACCGCACGGGGAATCTACAAATCGCTGTGGAGGGGGCCTAAGACTGAGTAACTTTCGAACTGTGCTCTTGTGTGGGGGGAGGCCTTGACTGTGTCTTAACTATGTTTGTAGGGACATAGGGGGTGTGGCACGGAGCTGCCCCCCGATCCATCTGTGTCCTCCCAACCCCCACACTACGATCTTCACCCCCCCCACTCCACCATCTTTGCTGGCTGTCCAACATCTGCCTCTGGACTCAGCTGCTCGCCCTGATTCCACCGCGTGGGCCAGAAGCACCATCCAATCAAACAGGACTCTCTGTACAAGCGTACGGTGGTTCATGTGCCCCGCCCCCTGAATTGTCCACCCCACAGCTTGTCCCTTTCTACCTGACCCCAATTCCTGTTAATCACCTGCCACCGCTCCCCGCTGGGGCATCAGCAATGGAGAACACCGGGGTGACCTCCGCCGCTGCCATGCCCATCGCCTCCCCAGACTGTAGGAAGCCCCCGCAGCCTGTGGGAAAGGCCAGGGTAAGAGAAGGGGAAGGGCCCCGCTAAAACCACCGCGCCCTCCATATCAGGGGCCACCCCCACTGCTGCAGCCCCGCCACTGACCACGGCATCCTCCCCCGCTATCCCCTCCACCAGCTCTGCGGATGTCCCTCCCACAGCCCCCAGGACATATGCCCGGACGGCGGCAGCCCCCCCGCCCACTGCCTCCGCCACCATCAATAGCGGCTGGGGCCCCTTTCCCACCATGACAAGGAAGCACAGTGTCCGATGCCTCCTGGTGCCCGCCTCGCCCCATGTGGAGACCTACGTGCGGGCGCTGGTGAGAGTGGTGGGGCCCTCGGCCATTGTGGTGGCCTCCAAAATGTACGGGTAGGTCGTTTTCTTCTTAGCATTGGAGGCTGCCGCCCAGGAAGCGGTGGAGAGGGGCCTGGCGGTGGGGGGGGGTTGTTTGTCCCCCTAGAGCCGCTAGAGGACCTGGGCGTCTGCCTGGTCCTGATCTCTGCCCCTCCTTTTCTCCCCAATGCTGCCCTGCTATCCGCCCTTTCCAACCTGGGGAAACCCGTTTGTTATCAGCCCTCTCCCGTTGGGCTGCAAGGACCCCACCCTCCATCACATTTTTTCCTTCCGCCGGCAAGTGCAACTTTTACTCCCATTCGGCGGCGTGTGACGGAGTGGCGCTCGAAGGGTCCTTCCTAGTCCCCCACCAGGAGGCCTGTTACTGGGTGTACTTTTCCACAGGGGAAGCCCGGTGCTACCTCTGCTGGGTGTCGGGGCATGTCCGGGAGGACTGCCCCTTAGCCCGACAAGGAGGGGCACCTGGGATCCCTGAGACCCGGCAGGACATCGGCCCCGTCATTGCTGACAGCCCCTGGCCCGCCCGGTACCCGAACCCGCCCCCCCTCCTCTTCGGACCACCGCTACTCCCGCTCAGGCCCAAGGGGCACCTCCCCTACAACGCCCAGACGAGCGGGAGAACCCCGCCCTCATTGCTGACAATCTAGTGGGGCCTATGGAGGAGGGTGTGGCAGAGATACCACCAGGCATGGGAGAGAGCCTGCCCCAGGGAGAATCCTCCCTCCCTTATGCTGCCCCACCTTTCCCCCCAAGTCCCTGAGCCATCGCCTTTACCCCCTGACACGACCTCCGCTAACCAGCCCCCAGATGATGCCATGGAGGGCTGGGCCCTAGTCCAGGGGAAGCAAGGCAAGCGGAAGGCTGGAGCTCTGCCTCATCTACCTGAGGTGGAGGCCCCCCGGAAGACCAGGAAGGAGGGCACCGATGCCGAACCTTCCACTTTGCCCACGAGTGCGTCCCATCCACAGGTGTCAGCCAGGAAAGACATGGCAGCACCGGAGGGTAGTGTCTCCCCTCCACCGGAGACCCTCCCCTCTGAGACCCTCGAGGAAGCCCCTTCTGTCCTGACGCTACCCAAAGCTCCCGTGAACCCCGAAGTAACCATTGTGGTGGGTGCCGGCGGGAGAACCCTGGGGCGGCGGAAAGTGTCCTCTCCTCCATGTTCGAGGAGATCAAGGCCTTAGATCTGACCCTGGTCGCCCAGGGGGAGGATGGCCTTTTGCCAGCAAATCTTGATCTGGGCGACCTCACTCCACCCTTCTTTTCCCCATGCTCCCTCCCCTTAACTGCTGCTTCTGCTCCCACCTCCGAGGAGCCCCTGGTTTCCTCCACCGACCCAGCTGCTGATGGCACCCCGCTGACGACCACCGAGCCTGCTCAGGTGACAGCCGGCGCCACGCGGCTGGGGCATGAGTCGCTAGGGGCACCCCCCGTTGGTGCGGAGCAATCGACTTCCTTTCTGGGCGGGGGCTCTACAGAAGATAATCCACCTCCTGATGCTGTGGTCGCTAAATCCACCACAGAGCACGCACCCAGTGTCACTGAGAGCTCCCTCCCCACCCCCTTAACCCTTGAGCCTGATCGGGAGGCGCCACCATCCAGCTGCTTGCCTCCCGAAACCCAGAACCTCACCTCTGCCCCTGCCCCTACCCCTATTCAGTTTACCTCCTGCAATGTCATTGCCGACCCTAGGGCTGTCTCCTTCCCTTTCCCAACTGATGACCCCCAGGGAGCGGCCTTTGTGTTCTCCTGCCCCGACCCATTAGGAGCTGCTGTTTCCCCTCCACCGCCACCTATCGCCCCAGAGCTTGAGGCAGGCCTAGAAGCTCCAGCCCATCAGGCACCCCGTCAGAGGTCCGCACCCTGCTTGTCCGTTTTAGTGGACCACAGGGCTGCACCAAGCGCCCCACCGGGGAACAACCGGGAAACCATAACCTCACCCCCCCATGAGCTGCGAGGAGAAGCTGCGGAAGTTTTTAGAGGATGTCCATGGCTCCCGCAACAAGGTACAACTTGATCTCCAGCGATGGGGGGACTTTTCTCAAATCCTCCGGGCCACAAGGGCCCTCATGGGGGAAGGTAAAGGGATGGGGAAACAGGATGCTGCGGCCTACTGGCGGGTCTACGTCTTCTGTGAACAACTACTCACATACGGGATGGGTCACTGACTGCTGCGCGGTCCGCTGGGAGAAGCGAGCGTCCCTGCCAGTGAGGACCCCCCCGACCCTCCCCATGACACCTCTCACCATCGCAACGTTGAACACCCGGGGTTGTAGGATGGCTCTCCGCAGGTCCCAGGTGCTCTCCTTCCTTCGGGTACTCTGTGGTTTTCCTGCAGGAGACCCATACGGACCCGACCGGCCGAAGACAGTTGACGGCTGGAGTGGGGGGACAGGGTCTACTTTAGCCATGCCACGGTATGACAGGCTGGAGTGGTGACCCTGTTCTCCCCCGACCTACGGCCTGAGGTGCTAGGGGTCGCCGAGGCCGTGCTGGGTCACCTGCTGCATCTCCGGGTCCATATGGAGGGGCTCGTAGTTAACCTCGTTAACGTCTATGCCCCAACATCGGGCCTGGAGCAGCTGCAATTCTACCAGCAGGCGTCTGCCTTCCTCGGCACCTTATATTCTGCCAGGAGGACTTTAATACCACCCTTGAGGAACAGGACCGCTCGGGGACCGAGCAGAGCCCGGCCGCCGCGGGACACCCTCCGGGAGATAGTCGAACATCACTCCCTAGTGGATATCTGGTGCGACCACCACCCGGATGACCACTTCCACGTTCACCCTTTGTCCGGTGGAAGCCCATCGGTCGAGCCGCTCCCGGTTGGACCGCGTTTATTTATCATGCTTCCATCTCTCACGAGCCCACTCCTCCCAGCATTCGGCTGGCCCATTTTCTGACCATCATCTAGCACCATGACAGCCTTCCTCTGTGCGGAGAGGCCGGGGCCGGCCTATTGGCATTTTAACAACAGCCTGTTGGAGGATGAGGACTTCGTGACGTCCCTTCCAGGAATTCTGG
Source organism: Chelonia mydas (assembly GCF_015237465.2). NCBI lineage: Eukaryota > Metazoa > Chordata > Testudines > Cheloniidae > Chelonia > Chelonia mydas. Next base: position 302,487,448 of record NC_057849.1, on the reverse strand, counting down.
CTGGCCTGGCGAGGGCAGCAGCGTGCCTTTCCCTCGGCGTGGCAATGGTGGGAGCTGGGGAAGGTGCGTGCCAGGCTTTTCTGCCACGACTACACCCGGGGCACGAGCCGACAGAGAAATGTGGCAATAGAGCAGTTGGAACGGGAGGTCTTAGAGCTGGAGAGGCGTCTGGCTGCCAGCCCTGAGGACTCGCTCCTCTGTGGAGCGTGGTGGGAGAAGCGGGAGGAGCTCTGGGCCCTCGAGAACCATCGGGCCCGTGGTGCCTTTGTTCGAGCCCGCATCCACCTCCTTCAGGAGATGGATCGCGGTTCCCGCTTCTTCTATGCTCTGGAGAAAACAAGGGGGGCCAAGAAAAACGTAACCTGCCTCCTGGCAGAAGACAGCACCCCCCCTCACGGAACCGGTGGAGATGTGCGGGAGGGCCCGAGCCTTCTACGCAAGTCTTTTCTCCCCGGATCCGACTGACCCTGGCGCTTGCAGAGTGCTCTGGGTGGAGCTCCCTACGGTCAGCGCGAGCGACCGAGTCCGGCTAGAGTTGCCTCTCACTCTGGCCGAGTTCTCAGAAGCCCTCCGTCGTATGCCCACTAATAAGTCTCCAGGCATGGACGGGCTGACCTCTACCCTAACCCTAACCCAGACCTAGTCACCCTCTGGGCCGAGTCTCTGCAGAGCGGGGTCCTCCCTCTTTCATGCAGGCGAGCTGTGCTCGCCTTACTGCTGAAGAAGGGGGACCTCTGCGACTTACGAAATTGGCATCCCGTCTCGCTCCTCAGCACGGACTACAAAATTGTAGTGAAAGCAACCTCGCTGTGGCTAGGGTCTGTGCTGGTGGACGTGATCCACCCAGACCAGACCTACGCTGTCCCGGACCGCAGTATCTTTGATAACCTATTTCTGGTTCAAGACCTTTTGGAACTCGGGTGTAGAGACGGTCTGTCGTTCGCCCTCCTGTCCCTAGATCAGGAGAAGGCGTTCGATAGGGTGGACCACGGGTACCTCCTGAACACTCTGCGAGCGTTTGGCTTCGGACCCTAGTTTGTGGGTTTTCTCCGGGTGCTGTATGCATCTGCAGAGTGTCTGGTTAAGCTCAACTGGACCCTGACCGAACCGGTCAGCTTCGGGCGAGGAGTACAGCAGGGGTGCCCCCTCTCGGGCCAGCTGTACGCTCTAGCCATCAAGCCCTTCCTCTGCCTCCTCCGCAGAAGGTTGACAGGGTTGGTGCTGTGGGAGCCGAAGCTGCGGCTGGTCCTGTAGGCGTACGCTGATGGCGTGCTCCTCGTGGTCCAGGACTCGGGCGACTTGGCGCGGGTGGAGGCTTGCCAGGCCATCTATTCAGCAGCCTCCTCTGCCCGGGTCAACTAGGTCAAGAGCTCTGGCTTGGCGGTAGGAGACTGGCGGCAGGCAAGCTCCCTCCCACCTGCGCTTCAGACCATCCAGTGGAGCGAGGGTCCTTTGCTCTATCTCGGCGTTTACCTTTCCGCCACGCACCCTTCCCCGCCGGAGAACTGGCAAAATTTAGAGGGCGGGGTGATAGAGCGGATCCGGAAATGGACGAGGCTACTCCGATGTCTCTCCCTCCGAGGGAGAGCACTGGTGCTTAACCAACTAGTCCTGTCACGCTCTGGTACCGGCTCAACACCCTGGCCCCGGCCCCGGGTTTTCTGACCAACCTCCGGACATCGATTCTGGGGTTCTTTTGGTCAGGAATGCACTGAGCCCCTGTAGGGATTCTTAATCTACCCCTGAAGGAAGGAGGACAGGGCCTGAAGTGTCTGCACACTCAAGTCTGCGTCTTCTGCCTCCAGGCCCTACAGAGGCTCCTTTATAGTGCAGGTAGTTCGGCGTGGAGCACACTGGTGCACGTCATCCTGCACCGCATCCAAGGGCTCCAATATGACTGGCAGCTCTTCTTTTTTATCTCTGACCAGGAGGTCTTCCGCGAGACCTCTCAGGGCTGCTGGTCTTCTACCAGAACCTCCTCCGGACTTGGAAACGGTTTTTAACAACCAGGTCCGTGGCGGCCACCGAGGGGGCAGATCTCCTCGCGGAGCCCCTGCTTTACAACCCCCAGCTCCATGTGCAGGTGGCGGAGTCTCGCTCGGTGCGCCTGAGCTTGATCCTGGCAGAAGTCACGAGAGTCGGAGACCTCCTGGACTTTGACCGGGGAGACTGGCTGGATCCCCTGACGCTCGCTCGGCGCATGGGGCTCTCCAGACCTCATACCCCCCCGGAGCGTACTTCAGGAGGTGAAGGCACGCCCCGCCCGCCCTCTACCCCAGGCCCGCTGGACCTTTTAATTGGACCCCTGCCCCATAGACCCAATCGACCCCCTCACCCCTTTACAGTGAGCCAGCTGCATGAACTGCAGCCAGTATGCTTCCAAACCGCGCCAAGGAAACATCTATACACGCTCGTGCTCCATACCCTTCACGCCCTCACCTTAGTGTCCCGCCCCGACACAAAGGGGAGAGACCTTCTGCCACCTTTGGAGGGTGAGCAGCCCCGGTGGGCCAGCCTATATTCCACCTTGGTTCCGAGGCCCGTCGGGGACATCAGTTGGCGGCTCCTTCACGGAGCTGTGAGCACGGGCACGTACTTGGCGCGGTTCACCCCCATCCCAGATACTTGTCCCTTTTGCGGTGTGAGGGAAACCCTGGCGCACATATATTTGGAGTGCGCCAGGCTGCAGCCCCTGTTCCGGCTCCTCACAAATCTCCTATTACGTTTTTGGTTGCATTTTTCCCCTCACCTTTTTATTTATGCACTCCTCATCCATGGCCTCACAAAGTCATGGGATCTCCTAGTTAATCTCCTCCTGGCCCTGGCTAAAACAGCCATCTATAAAACCAGAGAGAGGAGGTTGGCCGATGGAGTTTCCTGTGACTGTAGGGCCATTTTCTGATCCTTGGTCCGTTCACGTATCAGGGCAGAGCTCCTCTGGGCGACGTCCACCGACTCCTTTGAAGCTTTTGAGGAGTGGTGGGCGCTGTCCAAGGCTCTCTGTTCGGTGTCCCCGTCTGGCTCCCTTTGTTTTGACCCTTTGATTGTGGGAGAGAGTAAGGGACCGCAGCCCCAGCCATTGCTGCTGCGGACACCACCATCTTAGGGGGTCCTTTCACACATGGCTGCACATGCCCCCCCCCCAGGGTTGTCCACCCCACAGCCTGCCCCTTTTGTTGGGTGCTTTCAGAGGAGGGAATTGTTGGTGACACTCGGGCATGGCGCCAGGTAACTCGAGAGGGTGGCAGACCTTGAGAGTCGATGAAGCCCTCGCTCTGGACCACCAGGTAACTCGGAAGGGTGGAAGACCACGAGAGCCGAGGAAGCCCCCTGCTCTGGGCCCAGGCAAGCTTGAACACTTCCCTCCCCTGAAGCTAATCAGAAAACAATTGTGATTGGTTGCTATGTTACACATTGCATATGCTGTTGTTTTGTTTTTGTAAGTGTGTTATGCAAATAAAAAACACCTTTTTTGCTTCAAAAAAAAATTACTCTCCTATAGCCATCTGGCCTGACCGTGTCACACCGTGTTAATCAGAGTCATACAGGTCATCGGAGGCGTAAATGTACATGTACTGCATGGGAAGTTCAAAGGCAATAAACAACAAAAAGCAAATGAACTAAGCAAACTAAATCAAAAGAGACAGACAAAAAAAGAGAGACACACACAACATGCACCGTGTTTGTTTTAAAGATAAAGGACTTCCTGTCTATTTTTTGGCTGACGATAGTATTAGATACTCAGTCACACGATTTTCAAATGATTCTCATCAGCTGCCATAGATGCATTAAAAGAAGCAGAATTCAATACATTATTTTTTTCTTTCAAAATAGTGATTGTGCCAACAAATAAAAGGTTCCAAAGCAAAGAGATTCATCAGCCTTTTGAACCTGGGTAGCTACTGGGATTCAGGGCTGACTTACAGCATGCATTAAATTTAAACTGCTTGGTTGCAGTTATCATTGGCGCACATCACACCAGTATCCAGCACAACCGACATTCTCTGCACACAAGAAATTTATGCTGAAATAGTACAGATGTTTCAGGTCTGGATTTAGCTGTGTGGTCCAGCTTGCAGTGTCTAAATAGAACTAAAAAGGGTGAGATGCTGCCCTGTTTTGCACTTTGCTCCTCTCTGTAACCCTAGTCAGTGGGGGTGGCAACCGGTGTGCAAAGGGCAGAATGTAGTTCAGTGTAGCTTACTTTCAGAATCACTAAAAGAAAATTCATCCATAAGGGACAAAACAAACTAGTGTTCCACAATCTACAGAGTATTTGGGTTGGGTGATTGCTATTGAAAGCTTACAGAAGTGAGTCAGTCAGTTTTTGAAAAGTGATACCTACCCAGACTCATACCAGTGGAGGTTGTCACTGCCTGTTCACAGTGTATAATCAATTTTGACTGTGCAGAAAGTAAGATCTGAACTCTGTTCCTAACATAAAACACTGCATAATAGATACTCCTGCAAGCTCTATTTCCAGGGAAATGAATGTTAACATTTTTCTTTCCATAGTGTGAATTTATTAGAGTTAGTTCAATAAAACAGGTATTTTATCCTATTTCACTCTGAGAAAGATAAGGATTAGCTTGGAAATCTGCACATGGCATTATAACAGCATGATTTTGTTATTCCTTCAGGCTTTATAAGATGGGGAATTACTGTACTGTATTATGTGGGTAGAACAATGACTGACTCAGCCTGCACCATTTGTCTGTTCTTTGTAAATGTTACACCAAGAAGAGAACAGAATAAATCTCTAAAATATCTTTATTGAATAGGCCAAAAAATTTAAATGATGTGATCTACCAAGAACATTATTATTTTGAAGTGAATAGGAGTCATTTCAATTACTGTTCTGATTTTTCTTTACAGATTGATCTATCTCATGCTCATAAATCCTCTTGCCACTTTCTTAGCATAGCATTAAATCATCTATGTTAAATGAAAACAAGATCTTCTGAGTAATTATATTAAACAGTAGAATTAAATTCTACCATAAATTTGGGAACAAAGTGTTGATGAGATGCTGGATTCTTTTACTATATAGATTCTTTCACTATATACATTACCACTACAACTGCCTAATACGTCTCTGTTCCATGCCTTGTCAAGTTGTCAAAGAGCTTGTAACCCTCCCAGGAATATTCCAGAGAGAAATTTTTTTTAAATAAATCAGTAAAAATAAGGATAACCTATTTTCAAAGCATGGTGGATCATTGCAGCTTGACAGAATGAGTGTAGTGGTTACTTTATTTCCATGCAGCAGTCTTGTTTAAAGTGGTCAGAAGAGTGGCTATGTTAAAAAAAAAAAAAAAAAAAAAGGAACTTTTTTACTTAATAGGTCTGTTCCCTTTTCATACTGTGAAACCAAGACATCTGTGGGAGAGTGAGTTGGATTGTATCCTGGCTCATGCATCATCAACAGAATTGTTAATGAGATTCAAGCTACAGGATTCTTATTACTGGTGATGTTGCAACAGGAGAGTAACCAGTCTGATATTCAGATTCCATACTGGGTTTGTAGGGTGGGTTCTCAATTGGGGGGAGGGGGGGAGGGAAATTTTTTCAGTAAAATCTAAGTTAATTTGCGCCCTGACTCAGGAAAGCAGTTAAATATGTATTTAACTTTAAGCATATACTTAAGTCGCATTGAACTGTGGCCTTGATAAGGAGTGTGACAGAGTGCTGGGCAACAGCCACTGTGCCACTACTCTGATCACTGTATCACCAATTAAATCACCCTGGGGCTGTGGGTCGGGGGCGGGGGGGCGGCGGGGGGAAGAGAATGGGAAACCTGAAGGGCAAAACTGTGCCTAATTGTTAGGTTAGAATGGCTGAGGCAAGTTAACATTAATTAGCCCATTAGCTCCGGGAGGAAAAGCGTATGCAGAAGGATGAGAGAGATCAAGAAAGCTAAAGCAAGGCAGGATCTCAGAGTGATCTTGAAGAGAGAAGTCTCCTCCCTCTCCTCACCTTGGTCTAATGGGGTTAAGGACTTACATGTTATTGTAAATAAGGGGCTGCACACTGCTTTAAGGGTGATGGAGAAATATGGTTGGTATAAATATAAAGGGAAGGGTAAACCCCTGTAAAATCCCTCCTGGCCAGGGGAAAAATCCTCTCACCTGTAAAGGGTTAAGAAGCTAAAGGTAACCTCGCTGGCACCTGACCAAAATGACCAATGAGGAGACAAGATACTTTCAAAAGCTGGGAGGAGGGAGAAAAACAAAGGGTCTGTGTATCTGTCGGTATGCTGCTTTGCCAGGGATAGAACAGGAATGGAGTCTTAGAACTTTTAGTAAGTAATCTAGCTAGGTATGCGTTAGATTATGATTTCTTTAAATGGCTGAGAAAAGAATTGTGCTGAATAGAATGACTATTTCTGTCTGTGTGTCTTTTTTGTAACTTAAGGTTTTGCCTAGAGGGATTCTCTATGTTTTGAATCTAATTACCCTGTAAAGTACCTACCATCCTGATTTTACAGGGGTGATTCCTTTACTCCTATTTACTTCTATTTCTATTAAAAGTCTTCTTGTAAGAAAACTGAATGCTTTTTCATTGTTCTCAGATCCCAGGGTTTGGGTCTGTGGTCACCTATGCAAATTGGTGAGGATTTTTACCAAACCTTTCCCAGGAAGTGGGGTGCAAGGATTGGGAGGATTTTGGGGGGAAAGATGTGTCCAAACTACATTTCCCAGTAAACCCAGTTAGAGTTTGGTGGTGGCAGTGGTTATTCCAAGGACAAAGGATAAAATTAATTTGTACCTTGGGGAAGTTTTTAACCTAAGCTGGTAAAAGTAAGCTTAGGAGGTTTTCATGCAGGTCCCCACATCTGTACCCTAGAGTTCAGAGTGGGGGAGGAACCCTGACAATGGTAAATAACCACACGGTGGTGTTTACAAGCACAGGGTTTCTAAGCAGTCTGTGTGCACAGTGGAGGACAAGAGCAGAGCGCAAGCACCCAGTCACAAAGAGCCATGTAGCAATAAGAAACATGGACCAACACAATATTATACTTCACTATTGGCTCATAGTTTAGGGTGTGCACGATAGCTTAATAGAACATAAAGCAAACAGTAGCCTGGGGCTTAATTCTGCAAGGTGATGAGCATTCCTGGATGGTTCTGAGACCCCTCACCTCCCATTAACTGTGACAGGACTGAAGGTGCTTCTCACCTCACGCTTGTGCTCAACATCTTGTGGAACTGAACCCCTGATGATCAACACAGTTCTTGGCACAATTTAGTAACAAACAAGACAGCAGTAACATTGAGAATCAGTCTTTTTATCTTTGATTTTAACTTTAGGGGACTTTTATTAAATCCATCCTTCAAGGAGTTTTATACAACACTCATGTCTTATAATAGTTGTGTAATGTTATAGTTGCTATAAGCAGCCTTTGCGTTGTCTTTGTTCTATATTGTTATTCCTTTCCTTGCAGACTTCAAACATAACATAATAAAACAAAGTTCCTTGAAAATATACTCTTCAATCAGTGTAAACCTTCCTATATAAAAGAACAACAGCTCATTTAAAAATCCCAAACATCAGAAATTTTTTTTTTTTTTAATACAAATTAGGTTATATCAGTATTTTAACTGAATACAGCTAATCCTGCTGGGACATAACTTGATCTCTTACCCTCCAACAATAAACTGTCTAATCTACCCTTTTTAATTAGATGCTGATGAAATCCATCTCACTTCATCAAAGATCATTCTACTGAAGTAGCTAATAAAAGAATAAATTGGGACACAGCCCAGCACCTCTAGCTTCTTGAAAGAGTTCTGACATTTTATTACTTTGTAATGAAGTATGTGCGCCTTGATTATGACATGCAGCAAATTCTGCCGCTAAAATGTGGAATAAGTTTTAGAACATTTTGGGGGGTGGGGGGGAGAAGAGAAGGATTGTAGTTTGCTTGGAAAATTGATGGACCAATCCCCACCCAAATTCAGTTCTTGGACAAATATATCAAAGTGTGGAAGCTTATCAGAGCACACTTCAGAACTTTTTGTGCATTGTAACAGAGTCCACACAGCAGGATAGTACACAGCCAGCTAGTTATATTCTAGCTGCACACTCTGGCTTGCCATGCACTAACTTCCTGTTTAGACAAGCCCTTAGTGATTTCAGTCCAATACCTAGTAGATAGATAATCATAAAAGCCATCATTCCAGCTGTCACTTTTTAGTTGGCGCTCTCAGCAGAGAAGTTAATGGTTAAAAGGAGATGGATAGCGCATATCTCACCCCCAGAAATAGCCTCCCACACCCCATGTCAGGTTGGAAGTACATTGGAAGGACAGTGTGGGAAGCTTGTTCCGTCTCTGCCTACATCCATTTTGTGGTTAAAAATAGATCTTCAATTTTCAGCACTAGTGACATGGCACCTTTTCCTCAAAAAGAAACAGAGGACATTTTAAAAAAAAAGAGAGCTTTGTATTTCACAAGTCAAAGTGTTAAGTGTATTAAAAAAGAGTCTTAGGGATAATATGTGATTTTCATATCACATTCTGCAATGAAAAGGTTAAAGGAAAAAAACTGTGGATTTGAGGCACTATTATCAGTTTCATAATGATGAAAGTACCATGCTAAAAAAACCTCAGGCAACAGCCAGACAATCTGTGTTTAAAAAGATGATAAAGAGATTAGTATCTGATCAGGCTTCTATAAACAAGTAATGGGGGGGGAAAAAGGCTATTTGCACAAAAAGCCTAATTACTTTGGGAGAAAAATCTTTCTTTGCACACAGAAGGGCCGATCATGTGTTAGCTCTAATTTATGCTGATCCTTATATACACTGTACAGTAGGGATATGCCTTATCCCTTGGCTGGTTCAACGTGACATGCAATTTAGCAAACATGTCAGTGATTTGAGATATAGAGAAGCAATTCAGCATGGAGAACAATGGCAAGCAAAAAATAAGTTGTACCAGCTCATGGCAATGCAATTGTGTTATCTCAAAATAATATTCAAGATAGTGCAAGTTAACACTACTACTGCTTGCTCTTTGAGCAGCTGCAAAACCAGAAGGAATTTTTACAATGGGTCTTACACCATCCAGGTTTCTTTCCTCTCAAATATAGTTTTTCCATCTTTTTTTTTCCTTCCCTCTTTCCTTTTTGTATAGGTACACTAATTTATTAAGGAAAGAAAGAGAAAACTTCACGTAACTCTGTAAGACTATTATCCAAAAGATCATGTCACCAAGAATAGACAGTTCATATTTATTTTTTTTAAAAACAATGAAAAAATACTTAGCTGATATTGATATAGTAAGTGTGGTTGTTTTAGGCAGATGTTTGTATTTCCATGTTAATAAGGGAAATGTTTAATATGGCAGTTACTAAAGTGACAGTTCTAGAGAGGAAAGAATCTTATCGTTAAGGTATTGGACTGGGATTCAGATCTGGTGCTCACAGACTCTCTCGAGCAAGTCATTCACATCTCTCTGAACCTCAGTTCCTCATCTGTAAAATGGGGAATGTTGTGAGGATAAATCCATTCATATTTATGAAGTATATAAATAATATTGTTCAGTATCAAAAAGACTGTGAATAATTATTGTGATTGATTGAGGCAGCTCTTAGGAGCCCTGGTCATGTACCAGGACCCATTGTGCTAAGCACTGTACAAACACAGAACGAAATGACTGTCCAGGTCCCTAAGATCTTAAAATCTAAGAAAGGAGATACATTATCTGTATTCCTTTTCAAAAGACTGTGTTAAGGCTTCCCTAAATATACCCAACTTCCTTTTAAATAATCTTTGTTATGCCTCAGTTTCCCATAAGGGATGGGCTTTTGCTCCTGGAAGATATGCAAAGGTGAAATGGGCACTTACAATCATAATGTGCAAAATAAATTGGGATAGCCCTGTTCCTGACCTAAGGGAACCAATGACCTCTTTTTAAATGAGGGGTAAAGAAACATTGATTTTGAAGGACATATGATATAGCACAATAATCTGCCATTGGCATTACCATTTCCATTTCCTGCCTGGAATTCTTCACCTAGCCCATGTGGGCAGCATTGATACTATTGTCATTTAACACAGTGCAGAAGGGCTTGGAAGGCCTATTATACCCATGTGCTTGAGCTAAGGATTCAGCACGCAAGACACATCATAATCCTGCTTAGACACAATGTGACTTAAAAACCCAGCGTTAGATTTCAGTATTTTTCTCTTCATATCTAGATGCCTTGGCCTACACTTCAGTTTTGAAACTAATTGCCACAGCTCAGCTAGTTGTCCAGAAGGTTGAAAGAAATCCTGGCATCTTCTGAGCTTATCCCCTTCAAAGCACTAGAGAATATGAACAACAATCTTTGCCAGTCCACAGGCACAGGGTAAACTGAGAATATAATACCTTCTGTCAAGGTTCCTTCCCCACTCTGCACTCTAAGGTACAGATGAAAGGACCTGCATGAAAAACCCCCTAAGCTTATTTTTACCAGCTTAGGTTACAACTTCCCCAAGGTACAAACTATTTTACCTTTTGTCTCTGGACTTTATTGCTGCCACCACCAAGCATCTAACAAAATATAACCGGGAAAGAGCCCACTTGGAAACGTCTTTCCCCCGAAAATCCCCCCCCAAGCCCTACACCCCCTTTCCTGGGGAAGGCTTGATAAAAATCCTCACCAATTTGCATAAGTGAGCACAGACCCAAACCCTTGGATCTTAAGAACAAGGAAAAAGCAATCAGGTTCTTAAAAAGAATTTTAATTGAAGAAAAAGAATCATCTCTGTAAAATCAGGATGGTAAATACCTTACAGGGTAATCAGATTCAAAACATAGAGAATCCCTCTAGGCAAAACCTTAAGTTTCAAAAAGACACAAAAACAGGAATATACGTTCCATTCAGCACAACTTATTTTATCAGCCATTTAAACAAAACAGAATCTAATGCATATCTAACTAGATTGCTTATTAACCCTTTACAGGAGTTCTGACCTGCATTCCTGCTCTGGTCCCGGCAAAAGACACACACAGACAGACAGAACCCTTTGTTCCCCCGCTCCCGTCCAGCTTTGGAAGTATCTTAGCTCTTCATTGGTCATTTTGGTCAGGTGCCAGCGAGGTTACCTTTAGCTTCTTAACACTTTACAGGTGTAAGGGTTTTTCCTCTGGCCAGGAGGGATTTAAAGGTGGTTAGCCTTCCCTTTATATTTATGACACCTTCTGAGCCAGTTCTTCAGCAGGCATTGTAATATTTAGTAAATTAGATTAAAATGTCACAGTATCTTCAGAGAGCCCGTTCAGAATGAGCCATGTTCCATTTCTGAGCTCTGCTTCCCCCCCCCCACTTCTTTCCCTTTTAAAAAAAATTGGCTTTTTTTTTTACTTTAGAAATACCGGAATTTCAAGTCTGGTCTTCCCTGGTTTTGCAGGAGACCCTCTGAGTGGTTCAGGGGAGATATACTGTGAATTCTTATACCTTTATTGAAACGGCAGGCGGTTGAATCTCTAAGAACATTTTTCTCCAAAATGTTAGTCATTAAAGTTGACTAGTGTTAAGAATAGCAGTCTTTAGTCCAACTAATCACGCTTTTCACCTTTCACTTGCTCACTTTTCACTCGCTTGAGTTGTGTGATGTTAGTGTTTCACTAGTTTCCCAGTTGTACTGGAATCTTCTAAGCTAGACATAGCTTGTTTTTTACAGTAGAAATTCAAGTTATTTTAAAGTTTCAGGATCCCAGGTTTCTTTCAAGTTGAAACCCCAAAGACTGCTGAAATGTTTGTAACTGCTGTGATGTGCTATTTGAATCTATTAATGCTAGGAATGCATGTATAGTATCTCCACCTATGTATATTGAGCCAAGCAGAAAATTCTTGATTAGGGAAAGCTAAAGTTGTACATGTGACAATGAACCTTCCTACATGCCATAAAACAGAGGGATAATGATACTCATGGGAATCCAAGGACTGTGGTACTTCGTTGTTTCCATTATAATAGCCACCAGCAGAAACTGAAGGCTTTCCAAATGAAAGGCCTATGACACATGGAATGCCAGTAGTGGCCCTTTCTTATTGTAATCACTTCCCCAACTGACCGTCCATACAAACTGAGCATACTGGAGAGTGCTAATTTTTCTGAAGAAATATAAGAAGTAAGAAAGACACTGACGGTGACCCATTTCACATGCATTTGGGGAAATAATGCACAGTGAGTTCTGAGCAACATCAATTTTCATATTAAAGTTAATAAACTGGTTGGAGAAAAGGAAAGCTAGAAAACAGTGGATACAAGGGCTACATGTTAGTGCAAGAGGCATTATCATGGACAAACAACCCAAAGGAGAATTAATGTGCGGTGTTTGAAGTTAGGGAGAGGATGCTTTACAATGCTCAGCAGATATAATTATACATATACAGATGTAGGACACTGAGAAAAATCTAATGATTTACTGAAGGATTTAATGATAGTCCACTTGCATAAGCTGTTCATCCGTTAGGCACTGAAAGATTATGGTGTCTTTTTCCACTGATGCCTTACTTGTGGCATTTAAGCAAATATAGTGCATACTGGAACTCTACTAGGAAGGATGCGAAGAGGGCTTCTCAAAATGTAAGGATGCTTAATACATCATGGATATTTGTGTTTGTTGTAGTGCAGCTTGGTGTCATATGGATAATAGTTAATGATATTTAAATCAGCTTATTCTTAGTGTTAAAGGATGCTGTTAAGATACTTTTGGAACAGTTTGTATATCTACACACACACACATTTTTGTTTGCAACTGCCTCTTAAATTAGAAAGTAATGTTCTTGAGAATTTTGATGTTTCGAAACCAGATAAGGAAGTTAATCACTCCTGAGCCAGATGTGTAGTGGCCAGCTCTCCGTAGCAGCCTCAGGGCTGCTCTAGCTTAAACCAGCTACCAGTATCCCCAATATGGCTGCTAGGATTGCCAAAGGGAAGCCTTGGCCCCAGACATATAGAAGTGGGGGTAAAGGAGCCACTATGGTGGTTCTCTACTATCCTTACTGAATGGGGGAGGCAACATAGTGACAGATGTGGAAAAAGCTGAAGTACTCAATGCTTTTTTTTTTTAACCTCGGTCTTCACAGGCAAGGTCAGCTCCCAGACTGCTGCACTGGGCAACATAGAGGAGGAGGTGAGCAGCCCTCAGTGGTGAAAGAACAGGTTAAGGACTATTTAGAAAAGCTGGACATGCACAAGTCCATGGGGCCAGATCTAATGCATCCAAGGGTGCTGAGGGAGTTGGTTGATGTGACTGAAGAGCCATTGGCCATTATCTTTGAAAGCTCATGGCAATCAGCGGAGATCCCGGACGATTGGAAAAAGGCAAATATAGTGCCCATATTTAAAGAGAAGAAAGAGAACCCGGGGAACTACAGACCAGTCAGCCTCACTTCAGTCCCTGGCAAAATCATGGAGCAAGTCTTCAAGGAATCCATTTTGAAGCACTTGGAGGAGAGGAAAGTAATCAGGAACAGTCAACATGGATTCATCATGGGCAAGTCATGCCTGACCAACCTGATTGCCTTCTATGAAGAGATAAGTGGCTCTGTGGATATGGGGAAAGCAGTGGATGTGATATACCTTGACTTTAGCAAAGCTTTTGATACGCTCTCCCACAGTGTTCTTGCCAGCAAGTTAAAAAAATAGGGATTGGATGAATGGACTATATGGCAGGGGTGAAAGTAACTTAAAGGACTTACTGGTACTCCGGAGTCCTGATGAGGAGGCAGGGCCTCAACTGGAAGATGCAGGGCCTTTAAATCCCCAGGCACTTGGGGCTAGGGCTGGGGCAACTGAGAGCCCTGAGGTTCGGGGGTGATTTAAAGAGAGCTATTTAAAGGGCCTGGGGCCACCGCTACAGCCCTTTAACTTGCCACCGGAGCCCCGCTGCCGCTACCCCAGGGCTCTGGCAACAAGGCTCCAGGGACAATTTAAAGGGCCTGGGCTGGATTAACTTTTTGTGGGCCTGGCACCACACATATTTGAGGGCCCCCCTGGGAAAAGAAGAGGCCAGGGGCAAGAGCACAGTAGGGCATGGTCGGGGGAAGGATTGGTCCCCAGCTGGAGCGAGGCAGGGGCCGGGGCAAGTTGAGCACAGTGAATGGGGGAAGGATTGGTCTCTGCTGACTGGAGCAAGGCAGGGGCTGGGGGCAAAAAACACAGTGGGGCGGGAGCTAGGGTTGGTCCTTGGAGCAAGGGAGGGGCTGGGGGTAAACTGCAAGGGCAGCAGCAGGACAGAGCCCCGGGAGAAGGCAGCACCAAGCTTCTGCCCCCATAGGAGAGAGCGGGGGGGGGGGGGGGAGAAGAGCGGCCAGGGCCCCTTCTGAGCGTGGGCCCTTTAAATAGCTGCTGGAACTCCACCACCACCACCCCAGGGCTCCGGCAGCGGGGCTCTGGTGGAAATTTAAAGGGCGCGGGGCTCCAGCCGCTGCTGGGAGCCCCAGGCCCTTTAAATTGCCGCCTGGGGAAGCCAGTCCGCCCCGGTACGGCACGCCGGCTCTTGCCGATACGCCATACTGGGGTGTACCAGTTTACTTGCACCTCTGCTGTACGGTGGATAGAAAACTGGCTAGATTGTCGGGTTCAATAGGTAGTGATCAACGGCTCGGTGTCTAGATGGCAGCCACTATCAAGCGGAGTGCCCCGGGGTCGGTCCTGGGGCTGGTTTTGTTCAACATCTTTATCAATGAACTGGGTGATGGGATTAATTGCACCCTCAGCAAGTTCGCAGATGACACTAAACTGGGAGGAGTGGTAGATATGCTGGAATGTAGGGATAGGGTCCAGAGTGACCTAAAGAAATCTGATAAGGTTCAACAAGGACAAGTGCAGAGTTCTGTACTTAGGAAGGAAGAATCCCATGCACCGCTACAGGCTGGAGGCCGACTGGCTAAGCAGCAGTTCTGCAGAAAAGGATCTGGGGATTACAGTGGACGAGAAGCTGGATATGAGTCAGCAGTGTGCCCTCTTTGCCAAGAAGGCCAACGGCATATTGGGCTGTATTAGTAGGAGCGTTGCCAGCAGATTGAGGGAAGCGATTATTCCCCTTTATTCAGCACTGGTGAGGCCACACCTGGAGTACTGCATCCAGTTTTGGTCCCCCCCCCCCCCATTACAGAAGGGATGTGGACAAATTGGAGTGAGTCCAGCAGAGGGCAACGGAAACGATTAGGGGGCTGGGGCACATGACTTATGAGGAGAGGCTGAGGGAACTGGGGTTATTTAGTCTGCAGAAGAGAAGAGTGAGGGGGGATTAGATAGTTGCCTTCTACTACCTGAAGGGGGATTACAAGGAGGATGGAGCTAGGTTGTTCTCAGTGATGGCAGATGACAGAAGAAGCAATGATCTCAAGTTGCAGTGGGGGAGTGTAAAGATTCTGACTCACCCCTGAGGCACCTCCTGCTGGCTACTTCTTCGGGAATTAGCTCGTCCAGCCACCAGAACACCCTCTGCAGGCCAGTGATCCACCTTACTGCTGGCCCCCATGTCCCTCCCAGGACCCGGTTTCCCTTTCTCTGGGGTGCTGTCCCCCTGGCAGTACCCCAACACTCTCAGGTTCTGGGTCTCCCCACCCAGGGAAACCCCCACCCTCTAACCCCACCTCACCTCAGTCTGGACTACTGCCAGTCTCCACTTAGACCCTTGTATCGGGGTAGACTGCAGTTTATATGCCACTCATTACAGGCAAGGGGGTTTTGGACCTGCTGCCTCTGCCTACCCATAGGCTGCCCCTCTGCAACCCTGCCCCTCTTCGGCCTGTAGCTCCTCTGAACCTTCCCCAGCCCTGCTCCAATCTGGGCATTCTGCTTAGCACCTAGCAGCCAGGCCCTTCTCCCTCTCTAGGCAGAGGGAGACTGATTAGGCTCCTGGCTCACAGCCTCTTATAGGGGCCAGCTGGGCCTGACTGAGCTGGCCACAGCTTTGGCTGCTCCCTTAATCAGCCTGGGCTTTCCCCCACAACCCCAGCCCTCTCCCAGGGCTGGAACGGATAACCACCCCACTACAGGGAGGTCTAGGTTGGATATTAGGAAACACTATTTCACTAGGAGGGTGGTGAAGCACTGGAATGGGTTACATAGGGAGGTGGTGGAATCTCCTTTCTTAGAGGATTTTAAGGCCCAGCTTGACAAAGCCCTGGCAGGGATGACTTAGTTGGTGTTGGTCCTGCTTTGAGCAGGGGATTGGACTAGATGACCTCCTGAGGTCTCTTCCAACCCTAATATCGTATGATTCTATAAGATCCCCATATGCCAGGGCAGTCCTTCCAGGGCTGGGGCAAAGCAGTAGCTTCTGGGCTATTGAATTAAAATTGTGAGTGTATTTATTGTATCTAGGAACATTTTTCTCTTTGTCTTTCGGATGAATCTGGTGGTTTTCCTACATTAATTTCCCCCATCTCCATTATGTTTTGTGTGTGTAGGTGATCAATGATGTTGCACTAATTAGTACTGGTCACTGCATTTTCATATAGTCCTTCTGCCAAGAAGGAGACATTGGGATATATATTTTCTTAGATGGTAATGTTAGTTTGCATGGCTCATGTACAAGATTTTTAAATGCTACTTTGATGTAATTCAAATAAATAAATAAACTTATTTTACCTATACAAGCCTGTTCTTTTTCCTCTGGCAAATATTTATTTCTTTTTTTCCTGCATTTTTTGAATGGAGATGAAATGAACATGGCTATTCTGTATAATAATAGAAAATTCCATTTAAACAGCACAATCACTAGCAAATCTTCTTGTTTGTAGACAAGCATCATTGACTGATGTCAGTGCAGAACTTGGAAGAGAGCTTTTTAGTTAACTGGTGAGGAGGAACCGACAGAATAATGCAAAATGTGTGTGTGTGTGGGGGGGGGAGTTGTATTTGCTTTTGTTTTGTGGAATCTGCAAAGAGTATGCATTAGAGCTGGTTAGAACATTTAAGGAGATGAATTGGTTTAAATGATGTTTTTATTGGGAAGTCTTTGAAAGAAAGAGAGAGATTCTGTTGCCTGGAGATTAGAGCTCTGGGCTTGGATGTGGGCCAGCCTGGTTTAAGTCCCAGCCAGATTCAAGCTGAAAAACTTTGTTCTGACACAGGGAGAGCAGGGACTTTAACCTAAATCTCCAACATCCCAGACTAGTGCCTCATCCACCAGGATGCACACTTACCTTCCCAATCATAAATGGACATTTTGACACAATTCTATTTTCAGAAAAAATTTCAAAAGGTTTTGAAATCTTTTGAAACCTTTGAAATCTCAAAAGTTGCCATGAAATTGAATTGTCATCCTCTAAGCAACCCATGTGTGGTGTGTGTGTGTTACTCCTGGGGGAATTCTGCACCACTGCGAATGTGCAGAATTTATGTCCCCTGCAGCTTTCTTTGCTTCCCTGCAGAAAAATGACTTTCTGACAGGGAAGCAAAGGGAAGCCACAAGAGTGGTCATGTGACCTCCCCATAAGTATGTTTTGGGTGCCCAGGGCAGCCAGCAGAGAGGTAAATCACTGGGAGGCAGGAGGCGGGACTGGGAAAAACCCTGCTGGTGGCTCCTATCCTGTGCCAGGCTCAGCTGCTTGTCCCAGCTGGGCTGGGGATGACGGGACTTCCTCTTCCCTTGCACAGCATCCAGGGCTGAGTCAAACCCACTCCCAGATTTCTCCCCCAGCTGAAGGAAGCTCTGCAAACTCCCCCTCCCCGCTTCCTTCACCCATCACTCCTCAGCTGCAAAGGAAGGGATCCCTGTACAGGGAGCTGCTCCCCCATCAGCCCAACCACTGTGCATCCAGACCCTCTCATACCCAGACCCTCCCGCCGAGCCTCACACCGCTGAACTTAGAACCCTCCCCCACGATGAGCCCCACTCCCCCTGTACCTGGACCAGCCTGATGAGCCACCCGGAGCCTCACCCAACTGAGCCCCAACCAGCTGCATCTGGACCCTCCACTGAGCTCCATACACCCAGACCTCCCTGCCGAGCTCTATCCCCTCCACACCCAGACACCCCCCCCCAAGCCCCAACCACCTTCACCTGGACCCCTTGCAGAGTCCCCTTACCGTTGCACCCAAAACCCCTCCCAACAAGCCCCTGTGCATCCAGATCCCCCTGCACCCAGATCTCCTACTGAGCTGCCCACACCCAGATTGCCCCACACAGAACCCTCTCAACCCATACCTGGATCCCCACACACTAAGCCCCTTCACACTTGGGTCCTGCCTTGCTGAGTCTGCCTTCCCACACCTGGCACAGAGGGGCAGGGCCCTGGGGTGTTTCTGGGGCAGGCCTAGTCTTTGCACTGTGTCCGGGTTGGGTGCAACCTCACCACTGACTCCCTGTCCTGGGGGAGCTGCACAGTGATCTCCCATCTCTGTGCAGCCAGTGGTCTATGGTCCCCAGTGCTATGCTGGAGCCTCCACATTTATCTGACAAATAAAATTTATAGAATTTTGCAGAATTTTAAAATACAGTGTGCAGAATTTTTATATTTTTGCCTCAGAATTCCCTCAGGAGTAGTGTGTGTAGTATTTTATATATGGACCTGATTCTAATAGTCACTAAGACCCCCTTCACACCGGTCTGGCAGCATAAAAGGGCCTTAAAGAGAACTCATATTATACTACTTCCCACTGTACTTGGTGTAAAGGGGCCTTAGTACATCTGAGAATCAAGCATATAAGTAAACACACATATATTTGGGGCTATTTGTACTGTTAACTGTATCCCATAGGATTATTTTGCTAGCTATTATATCCTTCTAATCCAGCCATCAATATCAATTAACATGTTTCTTTTTCTGAAATTAATCCATTTTATTCTTATATTTTATCAGTATTAATTCCTTGGAATTTAGGATGTGTTGAGGCATGTGTTTCCTAATAATAAATTTTGCTGAAATGCAAGAAGCCTACCGGCCTGTAAAATCCAGTCAAATCTGCTACATAGCAAAAAGTATAATCAGTTAAGAATATGTCAGCATAAAGGCTGGCAACCTTTGGCACAGATGAGAATAGTCCCTGAACTTTGGGGAACCGCTGATTCGCGGGAAACCAGGGGGTGGAGAAGCAGAGCGGGGCAGCGTATTCAGGGAAGGAGGCAGAGTGGCCCAGGTAAGCACCGCCGGGACTCCCCACCTCGTCCCCTGGCAGGTCCCTCTGGCTCTGAGGGGTGGGGTGGGCACCCACTACGGTGGCCCAGGAGACCCTCCTGCCTTGTTCTGGGGGCAGTGAGGGGACAGGGGAGGGGGGTGGATGGGGCAGGGGTCCGGGGGGGGGTGTCAAGGAACCCGAGGGGGTTGGATGGGGCAGGAGTCCTGGGTGGCGGGTGTGGACCACTACCCCCTTGTGGGGTGAGGAGGGAACCGGCTGTTAAGATTTTGGCAGTTCATCACTGAGTATAACTACTCAACATTCTTAACCATTGGGGAAGCCAACACCATCGCGTAATCAGGCATGCCAGGAGTGAGGCTGGTCCTTCACCTCTGTCATAAATATAAAGGGAAGGGTAAACCCCTTTAAAATCCCTCCTGGCCAGAGGAAAAATCCTCTCACCTGTAAAGGGTTAAGAAGCTAAAGGTAACCTCACTGGCACCTGAACAAAATGACCAATGAGGAGACAAGATACTTTCAAAAGCTGGGAGGAGGGAGAAAAACAAAGGGTCTGTGTCTGTCTGTATGATGCTTTTGCTGGGGACAGAACAGGAATGGAGTCTTAGAACTTAGTAAGTAATCTAGCTAGAGATGTGTTAGATTATGATTTCTTTAAATGGCTGAGAAAATAGCTGTGCTGAATAGAATGAATATTCCTGTCTGTGTCTTTTTTGTAACTTAAGGTTTTGCCTAGAGGGATTCTCTATGTTTTGAATCTGATTACCCTGTAAGGTATTTACCATCCTGATTTTACAGAGATGATTTTTTTTTTTACTTCTATTAAAAGTCTTCTTGTAAGAAAACTGAATGCTTTTTCATTGTTCTTAAGATCCAAGGGTTTGGGTCTGTGCTCACCTATGCAAACTGGTGAGGATTTTTACCAAACCTTCCCCAGGAAGTGGGGTGCAAGGGTTGGGAGGATTTTGGGGGGAAAGATGTGTCCAAACTCTGTTTTTTCAGGAACCCAGATAAAGTTTGGTGGTGGCAGTGGAAATCCAAGGGCAAAGGGTAAAATTAATTTGTACCTTGTGGAAGTTTTAACCTAAGCTGGTAAAAGTAAGCTTAGGAGGTTTTCATGCAGCTCCCCACATCTGTACCCTAGAGTTCAGAGTGGGGAAGGACCTTGACAACCTCCTATTACCGGGTCCTCAAGGAAGGGGGTGAGTATGCTAGGTTAAGGTACTTAAAATAGAAATTGTACCACCAGGAGTTTTCTTTTACTGTTTTGCAGTTATAAGTTTCATTGCATTTCTTATTTTTATGTTAATTTCAGTGAAGGTTTTTTCAATTTGGTATTGTCCTCAGTGTACGTGTTCTTGCCAAGCACCCCGAGAATCCTCTCCTGATATAGAACTCTGAGTTCTTGAATGGGATAAGAACCTATAAATCTTCTGGTCAGATGCGATCAGTGGCGATCCATAACAACTAACCCATCAAATTCAGGTCAACATAACTAACTAGCATTCTTCCCAGAGCTTCTCCTTCCCCACAAAAAATGACAGTTGCCTGAAGTCTAGGACAAATAACATTCAATCTTGCACCAGTAGCAGGTTTTCCATACATAAAAATGTCATGAATTTAAAGCTTCTGGTATCTCAGAACATCCAGGGCTAGAAATGGGAGCTTTATCCACTTGGGAATGAGAAAGTCATACCTTCTCAATGGGACCCAGAACTAGCTATCAGTCTTAGTATGTCCCAAGATGATGGGATCACAGGTGCCAACTTCAGTTGGCGCCGTTGGGAGCTTGCGCCCCACCACCCCAGCCCTGACCCGACTTCACCCCCTCCTTGCCCCTATTGGACCCCTCCCCAAATCCACACCCCCTCCCCATCTCTTCCCCGAGCACACCACGTTCCTCCTCCTCCCCCCCCCCCAGCACTTGCTGCACAAAACAGCTGTTTTGTGGCGTGAGCGCTGGGGGGAGGGGGAAGAAGCAGGACGCGGCAGTGCGCTCAGGGGAGGAAGCGGAGGCGGAGGTGAGCTGGGGCGGGGTGGGGAGCTGCCAGTGGGTGCAGAGCACACACCAATTTTTCCCTGTGCATGCTCCAGCCCCAGAGCACCCACGGAGTCAGCGCCTATGGATGGCATTGAAAGGCATAGGTCATTAGAGATTTTTATACTTCCTCTGAACCTTATGTAGGTGTACTGATAACTGGAACATCTGGATTTACAGGGAGAGGGATATGAAAAGTAGGTCAATAACATTTCTAAAACCTCGCTAAAATGTTTTTTGTAACACGTGGCATCTCACAACATCATGTATTCTGTATAAAGGTTTTAGGATGAGCTGCATGACTTACTCGTGGTTTGACACTATGTGTAACACTGCTATCCCAAAATCATGCTGATATCATCTTTATACCACTACATACCTTTATACTACTACATACTATCAAATATTTTTTATGTAGTACATGATTCTTGTATTCTTTTTTTTTTTTTTTTAAGAAGACACCAATGAAATTATACGTGTGTATGGTCTCAGTGTGTGTTTCATTTGTTTTTTTAAAAAACAAAACACAAAGGACCATGACTTTCCTTTGATATATGCACACATAAGGGAGTTCTGGTCTGGATTGCTTAGAATTGAATCCAGAGAACTTTCCCCAGGAGAGTGACCACTTCAGTGAAGGTTAATGTTTGTGCCTAAAACTTTGATAGTGTCCCTTTAATCACATTAGAAACATATAAATGTGTATGGATGGGAAAGAGGGTTCATGATGCATGTTTGTCGGAAGGAGCTTGGACAAACATGGCTCAGTGTATAATTTTGTTTTTAAAAGCCAGATTTATAGATTACATATTACTGGATCAATTATTTCTGTAAATACGAGAGAAATAACAGACTTTACAACTAGAAACAGCTGTGTTTTTCCAATACTATTGAAATTTGAATTAATACTAAAAGGAACAAAGAATGGAGTAAGTGGATTATAGACATTACTTGTTCCAAATGACATAATTCTACCACAGATTCTTCACAGAGTATCTATGGTAAAATGATACTTTTGTTTTAAACCATTATTGCTGAGCTATTTTTCCTGTTTAAAGTAAACTCTTTTCTAAAGACTTGATCTCTTTCTTGGACAATCAAAAACAAAGGCAAAATGAAAATAAATAAAAATGCCTTTGTTTTAAAATGTGATTAGTTTAATCGCAACACAACTAGCAATGAGGTAACAATAGTTTCATAACATATGAATACGGGATTAGAGTAGATGAGTTTTTCTGGACACCCTCCCTCCATCCACTTTTAGGGCTGTTTGCCAGTAACTCACCTATTTATAATTAGTGGAAGTTTTGCTGGCGCATGCTTAGGCTCCTGCAGGTTTATCCATATCAGGGAGATATGTGGCTTCCAATAGTTGAACCTAGTTTATTAAATAGCATACACATATACAGGAAATGAATTTATTTTAAAGACCTAATCCTTTAAATCATCTCTTAAATGAGCAGTTTCATTGGAGAGAGACAAGGTAGGTGAGGTAATATCTTTTATTGGACAAACTTCTGTTGGTAAGAGAAACAAGCTTTCACATTACACAAAGTTATTCTTCAGGTCTGGGAAAGGTAACCAGAATGTCACAGTTAAATACAAGGTGTAATAGAGGGCAAGTCTACACTACAAAATTAAGTTGACCTAAGCTATGTTAACATACAGCCACTGCAGTATTTATTTGAATCGGTTTTACATGTCCACAGTATGCTCCTTGTGTCAGAGGTGCGTGTCCTCACCAGGAGCACTTGCACCAATTTAACTGCCACAGTGGGGCATTGTGGGATGGTTTCTGAAAGGCAGCAACAGTCAATGCAGTGTCTACACTGACACTGTATTGACCT
The DNA here is from genome assembly GCF_015237465.2 of Chelonia mydas. Classification (NCBI taxonomy): domain Eukaryota; kingdom Metazoa; phylum Chordata; order Testudines; family Cheloniidae; genus Chelonia; species Chelonia mydas. Next base: position 302,464,474 of record NC_057849.1, on the reverse strand, counting down.
AACTATATCGACTTAAGTGCTACACCTCTTGTGGAGGAGGAGTTATTAAGTCAGTATAGTGGGCGAGTTGCATTGGTGGGAGCTACATTTTAGTGTAGACTCTTGCAGAGGTAGGTTGACCATAAGCTGCCTTACGTTGACCCTAACTCCACAGTGTAGACTAGGCCAGAGTCTGGAGCATAAGGAGTTCACTTCATCTTGAATGGTCTCTTGCAATATGTGTTGACAATTAACACGTCTTCAGTCAAAGGACAAAGGAGGGTTAGTGGGTTGCAGGTAGTTGTAATTGAAATCAGTGAAATAGTTTTCTATATAAGGAGGCACAATCACGTGAGTAAGGGCCTCTGTTCCAAAGAGTAAGGGCCTCTGTTCCCTCTCTCAAATTATATCTGAACTTTAGCAGACAGACAACTGAACATTTTCACACAGGATTTCTAATTAAACAATATTTTAACTTAGCCTCCTAGAAAGTAGAGTTAAATTTCAATTTCTATTGTAGATATCTGGAGCACAAGGAGTCTCTTAATTACTAGATGATTTAAAAGCCTAGACTGGAGCATTGTAGGAGTGTTTGTGATTCCAGGGTGCTTATTCTTTTCAAAAGTGCATTTTAGAATAGATATTGAATGACTACAATATCTAATTCATCATGCTCTGGGGAAAATGTGGGAAGAGAATAGGAAATTCCAAGGTTTCTTGTATGCAGAAACACCTACTAGAATCTAAACTCAGGTCTCACTAAGAATACAAGGTGTTTGTTTTACTGGTGTAAGAGTTGTGCATCTCCTTGCAATGATTTGCCATTGCTAGGAGGTTGAAGTCAGCTTTATAACATTCTCTTCATGTTTTTATCAATGGTCAGGCTGCAACCAGCCAGTGGGAAGAGGAGTTATCAGAATTGCTATGAAACAAGCACACTGAATGACCAAATAACAGTCACAAGAAATAGAATATCAGGGTTGGAAGGGACCTCAGGAGGTCTTCTAGTCCAACCCCCTGCTCAAAGCAGGACCAATCCCCAATTTTTGCCCCAGATCCCAAATGGCCCCCTCAAGGATTGAATTTATAACCCTGGGTTTAGCAGGGCAATGCTCAAACCACTGAGCTATAGCATCACGACAAGTGGTAAAGAGAGAAATGTGAGAAATAGATCTAATATGGTCTAAATGCCTGCCCTAAATGGGTCTCTTGAATGTGTTTTCATCTTTTGTGTGCATTACAATAATACTAATTAAAATATCTAGCTCTTATATAGCTACTTATGCTACTGTTATAGTGCACAGGCTAAAATTAACTTCTGTGTCTATTGTATTGTGTTGAATGAGGCGCCAAAGGACAGGCTTTACTTAACTTGTTTTTGAGGCAGCGATACTGGAGCTAGAATTGCAGGAATAACATTCAGCCTTCTGTTCCTCAATGCACTACCACCATCAAATCAAAACAAAAACAAAAAAGGAGGCTTTTTTACCTGTAAAAATTTTGATACACAAAGTTTTTTGTCCCGAACACTATATTTTATCTGGTTTCAGAGTAGCATATTTTATCTATGGTTTGTGCCTCCTTTGTGAATGAATGTGTACTTTGTTCTCTGAAATTGTTTCCAGCTGCAAAACTGCTACTATTAAGCACTAATGTATTTTGTTTTTTAACTTAGCTTTGGGAATTACCAGCTTTCACCAACAAGATCTTGGCAGTAGTTTACTTCAGGATGGCGTCATACCAAGTTTTATCAGGTCGCACTATGTATTTTTAATATTTAATTAATATTTAATTTTTTCTAGGGAATAGCATGCATCCTGGTATTTAATAGAGTACTAACAGTCATGTAGTCTTCCTCTCTCGCTCTGTCATACTATTTGCCACACTCATTCAATGCTCCTATTGTAATTAATATGGTCTTAACTGAGGTCCTAATTCAGGGAAGCATCTCTATTCAGCAAAGCAATGTTTAAATCCCATAGTGGTCCTTAAGCACATGCTTAATTACCCCAATAGGGATGTAGTTAAATACATGCTTAAATGCTTTCCTGAACTGGGGTCTAAGGTAACAATGGAATATGCTCCCAAATAGATGAAATTATACTTGTTTTTGTTGTCGCTTCTTGAAATATTGTAACTTTAAAACTTGTACATGAAACTTTCAAAAATGTAAAGCAGTAGGAGGATTTTCAAGTCAAGGGTTTTGGCAAGTTCACTGTTCCAGCTCTCGCCCTATTCCCCCCTGACATTTGTGAGTTAAAGTTATGTTGACCCTAATCCAGCAATGAGCTCTTCCCTGCAGCTGGGTAGAACTACACTGAACTCAGTGGGGCTTCCCGCAAGCACAGGCATCTGCCCATGCAGCGGTTATTTCACAATAATTTGTTTCCCAAACTAGATATGACTTTGTAATATTCTGCTGTGCTACTGTGGTCACACTGTATATATGACCCATTCATGTGATGACAATTTCTAAGGGATTAAAAATTCCAGTGTATTAAACATTACTTTGCCATCCTCCAGACAGGAGATTTGGATGTACTAGACTGACCTACCTGACCCTTCTCTCTCTACTGCCATCTCTCCAAGGGGAGAAAAGAAAAACCAGAGAAAATGGGACACTGTTAAATTTGGTTTGGGAAATGTCATTAATTTTTATATGAAATCAAATATAAATTGCACTCCGCTGAATATGCTGGCATTGAAGCACATTATAGACATATACTGTAGCACTCTAACAGAGAATAATCTGGGCGCTAATGTATCAATAAACAATATTTTAGACATAACATATGCACCTCTGAACCCGGGAGTGAGATAGAAGGGTGTTTATTCACAGGTAGGGTTGTTGTGCTTTCCATACTTGTTACTGTTTTAGATTCACCACTCACGAATGGAGCTTTCCCACTGAATGCATCTTGCTGAGTTTGATAGGTACAGTACAAAGAGACATATGTGGCCTGATTCACATTTACACAAAAGATATGGCAGTGCAAAGGGGCCTTTAAAGCAAGTGTAAATGTAATCTACATCCATTTTAAGGCTCCTTATGCTCAGAGCAGTGTGAAAGGGCCTTAATGTAAATGAGAGTCAGCTCTAGACATGATCATCATTTTTAATTTTAAAAAATGGCACTTCAATGACAATGATATTTTCTGCAAGAAAAAAATCTCTTTGAATTGCTTTCATTTTTCAACACATTTTTGAACAAAAATTTTCCAATAAAAGTTTTGAATTTTTTTTAAATTCTCAAAATTTTCCATTCAATTTGGTGGGGAAAAAGTGGGAAAGTTTTCAAAAAGTCACAGAGTAAGGAACCTCTCCCCCACACCCTAAAAATTTCAAAACAATATTTTTTTAACCAAAATGTTTTGTTTCATTTTAAAAAATTTTGTGTGGAAGTTTTACATTTAAAAAAAAGAAATGTCAAATGACACAAAAATATGCATCTTTTTCACTAAATGAAATAAAATCAACCAGCTCTAATTAAGCCCCTGCATCGTAACAGCACTATTTGGCCCAACACTTAATTACATATGATTTAAGATTGAAAGTGTGTTTCAGTGGAGCCGAGATTACAACTATGGAACATTATTACAAAACTTCCCTACCTTAGAAAACAACAGCAGGTGTTTTCAAATGAAGAGATAAGGAATCTAGCCACTTCTCCACTGCTATACAATACCTTTTCACTCACTGACACCCCACCTAACAAACTTCGCACCCCTAGCCTTAACATTGCCCTCTAACTTTTACAAAAATAGAAGCAAAAATCAAAAATAACAAATTCCTATGAGATTATGGGTTGGATTCTCCCACATGCAAGGGCCCCATTGCATTATCCTCTCCCCTAACCTCCAGAGTAAAAGGAGAGAAGGGGCACACTGGAGCAGTTCTACTGGTGGGGGTGGGAAGGGGATGTGACAGAGCAGAGCTCTGCCATATGATTCTCCTCTGTTATAAGTCCCCAAAGTCCTGTGCGGCTCTAACGTGCCCCAAAGCTGGGTGACTCCAGATCAAGGAGCCACATCCAGCTCCTTGTGCCCCCCACACCCCCAATTTACACTCAAGACCGATAAAATCCTGTTTGGTATTTAAGGGATCAATTTCTAATATGCCATAGCACTAATACATATTGCAACATTACTCGGATAAACTACTTATGTTAGTTGCTACACAGTGTAGTTAAAAGTAGGCTTGCAAGTTCTAGCTATACTTTTATAAATGTAATCATCATCTAATCAACATAGTTCAGAACACCATCCAGATCAGTCATTCATCAAATAATTCTACTCCACCAGCATACCACCCTATAAGAGAGCATATAAAACTCTAACATAATCTAATGGACTGAGGCTAGACTCCTTTTAAACTATTATACATTCAATTTTAAAAATATACATAATCAACAGTGTATACCCAACAGCATATTTCCATTACAAAATGAGGAAATAAAACTAAGGGGGTTGGCTGGACTGACAGGGGGTGATGGATGGCTCTGTGGCAGTGAAGATCTGGCCGCATCCTTATGTTGCCCCTTTCCAGGCTTTCATTCATTTGGGTTTTCGAAAGGATAACATATAATATTGGTCTTGAGGAGGTAGCTGGAGTTCACTGAAATACACGATCAACTAAATCTTTTGTGTGTGAATTTTAAAATTATATTCTGTTGGCAAGGTGTTAAAGCAGCGAATTAGGAATCAGGAGGTCTGAGTTCTGCTGTGTACCACTCTATCCCTGACTTGGGTGGGCTCTTGAGAGGTCCCTTAACCTTTCTTTTCTCAGTTTCCCCATCGGTCATAATGGGGCTAGTAATCCTGAACTACCTTAAAAGTACTGTGAGAGCTTTAGATGAAAGGTGCCATATACAGGCAAAATATTATTTTCATTAACAGTTGTACATAAAAGGTATGCTAAAGACTCTGGGCCAAAACCTGCCTATATTTAGACACATATAACCCCACTGAAATCAATCAGGTTCTACAGGTATAATCAAGATAAAACTTTGGCCTGATATATTAGGTGTGAATCCCTGATGCTGGATAGGTGAGGATTTTAATCAACATATATTAGGTATCCCAGTGAAGCCATAGATACTATACTCCCCTTTTATCCAGGTAAGGATTTTCCTTGAGGAAGAATAAACTGTTTAAAAATGTATTGTCCAATTGGCCAATTTATAAAAGAACCCTAAATTTAAAAGCTCAGCCCAAACATTCCATTGGTATTTTTGCAGGAGGCAATACCCCATTTCTGGTTTCATTTAGAACTAGTGTTCATTTTTGGTAAGATACACAGTAGTCAGTACAAAGTTACAAGCTGTTCAGAACCATTTAATAATTTATCCTGGAAAAAAAGATATTGGCATGCTGAGCTAATTGAACAATCTGGTCGGCTGAACATTGGCTGCTGTGTTACAATACATTATTGACTTTTCCCAACTCATCACCCAATTCATCCTCCTGCACATTAATATGACCCCGAAAGAGTGCACACATCACAGGAGTGACTCCTCTTTTTCTATTTGCATTGAATGTGAATGTTTCTAAATGCTAGTCAGTACTGGTATAGGACCTTGCACTGCCTAAAGTCAGTATGAACTTTCTATGGCTGCCAGACTATTGCTTTACTAAAGATTCTCTAGAAAGTCACATGACTTCTATATTGCCATTAAAAATAAAATCTATTACAAAACAAAGCTCTCAGCTCTTACACCTGCCTGTTGTACCATTTCAGTCAAGTGTTTACATAATATGTAATAATGGTTTCATGAATGCAAACCTACATGCATATATAATAATCATCTCTGTGTCATTGGTGTAATTCCAAAAGGAAAGAGAATATATCAGTGATTTTAACTGCAGTATTCTTTCATCATCTCAATAATTTGCAGTCAAAGAGAATTTCTGGGAAAGCTTTCAATCTCTGCCTGTGTCTTGCATCACTTTTGCACCCAAAGAGAAGTACCTCAATTGCTATCCACCCCAGACAGCTCAGAATCTTCCATCCATCCTGCTAAGAGAAGTCTGTAGCTTCTTCTCTGTCCCTTCACTGCTGCTATTGGCAGTGGTTAGTTTTGGTTTTTATCGAGTCTTTTTATTTCTAGTGAAAAAACATCAAGGCAAGGGATATACTAGCCCTTTAAGGCCAGAGGGGGAAGTTTGACAGGCCAGTTCTACCCCTTTTCAAGATTTGTGGGGTAGATCAGGGTGTGTAGGGAATGGCAGAGGGAAGAGAAGGTGGTCCCATGGTTACAGTGTCTGGAAAAATCTAGGCTACTGTTTCTTTAAGGGCCCAGGATAAGGAGCTCTGTAGTGTCCGGTGGGCCAAGGCTCTCGCTCTCAGCCAACCAGGACAAGTTCTGGGAAGATGGTCAGCATATAAACTGCCTCTGCCCTTATCATAATGTGGGAGATCTGGTCTCCAAGAATGTCCCAGCAGAGATGCCTGGGAGGGAAGGACTTTGCAATGAAGGTAGTGTTTTCAGGTCTTTTTGTTTGGAAGGCTTTGCTGCCAGTTTGGATGGAGCTGTTTGAGGGCTGGCTAGAGCTGCAGCCTGCTACAATATAGTTGAAATTGATAATTACAGGTAGCAACTCAACAGAAAGAAAGAAATTAGAATCAAATTCAGTAAAAACTCTTATGTATGCTCATGGAACCCAGATAGAATCCTTTTTCATTCAAGACTTATATGACGTGCATGTATCCCTGCTGTTGTGCTGCAGGGTAGAGGTTTTATAGACCTTTTGGGCCAAATTCTGCTTACAGTGGTGTAAATCTAGAATAATTTAATTGGCATTAATGGACTACAGTGGATTTACACCACTGAAAGCAGAGCAGAATTTGACACTTTGTTTCCACTGTCCCATGAAAACTCTGCCCTTCATAGTTGTAATCTGCTGGGAAAGCCCTAGTCACTGCTCTTCTTTTACAAGTGGACTGGCCTAGCTCTCGCTATTTTTTTAGAGTATCCTTTCAAGCTGCTGCAGGGGCTATTTAAGATAAACAGAAGTTCGAATAACCAGCTCTCCCTCTACACCAGAGGGAGAGTAAAGTTTTGCAGACTTTAAAACTTGGCTGCAATCAGGGGGGAAAGCTGGTTGTTGACAATCTCTCTATTCAAGGAGCTCTGTTCTAGGCAATTTTAAAAGGACAGCTAAGAGTGGTAACTGCACTGATTCCTACAGAATTTAAAGGCGTGTTTTTATATTTTAAATATTTAGGGCCAGATCCTCAGCTTGTGTAAGCTCTGATAGCTTTGTTGATTTAAATTGAACAGCAACATTTTATACCAGCAGAGGAGAAAGCCCTTAGTGTGTTACATTAATTTGAAATTAAAGTAAAGGGAAAAATACTAAAAATAAAAGGTCATTCTCCTTTGCTTTCTGTTGTAATATTGGATGTGAAATGGCTTTCATAGGCCAGGAAATGAATATTTTATGAAGATGAACTATGGATCCTATGTGGTGTCAGACAAAAATCCATTCTTCATTAAACCTGCTGGTAATTCTGTTACTAGATTTGCTATCACTCTTCACCATATGGAGAGAATGCTTTAATTCACACTTTGGAATCAGAACCCTACCCTGAGCTCTGTCCTTCTGCAATATTTTCTTGTGTTCTGGACAAAAGTTGTGTGTGTGGGGAGGAAAATAAGAACTGAACACTTTTTTTGCATTTTCTTAAATCAAAACATGTTGTAAAACATTTCTGTATTGTCACTCGAAATGAAGCTGACCTATGTATGGCCTTGTGCCTAATTATGCAGTAGATGTGAATCATTGGAACCTAGTTCAGAACCTACGGTGACTTCTTGTTTAAGGAACAGTCAATTATTTCTCTGTCTCACAATGGTCATTAAGAATACTATTTATGGAAATATGTCATTAGCTGTAAAAGTGGCTATCAAAAGTGATACAATCAGCTAGTCAGGGCGATCAGCATCCTAGAATATTATGGATATTGGCAAATGACCTTCCTGTATCTCCAGCATTCATTTTAGAAGGGTCATGGAATAGCATGGAGAAAGGCAAAACCAATACTGATTTTTCAAAACATTGAAAGATGTCTGTTCCTGGCAATCAATATCCAGAGGCAGAAAGTCTGACTTCTAGGCCCAACAAAATAATTGAACAAATGTTGAGAGGTACAAGAACCAAGTGAGGAGGGAAGAATCTAAGGGACAATTCTCATTTACATAAAGGCCCCTTTACACTTCTTAAGGTTTTACACTGCACTACAGATATAAAAGAGACATAAAACAGGTGTGAATTAGATATGCTATAAAACCAGTATAAAGGGACCTTCCTGTAAATGAGAATCAGTCCCTAAGCTGTCTTATCTAACAGCACACTGCAGTACTCTATCATGTTACGAGGGTGAAGTAAGACTTCCTTATGGTCTCAGACATAAAAGAAGCAAAATAAGAGTAATATGGGTAGCAGCATTTTAACTTCTAATTTTCTATAGTGAAAGCCCAGTGTGTTTACTTGTTAGGGTGAGTAGATGCCAGTCTGGACAACCATTCACTGTTACGAAATTCATAAAAATGAGACTAAAACCAATTGTTTGCTGGAAGGTATAAAATTTGTGACTCACTGATGTATATTAATGTGAGCCTTTATCCAGTGGCCAGGAGTTTGCACAGGTATCAGCCACTGAGGACATGGACAGAGATTGCGTGGCAACAAGTACACAATAGGTGCACTAGCTCAGCAGATTTTTCCTTTAGGCTGAAAGCTGTCTCTTTGTAAAGTTTACTGTTACTTTGCAAAGAGAGTCTTCAGCCCAGACACATAGAAGAGAAGTCTGCTGATATGCCATCTATGCAGTTTACCTATTGTGCATTCGTTGCCACTCTGTGTCTGTGTCTTCAGCGGCTGATGCCTGTGCATCGACATGTTGACTTAGCTTACATGACACTAACAAGCATTCATTGACTGAAAGAGATTTCTCTGACTCTAAATAAATTAACTGATAGAAATGAAGTCATTGAAGTTAAGCTTAGCATGATGTTTTCAAATCCTGAAAACTGTTAATGCTGATTTGCATTCCTCTCTATACACAGTATAACCCAAATTCTGCTCTGTTGCACCTGTGCACCTCAATGACGTTATGCTGATGTAGCTTAAAGTAGAATTTGCCTCATGTCTATCCAACTCTTTGACTATGGACAGGCATAGCTTACAGTGAAACAGACTTTCTGTCTGGAACCAAACAAACAATTATTCTCCCTGGCCACAACGTCCACCAAAACCAACCAAAAGAGGCATTCCAAATTGTGAGGTCTGATCTTCTAGCACACTGGGTTTAGGAGAGTCCAGCTACCTACTTGAAGAAGGTGAAATAGTGTCTTCACAACAGCATGCTCAGCATTCTGGAACATCCTTCCAAAGGAGATCAGGAAGAGTTCAAGCTTTGCCATTTTCAGATCATAATGTAAGACTTGCCTTTTTTGCTATAGCATTCCCTGTGAACCAGAACAGAAGAAAATTCATGCACATGCTCCAACAATGCAACCCACGATTAAATAAAGTAGGATGGCATATTTGACTGGACTTCCGCAGAGTTGGAATTTTATAATTTATAGACAGCACCTAAATGCTGTAATGGCAGGCATTTGACATGAACTGATAATAGATATCCCTTGCTGAGATGATGTATTGCAGAATGTAATTGCTCTGTGTTTTTTTTGTTTTTGTTTTTTGAGGGTGGAGGGAAGGGTCTGCAGCATTCCAAGCATTTACTTCTGGTGAAGAACAAGTGTTATCTGACTTATTATTTTACTTGTTCTTCACCACTGGTGCCATGTATTCTCTGACTGTTTAAGAATAAAAATGTGAATAAATAAGTTAATGAAAAATATAGCGCTCAGAGAAGATCAAGCTAACACCTTCATTTGGACAAGCACATAACCTACTTAGAGTTTGTGAAGCAAATATATAGTATCCTGATAGGAGTTACTGATCACATTCAAGATTATTATTGTGTGAATTGTAGTAGTGCCCAGCCCAGTGGTCCCAGTTCGGGATTGGAGCCCCTTCTTGTTATGCACTGTACAACAAAACAAAGATCCCTGTCCCAAAATCTTACTATCTGCACATATGATGAGAAACAGGTACATACAACCAACAGATGAGGAGCACAAGGGAACAGTGAGACAATTAGTGTAATAAGCAGCAGCCACAGACTAATCAAAAACCAGACTTGCAGCATTTATACAAAACAAAGTCTTCCATTATCTCTTACATGGATAAAAATTTTATTATTAAACAAAAAGAGCCAGGGATAGAAATATATCACTCTTCTTGTCACCTGCCTAGATTGTGATGTCAAAAGAAGGCTGCTTTCCATAACTTTGATGATACAACCATGAAATATGCATCTTTTAACTTGCCCAACAAAACAGGATGCCCAATAAAAAACTAAAAATTTTTCACTCTATAAATCAATATCAAAGACATTTCCAGCTCATTTAATACATACTTCATTGTGATTACTAATCTTTTACAATAGTTAAGTACCAAGACTGCTGAGTAACTTCCCATTATGATGTAAACTGGCTAGGTATGAAAAGGGGAAATATGTTTCTTCCTCCTCAGACACTCCAACATTAGTCAAGTAGAAAAGAAGAAATATGTGGAGGAGTCACCTTTAAACAGTGAGGGTGGGAACCAACAAAACAAATGAGGTCATAGACAACCTCTGCCCCCAAGGTTATCTCTAAACTGTTTCAACTTGAACCTTTATTGTTTAACCATTGTAGTATCCAGACGTCCTAATCAAGATTAGGATATACATCTACCACTAGACACGTACTAGACACCATACAAACGCATAGAAAGACATGCTCCATACCTGAAAGAGTTTACAATCAAAGATAAAAAGAAATATATGAAGGTGGAGGAGGAGGAGAAGAATAGAATACAACTGGGTACACTCTTTTACACAGGTTACATAGGTCTTTTTTTTAAAGTAAAGAAATGTATATCAGTTATACCTGACTGCTCCAACCTAATCTTAATTAGCAGGCTAATTGCTTATAGGCATCCTGAATAGAGCTGACCAAATTCTTTTTTTTTTCCCCTGAGGAAAATTTTGATTTTTCAGCAAAAAATTCAAATATCACTATATTGCAGTTGAACACGGAAAAAATTCAATTCAGAAATGCTGCACGGTACCTCATAGGAGTTGTAGTTCTGTGCCTCATTCTCCTCTGTAAACAGGGTTCCCTGGCCAGACTACTTTTCCTAGGATGTACCACAGGCAGGGACTCCCAATAGGAATGGCTTTGATGGTAAATGTTCAACCAGCCCTAATCATAAATTTGCCCTTGCAACAGTGGATTGTATACAGTATTATCCACCCTCTATCTAATTAGCGATTTCTTGTTTATTGTGTATAGTACATACTTCAGTCTCTTTGGGATTACCTTGCTATGGTACATTCAAAACATTGCATATATCAATCATCTAATATTTTGAACACATAGTGCAACAATCCTAATCTAGTGCAAAACACAGGAAAGGTCTGTATGATGACATACATGTGATCATGAGACACCACTGTCAAGACAACTTCACTACGCTGACACAATCCCTTGCAAAATGTAGTTTACATATGTACCATCCTTTTGATAATGAGCCATTTTTTGATAATGAGATGAATTCATTATCAAGCAGCCAGATGGCAAAATACAGATGATAACTCACAGAAAGGAATTTGGCACAGATCAACAGAATTTGGCACAGATCAACACTTCCAGTCTGACTCCTACACCCCAGGAGCAGTAAAAAGATTAATAGCAAGGAAGTTTGTGGGCAAGGAAATAAAACTCTGCCCCCTCCCGGCTGAAGAATTGTTCAAAGAGGCTTCAATAATTGCAAACTCATTGATATGCAAAATGGCAACTACCAAAAGCCTCAAGAAATGCATTGAAACCCAAACCACAGCAACCTTAGACCAGTGAATAGCCATAGCATATATCCTGACTGTTGAAGACATAAACGATTCCTTTATGAGGCTACTAGAAGAGCATGGAATGAGACAATATTATAGCACATGGGATAATTTAGGCATCATTCTGAGCAAACCAGAAGATAAACTTCTACCACAAGCACAGAAAACTAGATCTGAGGGAGACTGTAGAGTTCTGTATTATAAAGATGCTCAGATACCATGGTGATGGGCAAAGTATAAGAACCTGAATAAAATAGAATTTGCAGAAAATTGACCACTGGTAAATGCCAAGAATAGGGATGGATGAATCCATTAAAACAAGCAAACAAAGCAAACAACCTGTCAAAATCCCTTTAACATTTTTGTTCAGATAAATTCCCAGCCAAAAACCCTTCTGTTTTTCCCTGTTCATGTCCATCTGTCCTCCCAAAATACACCTGCATTTGATCACAGAAATTGTGGTAGAAAAAGACCTATTATGTCATCCTCAGCCAATGCAGGATTCTTTCTAACAAACACTAACTTAATACTTTGTCAAATCTTAATGAAAGTGTTCACTGTGATTGGTTTTCACCACTTCCCTGAGGAGACTAGACTATAGCATGCTCTAGTAGATCTAATGTCCCGCTATTCAGCTAAAGATTTCCCTTCCTTTCATCCTATTACTATTAATTATACCCTTATTCACAACATAATAATTCCGCTCCCTCCCTTAGGTTTACATCATTCAAGAATGTGTAGATTGGGATGTCCCTCCTCCTTTTAAATACTGCTTCACCAAACTTTGCAGTCATGTGCAGGTTTAGAACCTCCATCTAGCTGGCTGCCTCTAGCTGTGTTTTTTTGCTTGCATGATTACTTTGGGAATCTTTTAAAATGTGAGAGCTTATGATCTCTAGAGAAGATAAAAGGAAGGTGGTTACTAGATAGATTCCTGGAGATGGGGCAATACTGCCAGAAGTAGTAAATTCAGGACACTTGATATTAAATTTCCTCAGAGAAGATCAGAGGAATGTAGTGGGAGTGGGAAAATGTTCAATTCTATAGGGGAACCAAGGATCTGGGATCTTGGGCCTATCTGCACCAATCTTATGGCTACCCGACATATTGGAATACATGAATTTTTTTTTTAAAGCTCTAGCAGGGAACCAGGTGGGAGTGGTTCTGAGAAGAAGCTATGCAGCAGAGCAGAGAAAGAGAGGGAGACTAGTGGATTAGTGTTAGGGATAATGCTGTTTTGCTTATATTAATTAAGTTCCTTGTTCAATATCAGTAGTAAGTAACTCTCTCTTTGAATTTACCATTGCCACATGACACCCCACTCTTGGTACAACTTCCTTTGGTGCCTCGGTGCCAGTGGCTTCCATCCACAGAGTACTCGCTCTCGCAGGGAGTGGGGAGGTGTTCTGCCAGCCATTCAGATTTCCAGTGGAAATCCAAATAGTACAGTGGGGATTGTACATGAAGGGCAGCTGCTCCTCAGAGTTGTCCCTGACCTACACACCCAAAAGCCACAGATCCTCACTGTGAAACTCTTGACTTGAATAGTTTCCTGGGAACAACATGTTTCAGAGTCATTGCTCTTATCTGTGTATTCAAGGACTTCTCCTTCCCATTTTTGCTCCCCTCTGAGCTGAACACGTGGCCCATTGTCAGTGGGGTTGCTCATGTGAGAGGATAAATGAGTGAGTGAGATCTGGTTTTCCTTTGTATTCTTGAATTGCTGCTGTATTCTGTTATGTAAGCATGAATACCTGAGCTGGGATGTCAATAGAAAAGGGTATTGTGAAAGGCTTCCTGCTCCTTCAAGAGCATCTTTTGCATCTGTATGGGGATGTCTGCTCTTTGTTTGGAAAAGAGGATTAGAAATAAAAATAAATGAAACTAGCTAGCGCTTGCATCCTCTGAGTGGTTTCTTTATTAAAATATCATAAATGTTACGTGGTGGGTCACGAATTAAGAAGCAGACTCTGATGTAGCCAAGCCCCAGCCTATCAAGATGTGCATCAGATGTAAACTCAGAGTGACTGGACAGTGTAGAAACCTGATATGGTATGTTATGTGTGGCTTTTCCTACTATAGACATGGGCTGCTGTAATTTATACAGATTGGAATCTCTATGTTGCCTTTACCCTGAGACCCACATGTAGTGAGTTTCACAGTCAAATAATCTGAAGGCAAACACAGGGAGCACTGCGACTAGATCTTTGCCTGGGAGATTGTAGAAGAGAAGTAAGCTATTTTGCTTTAAAATACTCTGCCCTCATAAACATGCACAACTCCCACTGCTGCCTGTGGCAATACTGTGTGTTTTATCTCAGGGCAGAATGTGGCCAATACTTTATGGTTTAGCTTTCTATATGAATCAGAATGCAATGTGCAGGTCTTTTCCTTTTACTTTGTGTAACTTACTCATGAGTTTGGGACATTGCATGACCTAATTATAATAATGAAATGTCAGCCACTGTGTTTATTAGCTGTACTCATAAAATATATATGCACACACATAGTGTGAACAGGGCATTTAATCATTTTTGTCTACAAGAATTACTGAACTGCTGATAGCAGATTTATTTAAATTAACCTGGCTATAGGAGATTTAACACCAGGAAGCAATAGGAATGGAAATGTCATTTCTTAGCTGATAAACAGTAATCTTTCATACTCAAATTCTGCTCGAATGCTAATTGGTAATTTTGCCTTTCAGACTCTTGCTAATATACTGGCCAATAAACTGAACAGTTCTAAACAACCCCTCCCCTCTTCTTCCTCACTTCCTTCATCTAGAGTTACAGGTAGTGTTAGAATTCAGCTGTTACTATTAACAATACTTAGGGTCATAGCTGTGTGGCCCAGGTAAAGGTTATAGAAAGCCAAAACTTCAGAAGAACTGGTGCAATTCCGTTGCCAAATGTGAAGCAGGCTATAGAGATCCTGCAAAGGGACACGTGCACACGCACACAGTATGCTGCAAAGCTGTGCTCTGTTGAGGCTCCATCCACACTCCTATAAAGTAGTCTGTTGGAGGGATAGTCTAGATACATTCCACAGTTCAATGACTATGCAGATCTACAGGCCAAATGCCTCCATTGTCACTCCACTCCCAGAAGCAGGAGGATTTGACTGTTCCCACTCATCCCCTGGCACTGTATAAACTCCCTACTGCAAAGCCTATTTACTTGGACTTTTTGAAGGGTACAGGATTTGTCTCTGAAGACTTCACTGTACTTTTAAACTGTATATGCACACACACATACACACATAGTGTAAACAGGCCATAAGTACATAGCTGTCACTTCAAAGGACTTGAGGGAGATTCCCACACCACAGTCATTCTTTTTAGGTGACAAATCTGAGGAACTGTCCCAGATTGAGGTGTCAATAGAGTGGATTTTGGAACAAACTGATAAAGTAATAAGTCCCCAGGACTGCATGGTACTGGCCCAAGAGTTCTGAAGGAACTCAAATATGAAATTGCAGAACCACGTATGTAACCTATTTCTTAAATCAGCTTCTGTACCAGGTGACTGGAGGATAGTTAATATAATGCCAATTTAAAAAAAGGCTCCAGGGGTAACCCTGGCAATTATAGGCCAGTAAGACTAACTGCAGTACCAGGTAAACTGGTTGAAATTATAGCAATGAACAGAATTATTGAAAGCACAGACGAACATGATATGTTGGGGAAGTGTGAACATGGCTTTTATAAAGATAAATCATATCTCACCAACCTATTACAATTCTTCAAGGATGTCAACAAACATGTGGACAAGGGTGATCTAGTCGAAATAGTGTACTTGGACTTTAAGAAAGCCTTTGACAAGGTCCCACACCAAAGGCTTTTAAAAAAAGTGAGCAGTGATGGGAAGGTCCTCTCATGGAGCAGTAACTGGTTAAAAGATAGAAAACAAAGGGCAGGAATAAACCATTAGTTCTCACAGTGGAGAGGGGTAAATAGTGGGGTCCTCCAAGGATCTGTACTGGGACTGAACAGCATTAGCTGTTCAACGTATTCATAAATGTTCTGGAAAAGGGGGTAAACAGTTAGGTGGCAAAGTTTGCAGATGATATAAAATTACACAAGATAGTTAAGTCCAAAGCTGATTGTGAAGAATTACAAAGGGATCTCACAAAACTGTGTGACTTTGTAACAAAATGGCTGATGACATTCGAAGTTGATAGATGCAAAGTAATGCAAACTGAAAAACATAATCCCAACTATACATACAAAATGATGGGGTCTAAATTAGCTATTACCTGTCAAGGAAGAGGCCTGGGAGTCATTGTGGATAGTTCTCTGAAACCATCTGCTCAATGTGCAGAGGCAGTCAAAAAAGCTAACAAAATGTTAGGAACCATTAGGAAAGGGATGATAATAAGACAGAAAATATCATAATGTCACTATATAAAGCTATGTTGTACCCACGACTTGTATACTGCATGGGCAGTATGCACCCAGTTTTGTGAGTATGGTCACCCCCTCTCAAAAAAGATGTATTAGAATTGGAAAAAGTGCAGAGAAGGGCAACACAATGATTAGTGGTATGGATCAACTTACAAAGGAGGAGAGATTAAAAAGACTGGGATTGTTCAGTTGAGAAATGAGACAACAATGGGGAGATATGATAGAGGTTATAAAGTCATGAATGGTGTGGAAAAAGTGAATAAAGAAGTGTTATTTATCCTTTCACATAACACAAGAACCAGGAATCACCCAATGAAATTAATAGGCAGTAGGTTAAAAACAAATATAAGGAAGTAATTCTTCACATAACATACTGTCAATCTGTGGAACTCCTTGCCAAGGCAGGTTGTGAAGGCCAAAAGTATAACTGGGTTTAAAAAAAGAATTAGATAATTTCATGGGGGACAGGTCCATCAATGGCTATTAGCTAAGATGGTCAGGGATGCAACCCCATGCTCTGGGTGTCCCTATACCTCTGCCTGCCAGAAGCTGGGACTGGACAACAGTAGATGGATCACTTGATAATTGCCCTGTTCTGTTAATTGCTTCTGAAACATCTGACACCAGCCACTGTCAGAAGACAGGATACTGGGCTCGATGGACCATTGGTCTGACCCAGCATGGCCGTTTTTATGTTCTTATATAGAATTTGATGTATTCAAACTGCTTTACAAATATTAAGAACCAAGCTCAGCCAACATTACTGATATTGATAAACACTTTTTCCCACAAGTAGCTGGGCCAGAGAAGTCACTGGGTCTACTTGCACAGTAAGGTGCTCTTCAGTGTAAGGAAGCATGTGGCCCAAATGAACTAGGCACCAGGATGAGGGTGATTGCTTGAGTCTGCTATTCCCATAGTGACAATGGGACTCCTTCATTTACTACTATGTAGCCCTATAACTGCAGCATTTATAGCTAACGTGACAATGAATTTGAGGCACAGATCATATAACAGAGTTGCCTTCAAGGTGTTGTATACAATATGGTGATAACCATGATGGAATAGGATTTCAAAAATAGGAAGAGGTGGCTTGTCCCTCCCCTGAACACTGCTTTGCTTACACATTGTAGAAGAGTTTTGTCCCATGAAAAATGGGCAAAGCAGATAATGTGTGTGACAGATATGGCAGTTTCCTGCAATATCCTTGGAAGACTTTGTTGTATTTAGTACATGTATTATTGTGGACAGGAGTGTATATAAATTCTCTAAGGGAGAAATGTGACAGATTCGTGAGATCTGGGAGTTCAAAAGACTATGCAGTATTGAAAATGTGCCAGACAAGTATGGACTTTTGGGACAATCAGTGTTAAATGGATGTTCTGGGAAATCCCTGTGGAGAGATTAATGCACGTTCCCCTACTCCAGTTATACACAAATCCTGCCTTCTGAAGCTGTGCCCTGAGGACAATCCAATGCATCCGATGAAGTGGGTTTTAGCCCACGAAAGCTTATGCCCAAACAAATTTGTTAGTCTCTAAGTTGCCACAAGTACTCCTCGTTCTTTTTGCTGATATAGACTAACACGGCTACCACTCTGAAACCTGTCTCCCTGAGGACAGAGTCTCTGTCTTCTGATTACAGGGGACAGAAGGCCAAGACCAAAGGCCTGAGCTGTATAAAGAAATGGCTGATCTGCCTGGTCTGTGGTCTGGGAGTGGATCTAAGATGGATAAACTTGTAACCACAGGGAAAACCCAGTTGTGGGATTTGAAGGACTGACCCCTACCAGAGCCTTATATTGGAGTTGGAGGTGACCTCTAATAAGCTTTTTAGCATACATGTAGGTTCTTTTATTGTTTTAATATGTTTTCCCTATAGAATTTTACTTTAAGAATAAATGAGCCTGCTTAGAAAGAGCTGTGTGGTAACTTAAAACCGTGGGCAATATACTGGTCATAGCCCTTGGAAACCATAAGCTCTGGCCTTTTCAGATAGTCTGTCTTTTGGGGACTTCACAGAGTAAGGCAGGGAGCTGTGCAGTCTTAAAATCCCCAGTCAGGAGGAAGAGAAATGCAAGTCTCCACACAAAAGAGGTGATGTCTGGGAGCCAAAAGCCTAAATTGGGTGCTCTTGGTGGACCATGGAGGGGGAAATACAGGGGCAGTTAGACTGAAACTGTGACAATGCATATAATACCTCTTTACAGCTGACATTTCCTTGAGAGTGAAATGGAGATTGCAGAACACAGAGAAGTCTTGATAACACTCAGGGCTTGATCCTAATCTCAGATATGGGGTTGTGCATTGTGAAATCAGCTCCTGTGCATAGCACAATAGCAAAAACTGATTTTATAAGATCCATGGGGAGTATTTATCTGAGATTAGAACTGTGTCCTTACTGCGAAACCATGTTGACGAAGCAAATTACCCTGTGAAATAAAGGAAAAATTATTTCAAAACAAGCATAGATATAGAATAGTGAATTACCTAATAATTCTGTTGATGTTTAGCGATGTCTCTTCATTTGGTCAAGTACAGGCATGTGTGACACATGTCAGTAGACTATGTTTATGGACAGCTTTCTTTATATTAGGGGATAGATAGTCAAGCATTAGTGATATTTTACATTTTTGAATGCTTGAAGAATTAACTTTAAAAATCCTACTTGATTTTAGGAGGGAAATCTACAAACATATTTACTAGGTTTGAAATTTACTGCAGTGCCAAAAGCTGCCCTCTCAGGGCCTATACACTACTTAACCTACACAATAAGGGCCTGATTCTGATCCGACTTAATCCTGTTTTATACAAGTGTAATTTCCATTGACTTCAGCAGTTATTTTGATTTAGACTGGTGTAGCTGAGATCAGAATTGCTCTCTTTTTGTGGGACTTGAGTGGTGAACAAGTCTCTGTGGGTTCCCTCATCCTACAAGAAAAGGATTTTTGCAAATCAAATTAGACCTAAAAATCTTGACATGTTTTAAATTTTGTCTCTGCTGTGGTTCTCAATATTAGTACATAAATAGTTTATTTAGAATTGAAAGCTTTACAGTGCACTTGCTGAAAGTTTCAAGTATTCATTAGACTAACCACTGCACCAGTGCAAAGAATTATTCTCTGTAAAAGGTCATTGTTTATTTTATTTATGTGTACTTATTTTTCACAAAACATGTATCTAGGCTAGCCATTAGTTTAAACTGTAGATCAGTAATTTGCAATCTTGCTATAAACTCTTGCAGTTTGGCAAATAGCAGAATTTATTGGTTTTACTGAGACTAGTCCATTGCATTTCTCAGTGTAGGTGAGGATTTAGTAAGAGCACTGATTGAGCAATTCTAATCATTCCTCGTTTGACACTTTCATCTCTAGAAAATAAACAAAACACAAAGTATGTTTGCTTCTGTGGTGTGTTTTTACAAGGCTACTTCATTTTCTTATACATTTCACATTAATTACATGTTTCCCTGTTAGAATCATAGAACTGGAAGGGACCTTGAGAGGTCATCTAGTCCAGTTCCCTGCACTCGTGGCAGGACTAATTATCTAGACTATTTCTGACAGGTATTTGTCTAACCTGCCCTTAAAAATCTCCAATGATGGAGATTCCACAACCTCCCTAGGCAATTTATTCCAGTGCTTAACCACCCTGACAGTTAGGAAGTTTTTCCTAATGTCCAACCTAAATCTCCCTTGCTGCAATTTAAGCCCATTGCTTCTTGACCTATCCTCAGAGGTTAAGAAAAACAATTTTTCCTCCTCCTCCTTGTAACAAGCTTTTACGTACTTGAAAACTGTTGTTACGTCCCCTCTCAGTCTTCTCTTTTCCAAACTAAACAAACCCAATTTTTTCAATCTTCCCTCATAGGTCATGTTTTCTAGGCCTTTAATCATTTTTGTTTCTCTTCTTTGGACTCTCTCCAGTTTGTCTACATTGTTCCTGAAATGTGGCTCCCAGAACTGGACACAATACTCCAACTGAGGCCTAATCAGAGCGGAGTAGAGCGGAAGAATTACTTCTTGTGTCTTGCTTACAACACTCCTGCTAATACATCCCAGAATCGTGTTCGCTTTTTTTGCAACAGTGTTACACTGTTGACTCATATTTAGCTTGTGGTCCACTATGACCCCCAGGTCCCTTTCCACAGTACTCCTTCCTTGGCAATCATTTCCCATTTTGTTTGTGTGCAACTGATTGTTCCTTCCTAAATGGAGAAATTTGCATTTGTCATTATTGAATTTCATCCTATTTACTTCAAACCACTTCTCCAGTTTGTCCAGATCATTTTGAATTTTAATCCTATCCTCCAAAGCACTTGGAACCCCTCTCAGCTTGGTATTATCCACAAACTTTATAAGTGTACTCTGTATGCCATTATCTAAATCACTGATAAAGATATTGAACAGAACCGGACCCAGAACTGATCCCTGTGGGACCCCACTCATTATGCCCTTCCAGCAAGACTGTGAACCACTAATAACTACTTTCTGGGAATGGTTTCCCAATCAGTTTTGCACCCACCTTATAGTAGCTCCATCTAGGTTGCATTTCCCTAGTTTATGCAAGACAGTATCAAAAGCTTTACTAAACTCAAGATATACCATGTCTACTGCTTCCCCCCTATCCGCAAGACTTGTTACCCTGTCAAACAAAGCTATCAGGTTGGTTTGACATGATTTGTTTTTGACAAATCTATGTTGACTGTTACTTATCACCTTTTTATCTTCTAGATGTTTGCAAATTGATTGCTTAATTATTTGCTCCATTATCTTTCCAGGTACGGAAGTTAAGCTGACTGGTCTGTAATTTCTTGTGTTATCCTTAAGAACATAAGAACAGCCATACTGGGTCAGACCAAAGGTCCATCAAACCCAGTATCCTGTCCTCTGACAGTGGCCAATGGCAGGTGCCCCAAAGGGAATGAACAGTCAGGTAATCATCAAGTGATCCATGCCCTGTCACCCAATCGCAGCTTCTGGCAAACAGAGGCTAGGGACACCATTCTTGCCCATCCTGGCTAATAGCCATGGATGGACCTATCTTCCATGAATCTATCTAGCTCCCTTTTGAACCCCATTATAGTATTGGCCTTCACAACACCCCCTGGCAAGAAGTTCCAGAGGTTGACAGTATGTTGCATTAAAAAATACTTTCTTGTGTTTGTTTTAAACCTGCTACCTATTAATTTTAATTGGTGGCCCCTTGTTCTTGTATTATGAAAAGGAGTAAATAACACTTCCTTATTTACTTTCTCTACACCACTCATAATTTTATAGACCTCTATCATATCCCCTCTTACGCAATTCTTTTCCAAGCTGAAAAGTCCCAGTCTTATTAATCTCTCCTCATATGGAAGCTGTTCTATACCCCTAACAATTTTTGTTGTCCTTTTCTGAACCTTTTGCAATTCCAATATATCTTTTCTGAGATGAGGCGACCACATCTGCACACAGTATTAAAGGTATGGGCATACCATGGATTTATATAGAGGCAATATGATATTTTCTGTCTTATTATCTGTCCCTTTCTTGATGATTCCCAGCATTCTGTTCACTTTTTTGACTGCTGCTGCACATGGAGTGGATAATTTCCGAGAACTATCCACAATGACTCCTAGATCTTTCTTGAGCAGTAACTGCCAATTTAGACCCCGTCACTGTATATATATAGTTAGGATTATGTTTTCCTATGTGCATTACTTTGCATTTATCAGCATTAAATTTGATCTGCCATTCTGTTGCCCAGTCACCCAGTTTTGTGAGATCCTTTTGTAGCTCTTCACAGTCTGCCTGGGACTTAACTATCTTGAGTAGTTTTGTATCATCTGCAAATTTTGCCACCTCACTGTTTACCCCTTTTTCCAGATCATTTATGAATATGTTAAATAGGACTGGGCTCAGTTCAGATCCTTGGGGGACACCACTATTTACCGCTCTCCATTCTGAAAACTGACCATTTATTCCTACTCTTTGTTTCCTATCTTTTAACCAGTTACCAGTCCATGAGAGAACCTTCCCTCTTATCCCATGACTGCTTATTTTGCTTAAGAGCCTTTGGTAAGGGACCTTGTTAAAGGCTTTCTGAAAATCTAAATACACTATATGCACTAGATCTCCTTTGTCCGCATGCTTGCTGACCCCCTCAAAGAATTCTAGTAGATTGATGAGGCATGATTTCCCTTTACAAAAACCATGTTGACTATTTCCCAACAAATTATGTTCATCTATGTGTCTGACAATTTTGTTCTTTACGATAGTTTCAACCAATTTGCCCGGTACTGAAGTGAGGCTTAATGGCCTGTAGTTGCCAGGGTCACCTCTGGAGCCCTTTTTAAAAATTGGCGTCACACTAGCTATCCTCCAGTCATTTGGTACAGAAGTTGATTTAAATGATAGGTTACAAACTACAGTTAGTAGTTTTGCAATTTCACATTTGAGTTCCTTCAGAACTCTTGGGTGAATACCATCAGGTCCTGGAGACTTATTACTGTTTAGTTTATCAATTTGTTCCAAAACCTCCTCTAATGACAGTTCAATTTGGGACAGTTCCTCAGATCTGTCACCCAAAAAGAATGGCTCAGGTTTGGGAATCTCCCTCACATCCTCAACAGTGAAGATTGATGCAAAGAATTCATTTAGTTTCTCCGCAATGGCCTTATCATCCTTGAGTGCTCCTTTAGCATCTCAATCTTCCAGTGGCCCCACTGGTTGTTTAGCAGGCTTCCTGCTTCTGATGTATTTAAAAAAAAATTGCTATTACTTTTGGACTCTTGGCTAGCTGTTCTTCAAATTCTTTTTCGGTCTTTCTAATTATATTTTTATAGTTCATTTGCCAGAGTTTATGCTCTTTTCTAATTTCCTCATTAGGATTTATCTTCCACTTTTTAAAGGATGCCTTTTTGCCTCTCACTGCTTCTTTTACTTTGTTGTTTAACCACGGTGGCACTTTTTTGGTTCTCTTACTATGTTTTTTAAATTGGGGTAATACATTTAAGTTGAGCCTCTATTATGGTGTCTTTAAAAAGTTTCCACGCAGCTTGCAGGGATTTTACTTTTGGTACTGTACCTTTTAATTTTGGTTTCACTAACCTCCTCATTTTTGTGTAGTTCCCCTTTCTGAAATTAAATGCTACAGTGTTGGGCCTCAGTGGAGTTTTCCGCACCACAGGGATGTTAAATTTAATTATATTATGGTTACTATTACCAAGCGGTCCAGCTATATTCACCTCTTGGACCTGATCCTGTGCTCCACTTAGGACTAAATCAAGAATTGCCTCTCCTCTTGTGGGTTCCAGGATTAGCTGCTCCAAGAAGCAGTCATTTAAGGTGTCAAGAAACTTTATCTCAGCATCCCTTCCGGAGGTGATATATACCCAGTCAATATGGGGATAGTTGAAATCCCACATTATTATTATTGAGTTTTTTTTATTTTAATAGCCTCTCTAATCTCCCTGAGCATTTCAGAGTCCCTAACAGCATCCTGGTCAGGTGGTCTGTAATATAGCCCTACTGCTATTCTTATTTTTCAAGCATGGAATTACTATCCATAGAGATTCTATAGTACAATTTAGTTCATTTAAGATTTTTACTTCATTTGATTCTACGCTATCTTTCAAATATAGTGCCACTCCCCCACCAGCACAACCTGTTCTGTCCTTCTGATATATTTTGTACCCCAGTATTGCTGTGTCCCATTGATTATCCTCATTCCACCAGGTTTCTGTGATAACTATTATATAAATATCCTCATTTAATACTAGACACTCTAGTTCACCCATCTTATTATTTAGACTTCTAGCATTGGTATATAAGCATTTTAAAAACTTGTCATTTTTTGGCTGTCCCCATTGCATGACTTAATTGAAGGGGCCTTTTCCATTTGACTGTTTCTCATCAGATCCTCCCTGTATTTTATCATTTTCCATCCTCTCCTCCTTATTAGGACATAGGGAATCTCCATTTATAGAGCCTCCCCTATTTCCCCTCCTTAGTTCCCTTTTTATAGATGGGCACTATATTTGCCCTTTTCCAGTCTTAGATTAATAGATTCATAGATATTAAGGTCAGAAGGGACCATCATGATCATCTAGTCCGACCTCGTGCACAACGCAGGCCACAGAATCTCAAACAACCAATCCTGCGATAAACCTCTCACCTATGTCTGAGCTATTGAAGTCCTCAAATCATGGTTTAAAGACTTCAAGGTGCAGAGAATCCTCCAGCAAGTGACCCGTGCCCCATGCTACAGAGGAAGGTGAAAAACCCCGAGGGCCTCTGCCAATCTGCCCTGGAGGAAAATTCCTTCCCGATCCCAAATATGGCGATCAGCTGAACCCTAAGCATATGGGCAAGACTCACCAGCCAGATACCCAGGACAGAATTCTCTGTAGTAACTCAGATCCCATCCCATCTAACATCCCATCGGGCCTATTTACCATGAATATTTAAAGATCAATTAATTGCAAAAATCATGTTATCCCATCATACCATCTCCTCCATAAACTTATCAAGTTTAATCTTGAAGCCAGATAGGTCTTTTGTCCCCACTGCTTCCCTTGGAAAGCTGTTCCAGAACTTCACTCCTCTGATGGTTAGAAACCTTCATCTAATTTCAAGTCTAAACTTCCCGATGGCCAGTTTATATCCATTTGTTCTTGTGTCCACATTGGTACTGAGCTTAAATAATTCCTCTCCCTCTCCAGTATTTATCCCTCTGATATATTTCTAGAGAGTAATCGTATCACCCCTCAACCTTCTTTTGGTTAGGCTAAACAAGCCAAGCTCCTTGAGTATCCTTTCATAAGACAAATTTTCCATTCCTCGGATCATCCTAGTAGCCCTTCTCTGTACCTGTTCCAGTTTGAATTCATCCTTCTTAAACATGGGAGTCCAGAAGTGCACACAGTATTCCAGGTGAGGTCTCACCAGTGCCTTGTATAACGGTACTAACACCTCCTTATCTCTACTGGAAATATCTCGCCTGATGCATCCCAAGACCACATTAGCTTTTTTCATGGCCATATCACATTGGCGGCTCATAGTCATCCTGTGATCAACCAATACTCCAAGGTCCTTCTCCTCCTCCGTTACTTCTAATTGATGCGTCCCCAGCTTATAACTAAAATTCTTGTTATTAATCACTAAATCCATGACCTTACAATTCTCACTATTAAATTTCATCCTATTACTTTTATTCCAGTTTACAAGGTCATTCAGATCATCCTATATGATATCCCTGTCCTTCTCTAAATTGGCAATACATCCCAACTTTGTAGCATCTGCAAACTTTATTAGCACACATTATCTGGGCTGCCCGATTTAGTCCCATTAAGCTGTCTGAGTTTGACTTCTACCTCAGATATGGTAATACCTCCATATCCTCATTCCCATTTGTCATGCTACCATTATCCCTAAGATCCTCATTGGCCTTATTAAAGACTGAGGCAAAGTATTTATTTAGATATTGGGCCATGCCTAGATTATCCTTAACCTCCACTCCATCCTCAGTGTTTAGCGGTCCCACTTCTTCTTTCTTTGTTTTCTTCTTATTTATATTTATAAGTATATATACTTATTTATAAAGTAGAACCTTTTACTGTTGGTTTTAATTCCCTTTGCAAGGTCCAACTCTACTTGACTTTTAGCCTTTTTCACTTTATCCCTACATGTTCTGATCTCAATAAGGTAGCTTTCCTTGCTGATCCCTCTCATCTTCCAGTCCCTGTATGCTTTCTGCTTTTTCTTAATCACATCTCTGAGATGCTTGCTCATCCAGTTTGGTCTACAACTCCTGCCTCTGAATTTTTTCCCCTTTCTTGGGATGCAGGCTTCCGATAGCTTCTGCAGCTTTGACTTAAAGTAATCCCAGGCCTCCTCTGCCTTTAGATCCGTAAGTTCTTCAGTCCAATCCACTTCCCTAACTAATTTCCTTAATTTTTGAAAGTCAGCCCTTTTGAAATCAAAAACCCTAGTCGCAGATCTATTTTTGTTTATCCTTCCATTCAGTTTGAACTGAATTAGCTCATGATCACTTGAACCAAGGTTGTCCCCTACAACCATTTCTTCTATGAGGTCCTCACTACTCACCAAAACCAAATATAAAATGGCATCCCCTCTAGTCGGTTCAGCAACTACTTGATGAAGGAATCCATCAGCTATCGCATCTAGGAAAATCTGAGCCCTATTATTATTACTAGCACTTGTCCTCCAGTCTATATCTGGGAAGATAAAGTCTCCCATGATCAGGCAGTTTCCATTAGTATTTACTTCATTAAAAACATTAAAGAGGACTCTATCCATATCCAAATCAGATCCCGGCGGTCTATAGCACACCCCAAGCACTATCATAGGGGAGGATCTAGTAGTTTTCTTCCCCAATGTGATTTTTGCCCAGACGGACTCTGTCTTATCCATTCCATCACTTCTTATTTCTTTACAGTCTATCTCATCATTGATATACAATGCTACCTTTACCTTTATTTCTGTCTTTCCTAAACAACACATACCCTTCAATAGCTGTAGTCCAATCATGACTACTATTCCACCATGTTTGTGTCATCCCTATAATATCTGGTTTCACTTCCTGTACCAGTAGCTCTAGTTCCTCCATTTTGTTACCTAGGCTCCTCACATTGGTGTACAAACATCTTAATTTTTGCTGTTTGGCTTCGTTCACGTTCTTTACCTGATTAGGCACAGACATTCTACCACCAGTATCACCTATTAGACTGGTATCTACACTACTCTTCCTCCTTATGTCCATTCTCCTAGCCACAGCTGTACCTTTTCTTACTTTGTTTTCTTCCCTCTCAGTGCTAAAATCCGGCATGGAGATTACCTGGACATCTCCCAACCATATCCCCCAAATTCCTAGTTTAAAGCTCTCTTAATCAGTTGTGCCAGCCTCCATCCTAGAAGTCTATTTCCTTCCCTACTCAGATGAAGTCCATCCCAAGAGAACTGTCCTCTGTCCATGAATGCCTCCCAGTGGCCATACATCCCAAAGCCCTCCTTATAGCACCACTGCCTGAGCCATCTGTTGATAGTCATAATCTTGTTACACCTTTGTTGCCGTTCTCTAGGAACAGGCAGAATCCCACTAAAGATCACCTGAGCCTTGATTTCCTTACTTTTACTTCCCTAGCCTGGCATAGTCTCCCTTGATACATTCCAGTGAGAATCTACTGGTATCATTTGTTCCCACATGAAGGACAATCAGTGGATTCCTTCCTGCTCCCTTTAGGATCCTTTTCAACCTCAGGTCTACATCCTGTATCTTAGCACCTGGAAGACAGCACACCCTTCTATTCTCTGGATCAGCTCTGGTTACAGGCCTGTCTGTTCTTCTCAGTAAGGAGTCTCCGATCAAGTAGACCTGCCTTTTCCTGGTGA
Organism: Chelonia mydas; assembly: GCF_015237465.2. Classification (NCBI taxonomy): domain Eukaryota; kingdom Metazoa; phylum Chordata; order Testudines; family Cheloniidae; genus Chelonia; species Chelonia mydas. The sequence goes on along the minus strand of NC_057849.1, from coordinate 302,436,740 downwards.
CAGTGCTATTCTCCAGTCTATATCCTGTTCCCTCTAGCTGCAAGTTCTTTCCATTCCTATTCTCCCTTGTAATCCTCTTCAACCCATCCTGTATCCTCCTGGGGCTCATATTTGGTGTAGTCTCCATTGACTCTTCCCCTTTTCCTATAGGACTAGCCGCTCTTCTCTTCTTCCTTGCCCTTCCACCTTCAGTGACCACCTGCTGAGCCTCTTCATTTTCCAACTCTGCAAACCTATTCTTCAGGTCTATTTCTCCTTCACTAGCCAGTCTTTTCCTCTGCCTGGTTCTCTTCGTCACATGCTTCCACTGACCACTTTCCTCACCCAGCAGTCTCCCCTCAGAATTCTTCAGTCCTGCTTCCATCTGCAAGTCTGAGCTTTTCCCTTCAGCTGCCTCATGTCTTTGCTCCATAATCTGCTCGAACCCCCTTCTAAACTCAACCAGACTTTCCACCTGCATCTCCAGTCCTCGGATCTTTTACTCCATCAGCTCTATCAGACGGCATTTCATGCAGACAAAACTCTTACCAGGTACCCGCTCCAGGATCATGTACATACCACAGCTTCCACATCCAGTCATCTTCATTGTGTCTTCCGCTACATGGGTCACTCCCACTGTTGCCTCTGTATCTGTCATAGCCTTCCCACCTAAATCATGTTAATCTGGGAAACACAAACCACACCAAAACACCACCACCCACAGCAAAAACAAACCCCAAACACGCACCACAAGACGAACTCCCCTTGCAAACTCCCCTGTTTACAGCTCTGTTTGCTGGCTCCTGTGCCGCTGCAGCTGTCTGGAATCTCTCCCGTCTTCCATGACTTTTCAAAGATAATCGCTAATGGCTCAGATATCTCCTCAGTCAGCTCCTTGAGTATTCTAGGATGTATTTCATTAGGTCCTGGTGACCTGAAGACATCTAATTTGTCCAAATAATTTTTAATGTGTTCTTTACCTATTTTAGCCTCTTCTGTTCCTTCTTCATTTTCACTGGCAATCATTACATTAGACATCCAATCAGCACCAACCTCGTTGGTGAAAACCAAAACAAAGAAGTCATTAAGCACCTCTGCCATTTCCACAGTTTCTGTTATTATTTCCCCTCTACCCCCCGCCATTTGAGTAATGGGCCTACCCTGTCCTTGGTCTTCCTCTTGCTTCTAATGTATTTGTAGAATGTTTTCTTGTTACTCTTTATGTCCCTGGCTAGTTTGATCTGGGTTTTGTTCCTTGGCCTTTCTAATTTTGTCCCTACATACTTGTGTTGTTTATATTCATCCTTTGTAATTTGACCTAGTTTCCGCTTTTTGTAGGACTCTTTTTTGATTTTTAAATCATTGAAGATCTCCTGGTTAAGCCAGTGTGGTCTTTTGCCATACTTCCTATCTTTCCAATGCAGTGGGTAGTTTCCTCTTTTGTCCTTAATAATGTCCCTGAAAAACTGCCAACTCTCTTCTATTGTTTGTCCCCTTAGACTTGCTTCCCATGGGATCTTGCCTACCAACTCCCTGAGTTTGCTAAAGTCTGCCTTCTTGAAATCCATTGTCTTTATTTTGCTGTTCTCCTTCCTATCATTCCTGAGAATCATGAACTCTGTCATTTCATGATCACTTTCATCCAAGCTGCCTTCCACTTTCAAATTCTCAACCAGTTCCTCTAGTTGTCAAAAACAAATCTAGAACAGCCTCTCTCCTGGTAGCTGTCTCCATCTTCTGAAATAAAAAATTGTCTCCAATACATTCCAAGAACTTATTGGATAACCTGTGCCCTGCTGTGTTATTTTCCCAACAGATGTCTGAGTAGTTGAAGTCCCCCATCACCACCAAGTCTTGTGCTTTGGATGATTTTGTTAGATGTTTAAAAAAAGTCTCATCCACCTCTTCTTCCTGGTTAAGTGGTCTGTAGTAGACCCCTACCATGACATCAACCTTATTTTTTTACCCCTTTTATCCTTACCCTGAGACTTTCAACAAGTTTGTCTTCTATTTCCATCTCAATCTCAGTCTAAGTTTATACATTTTTTATATATAAGGCAACACCTCCTCCCCTTTTCCCCTGCCAGTCCTTCCTGAGCAAGCTGTAGACTTCTATACCAATATTCCAGTCATGTGTATTATCTCACTAGGTGTCAGTGATGCCATCTATGTCATAGTTGTGTTTATTTACTAGCATTTTGAGTTCTTCCTGCTTATTTCCCATACTTCTTGCATTAGTATACAGACACCAAAGATACTGATTTGATTCTCCACCAGTTCTGGCTTGTCTCTCCTTTATCCCGGCTAAAACAGTCCATGTTCCAAGCCTTCTCCCAGGTCTCCAGGTTCTTGACTTACCTGTGGGCTTTGGTCACCTGCCTCCTTCAAACCTACTTTAAAGCCCTCCTCACTAGGTTAGCCAGTTTGTACCCAGATATGCTCTTTCCTTTCCTCGATAGGTGGACCCCATCTCTGGTTAGCAGTCCTTCTTCCTGGAACAGCATCCTGGGGTCAAGAAGGCCGTAGCCCTCCTGGTGACATCATCTTCGTAGCCAGGCATTCACCTCCAGGATGCATCTGTCTCTGCCTGGGCCCCTACCCTTGACTGGAAGGACTGAAGAGAATACCACCTGCACTCTGAACTCTTTCACCCATACTCCCAGAGCCCTGTAGTCACTTCTAATCTGCTGAGGGTCATACCTCGGAGTATCATTAGTGCCCACATGGATGAGTAGCATGGGGTAGTAGTCAGAGGGCCGGATGATCCTCAACAATCCCTCTGTAACTTCTCGGATACAGACCCCTGGCAGGCAGCATACCTCCTGGGATGCCATGTCAGGATGCTAGATGGGTGCCTCCATCCCCCTCAGAAGAGAGTCACCAAGCGCCACTACCCTACGTTTCCTCCTGGGAGTGGTAGCTGTGATCCTCCCAGCCTTGGGGGTACATGGATTCTCCTCCTTTGCTGGAGGTGATTCCTCATTGCTCATTGCCAGGGCAGCATATCGGTTTTCATCACCATGGGCAGGGCTGGCCCACAACATTTTGGCACCTGAAGCGAGGAGCTCAAATGACGCCCCCATGCCCCCTCGCTTGGGCCAAAACTTTGAAACTCTGGGTCGTAGTGATGCCCCCCCTCCCCACAGTCTGGCACCTGAGGCAGCCGCCTCAGTTCGCCTCATGGTAAGGCCAGCCCTTTGGAGTAGGGGTAGAGCACTGCCTGCTGCCAGAAATAACCAGCTGCCAGTGTCCTCCCTGTAACAGAGCATATCCTCCTCCCCTGGTGATGTGACAGCAGTCCTCCCTAGCTGGATAGCATCCTCAGCCTTGGAAGGCTCCATATGAATACTGTCAATGAATTCCTCATGTGCGTGGATGCTCCTCAGCCTAGCCACCTCCTCCTGTAGCTCTCCCACCTGCTTCCTGAGAGATTGTAGCAGGCAGCTTCCATATTAGCCACTGACTTTTAAGACCTTCTCTCCTAGGTCAGCCCTATCCCCTTGTTAATCACACGGGGGAGGGTGATCACAAGGCTGACTGGGGCTGATCAAAGATGATTAAAGATGATTCAGGGAACAAAGTCTCAAACAGTCCTCACACACACAATTCCAACTGAGCTAGTAACTGAAATAACCTGAAAGAAAAAGAAAAACACAAACAGCCAAACAAACTCCTGTGTTTAGTGCTCGCACCTTGTTTGTTCAGCAAGGGGATCTCCTTTCCCCCTCCCCAAATCCCCTGTTTGAGCTCTTCTGTTCGCTAGCATGAAGTACACAAAGGAAAAAGTTAATTGTTCCGTTCCTTTAATGCCATTTCTCTCTCTCTCATGTATTCAGCATTCTGTTTTCACTCTTAACTATATGTAACCCAATGACGATCACCTTTCTAATAACAAATATTCTCTTTAGTGCTCAAATGTTTGTTGCTAAAATGTGGGCAACGTGTCTAAAGCTATTGCAGCCAACTGTAAAGTCCATTATGAATATTTCTCTTACACCACACTCTTCTCTGTAGCACATACATTTATTAGACCCCCCTAGGCAGTGCATGACATTGGGAGGACAGAGTGACTAAAATAATGAGTAGTCACTGTGCAATAACATGGCAGGTTACAGCAGGAAACCTTTGTTTGGTAGGCATGGTGCCACAAACTGATTGATTAAAACCAGATGGTAAAAAACGCATTGCAAGTAGCACCCCAATGAGCTCTTTTGAGTAGTTATTGAAATGGTAGGATATTCTTCTTTAGAAAATATGTGCATTCAATGAAAAGATCTCTAAAGCATTTTCTGTTGTGGTCGGAGTTCCACAGTTCCAGTTTGGTGTTGGGGTGGGAGGGAGTGTAGCTGACTGAAAGGCTACTTAGATGTAATTATCTCCCTGTTATAGTCCAATAATTATAACCCTATTTAACTATAATTGAGAAGAAGGATGGTCTTGTAGTCAAATTACTGGACTAGGCCTCAGAAGATCTGGGTTTAATTTATGGCTCTCCCACGTACTTCCTCTGTGATTTTGAACAAGTCAGTGGCCCCACCGAAGTCAATGGCAAAATTTCTGCAGTTTCCACGATATGCTATGCATCCGATGAAGTGAGCTGTAGCTCACGAAAGCTCATGCTCAAATAAACTGGTTAGTCTCTAAGGTGCCACAAGTACTCCTTTTCTTTTTACGAATACAGACTAACACGGCTGTTACTCTGAAAAAAATTCCCATTGACTTCAATAAAGCCAGGATTTCATCCTTCATCTTCTTGTGCTTCTGCTCCTCATCTGTTAAATCTAGATAATGATACTTTTCTCCCACGCCGTGTCTGTCTTGTCTGTGTATTTAGATTGTAAGCTCTTTGGGGCAGAGACTGCTGCTTGCTCTCTATGGGCTTGTCTTCACTGAAAAGTTAACTTGAGTTATAACTTGATTGTTGCCCTAACTTGAGTCCTGTCAACACACAAAAGCCCTTAACTCCAGTGTAGTGCTGCTTTGATCTCAAGTTGTCTGGCTTGTCAGGGGGGTATAGGCTAAAGTGCAAGTCAGCACAACATGTCACCTATTAACATGACCATTCTGTAGTGTGGATGCAGACTAGCTCCACTCTAGTGCCATTGGTCTTCCAGTCCCTTCCAACAATTCTTCCTGTGTGCCCAGAGATACCAGACAAGTTTTCCCACAACTCACTGAGAAAGAATTCATAGATTGGCTCATCTTGCTGTGGCAAAAAGAATAGTGGGATGTGCTCCCAAAAGTTTTTTCATGCCAAACACGAGTGACTGCAGCACTAATATGACCACATCAGCGTGAATGTTATTTCACAGTGTGGCTGCTCTCACTTGGCTGGGCTAACTCAAGAGAAAGAGTATCAAATGTATGTAACCCCACCAGACCCCAGTCGTTGGCAGGTAGGATTGAACCTGGGACCTCTAGAGCTGAGTGCATGAGCCTCTACTGCATGAGCTAAAAGAAACCTGGCTTTTAGCTAAGGCTGTTGAGCAGACTCATTCATCTCTAAGTGGTCTCAGTGCCATTACATGGGACAGAACACTACACCCAGGAGGTGTGTAGGTTACATGTAGATAAATCGAATTAACTCTGCAGTGAAGACATACCCTGCAAGTAGAGCAGCTAGCACAATGGGGCCCTAATCTTGGTAGGGCTTGTGTTACTATAATATAAATAATAATTAATTGTCACTGTTGTTATTATTCCACACAAAGTATTGTGGAAATGAGCTGATATTTAACAGTCTTAGTGCGATTAGAGAAAGACTTCTTAAACAAACTAAGATGGAGTGATAGAGTGTATAGGAACACCTATTGCTTGTGGAAGAACAATAATGATTACTAATCACCGCAAGATCTGTCAAGGGTAGAAAATGTGATGGTGAAGTCTCCTAGAAAGTTTATAACAAATGACAGATTTGCAACATTAGAATGTGTTTAAAAAACCTTGTTCTGCTAGTCCTACCTGTCCAGCTAAAAAGTTTTAAATATTTACTTACTGCAGCAGTTGTTTCTTGTCCAGGGTTGCCTAATTTTAAAACTATTTTTGCAACCTCTTCTGCAGTAAGGCAATTAATTCCATTGGTGAGGGCTTGTATTTCTTCATCCTAGCAACACCTTTTTCCGGTGTGATGGATTTTCTCTTTTGCTACAGCAAAGAAGTGAATAATTTTCCATTGTAAGTAGGATTGTTTTCTCACTTCAGCAGAAAAAAATGCTTAATTTTCAGCGCCCTAGCAGTTAATTCACTTTGGGTCTATTTTACATTTTAACTGGTTGAGTAATTCATGCCCATCTGTTTCTCTCTAAGTCAAGTGATCATTTTTATTTCTGAAATGTGTTTTTCTTTTTGAGTACTGCAGTAAATCTCAGAATATTATTTTGTCGACTACTTGTCTATTATCGTTTGCTTCAGAGGGGATATAAAAAGGAACGTAAAAGAAAGATTCCATAACATCTATGTGAGGCAGTGCACAGTGGGTGTGAAAATCACAGCAGAAAGGAAGAAGCAATTTTTGTCCGAAATGCAGGTTTTATACTGTGCCTCCCCAGTCAAAGGTGAACTGTAGTTTCTAAATTCAAACAGTTTGATATCACCTCTCAACTGCAGGAGAATGTTTTATAGGAACACAGAACAGAAAATCCATGTCCTACTTCTGCTCTTCAAAACTGGATTCAATTCTTATATAGTTTGAGAAAATAAAATACACTGGAGAGGCGGGGCAGGAAAAGCAAATAGAACAGAAAATGGAGCTTCAGTTACTTAGGAAAAGAGAACAAATTGCAAAGCATTCTCTGGAGGGTCATTTGCAAAGCCAAATAAGGTTCTTCCATTTCAGATGAAAATATTAAACAAGCTCTATATGTTATTCATTGTGGAGCATCTTTATACTCATATTATACCATCTGAAGATGGATTGTCCTAAATTTCCCGTGGCCAAGCAGGGGAGTAAGGCCCTGCTTATTTGAGATAGGGCTACTCAGATTATTGCTGCAGCTGCAGGCATCAGAGCACAGTGTCTTCTGTGGTTGCTCCAGGGGTGGTGCAGTTTACCCAACACCCCTTGCTCAAAGTCATGCCTAACATCACATTGTTCTTGGTGTCCCAGCTTCTGTGCAGTTGTAGTTTTTCCTTTCAAATTTATGGGGAAATCAGCAGAGTTAATGGAACAGATCAAATAATTTCACCTGCCAGTGAATAACTCTCTTGGCAGAAGGCTGCAACATTTTTGTACTTTCATAAATATCTAAAGCACAGAATTAAAGTGGGTCTGCTCTTAGCCACGGTTTTCATCCAGATTGGGCTATAAGCAAGTCTGTCTTGTACACAGGTCCTCTCCTATGGAGCTCCCTCCGAAAAGACATCCACCGAGTCACTTCCTGGCTGATTTTATGGCATGCTGCACATCCTCTTTATTTCAATAGGCCTACCTTTGCCTATTTTCCAGCATCTTCACCTTGTTTTTTCATCTGCTACGTGGGAAAATCCCTTCCAGATTCCCACTCGTGACTTTAGAATGAATGAAGAAGAGACCACCCCTAAAAAACCATACCAGCTATTACACTGAGCCCAGAACTCGCTGGGACAGGATTTGGGGACTATTTAGGCAATACTGTGTGGCTACTCCTGCAGTGCAGGCCTGATCAAGAAAGCCAATAGTTACATTTCTCAAGAGTGAGTGTGAGTGCATTGATTCAAGAAGATCCCACTAACCTCAGATAAAACAACCCCTTTTTATTTTCTCCACTCCTCTAAATAGTTGCAAATTGATCAATTTTGGGTTGGTGTATGGGTTTTTTATGTTATCTGGATGAGTTTTATTTGGCTAACTGCTTTCTATTTAGACTTTAGGGCCTGATTTTCTTTTAACATACACGGATATAACTCCATTGACTGCTGATTTACACTGGTACGAGTGGAGAATCCAGTCCTTAGACCCCAATTCTCTTCTCACCTATTCAGTGTAAACCAGGAATAACTCCAATGAAGCCAATGGAGTTACAACAATGTAAAACAGGCTAAAATGAATTCAGAATCAAGCCCTTAATACTTTGATTTATCTTTACTCTATAGCATTTATCTGTTTAGGTTTTAATAATGCCTCCCAACATCATAATATCTGATCACCTTCCACAAGAAGTACGCGCAAAAATATCTTTGGCTTGGTCTACACTTAAAAGTTAGGCTGACATAGCTGCATTGGTCAGGGGTGTGAAAAACTACACTCCTGACCAAAGTAGCTATGCCAACTTAACCTCCAGTGTAGACACAGCTGTGTCAATGGAAGAATGCTGCAGTCAACATAATCTTCATCCAGCTCTTGTGAAAATTCTAGCTCCTACAAATAAGAGTCTTCCCTTCTTTACAGACCACTTAATTTTTCCAGTGAAGAGAATCTGTTGTGTGAGGTTATCATTGTGGAAGGAAAGGGTGAGTTCTTGGATGGCCACAGCCAATCCCATGCAGAACTTAGAAAGTCAGTATTGCCCCCATTAACTGGACCCTTTGCCCAAAAAAGAAACAGTGTATAGAGTGACAAAACAGGGACAATATGTTCCTACTAACCTATGTTAGTGAGTAGACAAGCTGCTACATTCTGGACCAGCTTTCTTAGATGCCTTGCAAGAGGAGCCCTTTAAATAGATTAAATATCTAAACAATAGGTGGGCATCTTCACTAAGAGTTAAAAGTCATTAAACAAACATACTGCAGGAGCATTCTTGGGGCCATCCCAGGATAATGTGGGCATTCCCCATTATTCCTCATGCATGTCAGGTTAGAAGCTTCATGTTATGTCATTTGGAGTCAAGCCACATTATTGCATGACATTTTTTTTTCTAAAGAGAAATACTCTTCTCTCAGCACTGGATATACAATATCCTAGTGCCAAAAAGCATCCATGTTATCTGCCTTTCAACAAGCACCACTTGTTCAACACCACTTGACTTGACAAATAAATAGTTTAATACAACTCTCAAAGGGTCAGATAAGCTGCCCTTGCTAGTTTCATGTGGTCGCTCAGAATCAGTCATCAATCAAGTATGTATACAAGTCTTTCCTGCACAAGGAATAGACAGCTAACAGTATAAATTTTCTTTACTAATAACACCTCATTTCATCTGGAAAAAATTAAATAACACAGCACTTGCATCCCAAATAACAAGACACAACAAGAAAATATCCTGCATTTTAGAGTGAGCACAATATTCTGATACACCATATAAATTTAGGTTATATGCCAGTAAGTGGTTCTCAAGCTTTTCCATACCAGGACTCACCTACTGGCTAGCCAGGATTTAGCTGGGACCCACCTTTCATTTAGTAAGTGAAGGGCAGGGTGGTCATGACCCCTTAACGTCTTTTCTCAGCCCCCTTGGAGATTGTGACTCCCATGTTGATAACCCCTACTTTAGTGATTACTAACAGGGAGTTATGGAGAGATCCTGTCACAGGTGAATGGTGCATGAGAATCAGGTCCTTCCCTCTGAAAAGGCCTTACTCCCTCTGAAATCAGGATCCAGATTGTGAGCCCCTCCTCATGTAGCTGTGTGACAACACCCTTCCCCCAACCCATACACTCCATGTAATGGCTGCCCAGAATTGCAGCTGCTCCCCAGGCCAAGGAGAAGCAATTTGCAGAAGGGGAGTGGGCTGGAAAGTGTAAGGTCTAGCTAGAACTCTGTCCACTGTGTCCCAGCCTGTGTACTAACAGGGTGGTTTCTGTGGATAGCAGTATATAGTGATCTTCTTCACTCACTAGCTCTACCCATTGCTCCTAACTCACCTAACCAAACGGAGATCACTGCTGAACTAACTAAACTCATTTCTTGGCATCTGTAACCTTACCAGCTATCAAAAGTTATTACTAGAAGATAATGTCATTCAAAAGACAGTGGATTGTGAGGGTTTACACCCCTTTTTCTAATTTCAGTGTGTTGGTCTGTCTAGTATCAAGGTCCTGGTTCTTACTGCAGCAAGCTATAGGTCTTGCACAAACAATGAAAGAAAACAGAAGTGAGGAAACAGAGGTTAAAAATGGACAAAGCATGAATTCACAAGTGGCCTTGTAAATAATATGTAGCTAATGGATAAAGAAATGGCAAGAAGAAGATAATGTGTGATAGGCTTGCAGCTGCAGCTTTGCTAACTAGCACATTTTTTAGTGCATTGGCAGCTCGTGATCTATACAGGGACTGGTTCACAAAATTGGTAAACCCATCATATAGCATGTGATACAATGTAGAATGTAATGTGAATGTGTTAGTCTGTTTTAGAATATGTATATAATCTGATCTGTAATTATGTACGTTGGAGTTGTGGTGCACCCTAACCCACCCCACTACACATGAACCTGATCACCTCAGCTGTAGCTTTATGAAATGGCAATAAAGACACCTCAGTGATGAGTCCGAAGTCAAACCAAGTTTTTGGATTCCAGCGAACTGGATAAAGTGTTCTCACAGAATGGGACAAGGTGTTCTGGATAAGGTCTCAGAGGACATCCCAACATAAATTACTAGTCTCATCCAGCAAAGGAAAGCTTAAGTAGGAAGTAATTAAGCTAGTTCTAAGCAGCAGTACTAAGTGGTGTTTTACCATTCTTCCTGTGTGGTGGTAGATCTACAATAAACACAGAAATGTGATTGACTATAATTCCAATAGCCAAAGTTTTAAGGTTCTGTTCATACAATAACAGTTGAAATGTCTGAGGTTTGTATGGTATTATAGGTGGCATGGTTTCATATTGTCTTATGCACAAGGGTGTCTGTGGTTCTTTCATAGTTGGGGGCACTTCTACGCTACTGCACCTACAAATTCTGTGCCTGTCTTCAGTACATTAGCATTTTGAATGTTGTCTGGAGAGCATTTTGTTTCTACAGTGATGTTGGCGCCAATAGTGTGGGTTCATTTCATATCAATCTTGGTTTATTTATGTCAATGAATGCATTATTTTCAGCTGCATTTCTTTCATTCCTGCATCATGTAGGTCACTATAATTATATGCAGTCAACCAGACTGAAACATTTTCTAAAATTGCCAGAATGTTTAGAAAAGATTGACAAACTGAACTATGTTCCTGTTTATTAATGTGCCATTATGTTTGGAAAACAGAGCATAAGTAAACACTTTAATTAGGAAAATAGGTAGAAAGTTCTGAGAGTTTGGACAAGGAGTTCAGAGCTTAGAAACAAACATAAGAATTTGCAAGAAAAAAACCCAGAGAATACCAGTTTCACAGAGAGTGAAGTATTATGAAACTTTCAAGTAACATTATGGCTTAGGAAAAAATCCAGGAGGCTTAGTAGGGCTGCAGCAAATTCTTTGTTGTTGTTCCAGGTTTGTTGGGGTTACTTAGGTTCTTGCTGCTATTATTTACCATAACATGCTTGTAGTGCAGGACAAGTCTGATTTACTGATCTACATTTTAAGAAGGCAGCAATAAACCAGATAAATGAGCTTTACAAACTCTATGCACTGAAGATGCTCCACAAATAGTCCATATCAGTAACATTCATGGAATTTTGTTTTTAGGGTCTTTTGTCCTCCCTACAATATTTTGGTCACCAATATGTGCTGAAGCAGGCATCTGTTTCCAAAAGTGATGTAAAAAGTGACGTATTTCCATCTTCTTATACTGAAGTTATTTGTTCCTCATTTTTCTATTTTCTGTGGGAGTCTCATTATCTCCTAGATATTTGGAGTAGCATGGGATTTAAGCACACTATTCCCAGAGATGTGGGAAATGCTTACCCCAATCTTTCTCCATAGTTGGCTGCAATGCAGCTAGACTGATCACTAATCAGTAAATACTAAGAACCCACTGTTCCCCAAACTCAGTATTGTGCACTTTCTTTAGCCCAGAGAAAGTAAAATTATCCTTATTGCAGTTCAGAATGTTCACTAATTAATCTTTTATATTTATTTTTTTTAAAAAACAAGATAAATTGCAATTTCTTATTAGATCAATAGGCGGGTGAGTGACAACAAGTTGTCAGGGAAAATAAACTGGGGGAAGATGTAGTCAAAGTGACTGCTGTAGAGAAGCATGCACTGACTGTGTTGGAATAATCCATTGCCATGTCTTTATTTCACTGGCACACTCATTACATATAACAGTTAAGTGGTATATCTGGGCCTACCCAAGACAGGAGAGAGAAGATAGACCTAAGTGAACTTTAAATAGGATTATTCCTGTTACTGTTACTTTATTCCATATAACTGGGATAATGATGGTGTAACTGAGGGCTCAAAAGGGAATGTACCTAACCAGCCAGCCACTGGTAATAAGAACTAGGTAATTAAGATAATAGTAGCACTTAAATGTGGATCATGTGTGATTTGGTTGTGACACATAAGCTTCATTGTCCACAATTCATCTTTGATATAGAGTAGGATTAATGTTAAGATTTATTGTAGAGTAAAGGAAACCTGTATCTTTAAAAACAATTGGTTTCAGGGTGACAACAACCATGAAAATTAACATGCCAAAGGTAGACATCTTGGAGAGGAGCATGCTTATTTGGCGGGATAAGATGCAAAATTGGGAGAGGAAACAGGAACGGAAACTGTCTAGGCACAACACTGAACACAGTCCTGAACGCGGGGACTCCAAAGAGCGCCACTTGTGGGGCATGTGTTTTTATGACAATAAACCAGGTACACCAAAGGCATCTACCAGGTGTAACAGGGCTGTGAGAGACAACAAGAGGAGGAAATCCAAGAAGGAGGGAATTATCTCTGAGAGGAGGAGTAGCCAAAAGGAACACCTGTTAGATTAAGACAGACTATACTCTAGAAACATCATCTTGTTCCATTATTACAAGTAATCCGAGATGTGTCGACCTAGTTTAACTCTGCTCAAGTGTAAAACTATAGATGTTGCACAGCTTCTTTTTTTTAACTTGATTTTCTTTTTCTGTTCTTAAATCTTGTTTTTAATAAGATTTGAGTTCTAGATTGTACTGAGGTAAAGTCATTGAAGTATTGCATCCTTCATGGGAAGGATACCTATTGACCTTTGGTAAGATGCACTGCAGGAGAAAACAATATTACCTATCTAAGAGGAGTTGGTTCAGAACACCCGCTTAGAAGTACCACCAGATACTGGCTGTGGTCAGCAGAGGAACTGGGAAAGTTGGTGCACTATAAGAAAACACAGGAATAGGGTGCTGAAGGTTACAGGGTGTCCCCTAGAAGAGATGCTGTGTCCATGTTGGTAAGGAGAGGCCCTTCATCCTTGAGGATGAAGTTTTGGGGTTAACTTCCAGACAGTTAAGAACGGGATAGGGAGGCACTCCCAGCAGGAAGCTGATTATGTGCATCTGATCCTATTTAGATCCAGCACTTTAAAGAGCAGCTGAAGGGAACTAGAACAAGCTGCTTGGGGATAGGGTGGAGGATAAGAGCATAAGAATGACCTGGTTTAGTTTGTATAATCAGGGGGTTGGCATAACTCTGCAGAGGGGACCCAGACAAAGGCTGGTTGCCAAGGTTATATCATTTTAGTTAACCAGAACCCATGCTGAAAGTAGGCTGAAACCCCAGAGAGGCGTATTTGTGCTTAAAACTGAGCTTCCAGTGAATTCTCTCTCTCTCTCCATTCCAACCCTGCCCTTGCCAGAGTTTTCCTAAAGATGTATCCATTTTAACCTGGTTTAAGTGCTCCATAAATCAACATCCTTGGGATGCAAGATCTTGGTAGCACCTTAAAGCATGGGGCTAGTCAGCAGACATCTGAGTATCATTCAGTTCTTGGGGATAGTGATACTGTCTAGGCTGCAGTTGTGGTGGCTAAAGACTGGGCAAGAATGGCTCTTATTGTTCAATAATTGTATAAGCCCTAGCAAACCTACTACGAGGACAAGTGGATTAAGCTCTTATTAACCAGTATTGTAGAACACTAAGCTGGAATTTCCGGGTAGGTTTTTTGTTCTGTTTTTAAATAGGTCAATGGAGAGTGCTGTACTGGACTTAAACAAAGCACAGGCTTGAGACTAGCTTCTCAGCTGGTAATAAATTGGCATAGCTACCTTCCCTTTGCTGGAGGTGAAGTCAGTTTATGCAGGCTGAAGAGCTGGCCCTCAGTAGCCATGGAGCTGCACCATGTTAGTACTGACTAAGTTGAATTCAAAATTCTCTAAGACAATAGATTACTGAAGAAGACTTGATTAGAGAGATTATTTACCAAGATAGACATCTGAGCAGGAACGGTATGGAAGTTGTAATTAACGGACATAACTAAGGGCAATGGTTAGTTTCAAAAAATTTCTAATCAAAGAGATGTAAAATAATAATAAAACTAATTGGCTCACTCTGATTGGAAAACTAAAGAAGAGGGGAAAGATGTACCAGAGTTACTGCATCAGGCATGATTCTAAGCTCATTGTTCTGTGACAAACAACAGGGTATGCTAAAAGATTCCAAGGAATACAATTGCATTTCCCAATAAAATATAAATAGAAAATGTCTAAAACATTTATTTTCCTTTTCTCACTGATGCTTTCTAAACAGACAGCTACCAGAAAAGACAAACCTGTAGATCAATTGCATGAGAGAGAGAGAGGAATAAGGGAGTATTTATAAAGTTGCATGAATTGGTGGTGAGCAGCAGTAGACTAGCTTGTGTTACAGTGTAACGGTTTGATTCACATCTGCCCATTTCTCCTGGCTAATCATTACTTTTGCTGTGCCAGAAAGTTTAATCAAAGCTTTAATATTGTAACAGATCTGTGGTCACCTTGGAATTTATGGTTACTACTGTGCTACATTGTGAGCGCCTGAGAACTTGATGGTGACAGCAGATCCACCTGATTTAAAAGCACTGGCCCCAACCTTCTGAGCTAAAAAAAGTCTTTATTATCTGTGAGCAGCATAGTGCCTATGACAGAAATTTGAGCAATTCTGATTTTATCCAGACGAGAGCGCATGTGCACTCTAGTTCATTACAGCATTTAATATTGCATATTAATTTTCTTTTCCAAGAAGACTAATTGAAGTATGCTAACTTGTCTCTGAATGTATGTGGAATAATCTCTCATCAAATTATGTAAATTACTTTACTGATTTCCTGAAAATAACGCTTTATTGAAAAGCATCTGTGGTGGATTAAGGCAGGATCCTTGGAAAACCAGGACCTGGGAACATGTCCGTCACAGTTTGGATTATGGAGCAGCATGTTCCAAGGATCTTCCACCCATAACTGGAGAGCAAACTGTAGTTCATCTCATGATCTGTCTACCTAAAAGTAGAGTGAAGTGGTTGAGGCTCAGATCCTTCTGCCTGGAAGCAGGAGCAGAGAACAGTATAGCCATTCATGAGCTCAGCACAAAGATATCAGTGCTTTGGAACAGCCAAGTCATCTCTTAACTATCTGGGAGGCAGACCTGACCCTTTCATGGAGCCAGGCCCCGTTTAATCTAAAGTAACCCCCTGAATGTTCAGAGTCCTGATTGTCTCCTACTTGAGCAATCAGAGGTTCAATTTTTTCCTGATCCCCCAACCCTGCTTTTATTGCTCACTCAAGTCATTTTCCTGCTACTCAGATCTGTGGACACTTAGAGCAGCAGAGTACCAGTCATATTGACTAATACTCCAGGTGTACTGTGTTGGTATTCTGTGAAGCATTCTGTGTAGGTTCAGCAGATATCCATTTCATTGATATGATTTGCTGCCAGCAAACCCCGTCCCAGGGCAGCACCGCAGGGAAGCAATACAAGGGAGGGGTTTGGTTCTCTACCACCTTATATCTAGTGCAGCCATTTACACCTGTGCAAAGTCAGTGTCAAAATGCTCTCTTTCTTATTTGGTAGCATTTACTGCTCATGTTGCATAGGTGTAAATGTACACAAGTTACAAGGCCATGGAGAATCAGAATGTGCAGAGAAAATTGGGTATGGGAGGAGGAACTTCTTATGTGGACAAAGATTTCTATTTACAGAGCTGCTTCTCCTCTGTGTTGTCTTGGTCCCCTCCTCTCCCATCCATATTGTCTCCCTCCCTTGATTAGAAAACGATAGGCACTCTTTCACATACCCATGCCTTAGTGACCTGGAACTTCTGAGTGTTTCGTGATATTTAAAATTTCAAACATTTCTTTCTATACTTTTTTTTTTGGTCACTCAGTTCAAGTGGTGGAGGTGCAATTTTCTGGCTACACTGTGGTTATATACACTTTTGCCATCATCACTTCACTATAGTCTTCAATATGCTGCCAGTTTACTTTTCACCTCTGGTAGCACCATGGTTTTGTTCAAATTCAGTTTTTCTTTCCATTGGCCAAATGCTTCTCTCCGTTGCACTTGTGTAAATCTGGACTTACTGCACTGATTTCAGTTGGGTTACCCTGGATATACGTGGGTGTTCCTGAGAAAAATGTGATTCTGTACAGATGTCCAATGGAAGAACAATATTACATAGGACAGAATTTTTTCAGCAGTACCCAATCATAACAATGGTATGTTTCACAATATTCCATCCCCTGCTATTGGGGATAGTTGCTGTTGAGTTGCTACTGCTCCTTATTTGGCGTCATGTGCCTAGTATACACATTTATTTTACAGCTTTCAGACCCTAAATGTAAAGATATATTTATGCCCAGCCTCCAGCTTGACCTATCCAAAGTAAATCCTTATAAAGATCATTTTAAACTTGTATACCCTCATCAGGCAACTAAAGGAAACAATATTACATTTTATGCCTAGATTTTTTACACAATGTATTCGTATTATTCCAACTCTCAAAACTAACATGACAAAAGGAAAACTATTAGGCTGGATATAGTAAATCAACTTAGAACAATTGGTAGAATTTGTCTGAATTTTCTAAACATTAATAGTACTTGTCCGTCAGAATGTAAAATTACTTCTTATGACGTGTTTAATTACATATTTTCAGAACTTTCTACAGCACAAAAAATGACAATAATTAATACCTAATGGTATAAACATCACTGCTTTTGTGGTTGCCTGGCAACCAACTACTGTAGGCCTGTCAGCTTGTCAAGGGGGGCTCAAATAAATGAAAGAGAAGGATCCATTTCTTTCAGAGATGGGTGAGAGGCAGCTTTGTTCTGGACAAGCTTGTTCAAGTTATTTTCTGGAGTGACCTCACTAAGCCAAATCTCCCTTGTGGTCTAGCATGTACTAATGTCTTTCAGCCATCGTGAAAGGAAATAAGATGGTCTGGGAAATAAAGAAAACCTGTAATTGAATAAAACAATGTTATTTTTACACTTAGCGAGAGCTTTTATGGTCAGAAATACAATAGTAGGATTGTGGTTACTCACAATAGTCATAATATTATAATGTCTTATTTCCAAAGAGGGTGTTTTTGTGGGTTCACTTCTAGTTCCAATGAGAATGGTTTTCCCCTCGTCCCAGACATGAAGAGGATTGATTTCTTGTGCAGTGGTCTTAACCCTTTGCCAGATCATAAAATTGAATTTAAAAGGGGTTTTTCTTTGAAGCTGATGCACTATGCTGACATCTCAACAGCATAGGGAGCATGAAATGGAACAAATCTCACTGAAAAGTTGTCTCTTCCAGCTGCGAAAGCATTAGTTCATGGTGCTATTTATTTTGTCTAGGAAAGTATCAGTTAATTTCCAGTGCAAGTTCTTTTTCTTGGCACTGGGACATCTAATTCCCAGTCTGTTCAATTTATATATTTAGACAGATGGTCTACTGAATAAAACAAGGGACTGGGAATCAGTACCTCTGGATTCTTGTCTCAGCTCTTGTTGCTGAATTGCTGTGTTGTCTTGAGCAAGTCACTTAGTTTTCCTGTGTCTTGGTTTTCCACATCTAAATAATGGCTCAAATATTATTTGATTCACAGGGGTGTTGTCAAGGCTGATTCCCCACTCTGACACTTTGAGTGCAGAAGGTGGGGGCCCACAAGGATTCTAAAAATTAATAGTGGCCACTCCTGGCTGGTATTAAACTCCCAAGGTCACAGCTTCTCTCTGATCTTGGATGCCACCAAGTGCAAAAAGTGCAAGTGCAAAAAACCCCTTTGGACCCAGGAAAGCGCACTTGGGAATTCCTCTCTATGGGGTACTCTCAAGCCCTTTCACCCCCCTCTCCCCCCAGGGAAGAGCTGAGAAAGAAAAACAAAGGAAATCAGCTGTTGCCACCAGCTAATTAAACAACATGTGCACAAACCTCTTAGGAAACACACACAAAAAACCCAATCCTGTTCTTAAAAAAGGTAAATTTTATTAAAAACAAAAAGAAAAAAAATACACCTGGAACTTAGGTTATTGCTAGATTTTAAAAGAGCAAATATAATAATTAAGCATCAAGAATGGTTTTCTTGAGGTCCAGCTTAATGGTTACAAGCAAAACAAAAGCATTTGGGGGTTAGCACAGAGGAGTCCAGAAGCCAATAAGGTGGTGGTGGTGGGGGGAGATAAACCTACTAGCATCTTCCTAGACATTCCCTGATCTACTTACATATCTGGGGGTTTCAAATAAGTAGTCCCTAGGTATGATCTGACGGTTTTTCATACCTGGCTGAAAGCTTCTTGTAGCATAGTTCAGCCCTGTTCCTGATCTGCGTCTCCTCTCTCTGGAGAACAACAATAGACAGACAAAGGGAACGTTTTTTTCCCAATTTTAAAAAGTTCTAGCCCGCCCATTGGCTCTTTTGGTCAGGTGCTCACTCTCTTCCTTTTACCTATGCGGTTTTTTAACCCTTTACAGGTAAAGCAAGTAAAGAACAGTTACTAACAGGGATTTTATAGCTAACTGGCTGACTGGGTGTCCATAAAAGGGAGCTACCTCCCCCCCTTAATTTATCACAGGTGTTATGAGGCTTAATTTATATCTATAGAGTGCTTTGAAATCCTTTGAGGAAAGGTGCTAGATATATATTGCTGAACATACCCAGTTTAACATATTTAACATTATTTGAATCTTATATATTGTAGTAAGTATTAAAATAAAAGTGCTCAAATTATACTAAAATACTCCTCATTCCCAAACTAGTGGTATTCTGTCTCCCTGGCTCTGCCCCCACAGCAAAGTTTTTTAGGCCTGGACTTTTCTAGGTACCCAACTTTTAGGCATCTAGAAAATCACAGGAACAATACCATGTTCCACAAAGCCTGACTTAAGTGACTAGGCTCCCTATACAATGAATGGGGAGAGACAGACATCTAATAAGACATACACTAGGCCAGTGGTTTTCAAACTGTGGGTCATGACCCAGTACTGGGTCGCAGAATGGAAGGCACTGTGTCGTGGTGGCTCTGGTCAGCACTGCTGACCAGGCCATTAAAAGTCCCGCTGGCAGTGTTGCCTAGCTAAGGCATGCTAGTTTTACCTGTTCTGACATTGCGTTGTGCCCTGGAAGTGGCCAGCAGCAGGTCCAGCTCCTAAGTGGGGGATAGGGCGCCATGGGGCTCCACGCGCTGCCCCGCCCCGAGCACCAGCTCTGCATTTCCATTGGCCGGTTTTCACCAGCATAACTGAGAACAGAATCTTGCCTAAGATCCCTCCCACCTAAGATCTTAAAATCAGTGTACACTGAAGGAGGGGAGGCTGCTTTATCTCACACATTATTGCTAGTTGCTCTTCCTGCAGCCTCCTCTGTGTACAAATACACTAATTTTGCACACCTGTTGAATGCCAAGTTGATGCAAGTTCCTTTGCAACTTAGACCTGTTTTCTCTACTTACACCTGATGTATACTTTCATCGCTATTTATGTAATCACTGAATTTGGGCTAAGGACTTATGTGTCAGTTGTATCTCTTTTCCTCAGGCTGAATTTGGCCCTGAATGTTAATTTCCATACCAGAAGTTCAAACTAGCTTATGAAAGAGAGAAATCCTTAGATTACTATAGTATTGATGAAGGAGGTAAGTTTCAAAGTTGGGAGTGTAGAAAATTCACAATACAATGGTTCAGTCTCAGCAATGAGCCAGTGCACAGCTTTCATATGGGCTGCAAGCCTGTTTCTTTACCACTGCAGATGCTGAATTTCACCCATGAGGGAGTAAACTTCCTAGTAAACTTCCATATCAGCAGCAAGGGAACTAATTCCCCTGTGTTGTGGTTCTATTGATGGAGCTAATGACCTAGTAAAGCAGTTTTACTTCATTAGAAAGTAAACTTCTCCCTAGTGAAGCATTTCAATACAAACAGCATTTCATTACCAACTCCCTAGCATAGAAGTTTAATCCAAGTGCTAAGGGAGTTAATTCCTTAGTGTGATCAATCCTTCTTGGCTTCTTGGTCAATTGCTTAAATTCCCTTGTGATTTTTATTTGCTCAGTTATACAGTTAACTTCTCAACGAAACTGTTTCATGCAGTGAGTCCTTATTTCCTTAGCACAATATTACAGTCTGCACAGCAAGATAGTAGTAGTGCAACACTGACAGCAAGAATAACCTCCACTGCACTGGAATTTGTCCCCCATTACAGTTGTTCCATTTTGGCAGTACTACACTTTCAGCTTGGCAGGAGGACGGTCAACTGTCCCATTTTGTGGATGGGATGGTTGTGCCATAGGAATAATTTCAAAAAGCATCCTTTTGTATCATAAAAAGGGAGGTATGCCAGAAGTGTTAAGGATAGCAATACATTTTTATTTTTTTTAAATGAGGTCCTACAATAATATCATCTCACATTCCCTGAGGAAATTAGCTCCCCAGGATAGTGGTTTGAAGGTTAAAAGTTAAATTCCAAAACAAGGGTATGTACTCCCAAGCACTGCAGATTCCTGCATCATTCCTGCCAGTGAGGGAATAAACTCTTACAATCCTGGGCGTTGGAACATGAATTCCCCTGCCATCACCATTACAGCCAATATGATCCCAGCAGCATATATTTTTACTATGTTCAGGGAAAACCTTGTTTTCTGACTGGAGTTGCTGTTGCCTTTAAAAGCAAATTAGTTACCAGTGCCTCCTCTTGAAAGCTGTTTGAGAGATATTGCTTCACATACTCTTATTAGTTCGGTTAACTAATTCTTCACATTCCTTACTAAATCTGCAGATTGTGTGAGTGAAAAATAAAGTCAGGTCTTTCTTTTTCTAGACAGTCTCAAAGAGCTGATCTCCTACATAACATGAACCTTAGGACTTCCCTGAATTAATTCCTGCATCATGTCCAGCAGCTATGCTTGAACATGATTGCATATTATTTCTAAAAGGTATGTTCTATTTTAGAACAACATCCAAAATTTTAGGTGATGGACAATCTGTCAAAACCCTTTTGAAAATTATTACAATGATTAATTATCCTCACTGTTAAAAATATACACCTAATTTCTAGTCTGAATTTGTCTAGCTTCAACTTCCACCCACTGGTTCTTGTTATACCTCTGTCTGTTAGGCAATGTCTACGCTATAAAGTTAAGTCAACTTAAGTTACGTCAACATACAGCCACCGCTGTAATTAAACCATGGTTGTGTGTCCACACTGTGCTCCTTGTGTCGGCAGGACTGGCCACAGTGTATTTTCGGAAGGGTTTGCAATGCCTCATGGGGGCAGGTTCAGTGTCCCATGATGCAGGTTTCTCAATCCCATTGTTCCATAGACATCCTACTAGATTTTCAGCTGCTTTTCAACTGCCCTGGTAACCTGTGAGCCAGCCATCTGTGTCAGAAAGCATGGATCCTGCTCTGCTCTTCAGTATTGTGCTAAGCATTATAAACACAAGACTATAAGAGAAGCTCAAGGGAGGGAGGAGGGCTATTCACCACCACTGTGGCCTCAGACCCCTCCTCACAGAAGCGGTATGTCTGTGGCTCTGCACCAGAGGTGACTATTTGCCTCCTTTGCCTTCTGATATGCTTGCTGCAGCTCTTTGATTTTCACATGGCACTGCTGCATGTCCCTATCATAGCCCTTCCCCTCCACGCCCTGAACAAGTTCCTGCGGCTGGGCAGGGAGCTGTGCCTGCACAGCCTCTTCTCCCCACAGACCCAGGAGATCCAGCACTGCCCATGTACTCCAGAGTTTGCTGCATGGAGCCACCATACTCAGCTGGGCAGTTGCTATGTGAGCTCTCCACACTGAGGAAAAAGGAAGAGCAAGTTCAAAACTTCCTGGGACTTTAACGGGGGACGGGTGTCCACTTATGTACCTGGTTGTAGGGCAGTGGAGTTCAAAAAGGTGACCTGAATAGTCTTGATGGGCATTGTGGGATACCTCCTGGAGGCCAGTTATGTCAATGTAAGTGACACAGGGTTTACGCTGACACTGCATCGCTGTAACTATGTCGCCCTAAGCTCTATGCCTTTTGTCAAAGTGGTTTTATTATGTTGGCATAGCAGGGTGAGTTAAAGTGGCAGAAGGAGCATTGCAATGTTGTACACCTCCATAGTTAGGTCAACATAACCTGCCTTATATCAACAAAGCTGTGCAGTGTAGACATGATCTTAGTCTGAAGAAGCCTCTATTATCAAATTTGTGTTCAATATGTAGGTTTTTATAGACTGATCAAATCACACGTTAATATTTTCTTTAAAAATCTAGATTGAGCTCCTGGAGTCACTCTCTATAAGGCATGTTTTCTAATCCTTGAATTATTCTAGTGGCTCTTGTCTGAAGCCTCTCCAATTTATCATCATCCTTCTTGAACAGTGGTCAGCTTTGGGACTTTATTCTGATTGTACATAACAAACGTGATACAGTCATGATCACTTCCACCTGATCCCATCCCTGTGGTTGCTTAAGTACTTTTTATCTGTCAAGAGGTCTAATTTAGAATTCCCCCATGTTAGATGCATCACTTTGAGTTAGGAAATTGTCATTTATAATACTTAGAAATTCCAAGGAAGTTTTAGTATTAGTAGCATGAGACTTCAAGTATGTCACTCAGTTTGAAGTCCCCCATGATAAGTTTTTTTCCCTGCATATTTTAGAAAGGTGCTTAAGGAACCAGTCATCCTGTAGTGCAATTTGGTGGCAGACAATACCCCTAGCCTGTGCTTAAACTGTTAGAACATTGATACATAAGCATTCATGATTATTTGCTTCCTAGTTGTTAGTGATTTGGAAACAGGTTATGCCACTTTTGACATAGAGTGCCACTCCCCATCCTTTTTGCTCATTCAATTCTTCTTAAATAGGTTGTAATCAGTCATTTTTAGCATTCTAGTCACGTAAATCTCTCCACCAGGTTTCAGGAATACCAGCTCCTAACATTAGTGTATAGAAAATTAAAGAATATCTTCTGTTCATGTCCCTTGGCACCTTGATTAATTTTGTACTTGCCATCTTGATTTTGTGCTAAATTAATGTTCGTTTGTTCTCTTTTTCACCTTCCCCTTTTGCTGTTATATTCTCCTGACTAGTCCAGTCAATCTGCTCACAAGAAAACTGGTTACCCTTCCACTGACATGGAGGCCATCCAAACTGTACAGTCCCCTCTCCCTATCGAAGGTGGCCCAGTATTCCACAAAACCCTTTTCTTTACACAACTTAACTAACTAGCAGTTCACTTCCAGAATCTTCATTCTCCTAGATCACTTGGAGAATCACATTCTCCTTCTTCAGCGCCCATCCATGTTCTCTGAAGTCATGTATATTTTGGGAAGTATTGTGAGAACTGCTTTACAAGTTGGCATGATGAGTCTCACCTGGGGGAGATGGCAGACGTGATCTAAACTCGCAACTAGGTGGACCCCTTGGAAAGACTCTGATACCTGAGGAGTCACTTTCATGATAAGCTCATTTTCACGCATTTAGCTTTCTGTAAACATTTTTCTTTGGGCTGAAGTATCTCCTGTGTGCTCTGAGCCCACACACAGATTTTTATTTGATTTTATGAAAGCTTGGTAAAATCCCATTTTACTATTTTTAGTTATCTTAGTGAAAATGGTCAGCAGCCATGTAGACAGCCCTCTTGATGCAGGGTGGTTCAGTGTAACCAGGAACTCCCTTCCCTGTTGTTGTGCTGTGAAAGCAAGCAAACATCGCTTTCCGTGAGGGCAGTTTGTTTGGTAAGGGAGGGAATGAATGCTCTTCTGCACAACAACTATATCGTGAGGGTGAGGGACTGGACTTTCCAACCCTAGTGTGCCAGTTTTGTAACCACAGGAAAGAAAACAGTTTAACTCACAGGTGTAGGGACCAGGCCTAGCAGAGGAGTGACCTTTCCAACCATCTCTTGAGCTCAGTGGAGCAGCCGCATCAGTGAGAATGTTATTTCTCTGCAGCTGGACAGCTACATTCCAGCAGTAAAAAAGTGAACTTCTTCCTGCAACTATACAAACTCCTTTGCCTCACTACAGTGATTAAAATAAACCAGCCACAGCAACACAGCAAACAAGGCCCTAGCATGAACATGTGGTGAGGGGAGTTTTTCTTCTTTAGCGTGGTCATGGCAGTGAGGGTGTTTTTTGTTTCTCCGCAGCCCCAGAAGAGGAGACAAGACCATTTTTAGAGGTACAGAGGACAAGTAGCAACATGGAGCATAAAGAGGGAGGAGCAGTCACCAATTCAAACCTCCCATCTGACCCCCATTTACCAGGTCTGGGACACTATGCTGCTTGGGGCATCAAGTCTGCAAAGCCATTCTTAGGTGAAGGGATGTCTCTGGCACAGTCAGAGCAGCCAGAGAATGACCATCACTTAGTGCAGTGGCACAGTCTTTGTAAGCAAGAAATGAATAATTCCTAGTGTGGAGACAGTCAAAAAGTGAGGGAGTTCTCTGTCCAGCAAAAGCTCAAACAATCCTGAGCACAGTAGGTACCACTGACAATGATGCAGTGACCAATGCCCAGCATGGCAGTGTGGTCCCTGTAGTGATTAGTCTGTAATTAAGTGCTGTGGGGTCCTCAATAAAGGAATTAAGCACTGATGCGGTCATGACAAGGAAAGGGTTAAGCATGTAACCATCCAGTAGGTGCTAGAATAACTGATGACTGTAGTGGGAAGTCGGGGGCAGAGCTCAGGTCAGTCCTATGTGGGGAGTGGAGCTTGGGCAATGGCTTGGGCTAGCCCCACACGGCGTCCCACTTTCCCTTTGGGAAATATGTCACCCTAGTTAAGTGTGGCCCTGAAACAAGAGCAGCCCCAGCAATGATGGGGTTAAGCATGGTCCTGCCAGGGAGAAAATTAAGTGAGGCTGTGGTTTTAGAGGGGGTTAAATGCAGATCTAGCTCCAGTACGGAGCTGGCTAGCTGAGGCCCTTTGCAGCAGAAAAGCAATAACAAGAATCTGGAGTGAGCTCCACGCTCCCGCAGCTAGTGTCATGCGTGGAACAGCCGGGGCGAGGAGAAGACTCGCTGCTCAGCCTGGGAGGGAGCGTGGGTTTTGTAATTTAAGCACAGCTGCCTCAGGTCTGGCATGGAGGAGTTAAAGGTGGGTCCGAGGGGGGCTTTCTTTTGAAAATTAGAGGGGGGAAATACAGCTTTGGTCCCAGCATGGGGGGGGGGGAGAGGAGAGATTACGTGCAGCTCCGGGGTAAGGGGAGAGGACTGGATTAAGGCACATCGCTGCCCTGTCTGCACCCCATCTCCCTTTCAGGAGTGGCCGCAGCCTCCTGTCTCCCCTCCCCAAAGAGGCAAACATAGCAGCTGAGGGGTCCTAAGCAGCTTGGGCAGGTGGGCTGGGCCCACCACGCCTTCCGCGGGCGCCACGCCGGGACGCTCCGCGGTGGGGTGGGCGAGGCAGAGCCGTGGGCCCCAGGGTCGATCCCCCCCCACTCGGGGTCCCCTGTCCCAGCTTTCCCTCGCCCCCCGCGCCTGGACGAGCCCCGGCCGGGGCCGGCCCTACTTGCTGCCCTCACTCCGCCCTGGCGCGCAGGGGGTTAAGGGCTGCCGCGGGCGGGAGGGCGGGCGCGGCCTGGCAGGGAGGGGGTTAAGTGCCTGGCTGCTGCGGAGGCTGCCACTCGGCTCCGCGGCTCGCTGGGAGTCGGAGTCGCTCCAGCGGGAAGATGGCGACGGAGGGAGCGAGCGGGCAGCCCGGCTCTGGCGGCCGGGAGGACCCGGCGGGAACGGTAACCAGGCTGCGGGGACAGGGCGGCAACCAGGGCTCCGAGCCGGCCGGGGCGGCGCTGGGCTGGGGCGGCTCGGCTGCGGGTAGCCCCGCCGCGATGCTACCAGCGGGGGCGTGGAGCCCTCCCGCGCAGCTCCCCGAGGCGGTAACCCGCCCTCCAGCGGGGCGCCCGGGCTGCCGCCTCCCGCGCTCTCTGCTCGGGGGCGGCGGGGCTCTGGGAGCCCGCCCGGGCTGGGGGGCGCCGGACGGGGGCTTGCGGGGCTCCTGTTGTGGCCGCGCCGGTGTGGGAGGGAGGTGGCGGCGCGGGGCTGGTGGGATCGCGCCGACCCAGTGCCGGGCTCACACCGACTCAGTGCCGGGCTCACACCGCCCGCCTGACCCCCCACTCCGCCCCCGGGCGAGCGGGCCGGCGGCTGCTCCCCCCCACCCCCCTTCCCGGCCAGGTCCCCGAGCAGCCCCTCGGAGGCTCGGTCGCAGGGTCGCGGTTTTCACACTAGTCAGCCTCGCCTCCTGGGGGTTTCTCGGATGGCGGAGGGTTGTGTGCTTTTATGGCTGGAGCGGGCAAAAGCAGCGTGGTGGGGGAGAGCAGGACGCGGAGCTTGATGCCAAGGCAGATTCATTTGCTTTGCTTCAAACGCTTTGAGTAGGAAAGAACTGTCCCCGCTTAAAGAGCCAAGCCGGAGGTTTTCTTTCATGCTGACACACGCTATATCGGGGTTAAAATATCCCATAATGACAGATGACTTTCACTTTGGCTGCTTCTCTCTCCAGTTATGCTGATCAGTCTAACGCGGCTAGACTGATTTTGCTGCTGTGGCTGTTTCTCTCGGTTTTCTAATAAACTGAAATCTATGGAGTCAATTTCTAGGGCATATGCCTGGGGATTTAATCCTGTAACTCCCATTACTAATAAGAATTGTATGGCAAAATCTATAATCAACTTCTAGAGGTACAATTTGTAAACAACATTAAATTTTCACTATGAGAAAATGCATTGCTTAACATATCAAAGCCCTTACATTTTCACTTTTTTTTTATTGGATCCCTTGCTGGGGCATTGACCCAAGACTAGAGAAGAGCACATCTTTCTGTGAAACTGCTCACAAAATTGTATATTAAATATTCCCTACATGTTTTTAATCTCTTGCTGTATTTGTTTTTCAAATAAAAAAGCCATCCTAGGATTTGAATGGTGCTTCTGAAAATAACTGTTTCAAGATGAAAGTCCATAAAATAACTAGTATGTCAAACTAGTCTAATTGATCTACTAAGTATTTCTAAATTAATGTCCATAAAACTGTTCTGAATTGATATTGGAGTCCTTTAAAGGGAACTTAAACTTAACACAAGTTTATAGCTTTTTTAATGTAAAACCTAAGACCAGTATAGCACTACAAAAATTTCTACAATAGTATTTAAATATTCCAGAGAAAATAATTGTTTTTAAACAATAAACTTTGCTTAAATATTGCAACATTAAGAGGCTCAAAATGATAATAAAGAAGTGTGTAACTGGTTTCATTAATTTTCGTTGGTGAAGCTGCCATATGCAAAGTGATAAGTAAACATTTTTAAAAATTGTTGGTTTTAGAAACTTCAAGTAATTTAAATAACATAGGCAAACACGTTTACTTGTTCAAGCATTGGCATATTTAGCTGTCTAAATAAATGGACTGGTTTTTAAAAAATACTGAGCAAAACTCAGGCCAGATACTTTGATTCCTAAATACTATTTTACTAGCCGAACCTTGGGCACCCATTTAGTGAAAAATCTTATTTTTAATTTGCCAATTATCCTTCAAATGTTTAAATTCCTTGTCCTGTTTTTCCTCAAACTATATTATAAATTTTGTGTTTGAGTACATTTCACTTCCTTGTAGCTCAGTCCAAAATAATTCTCCAATAGAACAAAACTGGGGGTGTGTGTGTGTGAATATATTGGAATGAGTAGTTTTTAAAAGGGCAGATACAAGTAAAATTATCAGTTCTCTTTTTTCTTAATTATTTAGAAGAGAAATCAGTGTTTTTGGTTATTGCCAGGACACAGGATTAATAATAGCTTGAAGTTCAGCAAGATTTCCAGTGGAGTTTATTAAATTTGGTTTGATGTTTTGTTTGGTGGTTGGAATCCTGAAAGCATAGACAATGCAATGAATGATTTAGAGTGAGTGATACTAGTTATACAAAAAGATACACCTTAGAGACCAACCAATTTATTTGAGCATAAGCTTTCGTGAGCTACAGCTGACTTCAGTGGGCTGTAGCTCACGAAAGCTTATGCCCAAATAAATTTGTTAGTCTCTAAGGTGCCACAAGTCCTCCTTTTCTTTTTGCAAATACAGACTAACACGGCTGCTACTCTGAAACTAGTTATACAGTAGTATTCCTCTATACTTAAATAGCATCTAATACTGTCAACAGTTCAGCTAGACTGCTCTTCACTTGTAGGTATTTGATGCTAAATAGTTATCCTGATGTCTTGGTACA
Source organism: Chelonia mydas (assembly GCF_015237465.2). Lineage (NCBI taxonomy): Eukaryota > Metazoa > Chordata > Testudines > Cheloniidae > Chelonia > Chelonia mydas. The sequence continues at coordinate 302,408,325 of NC_057849.1, read as the reverse complement.
ACACTAAAAAAATAATTTTTAGGTGCTGGTTGGCTGCTCTTGGTCCTACTTCATTGTCCAAGGAATTTGACTGAAAAAGAGTGGAGTATTTTTTTAATGTGCTATAGTTGGGAATGAAGCCAACATTCTTGTCATTCTGAGTGTGTGTGTTCCTCTTCTCCCCCCCCCCCCCGCCCCTTCCCTGAACTAAATGCTGCAGCTGGTATGCAAAAAAAAATACTGGGTATTCACATTGTTGTCATGGTAATAATGACAGTGGAAAACTGGGAGAGAAAGTGTATCCGAGTCTGTTCTCACACCTGTGTCTATCAGGGATGATTGCGGTAAAGTCAGTGGAGTTGAATCAGCATAAAGCCATTCTAATTTAGAATAGAATGGGGTAATGGTTTAAAAAAGAATAAAATTCCACCTGCATGATACTGATTGATAAGGATTGTATTATCAAATGTATCATTCCTTTTGCTGATATTTTGGGGGCAGCAACCTGCAGTGCAGTGAAACCTGGCTTGACAGATGTGGTAGTCTAACAGTATGTTTAAAGAGGACACTGTGTAAGGCCTGTATCTTTCTAACAGCTCTGTTTGTTACTATTACCCAGTAAAATATTGCTTTTTCTGTTGTGATGGACTAGCAACTGTGGAAACGATAATCCACAATTTGGCCAAATGTGGGAACTCTGTAAAGCTCTGCATAAAGTACATATAGAATGGAATATTGACACCATTGAAGTCTGTGGGAGTTTTGCTGCTCATGTCAATAGATCCACGATTCACCAATAGTGTTAAGTGCAGTTCTGCAAATATCAGTCTTTATTATTGCTCCTTTATATTTGTTTTCTTTCAGTAACTCTGTATTGTTGCTGATTTAATAACAGGAACTTCCTAGAATCACAGGAAAGAGTCTTAAATGGTTGTATGATATTTTAGACCCACAACTGATATAGAAAGCTCAAGGTATCAACAACAACTAAAACAACCCCTATGGTCAGAAAGGTTAAGGACAATAAGAAGGAATCTTTTAAATATATTGGGAACAAACTAAAACTTAGTGGTCTAGGTGTGATACTGGACAAACATGGTAAAGTTATCAATCATGATGTATAAAAAGCTAAATTTCGGTTTTGTATTTGTAAAGAAGCAGGATGATGTATTCATATCTTACGGTGATAATGAAATTCTTCCCGTTACATTTGTAACTAGCGAGGATGTTAAATATTAAAGTGACTATTAAAGCTAAACATTTTTGAATCTGCAGGACTGCATATCTCTTACCTAAGAGCGGTAAAAGAATTGGATGAGGAGCTCTCTGAGCCATTAGTATTTGTTTTTAAAAAAACAAAACAACCCACAAATCTTGTAAAACCGTGGAAGTCCCAGAGGACTGGGAAAATGTTTCAGCAATATTTTTAAAAGGTAAATGAGATGACCCAGGAAACAATGTCAGGTTAGTCGACCTATAAATCCCCAGCAAAATCAAGGGAAGACTGATATGGGATGCCATCGATAAAGAATTAAAAGACAGTAGCATAATTCATGCTAATCAACATGGTTTTATGGAAAATTGGTCTTGTAAAACTTCAGTCGGATCACAAGAATGGCTGCTGTAGGTAACTCTGACATAATATACTTAGCCTTCTGAATGGCATTTGTCTTAATCCCACATGACATTCTTAGATTTTTAAAAAAGCAGTATACAAAATACAGCCTCGGTGAAATGGATTAAAAACTGATAAAGTGATTGTAAATGGGGAATTATCACGTTAGTGGAGTATTTCTAGTGGGGTTTGACAGGGATCTGTTCTTGGCTCCATGCTAGCTAATATCTTTATCTATAATTTGGAAGAAAATATGTAATAACTGGTGGGAAAATTTCCAGAAGTGGTTGAATACTAAATGAATAGGACAGATCAGTAATATAGACTGACTTGGCTCACTTTGAAAGCTTACCTCATTTGAAGCATGTCTTACCACCACCAAATGCAATGGCGTAACATAGAAACACAGAATGCAGATCATATGTCATAGAATATCAGGGTTGGAAGGGACCTCAGGAGGTCATCTAGTCCAAGCCCCTGCTCAAAGCAGGACCAATCCCCAATTTTTGCCCTGGATCCCTAAGTGGCCCCCTCAAGGATTGAACTCGCAACCCTGGGTTTAGCAGGCCAATGCTCTAAGATGAGGGACTGTATCCTGGAAAACAGTGACTCTGAAAATGACATATAGGTCTTGGTAGATAACCCATTGAACATGAGCTCCCAGTACAATGCTGTTGCTTAGGGGGAAGATACGATTCATGGATACATAAGCAGGTGAATGTCAAGTAGAAGCAGGGTGACCAGACAGCAAGTGTGAAAAATTGGGACGGGGGTGGGGGCTAATAGGTGCCTATATAAGACAAAGACCCAAATATTGGGACTGTCCCTATAAAATCAGGACATCTGGTCACCCTAAGTAGGAGTAGGGAGGTGGTAATATCTTTGTACATGGCATTATTAAGACCATTACTGGCATAATGTGTCCAGTTGTGGTGATAACACTTCAAAGAAGATGTTGACAAATTGGAAAGCAATCAGAAGAGAGCTACAAACATGCCTTGTAGAGAGAGACTAAAGCAGCTCAATCTAATTACCTTATCCAAGAGAATGCAAAGAGATAATTGATCAGTTTACAAGTATCTACATGAGGAAGACATTTCTGATGGTAGATGGATCTTTTAATCTAGCATTAGAAGGCATAATGAGATCCAGTGGTTGAAGGCTGAAGTTAGAAAAGTTCATATAAGAAATAAGGCACATTCTTAACAATGAAGGTAATTTACTAATGGAAAAACCTGGGAATGTGTTGGAGTCTCAGTCACTTGAAGTCTTTATTTAAAGACTGGATATCTCTTTAAGTGAAAGTTATGGCTGAAAGAGAAGATAAAATTGGAGCAAGGTTCTTTGGTCTCTTTACATAAGAGATCAACTAGATGATCATCATGATGGTCCCTCTTGTCCTTAAAATCTGTGAATAAAATTAAGTATATGTGTAGGTGTTTGCAGAATTGAGCCTTACATGCACTTCAAGTTTTATATCATGTTGGTAGTATGAATTAAAAATTTAGAGTTGGTTGAAAAATATAAAATTTCTTCATGAGAAATTTTCCACAGTTCTTTTCACTGAAACATGACATTTTTGATATTTCCATCACTACATTTAGTCAAAACAAATTAAAAAAAAAAAAAACTGAAATTTTGAAAGATTTAAAACCGTTCTAAAAGTAAGGTTGAGACTACCATCTGCCAGGCAAATTAGATAACTGAAACCTCCAATAACTACAGAAACAGAACAGAGTATCTTTAGATCTAGGAACAGTTACAAGTTGTTAATCATGTAGTGGTGTTTGCCTTAGAAATTACACTTATTTTTAATGTAATTTTTGGTGACAAACTGGATTAGCATTGCATATAAACTAATTGGTATAAACATGATCATTAAATAATAGTTTCATAAAAATGATTCAAAGTTATGAGAACCTCTTTAGCTACATAGGTAGTTTTGAAGATAAATGCAAAACAGCAGAAAGATTTATTTTTTTGGCTTTGATTGAATATACTTACTTCAACCTCTGTGCACATCATAAAACAAATTTGTTTACCCACCTTGTCCCTCTAATCAATTTAATAGTCAGTGTGTTTAAGAAAACAAAACAAAAACAACCCAACTCCCCAGCATTTGAGTAAAACTCCACCAACTTAAGCAAAAGTACAAATGAGTAAATAAACCCTGAAAATTAAACTCAGGCCATGGGACCCTGAAAGACTTAAACGTGCCTAATTTCATGCACTAAGAGTGGTTGACTGTAGGGCTGTTGAGTTAACTGTGATTAAATTACACAACTCATTTTTTGATGTTTTCTACATTTTCAAATATATTTCAATTACAACACTGAATACAGAGTGTACAGTGCTCGCTTTATATTTTTGGTTTGAAATATTTGCACTGTAAAAAAACAAGAAATAGTATTTACAATTCACCTAATGTGTAAGTACTGTAGTGCAATCTTTTTATCATGAAACTTGAACTTACAAATGTGTTTTTTTTTTTTTGAATGCAGTTATTTATTTTTATAATTTGACAATGTAAAACTTTAGCGCCTACAAGTCCACTCAGTCCTACTTTAGCCAATTGCTAAGACAAACAAGCTAGTTTACATTTGGGGGCAGGGTACTGCTGCCTGCTTCTTATTTACAATGTCACCTGAAAGTGAGAACAGGCATTCACAGGGCACTGTTATAACCTGCGTCGCAAGATATTTACGTGCCAGATGCACTAAAGATTCACATGTCCCTTCATGCTTCAACCACCATTCCAGAGGATATGCACCCATGCTGATGAGGGGTTCTGCTAGATAACCATCTAAAGCAGAGTGAACTGACGCATGTTCATGTAATTTTCATCATCTGAGTCAGATGCCACCAGCAGAAGATTGACTTACTTTCTTTGGTGGTTCGGGTTCTGTAGTTTCCACATCTGAGTGTTAGTCTTTTAAGGCTTCTGAAAGTATGCTCCTCACCTTGTCCCTCTCAGATTTTGGATGGCACTTAAGAGTCTTAAACCTTCGGTCGAGTGCTGTAGCTATTTTTAGAAATCTCACATTGGTACCTTCTTTGCATTTTGTCAAATCAGCAGCGATGGTGTTCATAAATAAAACAATGTGCTGGGTCATCATCCGAGACTGCCATAACATGAAATATATGGGTAAAACAGAGCAGGGGACATACAATTCTCCCCCAAGGAGTTCAATCACAAATGTAATTAACACTTTTATATAAATTAAATTCATTATAATAAAAATGAACATCATCAGTATGGAAGCATGTCTTCCGGAATGGTGGCTGAAACATGAAGGGACATACAAATGTTAAGCATATCTGGCATGTAAATACCTTGCAATGTTGGCTACGGAAGTACCATCCGAATGCCTGTTCTCGCTTTCAGGTGACATTGTAAATAAGAAGCAGGCAGCAGTACACTCCCTCCCCCAGCCCAAATGTAAACAAACTTGTTTGTCTTAGCGATTGGCTGAAGTAGGACTGAGTGGACTTCGTTTTATTTTTGAATGCAAGTTTTTTTGTATATAATTTGACATTTGTAAGTTCAACTTTCATGATAGAGATTGCATTACAGTACTTACTTTAGGTGAACTGTATATACTACTACTATTTTACAGTGCAAATATTTGTGATAAAAAATACAAAGTTTAGTGTTCACTTTATATTCAGTGTTGTAAATGAAATCAATATAATTGAAAATGTAGGAAACATCCAAAAATATTTAAATGGTATTGTATTTAACACTGCAATTAATTGCAATTTTTTTAATTGCTTGGCTGTCCTAGTTGATTGACTTCAGTGGAATTCCTCACTGTGTATAAGGTTAAGTGCATGTATCTGCAGGATCAGTGTCTCAGTATCTAGCAGACTGATGAATAAGGTAGCAAATTCCGGTTAGTCTCCCCCTGGTTTTCTCCAGTCTCACAGAACTCAGACTTGCTTCTGTTAGCAAGAGCCTTCCAGCTGATCTGAAGTGAGCACTTGAACTCTGGTCACCTGCTCCTCCCTTAAAACATATCTGGAGTGAAGTGCCACCAGTGCTTGTCCTACCCCTACCCTCTTCCCCCGCCCCCAAATTAATTCAGGATTTGGGAATGTCCTCCTCTCTGATCAGCATCCATCAGTTTCAGGTGATGGGGAGAAGCACCGGGGTCCTAACTAGGGCCCTACCAAAATCATGCTCCATTTTGGTCAATTTCACTGTCATAGAATTTTTAAAATAGTAAACGTCATGCTTTCAGCTATTTAAATCTGAAATTTCACGATGTTTTAATTGTAGGGGTCCTGACCCAAAAAAAGAAGTGTGTGTGTGGGGGGGTTCACAAGGTTATTTGGGCCAGAAGTAATGGTGGCATGGTATGGTATTACCACCCTTCCACACTGCTACTGCCATGGCGCTGCCTTCAGAGCTGAGTACCCGGCCAACAACTGCCGCTCTCCAGCCACCCAGGTCTTAAGGCAGTGAAGTAAGGGTGGAATACCACAACCCGCCCTTAAAATACCCGCCCCCACACACACTTCCTTTTTGAGTCAGGACCCCCAATTTGAGAAACGCTGGTCTCACCATAAAATCTGTATAGTATAGGGTAAAAGCACACAAGACCAGATTGCACTGGGGAGACCAGATTTCAGAGTTCATGATGCATTTTTCATGGCCATGAATTTGGTAGGGCCCTACTTATAATAGGAAATAAGACTAATAGCTCCTTCGTGTCCTAACCAAACACTCCCTCTGTGGATAAGAGAAAATCAAAGATTCTGATTAGAGCTTCTGTTAGTAGCACTTCTGCCTTGATCTGTGAAGATGCAGGTTAGCAATTAGGCCAGAGGGGGCGCAAACTATGGCCCGTGGGCCACATCCAGCCTGCAGGACCCCTTCCTCTGGACCCCGAGCTCCTGTCGGAGTGGGGTCAGGACAGGCTTGCAGAGGAGCCAGCCCAACTCCCTGGCAGCGGGGTGGAGGTTAGCCCCTGACCCCTCCCTGCTCCATCACAGTCACAGTTCCCCCCCAGCACCTGGGCAGTGTGGCTGCAGCTCCTGCCAGGTGGCACAGCTATAGCGCCTCCGGACCTGGTGCTCCAGGGTGGCATGGTCAGGGGACGGGGAGAAGGGAAGGTTGGAGGGGGACAGTCAAGGGCCCTGGGCCCTGCTGCCAGGGAGAGGGGCAGAGCAAGCCAAGGTCCCCCCGCCACTCCCAGCATGCTTCGCCCCCGTCCCCAGCAGCCAAGCCCAGACAGGGAGCGAGCCCTACCTGACTGCCAGGGAGAGCAGCCAAATGAGCAGGGCACATGCACAGGGAAAGAACTGAGCCTCCCATTTCCCCCCACCCCACAGGTAACGTGGGGAGGGCAGGGAGGGTTGGATACGGGGCGGGGGGCCCCAGAGGGACAGTCAAGGGGCAGAGAGCAGGGGTGTTTGGATAGGATGCGGGAGTCCCGGGGGCAGTCGGGGTGGGGAGCAGGGGGGTGTTGGGTGGAGGTTCTGGGGGGCTGGATAGGGGGCAGGGGCTAGGCCATGCCTCACTGTTTGGGGAGGCATAGCCTTCCCCAGCCTTCCCTACCTGGCCCTCCATACAATTTCTATACCTGATGCGGCCCTAGGGCCAAAAAGTTTGCCCATCCCTGAATTAGGCTGTGCTAATGTTCAGGATGGGCACCCAGCAAATTGGTTGGGGCTGAGCTAATTAGTTGTGTGGTTTAATGACTCTGTATCAGCTGCTAGGCAACACTAACTTCTTGCAGAATTGGATTTTAAAAAATGACATGGAATTCTAGAACACTCAGACTCCATGTGAACAGACTTCTTACAAATTTAGTTTGAGGCGGGGGAATAAGAATTTTCCTGTGTTTGGGTCTTGTGAATATGTTGCTCCAAGGTGAAATTTAGCATACATCTCTGTTGTAAAACCAGTATAACAGAATGGTGGTTACAGGCTCAGTGCTAGAAGTATTGTAACTAAGTCTCATAGGACACATGAGTGGAGAGCCACTAATGTAGAATATATTGGCTGGCATGAAAACGAATTATTGTCCTGTTGATTATAATGCCCAATGCTTGAGGCTCAGTAAATTAGGGAGGTTGCTTTTTCAGCCTGAAAGGCAATAGTTTTCACTAAGCAATTTTGTTTATTAATGCAATCATTCACAAATCAGAAAAAAACAATTTTATTGCTTGCTCCCTGCCTGCCCAACTCCTTCCCTTGTGCGTCCCTTTTTTTTTTATTTTCTCAATACTGCCAATTTCTCCACTTTCTCCTGCCTACTGCCTATAAACAGAAGCAGGATTGTGGGTACTGGGTGCTTATATGTATATAATTGGTCAGGTAACTGCAACCGCTACTCTGAGGCAAAACAAGAACCTAAGCAAGTCTGTTATGGTGAAGCCCTCCTGCTTCCAGGAAGTGACAGGCAGGGAAATATGTGGGAGTTAGTTGACAGCATAATCATATATAAATATATATATATATATATATTTTTAAAGATCTTAACATGAGGTAGTCAGGAAAATACACAGATTTATTTGTCTAGTCAAGTAGCCAACTGGATTGCATGCTGGCCATTCAGGGGTGTAAAATATTGTACATGAATAAGTTGAGTGGATGGCCTCCTTCTTCACTCTTGACTTTCTTTTTTTTTTTTTATTATTAGCGTTATAGATCTGGTGCAATACTGTATCTATAATTACACTAAAATTTTCTTTTCTGTAAAGAGATGCAATTCTTATTTTATAAATCAAAGCCAGGGAATACTTCCTCCCCTCGCCTCCAAATATCTGAGCTACTTTTTCTCTTGCACCACTTGCATCTTATTTTGTTTTTTAAACTTCAACCCACAAAATTGTACAATAAGCTGCTTTTGCCAATTCTGAATTTTTAAAAAATATTTCAAATGTAAAATATAACCATATAAAACAGTGGTTCTCAAACTTGTGACCGCTTCCACATAGCAAGTCTCTGAATGCAACCCCCCCACCCCTTATAAATTAAAAACACTTTTTTATATATTTAGCACCATTATAAATGCTGGATGCAAAGTGGGGTTTGAGGTGGAGGTTCACAGCTCATGACCCACCCCCCCATATAATAACCTCATGACCCCCTGAGGGGGCCTGACCCCCAGTTTGAGAATCCCTGATATAAAACATACTGTACTTGTATCTGTTGTACAACTGGCAATTCAGACTTCAGTTCTCAAGGAAAAACTTGACAGGCCAGTAGTCAAATATAGTTAAGAAGATAAGGATTTTAATCCTTAATCATCTCCTTCCTCGAGGAATAAAAAAGATTTCAGAATAAAACATTGCAGAAAATTACGTAAGAAATAAGTTCTGGCTCTTTTTGCTTGTGTATTATTGTAGCTAAACTAAATTTAAGATGACCAGCTGACCCTCTTAACCTCCCATTGCTGCTACCATTTTTATGCTCTGGTTCATGTCAAGAAAGAATTTTATTTTAATTTATTTTAAAGTACATCACCTGATCAGGTCCCCATTTAAAATGCTCATAATTGCATCCTAAGTGTTGAATAGATGTCTCAGGTTATTATTGGTGGGATAAGAAACTCTTCATTTATGTCTCTGGCTCAACTCTGGTCAAGGACTAGGGTGGATAAAAATCATTTAAAAATTGAATTAAAAAATTAAATTTCAAATTGACAAATTAGGGTCTAATTTATTAGCTCTTAATCAATTTAAGTATAAAAATTATTAAGCAGTATGTTTTTCTGCCAAGCTTTAAAATAACCCAAACCACAGAACTGTTAGAAGTCACTGGCTAAGCATCTGGAATCAGAGTTTGCTGAAATGCTAAACTGGCTTTTGACAGCAGTAGCCTCTTCTGCAAAAGAGTATATTTTCTTCTTTTCAGTTTATTCACCTAGTTCAGTTCAGTGACTAATTCACTGTAAGTTAAGAAACCAGTTGGACATTGGACAAGCAGGGAAAACTTTTTTTTCTTTTGCAATTTATAATAAAACTAGGGGGAGGAGGGGATCTACCTGAATCAATACAATTCACTAACTACAGATACTTCCTTTTTGTTTAATGAATGTTTGTTTTTTAAACGCAAAATGTTCTGTTAAAACTTTTGATAAGAAAATATATTTATGTATCTGGTTGTTTTATAAAATTTACATGTATTTTTTTTAATTTGAATTTCCATCCAAATAGACTTGGCGCATATCACAAGTAAAAATAAATGCAACATTCACCATTTTCTAAATAACATCTATACATTTATTCAGATACTGAATTTTAATTGAGCTATATAAAAGTTTAAATATATAGATACATTATATCCTCTTGGATAGTTTGGGGCTACTTTTGGCTTAATGTAAAGACTGTATATAGTTGCAAATCAACATGTTTTAATAGTTACCAACCAATACGAATAAACTTTCCTTAGAAAAATAGCTAAATGCAAAACATAATTGAAATCAAATCAATTATTTAAATCCAGGTTTTCTACTTGCTGGTTTAAATCATGATTAAAATTGGTAATTTTAAACAGCTTTGATTTAAATCAGTCTACTTTGTCAAGGTTCATAGTAACTAAAAGTCTTTACCAATGGTGTGCTGCCAAGAAATTAACAGGGAACTTTTGTGTACTTTACCTATTGACAGTGAATTCTGGACTGAAAAAGACCACACTGCCTGCTCTGTCCCCTAGTGGCTGCATCCCCTGCCTCCTTTGGATATGCTTATCAGAAATCCTTATGGGCTAGGAGTGGAATTATGGTGTACAGAGGAAAGATGGTCTTGTAATTAAAGCACTGGATGAGGTCTTAGAATATCATGGTTGAGTTTCTGGCTCTGCCATACAGACTTCCTGGGTGACTCTGAACCAGCCACTTAATTTCTTCCTCAATTCCCTATCTGTAAAATGGGGACAAGAATATTTCCCTACCTCACAGGGCTGCTATAAGATTAACTTATAGTGTTTATGAAGTGCTCAGATACTGCTGCAATGTAGGTCATAGAAGAAGGAACATGGGGAGGTATTGCTGGCTTCAGAGATCAATTAGATAGAGGAGGGGAATTCTACTGCTGGGAGGGAGGAAACTAGAGGCTCTATACTAGTATTGATGATCTGTGTAATGTGCTGTGTTAGTACAGTGAGTACTGTAGAGCAGGGGTTCTCGATCTTTTTCTTTCTGAGGCCTCCCCCCGCGACATGCTGTTAGAAATTCCATGGCCCAGCTGTGCCACAACAGGCTTTCTGCATATAAAAGCCAGCGTTGAGGGGTAGCAAGCAGGGCAATTTCCCGGGGCCCCATGCCATAGGGGCACTGCAAAGCTAAGTTGCTCAGGTTTCCGCTTTAGCCCCTGGTGGTGGGGCTCTGGGCCCTGGACTTCACCCCTTTGTAGTGGGGCTTTGGACTTCTGTGCTGGGCCTCAGCTAGTTTGACGCTGGTCCTGTTTGGCGGCCCTGCCAGAGGCCCTGGACCTCTGGTTGAGAACCACTGCTGTAGAGAGTTTTAAAAGAAGTAGTGAAAGAGGTTGCTTCTGCATGTGTGAGAATGCAGAACAAGGAAAAGAAGCTTTCAAAATGACCTGCTGCTTTTTTGTCCACTTGGCATGAGATCAGCTAAGGAGGGAGTGGTTCTGGGAAAGGAGGTTGGGAACTTTTTCTAACCTCCAGTGCACAGTTCCACATTCAGGTCAAGCTACATGCAGAACAGCAAGAACAAAACAAAGGGCATTTAAAATGAAGGGTTTCAAATGTTTACTCTACTTTCTTTACTGGTATTTACATATCAAGGCTATTGGTCTATTTGAAAAGAGTTGATGGATTCAGTCACTGTTGCTGAAATCACTAATACTAATTATAACCCTGTTCATTGTTTCTCAAAGGCTGATGCATGTTGGCTAAGTAGCCTAGGGAAGCTTGCCCTGATGTTTTACACGTACAGATATATAAGGTTCTGGCTTGCAAGTCCTTTTCACCTGAACTCACTTCACATGTGGGAGGAAAAAACAAGTATCTCAAAATTACAAATTCATTCAAAAACAGAACAAGCAAAGTAATGATAGCTGAAACCAAAGAATTAGAGATCGGTGTGGGTCGTGCACTAATTCCCTAAGAAAACCCCCATGTCGTAGGATACTGTTGTCACCGGCCTAAATTTAATTTTCATTGGGTTTTGAGGTTCTGCTTTCTGAAAATCAAGCCCTTCTAGGGTTTGGGAAGTTGGACATCCATAAATTGATCCATAATCACTTGTCACTTAAGATTTAATCCAGTGGTATATATCTTTCCTCCTAAGGACTATATATTTTTCTCACTCCATCTATTTTCTCCTGTGGAAGGCGTGTCCCCAAACTTTCAGATCATAATAACTACGCCCCTTTTAATTGCTTTTCAAGACTAGCTGTAATGAGGGCTTACAGAATTGACCCAATGCTTACTAGCTACACTTACACCCACATGTTCACCCCCTCACACAGGCTTCCTCTGCATGCTTCAGCTACAACAGTAGCAGTGTTTGGGGCAACTTTGCTTCCTTTCCCATCTGAGGAAAGAACAGCTTATCTGCTCTACTCCCATTTTGAGAAAGCAGCAGCATCACTTGGGCCAATTTGCTGTCAAATTCTCCTTTTTTAAAAAAAGAGTACAACTTTTGTTCATTTCCTGGGTTTGCTGCCCTCCTTCAGGGGAAATAGCCAGCAGTTCTAATTGCTTTGCCCCTTGGCCACTGCAAATTCCTACTCATCGTGGGACTAGTGAATGTCTGCAAGAAACATCCATAAAAACTGACTGAAAACAGCTCTGTTAAAAGGCTAACTGAAAGCAGACTTGCACAGTGCTGGTCAAATGTCAATGATTTAACTATTAGGGAGGGAGGGAAATAAAAACTAAAAAGGCTTAGTTCTAGAATCCTGATTGCTCCTAGATTCCCAGGAGCAGTTGCCCAAGGGGGTGGATGTGTGTGTTCATGGTACAATGATTGTGACAATTTCTTCTGGATGTAGACCTTGATACAGTCATTCAGGCCTTTGTCACCTCCCACTTCCGTGTTTGTCTACATGGGATTACTCCTGAAGACCTCAGAAACTGCAGTTGGCATAGAATATGGTGGCCAATTTATATAGTGGGATTGGTTGAAAAGAGCATAGTGCCTCACTGCTGCAGAGATTGTACCTACCTATTTTCTTCTGGGTGCAAGTCAAGGTGTTAATATTGTTCTATGATACTCTGTGGCTTGGGCTGTAGCCATCCAGGAGCATGCCTCTCTCCCTGTGTCCTGTCATGATACTTGAACTCAGATGAAATATTCAAGCTAACAGTAGCAGGAAAATAGAAATTGCCATACCAGATCAAACCAGTGCCCAAGTCCTAATATCCTTTCTCCTGATTATCAGCTCCTTTTGTGAAATCCTCAAATTATGGAATAACTTCTACTTTGGGAAAGTTTCTTCCCAACCATAGGCAATCAGTAGCTGGTTTACACACTGAAACATGAGGGCTTATCCCCCTTGCAAAAATGTATTTTACTGTATAGAACTGTGGATGATATCTTAATCCTTATAAAAGTCTGGTACTGTTTTTGTATTCAGCTGGCTGCTTTGCTTCAATGATGTATTGTGGCCATGAGTTCCACAAGCTAATTGTGGGTTTTTAAACATAAATTTTATTAAAGGAAGTATTTTTAAATTTAGTATCTTTCAATTTGATTTTAATGCCCTTTTTTTTGTGGGGGGGGAGGAGGGGAATAGAATTTCCTGATTTACCTTATCTATATTGTGCAGTAGTATTCATCTGTATCATGTCTCCTTTTATTAATCAGCACTCTAAACAATTATTTCAGCATCTACTTGCACAGAAGTTTTTCCATGAATTTTTAATCACTTTTGTTGCCTGTCTTTTGGACCTTTTTCTGCCGTGTCTTTTATTAGGTGGGGTGACCAGTACTTGATTGACTTATCCATGGGCTGTTGGGCAATTTTTAGTGAAGGGATCTTAGCTGTGGAATTAAATTTCTCTTGTTGGTCTGAAAGTACTTTTTATTTCACCCTTTAGGGCAGGGCTCATCTGTTCACAGAGGCTCTTCTGTGATTGGGAGTGTTCTTATTTACCTACTGGACTAGTCTTTTTTGATTTGATTTAAACTTATGTGTAGTTGATCTGAAACACTGTATATGGAATCATTTGATAAGATGGAAAAATAGAGTTCAGTTATTTTGCAGGCTTTTAGTTGACAACATGAAGCCCCAAGACAGCTAAAATACAAATGCTTAACTTTGACTGAATTTGACTTCAGTGGGACTACCCTTGCTTAAAGTTAAGCACATGCATAAGTCTTTTCAGGAGCTGGCCCTTTGAAAGAAAAATGATTTGAAAACAGCATGTCGTACTGGTAAACTCCTCGTACTTCATCTTAAATAAAAAGGGTAAAACTACTTGATACTCACCTTGACCCTGATTGTTACAATTCAGATCATGTCAAATATTTACAACACAATAATAAACCTTAGAAAAATATGGTCTGTGATAGAAATGCTGACAGACTTTGACTACGTCAGCAGAAACTAGCACTACTATCATGCCCTTTCTTTTTTGTTTTTGCTTTGTGGTTTTTATCTTGGCTTTCCCCCTACCTACTGTAACCATCATACCCGCATTTAAATAGTGTATTCATCAATTGTATTTCTCTTACAGAAAAGAGAGTTTGATGTGGATAATCTGAGCAAGCAAGAACTGCGGATGCTCCTTAGTGTAATGGAAGGGGAACTGGAAGCACGGGATCTTGTAATTGAAGCCTTGAGGGTAAGTTACTGTTTTTTAGATATCCTCCCTCCCACCCCTGTTTTAAGCATGGTTTGTAACACTTTCTTAGTGTTTTTAAGAAAAAAAAAAAAAAAAAAGTATAAATTGTGATGTGTAGGGCTCTTCAGTTGTTCAGACCCTACCACTCATAAAGTGCTTTCTTGGCTAAGTGGTACAGTCAATCCTTCTTCCCAAACCACCTTAACAAAATATACAGTAATTGAATTTGGAATTTGGAAGGGTGGAGCATGGGGTAAATAGTAAAATAACAGAATTTAAAGAGAATGTTATGTTGCATCATACTCCATTTGCAATAGGTGGGAATAACTTTAAAGAAGGGCTGTCTATCACAGTTAACTCAAGTGATTAACTCAAAACAAATTAACTCAGTTAAAAATTGAATCGCGGCTTTTATTGCACTGTTAAGCAATAATACCAATTTAAATAAATATTTTTGGGTGGATTTCTACATTTTCAAATATTGATTTCAATTTCAACACAGAATACAAAGTTTACAGTGCTCACTTTATTATTTTGATTATAAATATTTGCACTGTAAAAAAGCAAAATAGTATGAGATGAATTAAAAGTACTTTTTTACAGTGCAAATATTTATAATCAAAATAATAAAGTGAGCACTGTAAACTTTGTATTCTGTGTTCTACATTTTCAAATATATTGATTTCAATTACAAAACAGCCACAAATATTTAAATTAAAGGTATTCTGTTTTAGTGTAACAGTGCAATTAAAACTGTGGTTAATCATTTATTTTAATCTCATGACTAATCGCAAATTTAAAAAATATATTAAATTGACTCAAGTCTTCATTTGTTTCAGCAGTCTTGATGCTTGGATGTAATAAATGTTTAGTGGGCATTGCCAGACTTCTGAAGTGGAGTTGAAATGGGAAGGTCATGTAGATGTAGAAAAGCGTGATTTTATTTATTTATTTTAAACCCTGGGACCCAGTTTTGATTAGGGCCTCATTCTGCAAGGTGCTCTGCAAACACACATTGGTGTGTGTTTCCTACCCCAGTCTAAAGACAAGTGACATACAAAGCTGTCTGGAAACTTTGTAGACATAACTTTGATCCTCATCTGATGGAAAATATAACTTTAAAAATGTTCATTAATGCAAGAAAATATAATGCAGAGTATCCAAATAAGCCTTTAGTAACAAAATAAAGATCCTTCTAAATTGCTTCAATTTATAGCAAAATTACAGTTATAGTTAGATATCAATAAGTGTACATCCTTTAAGGTCTTCCAAAGAGAAAACCCAATGTAGTGGAGTATGCTTCATACTAGATGTTAGTAGTGTGTAATATATAATGGTTATCAGGTACTGCATTAACACTTTCAAATGTAATGTCACAATAAGAGATACTTGTCTTAATTTTTTAAGAATTGCTTTTGGCTTTAGACCGCTTGATACAAATGGAGCTGTCTAAATAGCTGTCACTGATATACCTATATTAATAATGATCAAGGGCCTGGATAGGACCTTCTTTTATGAAATAGTTTTAATTTTTAATGGAAATAAAATACTAGAGGCAATAGGTTTCTAGAGGATTACTGCACCGTGAAATAATTTAGTCTGGGGTTTTCAGGTGCATGCACTCCCAGAATTGCACTCTTATAATTTCAGATCTTGTGCCCTGACTGCCAAGTTAAACTAAACTAAAAATAAAAGAGGAGTGCAAATAGGATATTTGAGCACTTTCTCCTTTCTCATATGCATTCATGGGCAGTTGACTCTACTGCTCAGAGTACAATAATGGTACACGTGCCAAAAGCACACATTGGCTATATTACGCTAGTGTACAATGTAGAATCGTAGAAACATAAGGCTAGATGGGACCTCGAGAGGTTGTCCAGTCCAACTCCCTGTGCTGAGGGAGGATCAAGTAAACCTAGATCATCTCTGACAGCTGTGTGGTGTTTGTGTATATATATATTTTTAAATCTTATTCTTAAAAATCTCCAACAATGGGGATTCCACAACCTCCCTTCAAAATGTATTCCGGTGCTTAACTATCCTTATAATGTGTTTTCATAATATCTAACCCATAATATCTCCTTTGCTGCAGATTAAGCCAATTATTTTTTGTCCCACCTTTAGTGGACATAAAGAACAATTGATCAACATCCTTTTTGTAACAGACCTTAACATATTTAAAGACTATCAGCTCTCCCTACTCCCCACCAGTCGTCTTTTCTCAAGACTAAACATGAGAAAAGAGTGTGTGTGTAAAAAAAAAAAAAAAAAAAAAAAAAATCGGGGCACAAGTCAGGTTTTCTAAACTGTTCATCATTTTTGTCTCCCTCCTCTGGACTCTTTCCAGTTTGTCCACATCTTTCGAAAAGTATGGTACCCAAAACTGGGCACGGTACCTCAGGTGAGGCCTCCCCAGTGTCAAGCAGAGTGGGACAGTTGCCCCCCCTTCCCTCCCTCCCCGTGTCTTACGTATGACACTCCTGCTAACACAGCCCAGAATAAAATTAGTCTTTTGCAACTGCATCACATTTTTGACTCATTCAGTATAACCCCCAGATCCTTTTCAGCAGTACTACTGTCTAGCCAGTTATTCCCCATTTCGGGTGTGCATTTGTTTTTTTTGTTTTTTTTTTTTTCCCCCTTCCTAAGTGTAATGCTTGTCTTTAATCTACAATTCATCAAAGTCACTGTGAATACTAATCTTATTCTCCAAAGTGATAGAAACCTTATCAGGTTGGTGTAATTTCAGATTTTATAAGCTTTCTCTCCACTCCATTATCTAAGTCATTAATGACAATATCAAATAGTACCAGACCCAGGACAGACCCTATGGGACCCCACTAGATATGTCCTCCAGTGTAACTGCAAAGCATCAATAATTATTCTGAGTACCGTGTCTCAACCAGTTTTGCACCCACCTCATAGGAGTTTTCTCTAGACCACATTTCTCTAGTTTGCTTAGGAGAAGGTCATGTGGGACTATGTCAAAAGCCTTATTAAAATCTAGATATATCTCATCCACAGCTTTCCCCTCTCCAGCACCCCCCACATCCTCTAGGCCAGTAACCCTGTCAAAGGAGGAAATAGGTTGGTTTGTCATTATTTGTTCTTGACAAATACATGCTGGCTATTTTTTATAACCCTATTATGCTCTAGGTGCTTACAAATTGATTGTTAATTTTGTGCCAGTATCTGTTCACGTATTGAAGTTGGGCTGACTGCTTTATGATTCCCCAGGTCCTCTCTGTTCCCCTTTGAAAATATAGGTATTATGTTTTGAGACTTCACCCGTCCTCCATAAGTTTTCAAAGATCGCTAATGTTTCCAAGATCAGCTAGTTACCATTCACCATAGGGTGTATGTTTTTTATCAGGCCTTGCTGACTTGAATACATCTAACTTATCTAAATACTCTAACCCATTCTTTCCCTATTTTGGCTTGCATTCTTTCGCCTTGTTGATGATGATGATTGTGCTGAGTATCTGGTTACCATAAACTTTTTCAGTGAAGACTGAAGCAAAATAGGCATTAAATACCTCAGCCTTCTTGATGCCATTAACTCTTTCCTCCCTAAGTAGAGGACCTACAATTTGCTTTGTTTTCTCTAATGTATTTAAAGAACCTATTCTTATTGCCTCTTACGTCTCTTGCTAGGTGTAACTCATTTTGTCTCTTATCCTTTTTGATTTTGTCCCTACATACTTGTACTATTCTTTTGTACTCATCCTTGGCAATTTGTCTGCTTCCATTGTTCGTCAATTCCTTTTTGATTTTTCAGGTCATTATAGAGATAGTGATGGTGCCATATTGGGTTCTTCCGGTCTATCTTTTGCATTGGGATAGTTTTGTTCTTTTGCCTTTAATATTGTCTCTTGGAGTTCAGGTGAGCTGGCAGTTTCACAATCACCCTTTCATTTTCTTCTCATGGGACCTTATGTACCAGTTCTGTTTTTGTGTAAGGACAATTGACTTCAAAAAAAGACTTTTTCTGCTGCTTCTACTCCTTCCTTTCCTTAGAATCATAAAATTTAGCAGTTTATGATCACTTTCACCAAAACTGTTTTCAGCCTTCAGAATCACAACCAGTGCCTCCTTGTTAGTCAGAATTAGGCTTAAAATGGTTTCCCTCAATTACTTTCTCCACTTTCTGTAACAAAAGATTGTCTCCACTGCATTCCAAGAACTTATGGGATGTTTTGTGTCTTGCTATATTACTTTTCCAACAGATGTCTGGGTAGTTAAAATTCCCCATTACTACCAGGTCTTGTGTGTTGGATATTTCTGCAGTTGGCTCTAGAAATGTATCCTCCACCACCTTGTCCTGATTTGGTGTCTATAATAGACCCCTGCCATGACATCACCACTGTTTTTCTGCTGCCCCCCCTTTATATTCATCCTGTGACTCTCTTGCCCACTTCTGGACCTCAAAACAAGTGTATATATTCTTCACTCCCCCCTGCAGTCTCCTGAACAAGCTGTACTCCTTTGTACCAATATCCCAGCACATTTCTCCCACTGATACCTCTCTGGTTGCTCCTTTGACCCTATTATTTTCCATTTAGACATCTGTTAAGGTCACCTTACTTCATACTTGCCTGTGGGCTTTTGACACCTGCCCCTTTTGAATCTAGTTTAAAGACCTCCTCACTATGTTGGCAAATTGGTGTCCCAAGATGCTCTTTCTCTTATTGGTCAGATGGACCCTATCTTTCCCCAGCAGTCCTTCTTCCTAGAACAGTGTCCAATGTTCAAGCAAGTCAGAGCCCTCCTGTCGACACCATCTACTCAATCACGCATTCATCTCCAGCATGTGTGTGGATGGAGGATGGGAATACATAAGCATATGCACTGTACACCAGGGAGTATTAAAATGGCTCAGTATAGTACAATTCCAGGAGGGACAAAATACAAAGTGCAAGTACCCAGCCACCTGTTGAGGTTGGTAGTTTATGCATAACAGGCTGTATTAAAACTGCTTTCTGGAGGGAGAGAGAGAGAGACTGAGAGTGGTAATTCTATTTCATGGAGGATTTTAAGACTTCAAATTTGGTTTCATTCTGATCTGAATAAAAACCAAAAGTTTAGAAATTCTGTTCCCAGCTCTACTGTAGGCTCTGGCTCTAAGGCAGTCTACCGGGCGGTTGCCTGGAAGCCCTGATGGCCTGGCCTGCTGAGGAGCTGAGAGTCAAGGCTTCCAGACTATTGACTCCATATTAGCCACTGGATGGAGTGCTAGGAGCCAGGAGTCCTGGGCTTCCCAGCAGCCTGCCAGTCGGGCTGCTGAGGAGTCAGGCAGGCAAGTTAGTAGGAAATGAGGCAAGTTTTGAAGCCTGTCTGGTAGGCAAGGTTGTATCAGAGTTTTTCCAAACTCAGCACGGTCTGCAGAATGTTTTGATTTTGACAAATTGGGTCAAAACAAAAATAAGTCTCAAAAAATGTTGCAGACAGTTCTCGCGATCATTCTACAGCTTGCTCCGCACTGCACAGTTTCCCAAGGTCCCTGCTGGTATAGGGACCGGGGTCAGCAGTGTGGAGTACCCTGTAACTGTCTGATAAATACATTGAGCTACTCAGTTCTCATGTATGTCCATCTATTTTAAAATTTCTGATTAAAACTAGTTACTCATAGTATACATTATGCTAATGGCATGAAAGGTCCTTAACCTACATTTGAAATGGCAAATGTAATTGCTTCTACAATGACATACCTTTTCAAAGAGACTGACTGACTAATCTGAGTGATGCTAAACTTTTAATGTTAGTCATTACTTTTTTGTGGAACACTATTTGCATAATTTGATTCAAATCTTATATTTTGTATAAATTTTATATTTAGTTGTATCCATTTTGATAACTAAATGTATTTACCATAGTTAAAACGTTCTCAAATATCATGCTAGTTAAATAGCTTCTTCACAGAATATCTTAATGATATTTATCACTGAAACTTTCCTTAAATACAATATTGAAAATATGAAGCTCTTTCCATTAGATTGTCTTAAATTGATGTTTCTCTTAAGGTAAAATTGGTGAAATACTGAACATATTGTAAAATAGAATTTATGAGAAGGTTTGTGTTTTTTTTGTTTTGTTTTGTTTTTTGTTTTTTTTTTTGGTGACTGGATGGTACTTTTGATTTCAAATGGAAAGGAATAGAAGGCAGGCTTAATGTCTTGGATACTGGTTTGTTATGTAAAAGTAGAAAACCAATGTCCCTTAAACAAATAACTGTCTTCTGGTAGCTTATGAAAATCAGAATTTCAGCTGCAGCATATAGAAGGCTCTATTTGAATATGGAAAACTTTTTATGAATAGTCTGTTTTCTTTGGGAACATGAAAATTTGCTTTGTTTAATGGTATGAAAACTCTTTAATGCTAGCAGTCAAGCAGGTGACCTAGTAGTGGGCAAAACAGTGGCTTTTATATGTCAACATACAAGAATGATTTTAATAAAGTGAATGTCTTTTAACTACCATTTTCTGCTAATTAGTACATGCTGTGCCCTTCTTCCTTCTACAGCTATAACAGCTTAATTTACTGGACCAAAAATTTCTTTAGGCTATTTAACAATATATTCATGAGCAAAACAAAGCCGTAGATGTGAGCTTTTCCAGCTGTGTATAATTCATGTCCTGCTTGTTGTTGATATATCATGTAGAACTGTAGCCTTCCACAGTATCCTCTTAAGAGAACTGAGTATTTTGTTTTTCTTGAAACTACATTAACGCACATTGATTCCTTGCTAAACTTACTGTCCTGCATTTTGAACAAAACACAACCATGTGGGTGGGGAAAAATGTTAGTTGCTCCTAAACTACTTATTGATAAATTCACAAACTATTTCAATATTTACTTAATTTCTGCACACTGCTAATCATTTGCATGTATTCTATAGCACATTAACACTATGGCAAGTAGCCGCGTAATCATTTAATAGATTAATATTGATATTCAGCTTATTATATATAACAGTTTATATGTGTTGAACCTGGAAATGTCTTATGCATTTAACTGTAAGAAGCTATAATGTAAGTAGCATGATTTGGCTCAGATAAAACAAGGAAACTATTTTAATTCTAAATGACAGCAGATGAACCAGTTAATCTTCATTTCAGATCTTAAAATATAGATATGTGCCAATATATTCCTTTATTAATCAGAAAACATTGACACCTATCTTTTGACTCTTATAGTCTAAAATGGCATTTTATGAACAGCTAGGTTTAACCTTTTGTGGAGCAGCCTCTCCCACTCCTTAATGCATGAAAATGACATTTAACCTACTTTTTTGTTGGCCATGTGCTATTGAAATTTCAAAATTAATGACCTGGAAGAAAACATAAAATCAGTATTGATAAAGTTTGAAGATGCCACAAAGATTGGTGGAGTGATAAATAACAATTCCCTGCTACAGCATGGGCAGAAGCAAACTGTGTTTCAATATGCCAAATGTAAGGTCATAAACATCTAGGAACATAGAGTGCAGGCCACACTTACAGAATGTGGGAACTTGATCTTGGGAAGTGGTGACTGTTTATTGGGAATCATTGTTTAAAAATCAGCTGAACATGAGCTCTCAGTGCGCATGTCTATACTGTAGCATAAGCCCAGGCTCAAACTCCACCATGAGACCAACCCCTCCCTCTGTCTGTCTGTACAGTTCTGTCTGACTCCATACCATCACGGACTGGTCCAAGAGGATGATGCATTTTTATGATGAACTTATGGTTTACATTCTGGACAGGGCCAACAAGCAGGTGCAGTACCAAAGAGAGAAGGATTCACAAGAAGTGGAGAGGCAGACGGAAAGGCACAGACAGGCCACAGAGCTCTAGGACAGAATTACAGTACGTGAGCAAATACTTGCATTGCTGTTTCTGGAACAGGAATGTCCATTGAGGGAAAAGACCTGTCTGAGCAGCTGCTTTTGCTAAAGGCCTCAAGAGTTCAGGCTTCTGTTACACCCATACCACGGCCTGAGTCCCCCTCTCCGTAAGAATACTTTGGACAATTCCATGGTTGGGTAGCCTGTGCAAATGGCTCTTAGCAGCAGCAGGGCAGGGAGAATCTACTCCTAGCACACTTCCACCTCCGTACTGACCCTCTCCCTCTCCTTTATCCAGCCTCCCCCTTGCAGTCCACCACCTTCCTGATGCCACTGTACGGGTGTGTAGGCCTCAAGTGCATGCTAAATGCACAACGAAAGGAGAACATGGCAGGGGACATGCAAAATTAGGGGATTTTGTTTGCGCTCTTCAGTTTATTTATGCACTTTGTGGTGTTGGCTTATTACTGCTGTTTGGTGGTCTAACGGCAGCTGGTCCGTCTGGCAGTGCTTCAACATGGTGGTTTCTTTATAATTTAAAAAAAGTTATTGCTATCACTACATCACATTTTATGTGATTGTTGAATGATAAAGATAATACAAGGTAAGGTAAATACAACAGGTAGGTTGTATCAACACTTACTTAATAAAACTGTGTGTACATAAATCAATACTGTAAATGCAGTTTCTCCCCATTACATTAACAAACCTCTCATCCATAAAAAATTTCATAATAATGAATACCCATCTGTTCATTGTGTACACTGACAGTATCCTTCCCCCCCCCCCCCCACTTCATTTTGTGGTGTGGTAGTACCTCTATGTTTATGAATGGTTTTGCGAGTTTACAGTACTGTTCTCCCCCTTCCCTTGGCCTATGCAAGTCCATAATCTAGGAGCACAGAGCATTTCCGTTGACTTGCAGCATCCTGCTTCAGCTGTGACAGGTACACTGAGTGTACTGGTTCAGCAATCCATTACTGTCATAGGTCCATTCAGGGCAAATGGCTCATCTTTGTTTGCACAACGATTGTGCAGAGCACAACAAGCCACAATAATGCAAACAGCATTGATGATACTGGGGTCCAAGTGGGCATCAGTGGGGTTTCAATCTGCCAAACATGCGATCAGGCAGAAAACCCAGCATCATGAACTTTTCCTGTAGAGCCCATGTTAGTGTCCATAAATCTGCTGCTGTGGTCCACAAGGGCCTGCATCATAATAGAGTAGTACCCTGTGCTTCAGGTACTCATGTGCTTCTTGAGAAGGGCAAATTGTGGGTGTAGTTTGGAAAGTCCATTCTCTCAAAGTCAGCAGTTATTTAAAGGATTTGTTTATGCTCACCCTCTTTGGGTATAATCACATGCCTGATCACATCAGACTGTGCCCTGGCCACCCTTTTATCCACAGTTGACTTTCCAACACCAAACTGGTTAGCAATAGACCTGTCTGGGATAGCAAGCTTTCAGAGAGTTATAGCAACCTGCTTCTGGACTGATATGGCCATCCTCATTTATGTCACGGTGCTGGAGATTCGAGACAAGCTGCTCACAAAGCTTCAAAAATGTAGCTCTTTTTCATGTGAAAACTCTGAACCCACTGTCTGTCATCAGAGATCCACGTGACTGTAAAAAGCACTGGTCTACATAGTGTCATCAACAGCTATACTGAGAGTCCTGAGCAGCATCAGCCAGTTTGTCTTCCATGTTTGTATTGTTTAGCGTCCTCTTTCTCCTGCTCTGTTAGCTCTTTCAGGTGCCTTTGGTGGGTCATAAAATGCTGCCAAATTGTCCACCAGCATCTTACGAAAGCTCTTCCCGCTTCCTGAAATGGGAGTGAAAACCCAAGCAAGAGAAGCTCTTCAAAATGGTGACTCCTCCATGTTGCTGGCTCTGCTTGCTGGGAGCGTGCAGTTCCAAAAGACAGCTCTTCATAATCCGTTGGGAATTCGGGCTGTGACAGTTTTTCTTTAACGTGCAGGGTGGACAGTCAAGTTTTCCCACGCTGCAGCATGAACAAAAGGCTAAGAGCGGCCACATCTCAGGAGAGCACTAGGGAGTCTGGGTTATGGTTGGTTGGACTTGGGTCTGGGTACTGCAATGTCGATGCTGGAGCCCCTGTGTCAGGCCCAGGCTCAAGTGTTGATGCTCAAGCCCCAGGTTTTCAAACCCAGTGACTGTAGATTTGAGTTCCACTAATGCCAGGCTTATGTTGCAGTGCAAATGTAGCCAGTGTGATGCTATGGCTAAAACAGCTAATGAGAATCGTTGTTATATAAATGGGAATCTTGAGTAGGAGTAGGGAGATTATATTACTTCCTGTATTTGGCATTGGTGTGATCACTGCTGGAATATTGTATCTACTCTGATGTCCATGCTTCAAGAAGGATACTGAAAAATTGGAGAGGGTTCAGAGAAGAGCTCCTAGAGTGATTTGTTTTCCAATCCTTTAATCAGAGAGAGAGACTCGAGGAGTTCAGTCTATTTATTTTATCATAAAGAAGGTTAAGGGGTGATTTATTTCTGTTGAGCATGCAAAGATACAAGAAGCTCCAGTGGCTGGAGGTTGAAGCTAGATGAATTCAGGATAGATATAAGGTGCAAAAATCAACAGTAAGGGTAATTAACCATTGGAACAACTTACCAAGGGTTGTGCTGGATTCTCCATCACTCTACATTTTAAAATCAAGATTGGATGCTTTTCTAAAAGTTTTATGCCCTATTTAAAGTGTGAATTAATTCAGGGAAGTCATGGCCTGTATTATGCAGGAGATCAGAGTAGATCACAATTATGCCTTTGGCCTTCAAAATCTATGAATACACTCAAATGATCTCTGGGCTGTTTATTACTTCAGATTCTAAGCACTTTGTCCATTGTTTGGAAGTGTGGGTTCAGACCATAGTTAATGTTGTGTTCAGATTTGCATTTAAAGCAGGTTATTGATTATGATCAGAACAATTTCCCTGAACAACTGAACATGAACTACGTGGTATACGGGATACTTTTTTTCCTCTCCTTTAATGCATGCATTTAAATTCAGCCTATGCAACTAAGAATTATGTGCACATGTTAAGGGGAGAATAAGGGAGGGAAGGTGGTCTTTTACTTGAGATGTGAGACTGGGAGAAAGGACAACTGAGTTCTGTTACTGGCATCACCAATAACTATATGCTTGTCTAAATGATTTACTCGACACTAAAAGGGTGTCCATTCTAACGACATGAGCCAGGTAGTGCGCAAAAGGCTCATGTGGAGCCCACTGGTGTGCATAAAAATTTCCCTAGTGTGCATTAACATAGCCCATTTCAAATAGTACTATATTAATGAGCACTGGGGAACTTTTACTACATGCCAGCATGATCAACATGTGCCATTTAGTATGCAACATGCTAGCATGTACACCCCTCTAGTGTGGACTAACACACTGTGTAAATAAGCCCTATGTGACATTGGACAAGGCACTCCTTTTTTTTGTCATTAAAATATGGATAGTATCTACCTGCTGCTTAGAGGAGTTAATGAAGTTTAATAATTTTGTGAAGTACGTTTTGATCCTTGGATGAACTGAGGGTGCTAGTGTTTCCTGAGAATGGAACCATAAAGGATAAATACTATAGTTATTGGTAATAGAATGGGGAGTTCTTGTGGGCTAAAACCCACTTCATCGGATGCATGCAGTGGAAAATACAGTGGGTGGGTGAGGGTGTGTGTAATATCTAACGAGACTAATCAATTAAGGTGAGCTATTATCAGCGGGATGTGATATGTGCAGCAACACTCCTCTACCATGTACACTGGCGAAACCAGACAGTCTCTACGCAAAAGAATAAATGGACACAAATCAGACACCAAGAATTATAACGTTCAAAAACCAGTCGGAGAACACTTCAGCCGCCCTGGACACTCAATTACAGACCTAAAAGTTGCAATTCTTCAACAAAAAAACTTCAAAAACCAACTCCAATGAGAAACTGCAGAACTGGAATTAA
The DNA here is from genome assembly GCF_015237465.2 of Chelonia mydas. NCBI lineage: Eukaryota > Metazoa > Chordata > Testudines > Cheloniidae > Chelonia > Chelonia mydas. The sequence goes on along the minus strand of NC_057849.1, from coordinate 302,382,154 downwards.
TTTGCAAACTGGACACCATTAAATTAGGCTTGAATAAAGACTGGGAGTGGATAAGTCATTACACAAAGTAAAAACTCTTTCCCCATCCTAATTTTCCCCTCACTGTTACTCACACCTTCTTGTCAACTGTTTGTTTGAAATGGGCCATCCTGATTATCACTACAAAAGGTTTTTTTTTTTTTTTTTTTTTTTCTCCTGCTGATAATAGCCCACCTTAATCGATTAGTCTGGTTAGAGTTGGTATGGCAACATCCATTTTTTTGTGTGTGTAATATATACTTCCTACTGTATTTTCCACTGCATGCATCCAATGAAGTGGGTTTTAGCCCATGAAAGCTTATGCCCAAATAAATCTGTTAGTCTCTAAGGTGCCACAAGGACTCCTTGTTCTTTTTGGTGATACAGACTAACATGGCTGCCACTCTGAAACCTATAGTTACTGCTGATTTTCCAATTTTAATTAAGTCATTTGCATTATTCCTTTTAAGGTGGTGGGTTTTTTATATCAAACATGGCTGGCACGCTTTGTTTAATGTTGTTACTTCCTTACTAATTTCTTTTGTCTAAGTCTCTGTAGGTAGTAAATGAGTTGGAATATGAAAATAAGTTTGCATTTCACCTGATGCTATGATGTGCATGTAATTAAATAGTGCCAGAGAAAAATGACTTACTACTATGGCTACTTTAATTTTCTGCACATGGGATTAGAATAAATTCTGTTGATTTCTGGAAAAAATTACCACTATGGATTTATTGCAAACATAACTCAAACTTTAATGCCAGAGGGGACCATCTAGTCCAACCTACTGTAGGCCATAGAATCTCACCAACCCACTCCTGTAATAGACCCATAATGTCTGGCTGAATTACTGAAGTTCTCATAACATGATTTAAAGACTTCAAGTTTCTGTGAATCCACCATTTACTGTAGTTTAAACATGTACATGATCTGTGCCCTATGCTGCAGAGGAAAGCAAAAAAAGACCAGTGTTTCTGCCCATCTAATCCTGGGGGGAAAAATCCATCCTGACCCCAAATAGGGATCCATTGGACCCTGAACATGTTGGCAAGACCCACCAGCCAGACACCTGCAGAAGAATTGTCTGTAGTAACCCAAAGCCATCCCCATCTAATGTCCCATCTCTGGCCATTGAGGATATTTACTACTAGCAGTTGCAGATGGGTCACATGCCGTTGTAGGTAGTCTCATCATACCATCCCCACCAGTTTACCAAGCTCAGTCCTGAAGCCAGTTAGGTTTTTTTGCCCCCACTTATTCCCTTGGAAGGCTGTTCCAGAACTTCACTCATTAGATGGTTAGAAACCTTTGCCTAATTTCAAGCTTAAACTTGTTGATGGCCAGTTTATGTCCAATGGTTCTTAAATTAAAGAACTCCTTTCCCTCCCTGGTATTTATCCTGCTGATGAATTTATGGAGAGCAACTGCATCTCCCCTCGGCCTTCTTTTGGGTTGGATAAACAAGCCAAGCTCTTTGAGTCTCCTCTCATAAGGTAGGTTTTCCATTCCTCAGATCATCCTAGTAGCCCTTCTCTGCACCTGTTCTAGTTTGTTTAATCTTTCTTAAACATAGGAGAGCAGAATTCCACACAGTATTCCAGATGAGGTCTCACCAGTACCTTGTATAATGGTACTAACGCTTCCCTATGTCTACTGGAAATACCTCGCCTGATGTATCTTAGGGCTGCATGGCATTGGTGGCTCACAGTCCTCCTGTGATCAACCAGTACACTCAGTTCTTTATCTTCCTCTGCTTGTTAGTCCTTAAGTGCATGACCTTGCACATTGCACTATTAAATTTCATCCCATTTCTATTACTCCTGTTTTGAATGTTGTCCAGATCTTCTTGCATGAAATTCCAGTCCTTCTCCATATTGACATGACCTTTTGTGTCGTCCACAAATTTTATTAGCACACTCCCACTTCTTGTTCCAAGGTCATTAGTGAAAATGTTAAATAAGATCGGTCCCAAGACCGATCCTGAGGAACTCCATTAGTAACCTTCCTCTAGCCTGACAGTTCACATTGTCTCCTCTTTAACCAGTTTCTTGTGCACCTTCCAATTCTCATATTAATCCCTATCTTTTTGAATTTAACTAATTTCCCATGTGGAACTATATCAAATACCTTACTGAAATCCAGGGAGATAAGGTCTACTGCATTTTCTATGTCTAAAAATCACTTATCTCCTCAAAGTAGGAGATCAGGTTGGTCTGTCAAGATCTCCCTTTTGTAAAACCATGTTGTGTATTATCCAAGTTGTAGGTAAATGGTATGCCCTTAACTCCTTTCTCTTTCAAAATTTGTTCCAGGACCTTGCATGCAGTTTGATGTCAAACTGTCAGGTCTGTAGTTTCTCAGATAAAAATAAGTACTATATTAGCAGTTCTCCAGTCCCTGAGTTTACGGGTTCATTAAAAATCCTAGCTATTGGGCTTGCAATTTCATGTGCCACTTTCTTTACTGTTCTTGGCTGGAGATCATTCAGGCACCCTGATTTGGTCCGATTAAACTGTGAGTTTGACTTCCACGTTAGATATAGTAATTTCTACTTCCATATCGTCATTTCTATTAGCCACCCTGCCACTACCCCATATCTCCTCATTACCCTTTATTAAAAACTGAGGCAAAGTATTTAGTCAGGTATTGGGCCACGTCCAGATTATCTTTAATTTTCACCCTATCTTCAGTGCTTCGTGGTCCCACTTCTTCACTTATTTGTTTATATGGCTATAGAATCTTGTACTATTGGTTTTAATTTCTTCTGCAAGGTCCAACTCTGCTTGGCTTTTGGCAGTTCTCATTCTTTCCCTGCTCTTTCTGATGTGCAAGAGGTAGCTTTCCTTGCTAATCCATCCTATCTTCCATTCCTTTGAGGATTTCTTCTTTCTCTTAATAACCTGTTTGAGATGCCTGCTCATCCAGTTTGATCTGTAACCCTTCCTATGAATTTTTTTCCCCTTGCTTGGGGTTCAGGCTGCAGAAAGCTTCTGTAACTCTGACTTACAATTACTTTTAAGTCTCCTCCACATTCAGATCCTTGAGTGCTAAGCTGTTTTGCCAATTACCCAACCTTTTCCCCCAATGTGTTGATTTGGTTCTTTTTCCTAGCTTCCTAATACCAGTGGTAAAGTGGTAGAAAATGAAAAAAGGAGACAGTCACTTTGAGGTCATTTAGCAGAGAAGGCTTGGCTGAAACAAGGATGGGAGACTCAGTGAAGGTGCAGGATCCACCTCAGTGTACAGCTCAAACTACATAATCGTCCTTCTAATGTGGACTAACTCATCATTTAGACAAGCCCTTCTCTAAGTAGTTGCCTTTGAGATGCATATGCACAAGTAGAAGGTGCCTGACGGTAAGGAGGAAATTTTGCACCGGCAAATAGCTTCTAAAGTGCTATGGGCTTAATGGACCCGGAAGGGGGCAGTTCATTGGAAATGGGGATACAACAGAATATGGGAGCTGACAGAGCTCCTTCCCCCCGACCCCCATGTTCCCTCTTCCTAGTGTACCACCTCTCCTCTCCCATTCCACCAGACTGAGACCCCAACTTCTCTCCCCTCTCCTTGCCATAGCCCCAAACTACTCTCCCCTGTTTTTCGCCCCTAACCCCCAACTTCTACCCTCCCAGCAAGCAATTGTGTGTACCTGTTCCAGTTTTAAGGGGCCCCTGCTTCTCCTGGGGGTATCTGAGCCCCTCTCCATGGCTCCCTAGGTAAACAGGGATGGGGGGCGGGGGGCAGGGTCTGAGGGTATCGCAAATTTAAACTTCTGAAAACCAGGAAATACAAAGTTAAAGTACAATCACCACCTGTGGGGTGGAGGGGTTGGCTGGAGTGGGAAATGGACTGTATGTGTCAGGGGCATGATTGGGAAGGGCCTAGCTGAAGCAGGGGTTGGGGCTTAGGGGGACCATGGGACCCACCTTGGTATACCACTAAAGCTATATAATCAAAGAAATGTGCTGAGACAGATATGGTGATTTCCTCTAATAGCCTGGACAAGCTATATTGAATTTTTAAGTATCTTAGAAGCTCATTGTATTAAAAATGCAAACGTTTGTTTTGTGGAAGCGTATGTAAGGTCTGGGGGTGGTGGGAAAAGATGACCAGTGTAAATCCTGGGGAATAGTAGGAGCTTCAAAGGACTATTTTTGAAACAATGGGCTAGACAAGAATGAACTTTTAAAGTTAAGTGGATTTCTCAAGAAATCTCTAGGGGGGAGGTGTATGTAAATGTACCCTCTCTGCGTATGCGCGCACACTGCCTTTTGAAGCTTCACTGGGAGAAGGGAACCTTTGTCGTCTGATCACCTGTTATATGTGGACAATCAGAGGCCCAATTTGTACAAAGGAGTGACTTTCACACTCATGGGTATGCTTGTTCTGAGCCAAGGTGGCTATTAATTTGTAAGCCTAGAAAAACTTGCTGGTAGAGTTTGAAGGACTGATCACCTGCCAGAGTCCTTTTTGAAGTTGATCTCCAGTAGGCTTGAACAATAAAAACCTACATGCATGCTAATGTGTCTTCTCTGTAATGATTTCACTTAAGAATAAATGTGCTTGCTCGGAAAGATCCGTGTGGTACCTTATAACTGTGGGCAATTAAACAGTTTATCTCTGAAGAGAAATGCAAAGCAGGCCTGCTTAGTAATCTGACTTGCTGGGGAACTTAGTGAAGACAGGAAACTGTGCAGCCTGGGAAAACCCTGGTCCTCCAAGAGTGACAGTTGTGGAGCCAGGAGCCTAGAGTGGATGCTCTGGCAGGACTGGGAAGGGGGGGGAATAGTTACCTGAACTGTGACATATGTAAATCCTCCAGTAAGTACCTGCCTGTGATTTTATGTATGTGTCAGCAGAGGGTGGCAGACAGCAAGGACCAACCTTTTACATGCTAGTGGTTTCTAAAGTGCTAATGGCTTAATGGGAGGGGAAAGGTAACATGAACTGGAAATAGTAGAGTAGGGGTGATGCAGGGAGATATAACAGGCTTGCTTGAAGTTATAGTGACCACTAGGAATAAAACTGTCGCGATTTTGGGACACTGATCATGCAGCCTCAGTCAGTCATGGCATTTCAAGGCACTACTATTTTTCTCCATCCTGTTATAGCAAGTGCACGGGAACAGGATGGACCTAGATTGCAGGGATCTGAGTTTTGCTAAACTCATTGTTCTGGAATGGCATAAGATAACACAGGGCAATCTCAATTCTGTGTTAATGAAGTGAATATACAAGTTGTATGTGAAACACCGATACCACATGAACATTTTTTCTAAAGTGTTTCATTTGAAAACAAGTCATCTCTTGTTTTCTTCTGTCATATGATAAACAGATTTGTGTGAAATTAGGATCTTCATTAAATTTTTCCAATAACACCACAAGGGGAGCAAACACTACTGTTTGGTCTACACATAAATGTTGGGACCACATACTAACATCGGTTAGATGTGAAATCCATACCCTTCCCCCATATAATGATGCTAACCTAACCTGCAGGGTAGATGCAGCTATGTCAACAGAAGACTATCTCTTGCAACATTAGCAACCATTGTTTGTGGAGGAAAAATCAGTTCTAGCAGCATAGGCTGCATCTACACTATGGGGTTACACCAGTAAGTCACCAGAGCTATGCCATATAGTGTCCCTCCTATAGGCAATCTAAATGTAAGGAGTAGGTCTAGACTGTAGCTAGAAGTATGCTTCCCCATGCCAGTAGACAGACATGTGCGATCTCTGCTAAGCTCCGTAGCCAAGGGTAGCACAGGCAGCAGCTCGTGCTGGCTGCCTGAATACAAAGCCAGCTGGAACCCCCCAGCTATGTACTTGGTTGGTTAGCACAAGTCACGACCTAAATACTAGCCCCTCCTCAGCCAAAAGCCCAAAAGAAGAAAGGAACTCTGAAAGGATTAATTGATCTAAATTCATCAGATCAGCAAGGGAAATGAATACCAGAATCAAGAACCCTTCACTAAGAGTGCCACATACTTGTCCCTAGATATTTTAACCTATTAACTGTTCGTTTGACACCTCAATTGATCACAGGGCAGCACTCCTACATCTAGGAAGAGATGCCTAGCATTCAAACCATACAGGCCCAAGCGTTGGAGACCCTGCTTTTGTCAGCATCATCCTCTTGCCTAATCCAGGCTCCTCTCAGGTGCTGATTTTCCTTCATTACCTCTAGAGTCAATACACAGGGCGAGTAATGCAGCTGATGCTGTGTAGTGGTGTTCCTCAGTTGCAGGCTGCAACCTTCCAGCTAGTTCCACTGACTCCTTTCGCTGAACTGTTGCCCATATAAATTTAGCTGTGCTCCAGTGCTGGGGTTCTGTCCATTGCCAAAAGAAAAGGAGTACTTGTGGCACCTTAGAGACTAACCAATTTATTTGAGCATGAGCTTTCGTGAGCTACAGCTCACTTCATCGGATGCATTCCTACATCCGATGAAGTGAGCTGTAGCTCACGAAAGCTCATGCTCAAATAAATTGGTTAGTCTCTAAGGTGCCACAAGTACTCCTTTTCTTTTTGCGAATACAAACTAACACAGCTGTTACTCTGAAACCTGTCCATTGCCAGTGGCACAAGAGAACCGTTCTATTTGAAAAGTCAATTTTCTCCTGCAGTAGCTGGTTTATCTGCATGGTCACTGAACCTAATCAGAAGATCTGTTCATTGTTATGCCTCACTTCATGGCCAAAAAGTTACTTTATCTAGGGTAAGCAGGAGTCAGTGCCCATCTGTGGCAAAGTAGTGATATACACCTATAGCAGCCATTCCATGTAAGCAAATCAAACTTTTCCAACTTGGGCACCTATCTGACGCTAACAGCGAGTTAGTGGGTTTCTGGTTCCAACGAATGAACTGTCTTAAAGTGCTGAGGACATCAGGTCACAAAAGGTAAAGATGAGCCGGGGGCTTTGGAGACCTCATATTCCTCCACTATTGTAGTGGCGGTAGAGGAGAATCTACAGGAGAGTTTGCATTCCTGCCAGAGTTGTTAATCTGTAAAATAGGGGAGGATGACCAGAAAATTAAGGCAGTCTTTTTAGAGTTTAATGAAGGATCACAATGCTTAGCTGTCTATTCTAGACATAATCCAGTACACAGCCCATTTCAGAGACTGGCTTCTGACTTGTGAACAGTTAGCTGAGAAAAGGGGCTGCAGCAGTGGGGTTTACTTTTCGGCTATATCTTTCAAAAGCATCCAAGGAAAAAAAAGTCTGGAGGCTCAACAATGGGACAACGTACCAAATAATGAAGGACATATGTACGGCTCATCTAATTCATTATGTTGGATCTACACAGTGTTTCTTATGCACAAAGAAGATGGACAGGTTTTTTGTTTTCCTTTCCTTCCAAATGACTTTTCACGTGCAGTTAATTGCTAAGGGTTCAGTTTTTTAAATGACCATGTGCTTCTCTGGGCAATATAAATATATGGAACTAGATGACTCAGGATAATGGAATATGGAAGTAGAGCTGGGTGAAATTTTTTTCAATAAATAGTTTATTCACTGTAAAAAGTCGTTTCAATCAAACCCAGACTGTTAGTGAATTCATGTTGGAGTCTGTCAAATAGTTGAACTGAACTGAAAAATACTGGAGTGTTTCACTAATGTCAAAGTGAAATGTTTTGTTTCGACCTGACTCAAAATTTTTCATTTATAGTTTGAGCATTGACAAAAATAAGAGGATCAGATTTACAAAACCTTGAGGAGATTGAGGGAGGAGTGGCAGCCTCCCTTTAACCTATAGCCCCATGGTTAGGGAACTCACCCACAGTGTGGGAGACCCAGTTCAATTCCCCTCAGCCTGAAATGGAGCAGGGCCTTAAACCTGAATCTTCCCAAAGTCACGACTAAGGCACAATGGAAGGAGAAAAGCTGCTCTTTCTCTGAGAAAGTTATAACATTTTCTAGGGTAAGTAGAAGACTGACAATGCAAATTGAAAGCTGCCTTGTTTAAGGAGGATTAAATTCATTTTTTTCAAACCCCACACAGACTTTTTTTAAACTCATTAGCATCTTGAAGTGCTGTATAATAAAGAAATGTGTCAAAAATATAAGTAACGTAACCTAGTAGATTAGAAGGAATTCATTTTGAGATTTAAGATGAACTGGGAAATAGATTCCATAATCTATAATCATTGCCAAAAAGGTGTTCTTAAAATGGATAATCTAGAAGTATGTTCACCCAATGACAAACCGAAATTTATACAAAGACTATGCTGGGTATTTATAAACCTAGAGAACAACACAGAAGTAGCAACCAGCATTCAAAAGTAATTAAGGAAAATCATTTCACTTACTGACCAGTTCAGGAGTTAAAAGATAAAACTTCAGAGTACAAGTTCACAAATTCAAACAGCTTGCAATATTGAAATAATGCTTTTTGGATGCCAGATGCAGTGAATTACAAAAAAGCTAATATTTAAAAAGCATTTAATCATAAGAGATGCAATGTGATAATCCGTGGACAAATAAATACTATCTAGATCCTTGAGCAGATGAAAAGCAAATGTAACTACATTTAAGCAATCAGCGGCAATCGCCAAATAAGTAAGAACAAAATACACACAAACTGTGTCCATAAAATTTCAGTAGTAAAGTACATTTCTAGTTTTAAAAAAAAATAAAAAATTTCCAATATGAGGAAGTTACAAGGTAAGCACTGTCAGAGTCACTCCTTTTTGGCTCACTTTTCCCCTCAAAAGCACAGGCCTACCCTTGCATTCCACAGAAAGCCTGCAAGCAAGTTCTCTCCTCATACATATATGTTGGCATCCCTCCTCCGTGTGTGGTCTTTCTGATTTGCAAAAGGCACCTGTTGCAACACAGTCTGTCTTGTTAGCAGCCAGAAATACCAAATTCAGCCTTTCACCTATTCCTCAGATCTTCCTTTTTAGCACACAGAGACATAGGGCTTCTTGCAGAAGAAATATAGATTTATTCATTAACTTTATCATTACCAAGCACACAAAGGACCAAACAAGAATATATTATATCTTCTAGATAGGCAGAAATGTTATCAGCCATGTGATTATTTGCTAAACAAAACTATATATTGCTACTCTTTTGCAATTCCTCTTAAAAACAAACAAACAAAAAAAACCCCACAGTTCCCAGGCTCTTCTCCAATAACCCTTTGAAGTTAGTTCCGAATAATAGTAGGTGTTAACTTTGCGGCTCTGATATTTCTGTGTAATTATGTTTTCTCCTAAGAGTTTAACAACATACAGAACAATTTTTTGTTTGCAGTAATTCTATTTGTATGTGTGGTGCATATATCACTGTCAAAAATGTAGTATCGCATTCCATGACAACCAACACAAGACCGTAACAATATACAATGGGCACTCAAATTCAAATTGGTGTATAAAGTTTTATTATATACAATTTATTATTGCACAGGCAATGATGTGAAAGCATGATTCCAATTCATCTGTTGAAATGCCAGTCAGAGGTATGCATAAATATCTCCACTTTAGATTAATACTCATAAATTATGCACAAGTCATTTTCAGTAATCTATAGTATTTTGTTCTAAATTACCCACCAAGAAATTAAAGTCATGACAATGATAAACTTACAGTATCAAGTGTCAGAGGGGTAGCTGTATAAGTCTGTATCCACAAAAACAATGAGGAGTCTGGTGGCACCTTAAAGACTAACAGCTTTATTTGGGCATAAGCTTTCGTGGGTAAAAACCCCCACTTCTTACAGTATGCCACAATATATTGCTCTGTTTTATTTAGATTTGATTTTGTGAAGGTTAAACAATATATCTGGAACAATGTAACTGCAAGCCTTGTATGTGTATACATGCTACAAGTGAATATGACAAACACCTGATGCTTTCAATCAATATTAAAAAAATACAATTGCACTAGGAAGTCCTAAATCAGTGAGGAGTCTGACTGCAATTAAAAGACAGATCTTCTAGTAACAGCATTCCACAATGTACAGTTCAAGACTTGAATTCTATCTTCTGTAACCAGACAGAGCTTTGGGGTCAAATGTTTTCTGCCCAGGGGAAGCAGAGTCTTAAGACCCATATGGCCATTTTACAGGCAGTGTCTATCCATCTGTCATAAACCCAGAGATTGTCACAATGATAGGAGGCTTTGAAAAAAAAAAAAAAGTGAAAACAGGGAAGGTGACATTCACAACTTCACCTCTTCTAAATTTAATGAGTAGAATGAGTCAGTAACACAATGCTGTTGCAATAAAAAAAGCAAAATGCAGTTTTGGGTTGCATTAACAGAGGCATAGCACACAAGTCACAGGAGGTGATAGTACCACTCTACTCAGTCTTGGTTAGGCTCAGCTGGAGTACTGCATCCAATTTTGGTCACCAATCTATAGAAAGGCTGTAGAGAAACTGGAAAGGATCCAGAGGTGAGTGACAAAGATGATCAAAGGGATGGAATGCAAGCCATATGAGCAAAGGCTGAAAGAACTGGGTATGTTTAGTTTTGGAAAAGAGGCGATTAAGGGGGGACATAACAGTCTTCAAATACTTAAAAGGCTGCAATAAAAAAAGATGAAGAAAAGTTGTTCTCTTGCCACAGAGGACAGGACAAGAAGCAATGGGTTCAAGCTAAAGCATAGCAAATTTAGATTAAATCTCAGGAAAAACTTGCGTGCCATAGAATATTCACACTGCAGGCCGTAACAAGTAAATTCTGTAATTTTGACAAGTTATCCTCATAAGTCATGTGTTCCAGCCCCCTAATCATTTTTGTTGCCCTCCGCTGGGGCCCCAAACTGGACACAGTACTCCAGATGAGGCCTCACCAATGCCAAATAGAGGGGAATGTTCATGTCCCTCAATCTGCTGGCAATGCTCCTACTTATACAGCCCAAAATGCCGTTAGCCTTCTTGGCAACAAGGGCACACTGTTGACTCATATCCAGCTTCTCGTCCACTGTAACTGCTAGGTCCTTTTCTGCAGAATTGCTGCCTAGCCACTCGGTCTCTAGTCTGTAGCAGTGCATGGGATTCTTCTGTCCTAAGTGCAGGACTCTGCACTTGTCCTTGTTGAACCTCATCAGATTTCTTTTGGCCCAAACCTCTAATTTGTCTAGGTCCCTCTGTATCCTATCCCTACCCTCCAGCATATCTACCTCTCCTCCCAGTTTAGTGTCATCTGCAAACTTGCTGAGGGTGCAATCCACACCATCCTCCAGATCATATATGAAGATATTGAACAAAACCAGCCACAGGACCTGACCCTTGGGGCACTCTGCTTGATACTAGCTGCCAACTAGACATGGAGCCACTGATCACTACCCATTGAGCCTGACGATCTAGCCAGCTTTCTGTCCACCTTATAGTCCAATCATCCAGCCCATACTTCTTTAACTTGCTGGCAAGAATACTGTGGGAGACTGTATCAAAAGCTTTGCTAAGGTCAAGGAATAACACGTCCACTGCTTTCCCCTCATCCACAGAGCCAGTTATCTCGTCATAGAAGGCAATTAGGTTAGACTTGCCCTTGGTGAATCCATGCTGACTGTTCCTGATCACTTTCCTCTCCTCTAAGTGCTTCAGAATTGATTCCTTGAGGACCTGCTTCATGATTTTTTAGGGACTGAGGTGAGGCTGACTGGCCTGTAGTTTCCCCAGATCCTCCTCCTTCCCTTTTTTAAAGATGGGCACTACATTAGCCTTTTCCCAGTCATCTGGGACCTCCCTGATAGCCATGAGTTTTCAAAGATAATGGCCAATGGCTCTGCAATCACATCTGCCAACTCCTTTAGCATCCTCGGATGCAGCGCATCTGACCCCATGGACTTGTGCTTGTCCAGCTTTTCTAAATAATCCTGAACCGCTTCTTTCTCCACAGAGGGCTGGTCACCTCCTCCACATACTGTGCTGCCCAGTGCAGTAGCCTGGGAGCTGACCTTGTTTGTGAAGACAGGCAAAAATTTGAGGGAGACCATTGGGAAATGCTCATGTAATTTCCATGCCTGATTCTAATACTGAGGGAAGGAAAATTTAGAAAGAGGATACAGTAATAGAGAAAGGAATAGCAGAAGGTAGGAGAATGGACATCAACAGAAAAGATAGTGCCAATACCAACAATGCTAACAGCCAGGTAGGCGATACTGGCAGTAGAATGACTGTCCCTAATCGGGTGAGGAATCTGGGGAAGGCCAAGCAGAAACAACTGTGACATCTGTACACCAACACCAGGAGCCTAGGTAACAAAATGGAAGAATTAGAACTACTGGGGCAGAAAGTGAAACCAGATATTCTTCTTTGAGGAGTGTCTCTGTAGATGCTCCACTTTAGGAGCCCCTGTACTTCTAATTGGAGATTTGTAGTAGCAGTGCCCCATTTGGCCACGCACATGTGGCAGCCATCTCACGCTGCTCTGAGCAGTTACCCTGTGTGTACAGCCAACCGTCCCCCCGTTCCTTTGGCTTCAGTTGGAACGACAGCAGCGCCCTTAACAACTCTAGATATTCCTCTTATTTCAGCCCTTTCTCAGTTATTATCCTTTTATTAAATTCTTCTTTCATTTTTCTTTACCTTTAAAAAACAACAAACTTTTTTCTCCCTTTTCCCCTGCCTCAGGTGGGCAGTTGCCTAATGACTTAAAGAGGCATTAGAACGGGACTATTCCTATTCTTCATTCAACACTGCCTCTCAGATATGCCTGGCTCTCCAGGTTTCAAACACTGTCTGACCTGCAGACTTTCGATACCAGTCACAGATGGCCACGCGCAGTGTGTCTGGGGGAGACGCATATTACCCAAAAGTATCCCCCCTGCAAGAAACTGATAGCGAGGACAAGGAAGGCTAGAGACGGACTGAGGAGCGTCCCGAGGAGCAAAAGACCCGATGCGGTCTAGTTCTCATGGAGGCACACATAACACGACCAAGCCTCCTAGCTTGGCACTGAGGGAACCTGAGAAAACTCAGGCACTGAGCAGTGCTATGGCGCCACCTGCCGCACTGATACAATACAGCAAGTCTGCGGTACCGGCAACTCTCATTCTGATTCCCAGCCAGAGCTTGCCTCCGCCGTTGGTACCTAGCCTCCTGGTCCTGCAACAGTTTGTCAGCCAGGCCTTATTACTTGTGCTTCGGGAACTCCACTTTTCGGCACCAACTGCACCCCAGCCAGACCGGGGCAAGCTTTAGCACTACCCCTGCTGGCTCACCCCCTCCTCTCTCCAGAAATGAAGAGGAGGAAGCAGAGGCAGGAATGTGCATCCCTCGCCATTTCGCACCCAAACCTGGACCCTCGGTGCTGCAGGGCACAACGGGTGCCCCGTCCCATATCCTCCCACCAAATTGGACATACTGGGACCCATGGGCATTATACAGGGCCCAGAACGTCAAGCCTTCCAATCCGCCCAGGACACCATGATCACCGTCAACATCTGCCCCGGCTTCCCCAGAAAGGCTGGAGGAGGAAGCCAAAGAACCTGAGGATAGGCCAGAGGGTGACACCCTCCCACCTATCCACATTTCCTTTTAGTCTCCAGATGAAACAATAATGCCGTCTCCCCCCACATCAGGAGATGACTTCAAATCCTTTCAGGATCTGTTTAAATGAGTAGCTGACTCCTTCAATATATCACTGGCAGAGCTACCAGAGACACAGCATAAGCTGACTGATATACTTCAAGTCTCTCCGTCAGCCAAGGTAGCATTATCCATTAATGCAGCCATTATGGACCCTGCAAAAATGTCTGGCAGATGCCAGCCACAGCTCCACCTTCTTGTAAAAGATCTGACAAGTAATACTGTGTTCTGGCTAAGGGAGCTGAGTTTTTGTTCATCTGCCCTACCCCAAACTCATTGGTGGTAGAGATGGTTAATCAAAGGGTGATACATCAGGCCAAAACCACCCCCTTTGATAAAGACTGGAAATGGCTAGACCTCTTTGGCAGAAAAGCCTATTCATCGGCTACCCTCCAACTATTCCACCTTACTAGCTGAGGACACACACAACATTTTTTCACAGATGTTAACTTTTATTGAACACCTTCCAGCAGACAAAAAAGAAAAATATGAAGTCAGTATAACAGAGGGTTTCCTCATTGCCAGGGTGGCCCTGCAGGCTTCTCTAGATTCTGCTGACAAGGCAGCCCGATCAATTGCCACATCCATCATCACACAGAGAGCTTCCTGGCTCCACCTCTCCGGCTTTCCCAGGGCAGTTCAGGCTACCATAGAGGTCTTACCTTTTGAAGGCCACAAATTGTTTGCAGAGAGCATGGATGTATTCTTACATACCTTGAAGGACTCCCATGCAACATTAAAGACTGGGAATAGATGTCCCTGCGAACAAAAAGAAACAGGGCAGATTCTGTAACCAGCGATTCTGGTCTGCCCCATACACCCAGCCTCAAAGACATTATGACCAATGCCGCAAGCAGTGCCAGAAGAGATGCTGACAAACGCAAGAGCAGTCGTCTACATCTCAACCATCCACTTTCAGGCAAACATTTTGAAGTGTTGGTTGAGGACACTAGAGCCTCATATTCTCCAATTCCAGAGACACTTTTAATTTCCAGCCCATTTGGGGACTGCTTTACACCTTTCTACCCAGTCTGGAGATCCATCACCTCAGACAGGTGGGTTCTGGAAATTATACAGAAGGGCTATTCCACCCACTTTGTTTCTATTCCACCTACCCACCTCCTTCCCCATCCTTCTTCAGAGACCGATCTCATGAGCATCTGTTACAGCAGGAAATAAACCATTTCTTGCAATTAGGAGCAGTGGAATCTGTACCAGCTCAGCACAGGGGCAGAGGGTTTTATTCACATTACATCCTCACTCAGAAGAAAACAGGCAGATGGAGGCCCATACTGGACTTGCACAAACTGAACAAGTTCGTGAGAATACAGCACTTCAAGATGGTAATTCTAGCAACCGTAATTCTGGCATTGGAGAAAGGATATTGACTCTCGGCCCTCGACCTATAGGATGCATACTTTCACGTCGCCATCCACCTGACGCACAGGAGGTTCCTTCGATTCACTCTTGGGAACCTGCATTACCACTACAGGGTGCTCCCCTTCGACCTATCCATAGCCCCACGAGTATTTTCCAAAGTTCTTGCTGTTAAGAACATAACATAAGAATGGCCATCCTGGGTCAGACCAAAGGTCTGTCCAGCCCAGTGTCCTGTCTACCAACAGTGGCCAATTCCAAGTGCCCCAGAGGGAGTGAACCTAACAGGTAATGATCAAGTGATCTCTCTCCTGCCATCCATCTCCACCCTCTGACAAACAGAGGCTAGGGACACCATTCCTTACCCATCCTGGCTAATAGCCATTAATGGACTTAACCCCCATGAATGTATCCAGTTCTCTTTTAAACCCTGTTATAGTCCTAGCCTTCAAAACCTCCTCAGGCAAGGAGTTCCACAGGTTGACTGTGCGCTTTGTGAAGAACTTCCTTTTATTTGTTTTAAACCTGCTGCCCATTAATTTCATTTGGTGGCCCCTAGTTCTTATATTATGGGAACAAGTAAATAACTTTTCCTTATTCACTTTCTCCACACCACTCATGATTTTATATATCTCTATGATATCTCTCCCTTAGTCTCCTCTTTCCCAAGCTGAAAAGTCCTCGCCTCTTTAATCTCTCCTCGTATGGGACCCGTTCCAAACCCCTAATCATTTTAGTTGCCCTTCTCTGAACCTGTTCTAATGCCAGTATATCTTTTTTGAGATGAGGAGACCATATCTGTTCACAGTATTCAAGATGTGGGCATACCATGGATTTATATAAGGGCAATAAGATATTCTCCGTCTTATTCTCTATCCCTTTTTTAATGATTCCTAACATCCCATTTACTTTTTTGACTGCCGCTGCACACTGTGTGGACGTCTTTAGAGAACTATCCACGATGACTCCAAGATCTTTCTCCTGATTAGTTGGAGCTAAATTAGC
The DNA here is from genome assembly GCF_015237465.2 of Chelonia mydas. Classification (NCBI taxonomy): domain Eukaryota; kingdom Metazoa; phylum Chordata; order Testudines; family Cheloniidae; genus Chelonia; species Chelonia mydas. Next base: position 302,366,212 of record NC_057849.1, on the reverse strand, counting down.
CCCCTGTGATGAAGCAGGACTGTTCTTAATGTTTTCTCTGAATATTGTGGGGGTGCCTCAGTTTCCCCTATGCAGTTCTTAAGTGTCTAGGTGGTGGGATAAGGGTGTATGATCGTTGCAGAGCCCTAGAGGGCAGGTGTGTGCAGGGGTCTGGGCAAAGAGAATGGCCAACACTCTGTTTCCTGGCAACTGAAGGCCTGGCCCTTCCCCACTGCAAGGTGAGAGCTGAAGGGTTGGAGAACAAAGGAATCAGGTGACCTCCTGGCCCGGGAAAGGGACAAAGCCCAGGGGGCTGGAGAGAGTTTCAGTTTGAGGCTGGCTGGGGACATGGAGTGAAGTGCAGACATGGTTGTCTGGCTCACTGGCCCCCAAAATGGACCCAGCTGAGGGGTCCTGTTCTCTGCACCTACAAGCTCTGTTTTAGACCATGTTCCTGACGTCTAATAAACCTTCTGTTTTACTGGCTGGCTGAGAGTCACGTCTGACTGCGAAGTTGGGGTGCAGGACCCTCTGGCTTCCCCAGGACCCTGCCTGGGTGGTCTTGCTGTGGGAGGCGCATGGAGGGGCAGAGGATGCTGAATGCTCCGAGGTCAGACCCAGGAAGGTGGAAGTTGTGTGAGCTATGTGTCCTGAAGACAGTCTGCTCACAGAGAGGAGACTTCCCCAGAGTCCTGACTGGCTTCGTAGGGAGCAGTTCCAGAGCATCGCTGGGGACTCCATGACACCCCCATCATACTGTATGTATAATTGGGGTTATTTTTTCCAATGTGCATTACTTTACATTTAGCCACATTAAATTTCATTTGCCATTTTGTTGCCCAATCACTTCGTTTTGTGAGATCTTTTTGAAGTTCTTCACAGTCTGCTTTGGTCTTAACTATCTTGAGCAGTTTAGTATCGTCTGCAAACTTTGCCACCTCGCTGTTTACCCCTTTCTCCAGATCATTTATGAATAAATTGAATAGGATTGTGTTGCAGCAGCACATCTTCGCAGGCAGGGTGTGATAATCTTTCCCTACCTAGACGATTGCCTGTTCAAAGCACCAGCATACCAGGAGGCAGTCGACGCCACTCACACCACTATAACCTTGCAGGTTTGACCTGTAAATGCAGACACGGTTTGCCACTAATTATGTGGCAACTCTCTTAAAATACATTAGTTTCAAAGCTCTAAAAATACTTAATCATAAAAATACTTACTAATAGAGTAGACGTGAAGTAATTTTAGATGTATAAACTTGAATGTTGTTATTATGGTGCCGTAATAAAGCTTCAAATCACATAGGGTCAAATTGTGACACCTTCCTCCCTCCACTGTTTTCTCTCTCTCTCTCTCTCTCACACACACACACACTCTCTCTCTCTCTCTCTCATGTGAGTGGTCCCATTGATAACAGCTCACAAAAAGCACTGGCCTGCAAGAAGCTCAGCACTGACTCTCAGTGAAGTCAGTGGGACTGCTCACATGGTAAGATTTCAGCACATGCTTTAGTGCTTTGCTGGACAGGATCAAGGCCAAAGTGTTTGGATCCTTGCAGGACTGATCACCATTTACATACTTCAGTTTGTACCTCATTTAATAGAAGGAGATAAAATCTGTTCCTTTGTGGGAGCAGCCTTACCTACCTTCTGGAAATCATGATGGTCCACATGATTAATCCCACTGGAGCATCTGTTTTTGAACATATATTGAATATTTTAAAAGTAGTAGGTTGAGCAAAACATTTATTACACACAGTGCCTTATGTGCTAAGTGAAACATATATGAAGAGAGAGTCCCTGCCCTGAAGCACTTACAATCTAAAAAGACAATATGATAACAGGTGATGTAGTGTGATACAGCAGTAGATCAAATTAGTCAGAGTGATGAATGGCATTTGCCTTGTCAGTTACCACATTTTGTTGCTAATCTTATACTTGTCACTCAATATTTTAAAATATTTAACCATATTTGATGTCTTAACCCTTGTCTTCTCTTTATTTTTTTAATTGTTTCATTCTTACCTAGTTTTAAAGTTATAATTGTTTACTTTTCAATGCTGTTGTAAATAACTGTAGTCCTTTTTATTTGCTTTAAATCCAAGATGGATTTAACAGTTTGATACAGACACTTAGTGACTACCCCATTTCTGACAGTACCAGTTACCATTGTTATTCCAACTTTATTTCTAAGTAAATATTAGAGGGTGAAAGATTGCACAGCCTTGCAATATCTGATGGAGTTGGAAAATTACTGCTGTACAGATTAATATATATAATTCGGTCTCTAATTAGTATAAAAATGTTGTCTTGTGAGGCTTAACGGTAAACGATGAGGCTTAACATTTCATAAGTTGTGTGAATTAAATGAAGATGAAATCCTATCCCTAGTCCCAATGGACAGTGATGACCTCACGGTCAACCTGAGACTCTTATAGTGTGATTGAAAATTGGTCTTGGATTTTATTTTTTTTAAACATACAACAAGAATCTCAACAGCTACAGCAGAGGCAAGAGGGAGAGCACGTGAACAGAGCCCTTTCTGCCAGAGGATGGCAGATGGATCTGAAGCAGTGCCGGCTACAATGAAAAAAGCTGCCTGCTGCCTTTATTTCAGATGTGTCTTGAGGTAACTGCAGATTGTTATATTTATTATATATTCCGGCCGCAATTTAAAATTATTGGAACTGGTGTGTTGAAACAGAACTTGTGGTTCCAATTCTACCAGATCTCTTGTCCCAAGGTTGGAGTGAGATTCTTAACCCAGAACCAGTCCCGATGAAGTGAGCTGTAGCTCACGAAAGCTTATGCTCAAATAAATTGGTTAGTCTCTAAGGTGCCACAAGTACTCCTTTTTGCGAATACAGACTAACACGGCTGTTACTCTGAAGCTTGGCTTCTGCAATGCTGGGTATACTAGTATTCTGTGTTCCGTGAGGTCCAAAAAAAGCCTGTTGGAAAAGCTGGGAGACTTGGACCAGACAAAACTAATCAGTGAATTAGAAGAGATTCTGCAGCAGGACAGTTGCAAAGGTTGAAGACCAGAGCCTGTATAGAAAGTCACTTTTATTTTGGCGTGTCTTACTATACTTGAACCTGTTAACCGTGTAATCATGCTCAAGTATGAGGTTCCCCTTATCTGTCATTCTAGCTTTCTGTACTCCACTGCACAGATTGGCAATCTTTGCTCACTGTACCAGCTTTCTGAAAGGCATATTCGTCTCAAGATCCATAGACAATGGTCCCTAGGAAGCATATTTACTATTGTAAGAAACAACTTTTATAGTTCTAAAGGCTTAATCAACCCATGCATTATTTTTATTTTACATTTAAATGACCTCATCTTCTAGTTTAAACTTCCTCCTACAGTTCCAATAGGTTTTTTTGAAGTTACTGCATTTTAATTTAACACTTTTGAATTTCTTCCAGTTTCAGTTTTAAATAACTCTCTCAAAATATATGTAAGGGATTTAGAATTATAAGTTGAATAAGCTTTGAACATAAAACCATTCTTAATAATTCTCTGACATCTCTCTAAATAATGTCTATCCTTTAACCTCTGTGGTTTATCTTAGTAAACATTACTATTTAGCCAGGAAACAAATACTTTGACAAATAACCAAATATTTTTGAGACAAGATTAAACTAACTAACATCTGTATTATAAATAGAGTTCATATCAGTAAATTCAGGTACCTAATGTCAGAGTGCTATAGAAATGTATAGTAGTATTACTATGATGAACCTAAGCTGCCAAGGGGAAATCATATGCTACTTATTCATGCACAATAGAAAATCATATTATAAAGATGTATTTCATCAGCAGTCATCCGCACTTAAGTCTTTAGTTATAACTTTACCACATTGTATATACGAAGCTAATGCATCAGCATCCCCATTATTAGATTTTAAAAATGTCTCCCTAATCTGTATTTAAAAACAAATAGAAAACTATATAGGATGCAGGCATTCCACCCAATGGAGTTTCTTTCAAATGTGGTTGTTTCATAGTGTTTGTATTGCCATTCATGCGCTCTTTATTCAGGCAAAACTTCCATTGAAATTGTGAGAGTTTTGCCTGAATAAAAACTTCATCTTGGTACTTGGTGTGTGGTGTTGTATTTTTTAAAATCTTTTATCTAGCAGTTATCTGGTGATACTTTTACCAGGTAGTGTTAAGAAATTTGAGAATATGAAATATTTCTGATTTATTGTAAAACATATTTTTATACAAATATTTGTATGGCTAACATTGCTCACTAATGCAAATGAATGACTTTCATTTTTTTAGCTCTCTAAAAGAGTCATTTTTAAAAGAAAAAAATAAAATATAAAAATGTTCCCAAAGGGAAGGCAACTTCAACTAACAGATAGTATGACTTTAGTTAGTAAATTGACAAAGCTATTTAATGTAATTTATTAGAGTTCTAATGTAATGTCTAACAGAATGACTGACCTTGAACAAATCAGATGATTAATCATAGTAAAAGGTTCATTTTTTTTTTTTTTTGCTTGAGGACCCAGGTGTAAGTAACTCTACAGTTACTGCTTTTACTCTTAATATGTGTGTACTAGTGTCTCTTTAGTTTGGATTAATAGCTCCTGCAGATGTTTGAAATGCATTCACAGTACTACATAGAATGAGGTCTGGAAACATATTTTTCTTTCCACCATCCCCATACTCCCTTTTAAAACTTTGCTCTGTGCTGGTTTTGTTTATAGTTAAGGCTACGTTTTAGTCACGGGTATTTTTAGTAAAAGTCACGGACAGGTCACAGGCAGTAAACAAAAATTCATGGCCCATGACCTGTCCATGACTTTTACTGTATACCCCTGACTAAATCTTGGCGGGGAGGGCAGCTGGGTGATGATGAAGGGGGTATGGGTGCTGGTGATGAAGGGGGTATGGGCGGCGGCGCATGGCCCGGGACACCCGTTGATGCTGGGGGTGTGTGTGGGTGGGTGGTGGTGCATGGCTCGGGCCCCCCACTGGTGCTGGGAGGGGAGGGGGTTGGCGAGGCCAGCAGGCTCCACCTCCTGGCTCTGTGCCTCCTCCCCCCTCCTCCACAGCAGCAGAGTTTGGGTGTGGGAGGAGAGGGTTGGGGCACAGAACAGGGTGAGTCGGGCTCTGGGCGGCGACATCCCCCTTGCTCAGCTCCTAGGCAGAGGTATAGCCAGGCAGCTCTGCGTGCTACTTCCGCCCAGAGCACTGGTTTGCAGCTCCCATTGGCTGGGAACTGCGGCCAATGGGAGCGTGCTACTTCCGCCCAGAGCACTGGTTTGCAGCTCCCATCGGCTGGGAACTGCGGCCAATGGGAGCTGCAGGGGTGGTGCCTGCAGATGGAGGCAGTGTGCAGAGCTGCCTGGCCCCCACCGCCTAGGAACTGAGTGAGGGGATGTCGCTGCTTCTGGGGAGCCCCCCCCCAGGTAAGTGCTGCCCAGAGCCTGCCTCACCCCATCCCGTGCCCCAGTCCCCTGCTTCCTCCCACTCAAACTCTGCTGCTGCTGGGGGGGTGCAGTGGCCAGAGATTGCCCCAGCAGCGGCCAGTGCGACTGGCACAAGGGCTGCCTGAGCAGAAGTCATGGAGGTCACAGAATGTCACAGAATCCATGACCTCCGTGACAAACTGACAGTCTTATTTATAGTTAAGATCTTGTTTACTATCAGTAACTTGTAGAAAGTAGGCTTTAACTATTTCCTCTCCCACCCCCCACTTGTGTGCTTAAAAACTTTTTGGAACAACTCCACAATACAAGTCAGTGAAGGTCTGTTAAAACAGTCTTAGTACAGGTTACTATTTGGAAAAGGAAATTTAATTAGAGGAACAAACTCTGACAAGGAAGGAAATTTTGTTAAGGGTGCTATAGTAGCCTTAATTCAGTTCTATTGTTCTGTAACAATGCTGTTATGTATAGTCGTGTATTTGGTGTTTATCGTCAGCTGCAGCATGGAAGACTTGGAATTTCTGAACTTCAAATTTGGAAGGTAAATGAAGGAGAAACTCAAATATTTTATGTTTAAAATAAAAATAAAAAAATAAAATTCACTTTTAATCTTAGTCCTATAGATTGTATATTCTATTACTGATTAGGCGTATTTGTTTAAAATGTATTTAAACGAGATTGTCCAATCTCCATAGCTAATTTCACCTGGGATTATTAACTGAAAGACTGTTAAACATAATATAATTTATGCTTTATATTTACTTTTTGTATTTTAGTTAGCTTGGAGCATTTAAAATTCTATTTTGTCATAGCAAACATCTGTTCAGATTCACTGTCTGATTCTTGTGTACCATCACGTGGTTGGTTTTAGTTCTCAACAAAGCAATGTAATGTTTAAATTGCCCAAAACTTACTCATTTAACTTTAAAAACATCATGAAACATTGGTATTCTTACTAGGTTATAAAGCCCTATCTACATATTTTTAAAGTCTGTATTTTGTAATCTAAATAGGTGACAGTGTCACTGCTGTGAACAATTGGGGGTTAGGGGAGGGGAATCTCTGCGGATCCCCTCTAAAACTTGTAGTAGCTTGTACATTTTGTATCCTTCAAGAAGTAAATATTATTCTCTTGATACAGAAGTATTACAGACGAGCAAATATAGCCCAATTCTGCAGATTTTTTGCAGGTGCAAGCTAAGTGTGTATATTTTTTCAACAATTTTTTGTAACAGTGCCTGTCCTCTGAACTACTAGGCGGATTGCTGAAGTAAGGAATAAAAATTAAAATATTAACACCATATTAGAGGAAATTACTAGTGAGGATTTAATTGCCTCAAACAAATTTCTCAGGCACAAAATTGAACAAAATGGTAATGTAAAATGTGCTTCATTTTTCCTGTACCTTCTGTAATCCCTTTATTTTTGAAAATATTCTTTTGAATAGATGCTTTTTCCCTTCAACCCAGATTCTGCCTAATCCTTCAGTGAAGTCATAATTATATGTTTGTGGCATGAGTCTGTTGCCATGGAAATGAGTGTGATATAACAAATTCGGTGCTACAGCTTCACTGCAGCATCAAATAGGAAAAAGAGAGTTTAAACACTATTCTTTGATTATTTCCCCCTCCCCCCCCCCGACACTTTTGATAATTCTGGAAAATATTTTTATTTTATTTTAATTTATTCATGTTCTAGGTTCCTTTCCAAATGTTAAAAGTAAAACAACAAGTGAATGTCCTTAGTACAAAAATATTTTTCCACTCTGTGTTGGGTTTGGCTGCCCTGCTATGCGTCCTAAGCCTATATGCAACATATCAAGATCACAAATTGCCTTGTGAACAACAAAGAAACTTTTCATCCCTTCTGGCCTTAAAAATCAACGACTCTTTTCATAGATGATAATACTCCATAATCCGCTAACCAAAGTCCTTTAATTTAACCCTTAAAAAGATGGAGAAAATAAATTAGCCATGCACCATTCCCTGAAGGTCAACCAATCTGTGTTTTTTTGGACCATGGGTAGGAAACAAGTTCCAGAAGTTCTAGGATTTGGATCCAGGGGGTAATTATCTGTACAATATTTGCTTGTGCCTGGTAAATTAATTTTCCATTTGATTGTCAGGTAAATTTGTTGCATAATTACCAAATCTATTTGTGGATTTTTTTTTTACAGTGTCTTGTTCTTCAGTTCTGTAAATATAGATTGTAACACTATGACAAAGCTCTGGCAATATCCTTAATGCTGTAAACAAGTGGAAAATATTTACCCATATGGTTTTGCACAGGAATAATATCTTTTGTTTACAAGTGTCAAAGTCAGATTCAAGACTCACTGAATTTGTCAGACCACTCTGTTTATTAGCAAAGCGCTTTGCCAGTGCACCCAGATATATGTGAGCCTTCTGCAAAAGCTCAAGCTAACTTGTTTATACAGATAAGCCAAAGCCAATTTAACATAGGAGACAAAAGGAAGCAGAAACTGACAAATATACATACATATCTTATTTGCATACTAACGTTTACCAATCTCCTAGCTCAGCAGGAGCTCTAAGTTAATTAGTTTGAGGACCCATTGTCTCACACTCCTTAATGTTTCTCTTCCTGACAACTATATTTCAACAGACTCTTCGAGCAGCATTTCTTTAATGAATTATAATTTCAAAATAATTCATTCTACTTTTCACAATCCCTCCTTTTGGTCAAGCTACGCAATGACCAACAATGACTGGGTTCCACATATCAATTGTTCTTTATCTCTTTGTTCATCAGTGATATTTAAAATCATCAAATTAGCACTCTGGTTTGGGGCAGCTATCTGTGTAGCATGCTTGACACAATTTTGGATACAACAGGAAAGTAACCGAAAACATACAAAAATTATTAGAATTCCAAACAGGAGAGTTAGTGTTCCCTGAAACAACCAGTTTCCTATACCAGAGAAATTGAAAAGGTTACATAGCCACTTCCATAAAAACTTGGCTCTTCGTGGGGAAGATATGCGATTTGTTCTAAGTGGCTAGCACGATCTATTACCTCATTGGTGTTGTCTGGTATATACACACAGCAGTCTTTTCCAATGAGAGCACAAGTCCCTCCTTTTGCTGCCAGCACTATGTCCAATGTCTGACGGTTTTGGAGGGCCATCTGTCGGATTGCCCCTGTTTCTTTGGCCAGGGCTCTTAAACTTTCTCCGGTTTCATTTGCCATTATTTCAACTACTGCTTGTAACCTTAGGAGCCTTTTTGCATGGTGTATTACTCCCCCTAATGGTATTAAGGAACCGCCAATGGCCTCTTCCCAGGTTAAGGGGGTTATGTTATTTACATACCATTGGGCATTTGTTAAGTCCCTTCTTTTTTGCCTGAAATTGCGGAGGCGTTCTTGAGGGAAGGTTCCTAGCACTCGGAATTGTGGGAAGAGTCAGGCGGGATAACAGATTCCTGACCAATTAGCTGGTAGTATGGTATAAGCTCTGGTCCCACACACCCAGTGATGGCCTATTAAGGCCAGGAAGGGTCGGTTGCACCCATTTGTCATATAGGTGTTTGCAAAGGAGGAGTAGTATCCCCCAAAGGGTACAGGATAATTCTCCTTACGAGGAGTGGTGTTATTTGCATGACATTGAAAGATTGTATTGTTTTCACTAAGGTTACTGTATGGGGAACATGAGATTGATTTCTCTGTTTGATCCCAGGTTGAGAAAAAATTCATATCTCCATACCCGGCCCGCCACTTTTTAGTTTTGTTTGAATAATCCCATACACCATTGGCCACAATATGCTGAAGGCAATGGCTTTTACCCAGATCCAGCCCTGTCCCATTACACACCCAACACCAATGACCCTTTCCCTCCACCATACTTATCCATTTAGATGCATTTATTCCCACCACTTCCCAAGTGTCATTGCTGTTCCATATTTTGTTAAACGGACGAGGCCCTCCAGTGAGTTCTGGGGACTTGAGTGGGATAGCCAGGACAGGAACACCAGTTTGAGAGTGGGCTGGGATGTGGCTGCAGACCCAGCAATTAGAAATATTAAGGGTCTGAGCTATCCACACCTGCTGCTGGATAAAAGAATTGTCATCGTGGTCTCCCCAGACCTTAAGATACCAGCAGCCGAGGAACAGGCAGAGGCGCATGTTGGAGGCAAGGCTTTTCTGGTTCTGACAACCTCAACTGAGGGAACTGCAGTCACGGTTTTATGCCCACCAGGCAGTAGGCGCTAGGCTTGCTACTGCTTTTTTTTGTTCGTCGTCTGCTTCTGGCAACCCTTACGAGAGTGTAGATTGTAAGGTATTGCAGACTGTTCTTCTACATCTTCTTCTGGAGTCAAAATTGACTCTGCATTGTCCTGAGGTGATGATTGGTTCTCTGGGGATGGTGCCTTCTTACACTGTGAAGCATGTATCCACGCTGCGATGCCAGATAGTTTAACAGCTGTCTGTGTAGTAAGCAGTACCTGATGAGGACCCTTCCACCGGGGCGCCAAGGCATGCTTTCGATGAGGGCACCGTACGTACACCCAATCACCTGGGTCGAGGTTGTGGCAAGCGTCGGAGGTGGGTTCCGTGGGCCAAGCGGCTTGAACCTGTGAATGGAAGTGACTTACAGCTTGCATTAGTCCCTTGCAATACTGAAGGAGCGCACTGTGAGTCAAGTTCAAATCTGGAATGGGAGTAATGGTAGTCATAGCTCGCATAGGGCGTCCCATAACAATTTCAAGGGGACTTAATTTATGCCTTTGGGGTGGAGTGGATCTCATGTCCATAAGGGCTAATGGTAAGGCTACTGGCCAGCTTAATCCTGTAGAGTTACAAATTTTAGCAAGCTTATTCTTAAGTACACCATTTCGTCTTTCAACTGCACCTGCACTCTGTGGGTGGTAGGGACAGTGCAACAGGTGTTTGATATGCAATATACGGTCCAGGTGTTGAACAAGATGTCCAGTAAAATGTGTACCCCGATCACTGGACAGAGTAGCAGGAATTCCCTTGGCAGGCATAATATGATTTAACAAACATTTGGCAGCAGACAGTGAGTCAGCCTTGCGACAAGGAAAGGCTTCAGTCCAACCAGAGAATAAACATACCATAACCAATATAAATTCATACTGTTGACACTTAGGCATTTGTACAAAATCAAGTTGCCAATGCAAGAATGGTGCTTGAGGCAGGCCCCGGAACCCCTGGGCCACTTTTACAGGTTTACCAATATTATGACTTTGGCAAATGGTACAGGCTGCACAGTGGCGGGCTGCAAAAGAGCTAAAATGGGGGGCCCACCATCCTGTCTTAGTTACAGCAGAGGCCATCCCCTCCTTTCCGACATGCGAAACACCGTGTAGCAGGGCGGCCAGAGATGGGTAGAGTGAAAAGGGGCTACAAAGGTGCCAGTAGGCGAGCGCCAAAGAGAATCGGGATGTAGAGAGCAACCTTGGGCAACCCAGGATTCTTTCTCGGTTTCTGAGGCAGAGTCTTGGAGCAGGGTGAGGTCAGTGAGGGACGGCGGCGGTATAGAAACAGAAAGGGAACCTAGAAATGCATCTGGGGAAGGTTCTATGGCAGCAGCATGTTTAGCAGAGGCGTCAGCGAATGCATTACCCTTAGCAACGTCAATATCTGCCATTGAGTGGCCAGGGCACTTAACAATAGCTAGGGCAGACGGAAGTAAAACTGCATACAGGAGAGCAGCGATGTAGGGCCCATTTTTAATAGCGGTACCGGCAGAGGTAAGGAAACCCCGAGTTTGCCAGAGGGTACCAAAGTCATATACAACCCCAAAAGCGTAGCGGGAGCCAGTGTAAATGGTGGCGGAGCGTCCCTCCGCCAAAAAGCAGGCATGGGTGAGGGCAACTAATTCAGTGACTTGTGCTGAGGTTACAGAAGGTAAAGGCGCAGCTTCCAGGGTTTCAGAGAGTGAAACTACAGCGTATCCTGCAAGGAGACGACCATGGTCGTCTCGAAAACAGAAACCATCAGTAAATAAAACAAGGTCAGAGTTAGGGAGAGAGACATCAGAAAAGTCAGAGTGCGGGACGGTGACAGCAGAGACAGTTGCAAGGCAGTCATGGGGATCACCGTCAGTAGACAAAGGAAGGAGAGTGGCAGGGTTTAACTGAGAATAACACTTTATGGTGATATATGAAGCTGATAGTAGTAAAAGTTCATACCTGGTAAGGCGTAAGAGGAGAGGTGGCCTGTGTTACGTTGTAGCAGGAGAGTTTCTACAGAGTGAAGGACCAGGAGGGTAAGAGGAGAGCGGAGAACAAGGGAATCAGACATTTCGACTAGGCGCGCTGCAGCAGCCACAGCATGCAGGCGGGGGGTAAGCCTTGGGCAACAGGGTCTAAAGTGGCAGAGAAATAAGCCACTGGGCGGTTCTTTTCTCCGTGCATCTGAGTGAGAACTCCAAGTGCGCACCCAGATTGTTCGTGGCAGAAAAGGGTAAAAGGCTTAGAATAGTCAGGCAGCCCTAAGGCAGGGGCAGAAGCCAAACACTGTTTGAGGGAAACAAAGGCAGAATTGGCCTCAGGGGGCCACGGCATGGGGTCAGGCACAGAGAATCAAGTGAGTTCCTGGAGAGGTTTTGCAAGGGAGGCATATTGGGGAATCCACTGTCTGCAAAATCCAGCCATGCCTACAAAATTCCAGACATGGCGTGGGGAGCGGGGTTGGGGAAAGCTAAGGATAGCTTGGACACGGGTGGGAGAAAGTGCACGGGAACCCTGGGAGAGGAGAAAGCCAAGGTATGTGACAGAAGCTTGACAGAGTTGTAGTTTAGAGCGAGAAGCTTTGTGACCCTTATTTGGTAGGGCAGTAAGGAGCACTAAAGAGTCAGTTTCAGAGGCAGACAATGAAGGGGAACAGAGGAGTAGATCATCTACATATTGGACTAGTGTGGACCTGGACGGGAAAACAAGGTCAGCAAGGTCTCGGGCTAATGCTTGGGAAAAATATGACGGGCTTTCAGTATACCCCTGGGGCAGTGTGGTCCATGTGTACTGTTGCCCCTTGTAAGAAAAGGCAAATAGGAACTGGGAGTCAGGGTGACCCGGGACAGAAAAGAAAGCAGAGCACAAATCAACAGCAGTAAAATGAGTTGCATCTGGTGGGATAGAAGCCAGAATCATCGCTGGGTTAGGGACAACGGGAAAGGCAGGTATGACAATGCGGTTAATGGCCCGAAGATCCTGAACAAACCGCCACGATTTACCATCAGCTTTTCGAACTGGGAGGATAGGGGTGTTACAGGGGCTAGAGCAGGGGATAATAATGCCTTATTCCGCAGGGCGGTCATGACTGGAGCAATTCCAGCCTCTGCTTCGGGGTTTAAAGGGTATTGAGAGAGGCGAGGCAGAGGTTTAGAGGAATCAACAATAATGCAGACAGGGTCAGTATGTAAACGGCCCACTTCAGACAGGTGGGTTGGCCACAGAGAGGCTGGGACCTGTGAAATTAGGTGTTCAAGGGACGGAACCAATGGGCAGCAGGGGACTGGAGTGGAAAGGGGAGTTTCAGACAGCAGGGAGGCTACAGAATCACTGAGAGAGGACTGGGGGATTTGTAAGTAGACACCATCCGGGGAACAGTAGATGGTACAGCCAAGTTTACATAACAGGTCCCGACCCAAAAGGTTCACCGGAGTGGAATCCGAGAGGAAGAATGCATGGTCCACGGAAAGGGGACCAACCTGGACTGGTAGAGGTTTTGAAAGGGGATAAGGGATTGGGACTCCCGTAATGCCCACAGCGGATATGTTTTTTTTTCGGAGTGGGGAACCTCAGGCAGGTCGGCAGTATGAACTGCAGAGAGCGAAGCTCCCGTATCAACAAGGAAAGGGAGAGAAAGATCATTAATAGTCAAAACACATTCACCCATGGGAGTGAGAGGTAGTAAAGGAGCTAAAATTTCCTGAGGTTCCCTGGTGTTCCGTCATTGCTGTGGGACAAAGTAAGTCTGGGGACTGTTGGGCTGTGCCGACGGGGGTCTAGCTGGTTGTTTACAGAGCTACTAGGCCGGCGCGGACACTCGTTTTGCCAGTGTCCGGGTTGTTTACAGTAATTACAAACACCCCCAAAACCCGAAAATCCAGTTCCACGGCCCCTTCCGTGACCACGTCCCCCTCCCCGGTACTGTTTACCTTGCCCTGAATAATGCTGTATTTGCAGGGCCATTAGCTTTTGGGAAGATTGTTCCTCCTTTCCCTTTAGAGTGCGATGGCAGTGTTCTGCCACTGATTGCAATTTATCCATGGTTTCAGTTTCCCACCCAACACTTGTTCGCTTTAGCATACTGCCAATAGCAGGTAGGAGGCCATTAGCAAACGCATGAGCCAGGGCGCCCTTCCCATTTTCATTTGCTGTATACCAGAATGTTGCAGAAAAACATCAGTCAGTCGGGTGCGATAGTCACCCGGACTTTCTCCCTGTCGCTGTTTACAGCAATGTATGGCTGCCCAGTTTGTTTTTGGAGTCCATACTCGAGGGATGGCCTCATGTAGGTTTTTAGCTCAGTCTTTACACTTTTTCCAGTGTTCAGCGTCAGGACCGGTGTCTGGTAAAGTTGAATGGCGCTCACTGATGGGCCAATTGGCTGCTGTGAACCATTTTTCATGCTCGCTAGGGGTTACAAGTAGCTTGCACAGCTGCAGGAGGTCTGCCGCAGAGGGTTCATAGGTGTCGCACACTAACAAAAATTCCTCTGCAAATGTGGTAGGATTTTCCAGGGGCTTTGGAAAGCCTTTTACAATTGAAAGGAGCTCTGTACAAGTCCAGGGTTTATAGCTCCAAGTGGGACCCTCTTGTTGGCCCCCAGTATGCAGGATTCGGAGGGGAGCCTGGATAGGTTTAGAGCCAGAATGTAAGCGTTGGGCCCAATCAGTGTCCAGGCTATCTTCGTATGTATAGGGAAAAAAGGAGGAGTCAGGCAGACTGGAGGGTTTCAAGGGAACGGGGGTTGTTTTTTTTACGGGTCTGAGTGGTACCGGAGGAATGGGCCTGGGCGGTATTGGACGATCCGGACTGGTCTGAACTGGAGACCCCTGGGAGTTGTTATGACCGTCTATTGATCCGATGCAAGGATGCCAGGCCAATTAATGCATCTTCCTCATCGTCATCCCCAGAATTTAACAAGGGGTTTTCTTCGTCCTTTCCCACAATGAGATGGGAGTATGAGGGGGGATGGGATCGATCCTGATCTTCTCGGAGAACGGGATAAAGGGGAGCGCTTGGTCTGGCAGTGGGAGAGGAGGCTTCTAATAAAGCTTTTAACTTATCATTTGAATCCTTGAGAGAGGCAAGTTTTGATTCTGTCCACCTATGATTTGCCTCTTCCCACCACTGCATGAAACAGTCAACCTCTCCTTTTGCCAATGTAGTTTTAGGTTGGCCGAGTTTGTCTTTTAAGATGTCTACTCGGTTTTTGTCCCAAGATCCTAACAGTGGCCACTGAATTTTGGGATTCTCCTGAGTTAGCCTAGACCATTTTTCCAGAAATTTACAGGAGTCCGGACCCTTCCTAAAATACATAAAATGAGCCGGTGTTCCTTTAGGGAACTGTCCCGACTTAGACGTCTGGTTACCCATACAGGAGGACTTTACACACCAATCACACAAGAAGGAAAGTCGGGTTCGTCAGAGCAATGCCTGGTGCAACACACAAAAGGAGCCCACAGGCTACTGCCTCGATTGCCCTTGCTTTCACACCAAGGGTTTTACCCAAGGCTTGGTGCGGCTGCGACTGTGCAGATTTCACTCACTCAGACTGTGGGGACAGGAACCCTTTGGTCAGCCGATCCCGGGACGGAGACGGCGCCCAGACTCAAACACACCACAGGGAGGACGGATAGACACAGAGATGAGACAGTCCTCAGTCTGGACAAAACACAGAAATAATTACCTGACCAGATTCCTGTTGTCAGATCCTGGGATCCCTACCAGAACAGAGTGGGAACCAACAGGTTCGATGGCGTAGACTTCACTGTGGTCATGTACCCTTCCGTTCTGGTGGAGGACCGCTTGGGCCAAATGCCCAGGTGCCGGCTTGCCACGGCCGTCCTAAGAATGGTCAGGAGTCACACGGCCCCAGTGAAGATGGTTGCCATCTCGGTGGGACCTCCAAATTGTCAAAGTCAGATTCAAGACTCATTGAATTTGTCAGACCACTCTGTTTATTAGCAAAGCGCTTTGCCGATGCACCCAGATATATGTGAGCCTTCTGCAAAAGCTCAAGCTAACTTGTTTATACAGATAAGCCAAAGCCAATTTAACATAGGAGACGAAAGGAAGCAGAAACTGACAAATATACATACATATCTTATTTGCATACTAACGTTTACCAATCTCCTAGCTCAGCAGGAGCTCTAAGTTAATTAGTTTGAGGACCCATTGTCTCACACTCCTTAATGTTTCTCTTCCTGACAACTATATTTCAACAAACTCTTCGAGCAGCATTTCTTTAATGAATTATAATTTCAATATAATTCATTCTACTTTCACACAAGTTAAACTAGTTATGAGAATTAAAAAATTACACTCAGTGAATTGTCTTCCTGTCTCAGAATCTTATTAAATCACTTAAATTATTTCAGAAAAAGTGTTTGCAGTTCTTTACCATTAACATTAATAACTCATCTATATTAATACCCATGAAAATTCTTTTGTTATCTCTAAGTAATGAAATACCTCAGCCAGTGCCCTTCCAAAATAATATACACCAACTTTAATAATGTCTTCTATTACTCTGAAAGACTTGTTGGGTAGGATTCTTTCCCAGAAGTATTTAAAAAATAGATGTTTAGTTCTTTCCCTTCTCTTCGCTGTAATCTGTTTCAAAGATTGGGATTTGCCTCAAAACAGCATAGGAATGTTGATTTACAAGTTAAATTTTGATTTACTGCGTCCTCTGGGATTATTCAGATGTCAATTAAATATGAATTTGGAAAGCAGAGTCTGTGGTTTGTCTATTGGTGTAGGTAAATGAAATAAGAGTGAAGCTGTACCATCTCTGCTGGCATCTCCAACCTGTCAGCACAAACCTCTGTCTTTCATCTGTCTTTTAGAGACTGTATACAGCAATACCCATCCCTCTGAAGGTACCCTCGGCATTCCCTGCAACTTTCTTATTCCTAGGATATATCTCCCAAGATTCTACCTCCTTCCTATGCTCTCACAGGATCTTTACTGGTAACCTTGTGTGACAAATAGGGCAACTTAGAATCATAGAATATCAGGTTTGGAAGGGACCTCAGGAGGTCATCTAGTCCAACCCCCAGCTCAAAGCAGGACCAGTCCCCAATTTTTGCCCCAGATCCCAAACAGCCCCCTCAAGGATTGGCCTGGGTTTAGCAGGCCAATGCTCAAACCACTGAGCTATCCCTCCCCTCCCATCTTTTTATCATATTGTATTAAGTGTATGAATGGTTTATATGTCATTGTGGGCCAGGGATTGAATGTGTAACCTTTTGGTTAAAGAGATATCTCCCTATTAAGCATTTAGGTTACATATACACTCCATGGGGGGAGAAGGTTACCACAGCTCCTCCAGGAAGTGAAAACAGTAGGGGATGATTAAAACCAATTACTCAGGTTATAACACCTCTAGAGAGAAATTACTTCCTGGGGAGGCTTGCATATTCTTGGTCAAACTGCATTCTCCAGAGATCAAGAGACAAAGAAAGGACTTTTGGATAAATAGCCTGAGCTTAAATTGACTTGGAGCCTTTGGTCAGGTTCCTGATCTAAAGGCTGATATGGACTTGTAACCACCAGGAAAACCCAGTTGTGGGGTTGGAAGGACTGACCTGTATCAGAGCCCTATGCTGGAGTTGAGTGTGACCTCTGGTAATCTTTTTAGAGAAGCTGGTAGGCCTACCAAAGTCTGTTGGCCTCAAAGATTACTGTACTTGGCTTGCCTCCAGCATACCCTAACAGGCCCTCCAGGTGCTTGACCTTTCTTCTGGGAACATACGAATTACTGTATCAAATTAGACCAGTGATCCATCTGTGTCCCAATAGACAATTGTGGAACAAGTAGCCCATAAAGAAAGTTTCCTCCTAGTCCCATCAATTGGTGGCTGGTTTATGTATTTGAAGTGTGAGTGTTTATAATCTAATTTATTATTTTAAGTTCTATAAAATGTAACTGTTGGTTATTTTATTTACATAAATGTCTAATACTGTTTTAAAGCCAACTAAGCTCTTGCTGTCAATTATATTTTATGGGAGTGTGTTCCATTGGTTAGTATATAATATGTTTTAAAAATTAAAAAAAAAAGGGTTTTCTTTAATCGGTTTTAAATTTGTTTCCTTTTCAGTTTGATTGGCTATCCCCTTTTTCATGTATTCTGAGAGAGGGTAAATAAGAGCATTTGATTTAACTTCTATATACCATTCATCATTTTGCATACTTATATAATATCCCTTATTCTTTTTCTCTCTCAACTAAATAGCGTCAAACTTTTCTATACCTCTTCCTGTGGAAATCTTTTCACGTCTCTAACTACTTGCTTTGTCAATCTCGTCTCCTTCTCCTTCCATGTATGTGTCTAGGTGTGAAAAGCTAGTGTGTTTGTGTGCGCAAAAGTACAGTTTACTGTTTATATGGTCCCATCCAATCCTTAAATATGGCGGTGTTATAGCAAGGGCCCTCAGAAAACCATGTTTTCACGGAATGTGTGGAAAATGTGACATTAGCCCAACACTGTGATTTTCCCGACAGAAGGGAGGAGGAAGCCGGTATCCGCACGTGGAAGTCTCATGCTTGGTACGGCTCATAGCACACGGTAGTGTCATGTCAGAGTAGCAGTTCTAAGCAGCAGCGGCACTGCCTCACATAAAACTCGTCACAAAGTCCCCCCTCGACCCCGCAAATGCTTTGATTTACTCTGGTGACTGCAGAGTGTTTTCCTTTTCTCTCTTCCTTTCTCCCACTCAGTGCCCATCTGTCTGCCCACCAAGCTGGATCATATACTGCAGCCTTGGGAGCCCATTTTGTACAAGGCAGTGCTGCCACCACTTGGAACATGAGGAGCTGTGGCTTCAGCAGGGGGGTGGAAGTGCTTGCTGGTTGCTGAGTCCTCAGCCAAAGTGGTGCTGATTTTTCCACTGAGCATGATACTGATGCACATGGATGCCTGCTTTCGCCTACCTGCTGTTGGAAAAATCGCAGCAGCTTGGGGGCGATTTGGTGGCCAATGTGCAATTCAACCTCTCCACTGAAGTAGTTGCTGCTCATGTTCCAAGTACCTCGCCTAAAGCTGACCACAAAGTCCACAGCAGTGAGCCAGCGTAGCAGGTGGGCAGGCACGGAGTGGGAGAACAGGAGCGACGGAGGAAAGAGTAGGAAGCCACCATATTAAATTGCAGCAGTTTGGGAGGAAAATGGGGGCAGGAGAGCTTGGCGGCCAGTTTTATGCATAGGAATGCAGCGGTGACCTTTTGCTGACTGCATTCTGTGCATATCCTGTGGAAACTGATATTTTACCGCTCACACTGCTGCACATTTTTAAAACGTAATCTGCAATTTTTTTTAGGGCCCTAGTCATAACCATACTTCCCATAGTGAAGGATGAATTTTATAACTTCAGGTTTTAAATTATACAACGAATTTAACAGTAGTTAATTGTAGAGCAATAATCACAAATTAAAATTTGATATGTACAAACATTTTTAAATTCATTGTATAAGAAATTGATAATTTTGTACTAGTGCGACCATAAAATAATGCAAATAATGCTGTAAGGAAGTGAGTATTCAAGTGAAGTTAGGACTGTACATTCTGCAAAAGATGAACGGCATAAAAATCGACTTCTTGACATTGGCAACGCTAGATTTGATGACTTGAGGCTCACAGTATAGAGAGAGAACTAGAGATAGCAAAGGTTTTATGATTTGTGCTTCCATGGGCATGAGAAGCAGAGCCAGTATATAATTCATCTGCGGATGCTCTTTGTACTCCTACTCACTAGCTTCTCATGCCTTTCTAAAGGTTGTGAATGGAGCAGTATTGTAAACACTGAACATATTAGTTTATTCAGGTAGCCCAGAAATTCAGCATTTGGCTAAATTACTGTTATAGATCTGAGGAATGTTTTATGCTGAGGTTATGCTGTCAGCTTCTCTTCCATAGTGAGTCTGTGTTGACAGTGTAATTGTTGGAAGCTGATAATCTCAAACAAATACACCATGACTAGTCAGCATTTAGTAAAATTCCATAGTTACCTGCAGTGCAAAACTTCCAACTAGCACTTACTTAGAATTTGGAGCCTTATTTTGAAGGCAGTTCTTGGCAACTCAAGAATTTATTAGATAAATTATAATACATGGATGTTGGTGCAGTGGAGAGTCTGTGTACAAGTCTGATACTTTCAGTGGGAGAAGTATACATTCTATGTATGACTGGTCTGTCCGTAGACATGCTATATTTTAACATGAAAATGTTTTATCATACCAGTCAAATGCTAATTACTTCTTAAACTGCTAAAAATTTCAACTGTGTAAAGCTAAATATAAATCATGTATAGTTATAAATAGTGACCTTTCAATGTATTGTGCTATTTGTGCTGTCTGTACAGTAAATTGTTTAGTGTGTAAGAGATAGCATGCTCCCGAAGTGATAAAGGTTTCAGGATTTAGAAACACCAGGTGTCTGTGAGTCACAAAGCTGCACTTGTTTAGAAGCCAGCAAAAGCTATCCTTGTAATGAAAAAGAAAACACTTCTGGAGCAAAAGAGCTAATTAGCAATTTTTGGGGGTAATTGTTAAAGTAAAGTGTACTGATTTAAGTCATCTTTCATTTTGATAATAAGAAAAAGGGCAGTTATTAGCTTTTAAATATTGGCCTGAAAAATGGAACAGTGGAGTCTATCTCATTACAGTCTATAAAATGACAAATTGTATTTAATATACTTTCTGCCTAACACACATTTAACTTTTTCTAAATGCAGGGAAACAGATAATTTCTTGGAAGTTGATCTGCTTTTTCCACTGAATCTGGCAGATGATTTCTAGAAACCTACAAAGTAGTGTGTATTTAAAAAAAAAAAAACCCTGAAAAATGCATTTAAAAATATTTCTGTACGAATGCTATCTGTGCAGGCCACTCCTTGGTCTTAGTTTCCTAGCCTGGGAAAGGTGGAACTCTCCATGCACTTCAGGATTCCAGTCTCCAGTCCTTTGTTGAATTTGCCTTGGCATTTTGGCACTGTTCCCTCAGTGCTTTTTGACACTGTTGTATCAGTGTTAGCATTTTACCTTGGAGTTTCATTGTGATTGTTGTTGTCTTCATTTGAAACTTCTTGCTTTGAATTACTTATATATTTCCAGGTCTTTATGGCATACTGGCCAGATTCCAGGAGTATGGAACAAGCATGCAACAAGCATGGAGCTTCTGGCATAGAGTGCCATCTCATAGATACAGTGGGAGCCTCTGCATCAAATTTGCTGAGTGACATACTGACATGCTGCTGGCAGAAAGGGCTGCTGGAGTCCTTGCATCCAGTTCCAACCATCTGCTGATGTATCCAAAACTCCTTGCTGGGAGCACCAATGGAGTTCCTATGTTGAGCTCTGGTCACTGACATATCCTGGGTGTGTGCATAAAGCACAGATGGGAGGCCCTGTATTAATCTCTGGCTGCTCGCAGGTGCACCCTAGTTCAGCCATTGCATCTGGACTGCAAGTGCAGAGCACCAATGGGGAAACTGAGCAGTAGATCAGTTTTGATGTTTTAAGTATTTAGTAATCCTTAGCAATCTCAACATTGACAAAATGCTGTTGCATTTAGGTCATCTCTTGCCTGAAGAGCCATTTGCATTTGTATATGAAGAGCTTAACCTTGATTCTGATGTCCTCGGCAGCCTCTGTGACAATTATCTTTTTATTGAACCCCAGATACATTAGTGGAACAGTTGAAATTGATGCTTTAATGAGTGAAGCAGCTAGCCTACGGAGTGATGGCTTCTGCTTAGTAACAGCAGATCTGATGCTTAGTATGTTTCTGCAGTGGTCCAAAACCACTCCTTTATGAGGATGAGGGGTATTCTTACTCAGAGGATTTGGTTTTTTTCATACAGGTCCTACGCCTCTTCATACTAGAAACCAACAGTACTGAACAACTTACAGACCTATGGTGGCCTGAAGGGTGATCCTACTTCAAACAAGTAATCAGGCCAAATGGTTCTTGACATTCTTACTTGCTATGTGCCTAAGCAGAGGGAAAACGTTATCATGCAGACCAAATCTTGCCCTGTTTCCAGTCTTCTTCTGGCATCCCACAGGAGATCATATTTGCAAGGCATAACTTCCCTGTCCTCTGTGAAGAGGCTCAGATACGTCTTTCTACCAGTACTTATGGTAGCAAAGGCAAACCTCAAGAGATTAAAAATACAAGCATTCAAATAGGACCCACATTGTAATGGGATCTTATTAATTGGCCAAGAGTTCTTATTTTTTCATCAGTCTAAAAATCTGCTCTTGGATAATCACTGAAAACGAGGGCATCTTTCTCCATTCCAACCAAGGAATCCTCTTCCTGACAAATGTGGCTTCTGAAGAATAAGGCTTTGCAGGCCTGGTGTGTCTGAGCAGATGGTCTGATTTTCCTGACTTATCAGAGATCCCCACTGGAGGGAACACAGTATCAAACAGAAAAGTATCAAACAGAAAAGGTTTGTAACTGAGCTCCCTTTGTCCTCACATATGTACTACTTCCTTTGTTATCGCTGTCTAACTCAAAGTCTACCTTAACTTCTCCTAGGTCTATTTGACAAATATTTTGCACGTTCAGGGACTACACTCAAGCAGACTAGTATCTTTACAACCTCTCTTCAGATACTTAGGAGGCCTGATGCTTTTCAACCTCCAGCCATACATTCCCTTGTGTCTGAGGTCTTCTTTGGATCTTGAGTAAAATAGTGAAAGCTTTTCCTGAGCCACGTTATCAGACAAATGTCAGGTTTTCTTTCATTTAAGTTCACTTCCCTGCTAGCAGTGAATGGCTCATAGTGGTATTGTGCTTATAAACTTAGGCTGTGTCTACACTGCCACTTTCAGCACTAAAACTTTAGTTGTTCAGGGGTGTGAAAAAACACCCCTGAGTGACAAAAGTTTTAGCACTGAAAAGCGCCAGTATGGACAGCACTTTATCACTGGGAGCCGGGCTCCCAGCGATAAAGCTACTACCACTCGTTCGGGGTGGGGTTTTTTTATCGTCGGGAGAACTCTCCCGGTGATAAAGCATGTCTACACTGCCCACATCACAGCATAGACATACCCTTTGTGCCTATTTCTGTACATACCAGCTTTTTCAGAATAAGGTGGGGCTACAAAATCTTTCAACATCTCTTCTCCAGATGGGGATGGGCTCCCACCTTTGCCTGTTATCATGCCATCTTTCGCACATCCACATGTCCAATCCTGTGAAACCTCAATTCACAAATTCAGTGGGAAAGGTTGCTGATAAAGGTCACTAGAGGTGGATATTGGCTTTTAGGCAGTCCACCCAAATTTCTGGTTTTGTTTGAGATCCATGTGCTGCTGTTACTGCATTGTATTCAGCTATGACTGAGCTAGAGCTCTGGGACCCTCCAACCCGAACCTGGAAGTCTACACAGCAGTGAAACAGACCACAGCCTGAGCCAGAGTGGAGTGGTGTGGGCCAGCTGCAGGTTTTTCTTTGCTATGTAGACATACCTGAGTGTCATTCTTTTTGTAAACTGAAATTTAAAATCATTCTACAATAAAAGAAATAAAGGGTTTTTTTTCCTTTTCCCTTCTTTTCTTCTGTGCAAATCAGCAACTTTATAGGTTCTTCCTTCTATGGTATTCCTGAAACCATTCCAGAGAATTTAAATTTCTGTAGTCAAAAGGAGAAGACTTTGTTTGCTTACATGATACACTACTTTGATAAAATAAAATCAAATCTCTGTGCGTAATATATCTGACCACTTCTATTTAGATATAAATTATGAATAAATGTGCTCATACAGAATATTTTTTACAACTGTAAGTATTTATTGTCCTTCTCCTTTAGGTTTACAGCTGTTGTGTGTATGGATGTACTCTGAAAAATCCATTAATTACTGTTTTTGTTTATCTGTTTATATTTTAGGCGCGGCGGAAGGAGGTTTTTATCCAGGAACGGTATGGGAGGTTTAATCTTAGTGACCCATTTCTGGCTCTGCAGAGAGACTATGAGGCAGGTGCTGGTGGTAAAGAAAAGAAGTCCATCTGTACCAACCCCCTCTCCATTTTAGAAGCTGTCATGTCTCACTGCAGAAAAATGCAAGAGAGAATGTCAGCTCAATTGGCTGCTGCTGAAAACAGACAAAAGA
This sequence comes from Chelonia mydas, assembly GCF_015237465.2. NCBI lineage: Eukaryota > Metazoa > Chordata > Testudines > Cheloniidae > Chelonia > Chelonia mydas. Next base: position 302,342,454 of record NC_057849.1, on the reverse strand, counting down.
AGGTATCACAGCTACTAACTTTTTAAGATTATTATCCACTTTAGTATTGTACAAACACTAATTGCTGATGGTATTTTATGTGCAGATTGCTGTTCCGTGAATTAAGGATTGCGTATGAATGAAATAAGGTTTAACTCTTACAAACCCATGAACTATTTATCTCTGCAGTACTAGCTGTGCTGGGTTAAAGGAAAGTACCACATTTGAACAGATCTGTTGTTTTGTTTTTTTTTTAAATCCAACCCTGTTTCAGCCTAAAATAGCTGCTTTTACATAATTTCTGCTTTAACTAAACAGCATAAAGTACAGATATCATTTATTGATGTGTGAAATGAGGACAGAGTAACTATAAACCAAGCAGCTCTGTTTTTAATACATTAGTAAATAAATTTCTATTTTAAAAACAAAGCGTATTTCTGATCCTTTAAAACATTAGGAATACAGAGAGAATTCTTTTGGAACTAACATAACAAAAAAGGATTGCTGTCATACTCAAAAAGAATTCTTTCCCATTTTGAAATTGTGTTGTTGATGTGCAACGCAGGGTACATATCCACTGTTATAAAAGACCTGTGGCTGACCCAGGTCAGCTTACTTGGGGTTATGGGGTTCGGGCTGTGGGGCTATAAGACTGCAGTGTAAGTGTTTGGGCTCGGGCTGGAGCCCATTCCTTGGGACCCTTCTCCCACAGGGCCTCAGAACCCAGGCTCCAGCCCGTATACACTGCAGATTTTTAGCCCTACAACCTGAGCCAACTGACCTGGGCCAGCTTTGGGACTTATTGCCGTGTAGGCATACCCTCTGACAGAATTTTCTGCTCCAGTGTCTCTGCTTTGTGTATGAAGGAACATCTGATAAACCATTCTTAATAAATTCTGTATGCTACCGTAAAAATCAAGGGCATGTCTAAGCTATATCATAGCTCTTAACAGTTTCCTTTTCTGAGGTTACTGGTGCATTAGATTCCAAGCTTGTCCACGAAGTTTTCTAGATCATCTTCCATTAATATCACAGTTTTTTTTCTTCAAATTCTATTCTCCAGCATAATTTACATTTGGCTCTCCATTAGTTTCTCGTTAGGAAAACGATTGCTAGAAATGAGAAATGTAGTACCACATTTTAATGAATAATAATTGCATAAGAGATGTTTTTATCTCAAAAAGTTATGGAGTGAAAGGGTCTGGAACTGCAGTACTCTTCTCTGTGAATTCCTTTGAATAAATTAGGCCAGGTCTTCACTAGAAATTTGTGCTGGTTATAGTAAAGTTGGGTAAGGTGTGTATTGGGTTAGGGGTTTTTTTGGCCATTTTTTTATACTAGCAAAAACCCTGGTGTAGACACATTTATACCAGCATAAAGGTACTTTTCCCTATATTGTTTATTTTACTTTGGGGACTGGTATAAGCTATATTGGAAAAAGCACTCTTTTCTGACAGAATAAACTGTGTCTGCGTTAGGTATAACTAAGCATGCAAACCTGTTCTAGTGTATTTAGACTATATGTTCTTCTATAGACTATGCCACTATATAAATCCATGGTACACCTATACCCTGAATACTACATGCAGTTCTTCAAGTAGATGCAGCAATGTATTTCGTATAGGTGTGCATGTGACCAGCGGATCAGAGCCAGAGAACTTTGCCTAGCAGTTCCTGAAGGGGCAGCGCTCGCATCTTGTGGCCATAGCCCCTCCCCTGGCTATATGAGGTGGCACCGCCCCCTGCCCCCGTTCCTTTTCACTGCCTGAGGCTGGAGTCAGAGCTCTGTGTGGTTTTCACCTCACAGTCCATTCTCACTGGCTGAGAGTTCTCTTTGTATACAGTTATATAGTTAGTACCCTTCTTAGTGTTAGTTTTAGTTAGGACCAGTTATGGACCAGTATATAGGCAGTCTGGCCTAGCAGTCAGAGCAGGATTCAGGTCTAGTGGGTGGAGCAGGATTCAGGTCTAGGTTGGGGAGCTAAGTCAAGGGTGAGCACCAGAGTCAACTGCCAGTTAGCAGAGCCAGGGGTCAAGGAAGAGAGAGAACCAGGAGTTAGAGCTGAAGTCAGATGCCAGAGCCAAGAGTCAAGCCAGAGTCAGGGTCAGAAGTCAGAGGCTGGGATTGAAGCCAGCACTGGTCACTGAGGATTAGCAGCGATTCATAGGGACGGGGAGAGGCAAGGATCAAGCACGGAGCAGGAGCAGTATGGGAACAGGAGTGAAGGTGGGAGTAAGGCAGGATCCATAAGGAGAGCAGGAACAGGGTTGGGTGCAGGAGGCAGGCACAAGCAGGGCCCAATGCAGCCACAACAGGAAACCACCTTGTTGCTCAGGCAAATTTCTTATTCTTCCTCCTAGCTTAAATAGCATAGTTATACCAATCGGTGGAGCTGGGTGATCCTGCAGTCAGAGTTCCCATGGGTTGTGCCTTGGCTGGGGCTATAGCTTCTCAGCCCACCTGATTTCAGTAGCCATTGGGTAGAGCCAGGATGTGGTAGCCTGCTGCAGTGACTTAGGCTTGCGTTCAAGACTCGGGACATTACAGGACCCTGGTGGTGACCTGACCTGGGTTCAAACGCTGTCCATCATGGGGTGGGGGAGATCTCCACTTGAGGTGCTTGCTCTGTTTGGGTGAGGGTCACACCAAAGAGCAGTGTTCAATTTCCAATATTTCACAACATGGACTCAGGTGTCTAGAGACCTTTGTTTGAAGCAGCACTTCCTCGAACAGGCCATGGGACCTGTTTCAGCACTGAGGCCCACATTGGATTGGACGTTGTCCTTGGGCTCAGTGAGTGATGGAACCCCGATCTGGGGCTGGTGTCTCCCCTTGAGTGTGCTGAGGAAGAAGTCTCAGAAGACCAATCAGGACCACTCCAAGTCTTGTGGAGACTCCTCTTCTTCCACTAAGAAGAGTACATACAAACTGGCACCGTGCTATTGCCGGCATGTGGAATGGATCAGTCCTTCAAACTGCTCCCCAATACCATGTAAGGATGTGCGGGAGCCTGTATTGTTGACTATGGTTCTGATCTGGATGTGTCTGTTGAGTCTGGTACTGAGGACCTTGATATCGGCACCGGCTGTCTGCATGCCGGCAGTGTGCAAAGTGGCAAAGGATCTACTCTGCCTATTGGTTTTGGGCTCCCCTCTAGTCCAGGACTTTGCCAGGATTATGGCATCCGCTGTCTTGTTGGCACCATCTGGGAATGTCACTGAACCTTTGGGTCTCTTAGCATCATAGCCTGATCTTTCCCTGCCACAGACTGCTGAGTTGAGGCCGGCACTGGGCATGGCACCAGTGCGCTTCTTGGAATCAATGTTGCTTTGGCGGCAGTCCCTGTCTTCCACCTCAGCCCCGTAAGCTGCACCAGCACTGCGGCTGACTTCAGTACTGACACTGCTCCCAGCATGGGAGGCAACTATAGTGTATTTGGTGCCAGCCATGCCACTTCCATTGTTAGCACCAGTATCTCTCCCCTCTTGAGTGGCTGATGAGTTGGGCTGGCTGTTTGCACCCTTTGCACCCCTGGCCCCACCCTTGTCCTCAGAGACCCAGGGTTCCTTGGGATCCAGGTTGGGGTTTTCCTCTTGCTCTCCATCGCCTGATCTGCATAGAGTACTGTTTTCAGAACAGCACTGATACCAAGATTGCAATCTTCCCATAATATGGATGGGACACCTGGCCTAGAGCCTTCTGGTCACCAGTGTCACTAATGTCCTGTCCTTATCCCCAGGGACCTCTATGAAATCTGTGGGAGGTTCTTTCATCTTGGAGGTTGCACTCCAGTGGCTGCAACCGATGATCTGTCACAAACTCAGGCATTGGATGAGAATCTATGGTGTCTGCTGGAGTAACGCGTCCTGGGTTCAACAAGTCAGGGGCAGGACCCATCCCCTGGCACAGTTAGCTGCTTCTTCATCATCTTGTGATGGTGTGTTGGTGTCCGGTTCTTCTTCCCCCTCAGTGCATGATGACTTCAGGGCCTATCAGGACCTTTTGCAGTACGTGGCTGCTACTTTGGGCATCCAGGTGGAGTTCTTGTAGGAGAATACTCAAAAGTTGCTGAATATTCTCCAGCTGCCTGTTCCAAGGAGGTGGCCCTCCCTATTAATGATGCACTTCTAGAGGCTGCAAAGTTTCTTTGGAGTACACTGGCTTCAGTGCCGCCTGTGGCAAAGCCTTCAGAGAAACACTGTTTTATTTCTATACAGGATTTTTATTCCCATTTGGACCATAATTCCCAGGGAGGAATTCAGAGCCTTTGTAGCTGAGGGCTGTCTGGTGGCCAAGATATCTTTGCATTCAGCTTTGGACGTGGCTGATGGATCGGCCAGAATTATGGCCTCAACGATAACCCTGAGGGCTGCAAAATTCTGGCATTGCACCCGACATACAGCAGACTATTGAGAACCTGCCCTTCAATGGTCAGGTGCTTTTTTTTTTCCAGAAAAGATGACTGATAAAACTCTCTGCATTCATTTAAAGACCCTTCAGCCACCTTGCGCTTGCTGGGAATATGTACTCCAGTAATGCAGAGACGCCATTACAGCGCACTGCAGCAGGAGCTGCAGTACTGCCTGTAGCATCGCTGTGGGCAGTCCTTCCCTCCTCTAAGGCAGCATGACAGTTTCTTTCCACTCCTCTCCCCTTCCCTCTTCAAGGACCCTTCTCATGAGATGCTTCTCCTCAACCAAGTTCCCAGCTAGCATTCAGACTGATAGAGGAAGTTCCTCCGTAGCACTGGGGTCAAGGCTTTTATTTCCAGTAATTTTGGTTCCCAATCAAAGGAGGAGTGAGGCCCATTCTTGATCTCAGCAACTTCAACAAATACATCAGATATGTGAGATTATAGATGGTCACTCTGTCAACTATTCTCCCCATGTTAAATTACAATGACTGTTTTGCTGCCTTGGATCTTCAGGATGCCTATTTTCATCTGGCTCGCTTGTTTTCTAGACCCCCTTTATGGTCATTCATGCCACCACCGCACATGACAGTGGAATCTGTTTGACAGTGGAATATCTTGTCACTGACCCAACCAACTGTTCACCACGTTTTCATCTGCCAATGCACCTGTTGTCATCTTTGAACCGGTTTTGAACAGAACAGGGCAACTGTGTGGACAGTCTCTTTAAATGGGGCTTTTCTAATGACCTGCAACACAGCTACCATCAACTTCAGACTATGTCACGTCATTGTCGAGTGCCCTCTGACTTATTTCGATGGTGGGCTACTGGCATTCCACCTGCCTCATGATGATGTCATTAAATGGCTGGGCACATTGTGCATACGCCGGTGATGTGGCGATTGTCCTGAGCCACAGAAGATTTCTCTGGTTTGTCATGGTGAACCATCATTATCAGTACACCATAGTCCCCTTTGGTCTGTCCTCTGCCCCTGGATTTTCACCAAATGTATGATTGTAGTGACAATCTGAGGATATCTCAGGAAGAGGGATATCCCTGTCTTCCCATACCTGGACAATTGGTTGCTGAGGAGCAGGTCCAGAGAAGAAGTTCTTTCTTATATGTCACATGATGCTTATGTGATCGACTGAGCTTCATCTTAGACAGTGGGAAGTCAACGCTGGTCCCGACTCAGAAAATTGAGTTCACTTGGGTCCTAATAGATTGTACGAGTTTGAAAGTTTTTTTGCCAACTGACCGTTTTCACTCCATTCGCCACCTTTGTCTGGATTTGTAGTCTCACCCTTCCCTCACGGTTTTTATGTGCCTAAGGCTGTTGGGTCACATGGAAGCATGCATACAGGTGATCCAATTTGCCAGGATGCATCTTCGCCCTCTTCAAAAGCGTCTCAGGTCAATTTATCGTTCAGTCGTTCACCCCTTGGACAAACTGGTTTGGTGCCCTCCGCTAATCCTGTACTCCTTGTAGTGGTGGACAGTGTTCCCTTCACTCAGTCCCCACCAACCAGGACTGTTATCACCGATGCCTGCCTAATGGACTGAGGAGCGCATTTGGGGTTGCTGAAAGTTCAGAGTCTGTGGTGAGACCAGGAAGCTTCGTTGCATATCAACATTCTGGAGCTTCAGGAAATCAGGCTCTGATGATTCTGCATCAAGGAGAGCATTACTCTGATAGCCGATCATTTGGCTGGGGTCCAGAGTCAACTTGTGGATCATCTCAGCAAGAATTTTTCCCTGGATCATGAGTGATCTCTGAAGCCAAGTGTTCTGCAATTCCTCTTTGCAGGATGGGGTATCCCAACAATCAGCCTGTTTGTCATGAGGGACAACAGGAAATGCCATATGTTTTTCTCCCAGAGGAGTCTCAGTCTGAGCTCTCTGACTGTTGCCATCCAACTCAGCTGGCAATCAGCACTCCTGTATGTTTTTCCTCTGATCCTGATCATCCGCAGGTCATCCTCAGACTGAAAGTGTCCGAGGCAATGTTGGTTCTCTGACCTTCTTGCATTATCAATTTGGCCTCCCAAATGCCGCCTTCTTCATCCCAGCCTCCTGACTCAGACTTATGGTCAGACTTGGCATCCCGAATTCAGCTCCCTGCATCTCACTGTGTGGCTGCTCCATTAAATGAGGAGGAAGAGTGATGTTTGCAGGCTGTCAGACAGATTCTATTCAATAGTAGAAAGCCCTCTACCAGAATGGCTGGTTCGGCCAAATGGAAGTATTTTTTATGTAGTTGTTGGTCCCTGGAGTTCAACTGAAACTGCCTTGTATGCAAGACATCTTGGAGTACTTGTTACTTCTTCAGTCATCGGGCATTGCACTTAGCTTGTTGAGGGTGAATCTGGTGGCAATTTTGGCATTTCATCTGCCCCTCCATGGAACATAGGTGTTTTCCAATGGCGTGGCAGGAATGTTCTTAGCAGCTCTGATGGGACCTCCATTCAAGCCTCAGGCATCTTCCCTTTTTACTCTTTTGTGTCAAAAAACTGCATTCAAGGTGGCAATAACATCTGCAAGGAGTGTGTGTGTGTCACAGGCTTTGATGGCAGATATAGAAGGGTACAGCTTGCTCAGAAAGGACAGTCAGGGGAAAAGGGTGTTTCCTTATTTATTAAAAATGTATACATTTGGATTGAGGTTGAGATGGAAATAAGAGACAGACCTGTTGAAAGTCTCTGGGTAAGGATAAAAGGGGTAAAAAGCCAGGGTGATGTCATGGTAGGGGTCTACTACAGACCACCAAACCAGGAAGAAGACATGGATGATCCTTTTTTTAAACCACTAACAAAATCATTGAAAGTATAGGACTTGGTGGTGATGGGGGACTTCAATTACCCAGACATCTGTTGGGGAAAATAATACAGTATGGCACAGATTATCCAACAAGAATGTATTGGAGACTATTTTTTATTTCAGAAGTGGAGTCATGGAATGGACTGTCTTAGCAATTGGCTGAACAAGAAGTAGGACTGAGTAGACTTGTAGGCTCTAAAGTTTTACATTGTTTTGTTTTTGAGTGCAATTGAGTGTAACAAAAATCTACATTTGTAAATTGCACTTTCAGGATGAAGAGATTGCACTACAGTACTTGTATGAAGAGAATTGAAAAATACTATTTCTTTCATCATTTTCACAGTGCAAATATTTGTAATGAAAAATAATATAGAGTAAGCACTGTACAATTTGTATTCTTGTTGTAATTGAAATTAATATATTTGAAAATGTAGAAAAACATCCAAAAATATTTAATAAATTTCAGTTGGTATTCTGTTAACAGTGTGATTAAAACTGAGATTAATCGTGATTAATTTAATTTTGTTTTAGTTAATCGCATGAGTTAACTGTGATTAATTGACAGCCATAGTATAATTCTATATGTAGGTATGTATTTGTCTTAAAACTTTATTGTAGGTAGCATGCGGGGCAGTATGTTTAACCCAGGTTACTAATCATATCCATTCTAAAGGATCTCATGCATTTGTCAAGCTGAGATTTTTCTTGTGTGCTCTAAGCCAGAGAACAATTTTGTTTTTCAAAAAGCTTTAGCTAACATAATGCAGGTACCTTTGAGGACAAAGAAAGTGGGAGAAATACACTTTTTTGCCATTATAAAAATCTTCTTCTACTTTTTTTGCCAGATTTATTGCCTCATTGGTTTTGAAATTCCAAATAGCAGATGAAAAAAGAAAAGGAGTACTAGTGGCACCTTAGAGACTAACAAATTTATTAGAGCATAAGCTTTCGTGAGCTAGAGCTCAGTTCATCGGATGCATACAGTGGAAAATATAGTGGGGAGATTTTATGTACACAGAGAACATGAAACAATGGGTGTTACCATACAGACTGTAACAAGAGTGATCAGGAAAGGTGAGCTATTACCAGCAGGAAAGCCGGGGTGGGGGAGGAAACTTTTGTAGTGATAATCAAGGTGGGCCATTTCCAGCACTTTACAAGAACAGTAGGAGGGGAAATAAACAAGGGGAAATAGTTTTACTTTGTGTAATGACACATCCACTCTCAGTCTTTATTCAAGCCTAAGTTAATTGTATCCAGTTTGCAAATTAATTCCAATTCAGCAGTCTCTCGTTGGGAGTCTGTTTTTGAAGTTTTTTTGTTGAAGAATTGCCATTTTTAGGTCTGCAATCGAGTGACCAAAGAGATTGAAGTGTTCTCCGGCTGGTTTTTGAATGTTATAATTCTTGACGTCTGATTTGTGTCCATTTATTCTTTTACGTAGAGACTGTCCAGTTTGGCCAATGTACATGGCAGAGGGGCATTGCTGGCACATGATGGCATATATCACATTGGTAGATGCGCAGGTGAATGAGCCTCTGATAGTGTGGTTGATGTGATTAGGCCCTATGATGGTGTCCCCTGAATAGATATGTGGACACAGTTGGCAACGGGCTTTGTTGCAAGGATAGGTTCCTGGGTTAGTGTTTTTGTTGTGTGGTGTGTGGCTGCTGGTGAGTATTTGCTTCAGGTTGGGGGGCTGTCCGTAAGCAAGGACTGGCCTGTCTCCCAAGATCTGTGAGAGTGATGGGTCATCCTTCAGGATAGGTTGTAGATCCTTGATGATGCGATGGAGAGGTTTTAGTTGGGGGCTGAACGCTAGTAGCGTTCTGTTATTTTTTTTGTTGGGCCTGTCCTGTAGTAGGTGACTTCTGGGTACTCTTCTGGCTCTGTCAATCTGTTTCTTCACTTCAGCAGATGGGTATTATAGTTGTAAGAACGCTTGATAGAGATCTTGTAGGTGTTTGTCTATGTCTGAGGAGTTGGAGCAAATACGGAGGTATCATAGAGCTTTGCTGTAGACAATGGATCATGTGGTGTGGTCTGGATGAAAGCTGGAGGCATGTAGGTAAGTATAGTGGTCAGTAGGTTTCCGGTATAGGGTGGTGTTTATGTGACCATCGCTTATTAGCACCGTAGTGTCCAGGAAGTGGATCTCTTGTCTGGACTGGACCAGGCTGAGGTTGATGGTGGGTTGGAAATTGTTGAAATCATGGTGGAATTCCTCAAGAGCTTCTTTTCCACGGGTCCAGATGATGAAGATGTCATCAATGTAGTGCAAGTAGAGTAGGGGCATTAGGGGACAAGAGCTGAGGAAGCGTTGTTCTAAGTCAGCCATAAATACTGTGGGGCCATGAGGGTACCCATAGCAGTGCCACTGATTTGAAGGTATACATTGTCCCCAAATGTGAAATAGTTATGGGTGAGGACAAAGTCACAAAGTTCAGCCACCAGGTTTGCCGTGACATTATCGGGGATACTGTTCCTGACAGCTTGTAGTCCGTCTTTGTGTGGAATGTTGGTGTAGAGGGCTTCTACATCCATAGTGGCTAGGATGGTATTTTCAGGAAAGTCACCGATGGATTGTAGTTTCCTCAGGAAGTCAGTGGTGTCTCGAAGATAGCTGGGAGTGCTGGTAGCGTAGGGCCTGAGGAGGCAGTCTGCATAGCCAGACAGTCCTGCTGTCAGGGTGCCAATGCCTGAGATGATGGGGCGTCCAGGATTTCCAGGTTTATGGATCTTGGGTAGCAGATAGAATACCCCTGGTCGGAGTTCTAGGGGTGTGTCTGTGCGGATTTGTTCTTGTGCTTTTTCAAGGAGTTTCTTGAGCAGATGGTGTAGTTTCTTTTGGTAACCCTCAGTGGGATCAGAGGGTAATGGTTTGTAGAAAGTGGTGTTGGAGAGCTGCCTAGCAGCCGCTTGTTCATATTCCGACCTATTCATGATGACGACAGCACCTCCTTTGTCAGCCTTTTTGATTATGATGTCAGAGTTGTTTCTGAGGCTGTGGATGGCATTGTGTTCTGCGCGGCTGAGGTTATGGGGCAAGTGATGTTGTTTTTCCACAATTTCATCTGCTGGGAATGTTAATGAAATTATTCTTTGAGGTGCCCTTTAAACTTACTTGATTCATTGTTCTGTATAAAAGTTTGTTGGGGGGGATCTTTAAGTGTATCTCCCAGTTCTCCCTCAATGTCATAATGCAGAGGTGGAGCTCAACTGAATATGCGGTCAGCTGGCATTAGTATGATTTTAAAGATATATCTTCACAGGGAAAAGGATTAGAGAGTGATCTATTACTTCTGTTAACAAGGGGCTTGACAGTCCTGATCCAGCTCATTAACGCTGTTCCCGCAAAGAAGATGACAAACCTTTCAGATACAAGCCTTATATAAAGATATTTTACAATAGAACGAGGGAAGAAAATGGTCTTTGGCTTTTGAAGAGTGGAGTCCTTTCAGCCAAGAACAATATTTGGAAGCAGGATGAAAGCAACCATTTTTGAAACTTGGATGAGAGCATTCCGGGGCTGCAAGCTGAGAACTAATTTTAGCTTGATGTGTCAGATAATAGACGCTGCTAGTTGACAGCTCAGTGTAATTAGATCAGTTGCATGAGACTTGAAACCAAACTTTCTTCTTTATTTACATATGCTTTGCCAAGTCATTATGATAAACATGCTTCATTTCAGCATTTTGGTTCCTATGCATAACAGTCTGATGTATTGCAGTATTAGCTGAGTAAAACTTTCTTGGTTCTTGGTGATTCTACAGTTTGAATGTTGATGAGGACAATGTTGCATGCTTCAGCTTATTCACAAGTTAGTTATCTATGAATTCATTGTATAAAAGCTATTATTTAAGGGATGGCTGTTTTCCTTTTTCCCTAGATATTAATTTGATCTGTGAGCTCTGGAGTGCCTATTTAAAGGTTCTGAGTTACTAGCAACTTGAGCTATATTAGATTATTATCTCTGTCTGTAACAACTTGAAAATAAGTTAGTTTTATTTCAGTTAACGTACAAAACCAACTTCCCTCCCAACATGCAGTAATGCTCAGTGTAATCTATTGTCTTCAGTTGGGTTAACGTAATATGGGTAGTCTGCAGAGGACTGAGACACTTTCTTATTGTAAAATAATCTACAGTGTCAGACTCTGTCATATGTACCTTTTTCCATGACTTTTTTCAGTCACTCTAGCAACATTAGTACAGCTGTTGCTGGAGAGGTTTGCACATAAAGGTGCTAATTCCTAAGTGGTAAAATTGAAATGGAATGACTTTTGCTGGACAAGGAGCATGATTTTCTGCCTGTGGTTGACTGTAACTGAAGTCTCAGGGACAGTCCTAATTGCAATCTGATAAATCACAGTAAATTAATATTTGCTGGTATACTCTCATTGACAAATGCTGCTGCTACTCTTCACTTAGCAGTGCCTTTGGATTTCCTATTATCCTTTTTATACTGCTATTGAATACTGTCTTGTTAATGAAGAGCAAACTAGTTTGGGCCAATGGAGGTGGGCAGGATGGGTTGTGTGATGCTGGGTGTTGCTGTTAAATCATCATAGGGCTCCTGTCACTAGTAAATCTAGAGCTTTAATTTTAGCCACTGCAGTCTGAGGACCTCTTTTGATATGGGAGATCAAAATGAAACTTGTAATGTAGGAGCTTGGTTAGTCATAATGTCTTTGTTTTAACTTGACCATCCTCATGATGATCAGGCACACCAATAAAATTTTACTGTATGTAAAACATCTACCACAGTTGTTAACATCTAGGGTGATAAGACGTCCCAATACTGGGGGCTTTGTTTTTATATAGGAATTTTAAGTATTTTAAGTATATTGCTGCTATTACCACCCCCACCTCCACTCCATCCCAATTTTTCACACTTATTATCTGGTCACCCTATCAACATCACATACACGCACTCTCCCTGCATACACTTTTTGCCCTCTTTCCTCCTCCCAACAAAGCAGAGGAAAAATTTTCAAGCAAGAGAACACTAATTATAATGTTGGGGAGTTGAGACAGCCTTATCATTTTACCAGCATTTCGTGAAGATTATCTCTCCAAAAGATTTACCTAACCTTCCTTCCCTTTTCAGAGTTCTCTGTTGTGTATCTGAACTGGACTTACCAAATGGGTAAAATGTAGCCTCCAAAAATGAGCGACAGCAAGTGGAATCAAACTTCTGACCTGCAGTCCTTTTCCCTGTTCTGTTCCCCTCCTGATGTGATGCAAGTTTCGTTTCCACTAAATATTAGATAATAGTAGAGGACTAACTGAACAACCCTAAGAAAAATTGTATTTATTACCTTTGAAACAAAATAGAGGCTAGTGAGAGAGAGCGAGAGAGAGAGAGCGAGCACACATGTAGGAATAAGGAAAACATTTCAGAAGCTGTTCAAGAAACTGTCAGTCTTCTACTGGAGGAGGACCTGGGATACCATTGGGTAACAGCAGGCTCCCTCAAAAAGTCATCATACTGTAATGACTTTCTTTTGATAGCAACCAAGGCCAAAACCCACTGACTTAAAGATGAAATGCTCCATATCCCATTACCAATCCTCTGGGCCATCTGTTTCCCCAGACTACAGTTTACATGAAATATATTCACTGTACAGTATCTTCTTACAACTCTGAAATGAGTGTCATTTATCATCTAGTTTAACATAAAATCCTTCCTACCTCTGTAGTAATCAGAAGTGCTGAAGTGAAGCAGTTATTCCAAGTGAGCTCATTTTAAGTATATTGCTGTTTGCTCTGACCCTCTATAGATCAGCTCTTAATCCATCTGTGCAGCAAACTGTTAATTGCTGGAAAGTGAAAAATTCTAGTAAGATGGAAGCAGGAAACAACTTTCTTACTGAAATCAGAGTGAAGCTTGCAAGTTTGCAAGCACTAGACTTTTAGTTGCCTGTAAATATTTTCCCAGAGTTGGTAAAAATATTAAACAAGTAAATGCACTTCAAAAGTGTAGTGGTTCTTGATCTTTCTGCACATGTACAGTAGGTAAGGTTAACCTCTTAATTTGTGGTGGTTATGGTGGGGTGAGAGGGAGAGACTTTCAGGCTGCATAGTAAGATCATAGGGTCAAGTTAAAGAAATTGTAAGGGTATTTGGAGAATGCAGAATTTTTTATTTTTTTTAGCAAGTCATTCAGATAAACAGCATAGGAAGAGGATGCTGCAGCATGGGAAGTGCTAGTTAGCAATTTTTGTTTGACATGTATATGAGGCTGATAGGGAAATACTGAAGTGGTTTAGGTTGTAGTGCCATCAGTAGAGCTAGGTGATGTTTTTTCAGTGAATAGTAAATTTGCTATATTTGCTATATTTATATGGGCAACGGGATGGATCACTTGATGATTATCTGTTCTGTTCATTCCCTCTGGAGCACTTGGCATTGGCCACTGTCTGAAGACAGGATACTGGGCTAGACGGACCTTTCGTCTAACCCAGTACGGCCGTTTTTATGTTATTTTTTAAAAAAGGCAAAAAAGGGTGAAAACCATATGAAAATGAAACAAAATGAAAAATCACAAAATTTTGTTTTGGATAACACAACACCCCGGAAATTAAACACAATCCTCTTACATTTAGTTTTGCTTTGGTTTTTTCGGTTTGCGTGTTTTTTGAAACTGAAATGATTTTCCCCCCTCATTCGTTTGAGTGAGTAACTGAAGAAATCAGTTTTGGTTTCAAATAAAATTTTTTCTGGATTTTTTTGGTTTAGTCCGCAAATATTCTAACATTTTGTACCTCAACTTTCATGTAATGGTAGAATACTGGAATTTGCTTAGGTAATACAGCATGTTTTTTAAAAGGTTGAAAGAACAGTGTCATGTTAAAAAACATACCAAGTTGAAAAGCTGTATTTTGTATGTTAATGAGAATTTACCTATACATTTTTATTTCAGTTGGAAATGGAAAAGTCTCAGTTACAGATGCTTGAGCTGGAGCATAAGAAGTTGTCTGCTCGTCTTGAAGAAGAACGTGGCAAGAATAAACATGTAGTATTGATGCTAGTGAAAGAATGTAAACAGTTGTCTGGGAAAATTGTAGAGGAAGCCCAGAAACTGGAAGAAATAATGTCAAAATTTGAAGAAGAAAAAAAAAAAGCTAATGAACTGGAGGACTCTCTTGCAGCTGAGAAACAAAGGAGTACACAAATGGAAGCTCAAATGGAAAAACAGCTCTCTGAGCTTGACACAGAAAGGGAGCAACTGCGTGCCAAACTTAACAGAGAGGAAGCACATACCAGTGACCTCAAAGAAGAGAGCGAGAAAATGAGAAAAATGATTGAGCAGTTAAAAAAGGAAAATGACTGTAAACCAAACCTTTCTCTCACTTGTAGAAATAAAGATAAGGGTTTTGTTTCTGTATCTGTTGGAACAGAAGTCCCAGCTTTAAGAACTATTGCTTGTCAGACAGATACAACGCTGACAGACATTAGCACTGAAAATGTTAGGAAGCTGCCTTTGACTGTGCCTGTAAAACCTTCGGCAGTGAACTCTTTGGTTTCTGGCAGTACAAAAACGAATGTATCCTCCAATGCAGCATTTGTGAAACCAGTCATTGATAGGCACTCTTCCTGTAGTGAACTGATTGTCCCATCCACAACTCCTGTTCTGACTCCAAGTCAAAACAGAATTGAGGAAAATGGGCCAAGTACTGGCTCATCACCAGATATAACAAATAACACTTCCCCCTTTCCAAGTAATGCTGCCGTCTCCGTTTCTCCAGCATCAAGTGTTGCATCTCAGAACTACCCACTAGCTTCATCTGTGCACAGTTTACAGTCACAGTCTGCGAACACTACTGTGCATCCAGGCATAAATCCTCGAGTCCAAGCAGCTAGATTTAGATTTCAAGCTAATGCTAATGATCAAGACCAAAATGGAAACACTACTCAAAGCCCTCCGTCAAGGGATGTGTCTCCCACTAGTCGTGACAACCTAGTTGCCAAACAGCTAGCTCGGAATACTGTCACCCAAGTCCTTTCAAGATTTACAAGTCCTCAAGCTGGTGCTACTTTGCGGCCTGGAATGTCACATTCAGTGGAAGTTGGCACCTATCCCCCAGTCGGTAGAATGGGTTTAAAGACTCCCAATGTATCAAGAATTGACAGAGGAAATCCTCCACCTATTCCTCCAAAAAAGCCAGGGCTTTCGCAAACTCCTTCACCACCACACCCACAGCTTAAAGTTATTATGGATAGTAGTCGATCCTCTAATATAGGTGTAAAATTTGACAGCAAAACCATGATTTCACCTCCTTCCAGTTCACCACAAGGAATCAGGGTAATAAATGAGGAAATTATTTCTAAGTCCTCACCTCAGCTGCCACCAAAACCAACTATAGATATATCTATGGCATCTGCAGGCTGTGCCATACCAGCCATGGCCACATCTCAGGTGGGTGCCTGGCCTTCCCAATCCCCTGGACTGAACCAACCTGCATGTTCAGAAAGTTCCTTTATCATTCCCACCACCATTGCCTGTAGCTCCTCCATAAATCCTGTTAGTGCTTCATCCTGTAGACCATGTGATTCAGACAGCCTACTGGCAACAGCATCAGGTAAAGGGATTGATATACTTCAAACTATCTCCCTCTAAGAATGTTCTCTGTCTTTTTCTCTGGGTCTATGTCATTTGCTTTATTTATCTTTTACAGTTTATCCCTAAACTGGTTTATCTTTTTTTAAAGTGGAAATTTACATGTATATTATTTTTTCCAAGTTTCAGGGGTATGGGAATTTATCTTACTTCATAATTATTTTGTTTTTAACAATGATCATAAGTCAGTTTCCTTTTAAGGAAGCCTTCATTTTAGTGTATCCTTAATAAGAGAATGAAAATTGATGTTTTGAGCAGATTGGCCATTCTGAGCTGATGTTCTGAGAAAATTCTGGAGTAATGATGTACTCCAGAAAAGGGAGATTCCTTAATAATACTTTTGGCTTTCTGTAAGCGTGAGGATATTAGAGCTCTACAAACATGAATTAATTTTTAAAATTGCCTATGTATAGTCTCTCTGATGGTATGTACTCCTCCAATGCCACTGAGTTTTGTGAACCTTCTAGAAAACAGTGCCTATCTGGAGCCATTTGATCTCCTTCTCCTGGCACCAAATAATTTTATGACCGCTTATAAAAGAGCAGTGCAATCCTAACCACCTTTCTTCACACCTGGAGAAATTCACATTTAAGCAGTATGTTTGGTGTCCTGCTGTATTTCTGGAGTGTGTGATGCATGCACCTGCTGTTGAATTTCTCTGAGAAAGAGGCTTACTCCCTACCTCGCTAACCAATGCTTAGCATGGAGGACCTTTACATCTTAGCAGCTCCAGATTTTCCTCATGATGAAGGCCTTATGAATCAGGGCCGTGATCCACCTTTGGATCAACTGCTGAATCAGTCATCATCTTTGTTTCCAAATATTCCCTTGTTGGAAAAGGTCAGCACAAGAATAGCAAGTATTAGCCCCTTTCTAGGGCATGACTGCACAGGGAGAGAGGACCTCTCCAAAAATGAAGTCAGTCAATGCTGGGACCCTGTAAATTGGGGGTAGTCAATAGGCAAACCGCAGGCCAAATCTGGACTACCAGATGCTTTTGAAAGGACCCTGAAATCTTTTTATTTACTACTTATTATTGTCATCATTATTATTTTTTATTATTTTTTCTGGAGTCTGGACCTTGACTATACCTTGACCAAGAAATTTGGACCTTGACAAAAAAAAATGGACTCTCCCTACTGTAGGCACAGGAACTTTCATTAGCACTGATGAGCACTTAGATGGTTCAGAGGTTTTGGTGCTGTCAGTCTCGGTCCTGGAAGACTCCTCCAGCCCTTTCTATGCTTCAGTCCCTGAGGATGTCTCCTCCTTTGTGAGATGATGTGAGTCCCTAACGCTGCTAGTATGCTTCTCTCCCAGGAACAACTACTCTTTACCAATGGGATCCGGTAGCAATGCCCCTCTCTAATCCAGGGCGTTAGACTAAATATCCTGTCTCAGACAACAGTTCTAAGGACTGCCTAGGTTAGTCCTTGTGCCATCTGGTATGGGCTTCAGGGTTCACCCAGACATTCAGGACCTCCCATTCTGCATCCAATTGTATGAGGCATTTCTGTAGTTTCTTGGAATAACACCTGTCAATTTTCCTTCCCTAGTCATCCTTTTAACTCTTGGGCTATGAGAGCATACTCGGAGGGAGCACCTTCTCTTCCCCATCTACACTTTGGTGGTCAAGAGACCGCAAAATATCAGGTCATAAACTCACCACTCCCCACTCTTCCATATCTGCTAAGAGTGAGCGAGCTGCAGGATTTAACATTGGGCATTTGCTTCACTATATTTCATGGAGACAAAACTGTCCTGCATCCTAATCCCATGTTGTTACCAATAGCTGTGTTTGAGTGCCACTCAAATCAGATGATAAATCAGGATTTTGCAGACCTCATTTGAATCCAGGGGCAGTTAGACTTCATACTGTAGAAACTTGAGTTTTTATTTGATAAGACAAAATCATTAAGGAAATTAACTACAATCTATGTAGTTTTTACAGTGACAGTAGGACAGAAGCCATTTTTGTATAAATTCTATCAGCTCTACATATGGAGAGCTGTTTTACACGTTAACTAGGTCAGTGGTTCTCAAAGTCGGTCCGCCACTTGTTTAGGGAAAGCCCCTGGTGGGCCGGACCAGTTTGTTTACCTGCTGCGTCTGCAGGTTCTGCCAGTCGCCGCTCCCACTGGCTGCGGTTCGCCGCCCCAGGCCAGTGGGGGCTGCGGGAAGCGGCACGGACCAAGGGACGTGCTGGCCGCCCTTCCCACAGCCCCCATTGGCCTGGAGCGGTGAACTGTGGCCAGTGGGAGCCACGATCGGCCAAACCTGCGGACGTGGCAGGTAAACAAACCAGTCTGGCCCGCCAGGGGCTTTCCCTGAACAGCGGCGGACCGGCTTTGAGAATCACTGAACTAGGTGATGGTACATCAAGCTGTCCGGATCACTCTATTGTGACTAAGGCAGTTTTGATGCCATACCTTCATAATGCATAGAAATCTGTCAGTCTGCTACATGGTATTCTTAACCTGTGTCTTGAGAGCACTTTTCAGTCAATGTGGCATCTAGATATGATCTTTGCTTTGTTGTATTGCTTGTCAAACTCCTATATGTGGGAATATACAGAGGTAATTCTCAAAGAAGAAAGGTTATTCATCACAAACCGTTTGTGTCCTTTTCCCCTTGTAATTCAAATTCTATAGTTTAGGACTTTGAGGTTTAGTGGAGGGAGCTGACGGAGTTTGGACCACTTGCTCTGAAAGTTTGGTGCGGTCAGAGGGCTCTTGTGTGACTGTAACTGGGACTGCTTTCTACAAGATTTCTAAAGCTCAGTGGTAATGGGAACATATCCCATAAATTGGAATGTGCAGAAGTAGGTAAATACTAATAACTCTGATTTATAGACCTAGAAACTGAGTCAGAGAGAAGAAAAGTGACTTGCCTGTGATCCCCCAGCAAAACATTGCAGTGACAGAATTTGTCGAAGCCCCTTGCTTTAGACTTTTAACCATACTTCCCCTTGTGTGTGTTTTGTTCCTTAAATGTGGGGCTTGATAAGGAATTTAATCTGCCTTCATGTATTTTTGGGATATGCTAAGAGAACTAAGCTTTTATGTGCAGGATGATGTACAAACATGAAAGATCTGGTCCCTGCTTTGAAGTAGCTTATGCTTAGTAAAGGCAAAACAGACAGATAGTAGTTAGTTTGGTACATGGGGATAGATTTAAATAACACCTTTTTATGTACAATATATGGTTAGTAACCACCTGACAGTCTCTTTGTAAACCCGTCCCCCTGATTTACCATCTTCGTTTATTTTGCCTTTTTAGAGGTTGAACTCTTGGAGGCAAAGATTGTTTTCTAGAGTTTGTACAGCACCTATCGTGTTATAGGCACTACTGGAAACAAACAATAGTATTTAGGTTTCCAAACTCTCTCAATGGCCACAGATTCAGTTATTAAAAATAACATTCAACTTAATTTAAACCTTATTTGTTTAATCTTTGCACAGAATGTTTAATATTTTAATTTGTATCAACAAGATTTAACTGTCATTTAAAAATTAGTGTGCTGAAATGTTGTTTGTATTTTATTGTATAGTAAGTCCTGGTGAAAATCAGTCAGAATTTATTAGTGTTCAAAAACATAGTAAGCCGGATTGGTTAATATATTTCAAAGATTTTTAGAGTCAGATTGAAATCTGATGTTTCTTGGCAGGTCAGTAAATCCATGACTTAATTTCCTTTTAATGTGAAGTCAGGAGGAGTGTAAGAAAGCCTAATCACTGAATTTTTTCTTTCATTAATGGCAAATCGGTTCACCTGCTTAGATCAGTTTCTTTACAGTGCAGCATTTACTTTAAGAACACTGGAATAGTATCACTTTCTGTGGTGGAGTATTTTGGTTCTAAAGAAGAACGAACACTGTGATATAGAATAAAAGGAGATTACAAGTTGCATCAGTAATATGTCCTTTTATATCAACATGACAATACCTACAGCTTTAAATACAGCCGAGAAAAGAAACCCACCTTTTGTCATGTATGTTGAACAAGGTGTATGTGAAAAAGTGAAAATATACTCCTAGTGTTTCCAGTTTGTTTTGATTCCTAAATATCCATGGATTTGACTTCCTAGAGAAATAAGTGTTTAAAACTGAAATGATTATAGTGAATTGGATTTCCATACCCCTGGAATTTCTTCTTTCTTTTTCTTCTTAGTTTTGTGTTTCTCTTCAATTTGAGTATGTATTTATTCAGTTCATTCCAATATTGATTGATTTTTCCTTTGTATGTGATTGGCTTAGAAGGTAAATAGGATATGAGGAGAGATTGATCTCGGCTTTGAAATTAACCATCTCCACATTCTGAAGCTGATGCCAGAAGCTGTTTTTCTATCCCTCTGCCCTTCGTCACTGTATGTCCTGCAAGCTGTCACAGATGCTTCACTTTTGCATATGAAACCATATACCTTACTGATATTTCCTAACCCTATTATACGGTATCCTGGATGCATACAAATCTGTTGTTCTGCTTTGCAGAAGTTGATAACAGAAGTTAAAATTTGCATTTATGTGATTACTTGGTTTGTGCAGTAGAAGCTTTTCATCCATTCTTAATCTAGCACAATGAGTTTCATAACTGGAATGCAACAGTATATTTGCCCTTTCGAGAAGCTGAAAATGAGAATAGAGGTATCAGATGTCCGTTTACAGTAATGCACAATGAGCATTCTTTCTCTGATATTCTTATTAATGATGCTGAAAAATCTTGTGCTACTTTTCAACAAAAGCAGAAATCTCAGAAATGTTGTTAATGTTCAAAATGGCTTGGCATAGTGAACCTTATGTGTTCAGTAAAGTGTTAAGCCCCCTACTCACCCTACCTCCCAGTGTCCAAAAATCATTCCAGCACAAACAAGACTAATTCCTAAAATGGAAAAGCAAGTTCAGACAAAGAGGATTAACATCTAAGGAGATGCTGATACACTAGATATATCCACAGGAAGCAGTATTAAAAACACAAGTGAAATACAATAAAGTCAGATAATACCATTTATTAGTTCAAACAAAATTTCTACCTACAGTAATGGTTTAAACACAGGCTTACAAGATGATACAAGGCAGAAACAATGGAAAGAAAAACAGCTTTCATAATTGTATTTTATTTTTCTTTCCATTATTCCTCAGTCACTTTTGTACCTTGTAAGAATAAATGTTCACAAACTTCTGAACTGCTACTTTATATGTACACTATTTCTAACTTCTCAAAAGGTGTAGTTTGGTTTATATTTTTGTTAGTAAAGAAAAAATAGTTCTTGAGGATTTTTCTGTAATCTAAAAAGCACAAGGTATAGAATTTATGAGAAGTAATTTAAATTGTATTAATCCTATTTTGTAAACCTCTAGATTCTCTTTCGTAGCCTGTTTTGAAAAATAAGAGTAAAACTATCGATTTTATCTTCATACAACTTCAAAGTTGGCCTTCAATTTGAAGTAGTATACCATGTAACTTCAAATGATTGATATGGCTGCTGATATATATGGTAGTCGTTTTTTATAGTTGCTTATAAAATTTATAAAAATTTATAAAATGAGTAATAAGTTAATTTATCTTTCTGAAAGTACTGCAAATAAATGTTATGCGGGCTCTCTGTACTACAGTAGTAAAATTTATTTTATTATGAAATTATCAAGCTAAAAGTACCTTATTTTGAAAACAATTCTAAAAGAACCCCAATTAATTATTTTTGTTAGTTTGAGCTGGGAACTGACTATGTACTTTGTTATATTATCAGATTTCAGTATCATATTGGAGGGTGTTTGTGCACATACAAGCGCTGCAAATAGAGTAATCCATTAAAAAATGAAAAATGGTGTGAATTCTCATTTTCAAAGGGTAAAGTGTGTGTACACACACACACACAAATATATTAACATTTATATTTTTCAATCCTTTTTCCTATTTTCTTTTGCAGTCTTTTGATCAAGGAAGAGTACACAAAGTCTTCCATACTATATGCAACAGACTGCATGCATTTAACAAACTCTCTTCTAAAGCTGCTAAGTAATAATATGTGGAATGTCTAACAAGATAACTCCTAAGATTTCTAAAGCTCTGTTTTGTAGATTGCCGTTTTCATTGGATGACTTGAAAACTTTTATCAGTAATTTTGATGTAACTAGCTACTTATTCTACATTGGCTCTTCTCTCAAAATAAAATAGAAATCACACTACTGCTGAGTAAAATGAACATATATATTAAGGCAAAGTTCAACAACAAATATGTTTATTACAGGGCTTCTGCAAATCTTTATGTTGAACTGTCCCCTTGTTAATTCTTTATTTTTAAAGTACAACTGAAGCACTTTGAACCAATTTTTCTATCTTATTTTGCTATGATACTCTTTCAGGTTTAAATATTATTATATATTAGGTTAAGATTTTGAAGAAAAATCAAGTTTGTAGATGAAAGTAAAAAGTACCTACTTATATGAAAATATATCTGTTTTTTTTATTTTTATGATTTTGAATGATTTTAAATTTAGCTACAATTAAACTAAAACCAGAATTGTATAAGATTTTTATTAGTTTTTGAACTTAAGGTAGTAATGTCAGAAATTTTGGACTGTGGAAGTTGTTTGTGATGTTCCCAAAGTGTTTATTTGTGTTAACCCATGATGATAGAATCCTATTAATTTGAGTTAACAATGAACATAACTTCTTACCACTGTGTGTCATTTTAATTATCTTTTGATGTAGGGAAAAAAATAGCATTACAAGACTCATGCTAAACCATAACAGACCCTATAGTGTTGATTAACCTGTTTAGGTTTTCTTTTATATATTTGAATAGCTCAGAAATAATGCACAGCCTTAATTTATTCATGTGTCTTCCCTCTAACATCTATCGCTTTAACTCGCAGGCTGGTCTCCCTCCCTAACCCCTTTGTTAACGAGTGGTGGTCCTGTCCTCCTGGGTGGCAGGCCCACCCTTCTTCACCAAACTGCTGCCCAGGGAAATGTCACTTTATTGTCAATGCTGCTTAATGAAGAAGGATTGGACATTAATTATTTCTGTGAAGATGGTTATTCTGCCTTGTATTCTGCTGCTATGAATGGACATACAGGTAAGGGGTTCACAGTTTTGGTAAACCATATACATAAAGTAATGGAAGCATTAACAATTTGAAAATAAAGCCCACTTTGTGCCTGATCCAAAACCGGTTTGAAGTCAAAGAAAAGACTTCTGTTGACTTCCATGAGCTTCTGATCAGATGTTTTAGCAGTAAGAATGTCCGTAGATGATAAATTTGAGCAAGATATCGGTTGGCATACACTTACATTTGAAGTCTGTTGTCAGTGATTTTCTGTGGAAGAGATCATGGATTCCATTATTAGTATGAAATTAGAGATGAGAGATTTTTTTTAAAAAAAAGGAGTACTTGTAGCACCTTAGAGACTAACAAATTTATTTGAGCATAAGCTTACAGCTCACTTCATCTGATGCAAAAAGTGATTTTATCTAAGCAAGTTAAAACGAAGTGGTGTCGTTCATTCAAATGAATTTGAACATGCATTATGCATAGGTAGTACTTATGCTTGAAATGTATGTTGGTAGGAAAGTAAAATGCTCTATCTAAAATTACTTTCATTTGAAACAAAGTAGCCCTAATTTCCTCTACATAACAGATAACTGATGTGAGCGTTAGTAAATTCATGATGTATTTGTTAACTTCTGTTTCTATTAAATTTAAAAAAAAGAGTTCTAGAAAAGTTCAAGTGCCTGAAGCCTTTCAGCGGTATGCTGTCTTGCACCATTTTCTAATCTGATCCAACCAAGTGTCAAATATATTAGAAATGAACAAAATATTTCATTGATACAAACCAGGAACAATATTTTTAAAAATAGCTGATACAAGTGTACCACACTTGCCTTTTCACGAGCACTTTCTCTCTAAAAATTGGAAGATACAAACTAAATCTGAATCAGTATTGATATAAAATTCTGCTTGGTATAGACACTGCAAACCCTATATTTTTCCTCTTTGAGACATCACAGTTGAAATCCTGTCTCCACTGGAGTCAATGGAAGTTTTGCAATTGACTTCAGTAAAGCTAAGATTTTACCCCAGGAGAGGTGATGTAGTATAGTGGGTTTGATTTATAGTCACTGTTTTTAATATTGTGGGTTTAGATCTATTAAGTTTAGGTTGGATATTAGGAAAAACTTTTTCACTAGGAGGGTGGTGAAACACTGGAATGCGTTACCTAGGGAGGTGGTGGAATCTCCTTCCTTAGATATTTTTAAGGTCAAGCTTGACAAAGGCCTGGCTGGGATGATTTAGTTGAGGATTGGTCCTGCTTTGAGCAGGGGATTGGACTAGATGACCTCCTGAGGTCCCTTCCAACTCTGAAATTCTAACTGGAGATTGTGTGGGGAGTTTCTGATTATGTGACTGGTCTTAAATTGTTACAGAAAGGCTGTTCTAATTTTGTTACGTTCACAGGCCGTGTTTTCAAACTAAAAGCATAAAATTAGCTCCTAAATCCAGAGTTAGGCACCTAAACAAATGGCCTGATTTTCAGAAGTGCTGACTACCCAGCAGCTTCTATTGATCTCAGTGAGAGTTTATGGGAACTCGTTTTACCCTTGAAATACCCAATAAGAAAGTTCTTTAGAATTAATGGAGACAGCATTCTTTAAATATTTAATTACAGTAATATAAGTCTTATAATTGTAGCTGAATATATTCTGTAATTTTTAGGTATTAGATTGTTGCTTTTTAAAATAAGTAATATATTGCAGTAGTTTTGATTCTACATCTATATTTAGAACCAACAGTAGCTGAAAAATATTTAATAATTGTATGAGTTAGGTTTTCACCATTTCCTTAGCTACCAACTGGCTTGTATAAAATAGGGCTCTCATTTGTTTCTGGTGTGATCTTAAAGTACAGGTTTCAGAGTAGCAGCTGTGTTAGTCTGTATCCGCAAAAAGAACAGGAGTACTTGTGGCACCTTGGAGACTAACAAATTTATTTGAGCATAAGCTTTCGTGGGCTACAGCCCACTTCATCGGATGCATAGAATGGACTATATAGTAAGAAGATATATATATATATATATATACACACACATACAGAGAAGGTGGAAGTTGCCATACAAACTGTAAGAGGCTAATTAATTAAGATGAGCTATTATCAGCAGGAGAAAAAAACTTTTGTAGTGATAATCAAGATGGCCCATTTAGACAGTTTACAAGAAGGTGTGAGGATACTTAACTTAGGGAAATAGATTCAATATGCGTAATGACCCAGCCACTCCCAGTCTCTATTCAAACCCAAGTTAATGGTATCTAGTTTGCATATTAATTCAAGCTCAGCATTTTCTCATTGGAGTCTGTTTTTGAAGATTTTCTGTTGCAGAATTGCCACCCTTAAAGTACAGTATATGCTAGTTGAGATCTCTCTGAAAAATCAGACTTGTAAAATTGTTGACAGAAAGGTTGTAATTCTTAACTTAAATTCAGACAAACTTATTTATTTGTATAAGTGTAACTTCAAAACTGATCCACTATATATTTTCTAATAGGCTTAAGAAAGTGTCATGATGAAGTACTTACAGTAGACAGTCCTGGCTTAATTGACCGTGAGAACAGGGATGATACTGATCTGAATCCGGGGATGGGAAAATAGATTCATAGATATTTAGATCAGAAGGGACCATTATGATCATCTAGTCTGACCTCCTGCACAACGCAGGCCACAGAATTTCACCCACCCACTCCTGCAAAAAACCTCTCACCTGTGTCTGTGCTATTGAAGTCCTCAAACCCGTGGTTTAAAGACTTCAAGGAGCAGAGGATCCTCCAGCAAGTGACCCATGCCCCATGCTACAGAGGAAGGCGAAAAACCTCCAGCACCTCTTCCAATCTGCCCTGGAGGAAAATTCCTTCCCGACCCCAAATATGGTGATCAGCTAAACCCTGAGCATATGGGCAAGATTCATCAGCCAGATACTACAGAAAATTCTTTCCTGGGTAACTCAGATCCCAGGAACGCCAAATCCCAAATGGTTAAATGACTCCTAGTTTGAGGGACTGTGGATTGAATTGAGTAGTTTTCAGTAGCAGGTTACTAGCAGACAATTTACAGGCATAGTTTTTTCCCCTTCTGTGGAAGGACCTCACCCATGAGCTTACCAGAGAGTGATATCCACACCATTTGTTTGCTTGGGAGCATGAATGAGAATAGTGTATTCTGGATTGCAGTTGGGATGGTTAAAGGGGATTTGGAGCTGTAACCAGCACCCTGACAGTGGCACTCCTTGCCATGCTCCTGTGCTGAGAATGTGGCCTGGGCTCCTTGTTGCAAGAGAGATGAGAACACTCAGGATATTCTTTCCAAGTCTATTCACACTAGGTACAAAGTTCC
Source organism: Chelonia mydas (assembly GCF_015237465.2). NCBI lineage: Eukaryota > Metazoa > Chordata > Testudines > Cheloniidae > Chelonia > Chelonia mydas. Next base: position 302,316,240 of record NC_057849.1, on the reverse strand, counting down.
TGTTCTTAGGCAGGTCCACTTTCAGAGCTCCAGCTACAACCATTTTCAGGATATTTAGCCCACAGCAGCTTTTTTCTGCTTTCCATGCAAATACGGTCCCCAATTCGTGTGTGTGTGTGTGTGAGTGATAATGCTTGCCCCCAAAGTATTAGCTAAACACTCCGTTTTTGTTTGAATGGATGCTGAGAAACTGTTTTTCCCAATTGGGCTCAGTAACCAGTCTGTGGGAAATTGAGCAAATCAGTTTGCCAATCCATCTTTGTTTGACCTGGTAACAAAACGGGAGCCACTTCAACCTATTACACTTTGAAAAGGATCTTCTGCTTTTGGACACAAAATGTGTCACAAGTGATTGAGCTAATCCATCCAAGTGTCTACATTATATTGATAGTCCCAACCATTCGTTCAGACACTGGAGGTGACAGAGGGAGGGAGAATGGAATGGTAAATCCAGCTGCAAAACCCAGGAGATACGAAGAGGACAGTACTCCTTGGAATCAACTATAGAAAATTATGTGCATTAACTGTACTCCGTGTTCAGCTACAACAGTGATGGGTGCCTCTTAAATATTTGAGATTCGTAGACATACCTGTTTTGTCCATTCCTTCATCGCTTTTACCATAACAGCTATCAAGGCCTTTGAGAAGGAGCCAGAAAGGATGCTGGCCAAATACTAAGAACTGGTTAAGGGAACCGCTTTTCATTTTATTCCAAAGAGATTTATGGGGTTGGCAAGAAAGAATTCATATTTTAAATTAAATAGATGTTTGGATTAAGATGGAGATGGATGAAGGAAAGACAGGAAAGAAGCTATGATGATATTGGCATTTGTCAGAGCAGTACTTCTCCTGAGAAACAATTTACCAGTATATCTGTATTTTTCACTGGATTTCAGTTATAAATACAAATGTTAGGAAAAGTAGCTGAATGGGGGCTTCTTGATGATTTGCAAAAGTCTTTCAGATGAACTTTCTAGTATAGGGCTAGCTTATAATGGCTGCAGTGTTCAAAAATAGGTTCCTAAAGTTAGGCTTCTAACTCCTTACTCAGGCTCATAAAAGTTTGACCTGAGTTTCAAAAGTGCGAAGTACCCAATAGCTTTCATTGACTTCAATGTGAGGTTCTGGATATTCAGTATCTTTGAAAATCAAGTCACTTATTTAGGTAAGTAAGTTTAGGCTCCTGTTTTTGAAAATCTTGTTCCCTGATGTTTGGTGATTTACACAATCAGTCCATAATACTCACCTAAACATTTTAGAGAGTGATAACCAGAGAAAAATATGCATTTAGAAATGAATAGAAATGACACTTGACAAAGCTTGAGTTTTCAGTTTGAGCATGTTAGTGTTGCTCAAAAGTTGGGGCAGGCACTTAAATCCAGGATTTTCTTTTGGGCCCATCCCTAGAAAAGAGACAGCTGCAATAGAACCTCAGAGTTATGAACACCTTGGGAATGGAGGTTGTTTGTAACTCTGAAATGTTCGTAACTCTGAACAAAATGTTATGGTTCTTTCAAAACCTTACAACAGAACATTGTTGGAAAGGAGTCCAGGAGAGCTGGCTGTATTTTAAAGAATCTTTACTGAGGTTACAGGGACAAACCATCCCGATGTGTAGAAAGAATAGTAAATATGGGAGGCGACCAGCTTGGCTTAACAGTGAAATCCTTGCTGATCTTAACCACAAAAAAGAAGCTTACAAGAAGTGGAAGATTGTACAAATGACCAGGGAAGAGTATAAAAATATTGCTCGGGCATGCAGGAGTGAAATCAGGAAGGCCAAATCACACCTGGAGTTGCAGCTAGCAAGAGGTGTTAAGAGTAACAAGAAGGGTTTCATCAGGTATGTTAGCAACAAGAAGAAAGTCAAGGAAAGTGTGGGCCCCTTACTGAAAGAGGGAGACAACCTAGTGACAGAGGGTGTGGAAAAAGCTAATGTACTCAATCTTTTTTTGCCTCTGTCTTCACGAACAAGGTCAGCTCCCAGACTACTGCACTGGGCAGCACAGCATGGGGAGGAGGTGACCAGCCCTCTGTGGAGAAAGAAGTGGGTCGGGATTATTTAGAAAAGCTGGATGAGCACAAGTCCATGGGGCCGGATGTGCTGCATCCGAGAGTGCTAAAGGAGTTGGCAGATGTGATTGCAGAGCCATTGGCCATTATCTTTGAAAACTCATGGCGATCGGGGGAGGTCCCGGATGACTGGAAAAAGGCTAATGTAGTGCCCATCTTTAAAAAAGGGAAGAAGGAGGATCCTGGGAACTATAGGCCAGTCAGCCTCGCCTCAGTCCCTGGAAAAATCTTGGAGCAGGTCCTCAAGGAATCAATTCTGAAGCACTTAGAGGAGAGGAAAGTGATCAGGAACAGTCAGCATGGATTCACCAAGGGCAAGTCATGCCTGACTAATCTAATTGCCTTCTATGATGAGATAACTGGCTCTGTGGATGAGGGGAAAGCGGTGGACTTGTTGTTCCTTGACTTTAGCAAAGCTTTTGACACGGTCTCCCACAGTATTCTTGCCAGCAAGTTAAAGAAGTACGGGCTGGATGAATGGACTATAAGGTGGATAGAAAGTTGGCTAGATTGTTGGGCTCAACGGGTAGTGATCAATGGCTCCATGTCTAGCTGGCAGCCGGTATCAAGTGGAGTGCCCCAAGGGTACTTGGGCTGGTTTTGTTCAATATCTTCATAAATGATCTGGAGGATGGTGTGGATTGCACCCTCAGCAAGTTTGCAGATGACACTAAACTGGGAGGAGAGGTAGATACGCTGGAGCGTCCCTTGTTGCCAAGAAGGCCAATGGCATTTTGGGATGTATAAGTAGGGGCATTGCCAGCAGATCAAGGGATGTGATCGTTGCCCTCTATTCGACATTGGTGAGGCCTCATCTGGAGTACTGTGTCCAGTTTTGGGCCCTAAACTACAAGAAGGATGTGGAAAAATTGGAAAGCGTCCAGTGGAGGGCAACAAAAATGATTAGGGGACTGGAACACATGACTTATGAGGAGAGGCTGCGGGAACTGGGATTGTTTAGTCTGCGGAAGAGAAGAATGAGGGGGGATTTGATAGCTGCTTTCAGCTACCTGAAAGGGGGTTCCAAAGAGGATGGATCTAGACTGTTCTCAATGGTAGCAGATGACAGAACGAGGAGTAATGGTCTCAAGTTGCAATGGGGGAGGTTTAGGTTGGATATTAGGAAAAACTTTTTCACTAGGAGGGTGGTGAAACACTGGAATGGGTTACCATAAATGATCTGGAGGATGGTGTGGTTTGCACCCTCAGCAAATTTGCGGATGATACTAAACTAGGAGGAGTGGTAGATACGCTGGAGGGCAGGGATAGGATACAGAGGGACCTAGACAAATTGGAGGATTGGGCCAAAAGAAATCTGATGAGGTTCAATAAGGATAAGTGCAGGGTCCTGCACTTAGGACGGAAGAACCCAATGCACCGCTACAGACTAGGGACCGAATGGCTAGGCAGCAGTTCTGCGGAAAAGGACCTAGGGGTGACAGTGGATGAGAAGCTGGATATGAGTCAGCAGTGTGCCCTTGTTGCCAAGAAGGCCAATGGCATTTTGGGCTGTATAAGTAGGGGCATAGCGAGCAGATCGAGGGACGTGATCGTTCCCCTCTATTCGACATTGGTGAGGCCTCATCTGGAGTACTGTGTCCAGTTTTGGGCCCCACGCTACAAGAAGGATGTGGATAAATTGGAGAGAGTCCAGCGAAGGGCAACAAAAATGATTAGGGGTCTGGAACACATGACTTATGAGGAGAGGCTGAGGGAACTGGGATTGTTTAGTCTACAGAAGAGAAGAATGAGGGGGGATTTGATAGCTACTTTCAACTACCTGAGAGGTGGTTCCAGAGAGGATGGTTCTAGACTATTCTCAGTGGTAGAAGAGGACAGGACAAGGAGTAATGGTCTCAAGTTGCAGTGGGGGAGGTTTAGGTTGGATATTAGGAAAAACTTTTTCACTCGGAGGGTGGTGAAACACTGGAATGTGTTACCTAGGGAGGTGGTGGAATCTCCTTCCTTAGAAGTTTTTAAGGTCAGGCTTGACAAAGGCCTGGCTGGGATGATTTAGTTGAGGATTGGTCCTGCTTTGAGCAGGGGGTTGGACTAGATGACCTCCTGAGTTCCCTTCCAACCCTGATATTGTATGATTCTATGAATGACTGAATACAGCCTTGAAACTTTATTATGCAGAAGAAAAATGCTGCTTCCTCTTTATTACTTTAATAGTTTACGTTTAACACAGTACTGCACTGTTTGCCTTTTTAAATATTTTTTTTGTCTCTTCTGCTGCCTGATTGTGTACTTCCGGTTCCAAATGAGGTGTGTGGTTGACTGGTCAGTTCGTAACTCTGGTGTTTGTAACTCTGAGGTATTGCTGTAACTATGGAAATTTTTCTTGTAAGAAATGTACTCTGAGCAGGTTATATGCTTTCTTAAGTTTAAATGCATGTAGATGGCATTCCAATCTCTTGTGGAAGAAAAGCCAGAAAATTATATTATTAATATATACTTTAAATACCTTGAATGAATTGGCTGTGGAACGGGTGAATCAGTTTAATTTTCTACTCTTTCATTTAACATGTTATTTTGGAAAAAGTTCACTATAGAATGTGTTAAAGTTTGCAAATGTAATTCAGTTATAAAGTCATCTGTAGTAATATGATGTAATTTTAGAGCATTGTGACACCTGTGAAAGTTTTTAAAAGATCAAATACATGCTCTAGTTTTAACATATCTCATTTATCTTGTCGCACCACTCTTCATTTGTGTCTACTTAATAGATTGTGTGAGATTGCTGCTGACTGCAGAAGCACAAGTTGATGCTGCTGATAAAAATGGCTTTACACCCTTGTGTTCAGCAGTTGCTCAGGGACATTTCAGGTAAGTGACATAAGTTTTTTTTCATGAAACTGTAGTACTCTTTAACCATTATATTTTTAGCCACAGTTGCGCTTTTATCACGTATTAAAAGCAAAATACCCAATCTCATACTAATATAACATTATGGTTGAGAATGTAAACAGATTTGTATGTTTCCCATTGCAGCTTTAATTTGACCACCCACTGTGCACATGTACTATTTGTAGCTGCACCATGACAATTACAGTTTCCTTGGGAACGACGACTTTGAATTTCCTGACTTTCTTGTACACACATTCTCAGCTATAATGTAGGCTTTTTCATTCATTTTCTTTGTTTGATTTTTCTAAAACAAAAAGGAGAGAGAGCCAAAAGGAAGAGACTGATTCTACACTCAGATAAATAACTGCATTTATTTTAATTTGTGACATGAAATTCAAATGCATAAAATGTATTTGAAGTTCAAAAAAATTCTCTTTACACAATGACAGTCATTTAAAATCAAATAGAGTTTAACAAATAAAAAATGTCCTAAATAATCTGACTAAAAATTCCTTCCCTTTTCTGTTGCTTGGCTTGCACTACTATGCGCTGTCATAATTTATTTATTTTTATTGCAGTAGTGCCTAAGAGCCTTAGTCATGGAACTCTAACCCACCATACAATACAGAACAAAAAGACACTCTCTGCCCCTCCATCATAGAGTCTTTCACACCCAACGAACTTGTATTTCTAGAGCAAAAATGCCTTTGAGACCTGCCTTCCTGACGTAACTGAAAGAAGCAAAAAAGAGCTCAGTGCTTTTTTACTTTCCATTGCAGGACATTTAGAAGTGGAAATTCTGCATTTGACTGAGTGTCTCTTCTGACATAACTGTATTGTGTGTACTGCAGATCTTGCCTATTTTTAAGCACCACTTCTTCTTTAAAGAGAGAGTGCAAGGAGCATTGAAGATTCTTGCTATATCTAGAAGGTTTTCAGATTCACAAACTCAGGGAGTACCAGGAAATGGATACTCAGGGTGGATGACCTGTAGGGATTCATGACATTTTCATTTATTTCTTAGTTTCTTGTTTTTTGTTTTTTAAGGGAGACATGGAATTTATCCAGACAGGTGTGTACTGAATCTGTAACCTTGTGGTCACATTGCTGCTATCCTTGTTTCCCAAAAACTCCCCCCCACCTCACCCCCACCCCTTTCTCCATATGCCACACCCATTTACTGTATGTTGTCATAATATAAAATCATCTGGCCAAGGACTGCCAATAGAGTCCCAGTCCTGAGAACTACTCTACAGATAATAGTGTATCTAGCCAAATGTTGCACTATTTAATGTAATATTTGTAAATTGACAGTAACTAGAGTAGGAGATGCCGGCAAACTTCACCAGTTCTCATCCTCTCACTAAAATACATGTAACTTAGATATTTTCTTTTACATATTAAATTATTTATTTCTTCTGTTTACCCTGTCAACGCTTGGGTAGTTATGGCTCTGTTATGCTTGTGGCACAGCAGAGCTTATGCTCTCTCTGTCTCTGAGGGCTATTTATAAAGCTTGACATCCCTAAATATTCGTTGCTTTGCTTGTCAATCTTTTTGATGTCTTGAGCATGGACTGCTTTATCATGACATTGTGAAAGAGAGTGTAATAATAACAAAGCTGAAAATATATAAACAGTGCTGAGAGATGGAGTAACTTCAATAATGCTTTAGGCTGCTTGATCTGTTGATCATTTTAAACTTCCTGCTTTGAAGAATTCTGCCATGGGCAATGCAATAGTGTGTTCTGTCCTTCCTTTCTCTCAGCATCATATGGTCAGGAATCTGAACTGAATGACAGTGATGGACTATTAGTATTGGCTAGTGCCAAGAATAGCATAGACAAGTTTGATGCAAGTTTCCCAGTATGTATGTCAATTAACCTTTTTTCTGAATTGTGACAACCTTCCTGTACCAGCCATAGACATAGTCTCTTGAGCAAAAATTGACAGTTCTTCTGAATTGTTTGGTGGTTTTGTGGTTTTAAAAAATGTCCACTAACAGCTGAGACCACCAAACTCATTTTACTAGTGGCCCAAACCAGATTTTGACCCTGGATTTCCAGAGGTGAAAGGTTAGTTCATAAACTCTTGCACGACCTAGTCTCCCAGAGACTAGTCTAACATAACATGAGGGGAGCAGGAGCTGTGATTGCGAGACCCAGAAGTCGACAGGCCACTCTGAAGTCTTGTAAGGCAGCAATATGTATTGAGTTTAAGAAGACCTGTTAGCACAGTAATATCACGTGAATTAATATTTAGGCTTTTTTTTTTAAATTGTAGACTCACAATATCATGGTTTCACTAGAATCATTATGCATATTGTTTCTATAATATTTGAAATGTCAACCTATACTGTAAACCTTCTACAGATAAAAACAAGAAAATAAATATTCATAAATTATACTTGTTTTTAAGGCCATAAGGTGATTATGATCACCTCCATCATAACACAGACCACAGAAGCTCAACTAGTACAGTAACTCCTCGCTTAACATTGTAGTTATGTTCCTGAAAAATGCTACTTCAAGTGAAACGATGTCAAGCGAATCCAATTTCCCCGTAAGAATTAATGTAAATGGGGGGGGGGGGGTAGGTTCCAGGGAATTTTTTTTTGCCAGACAAAAGACTATATTTTTATATATATATTCTATTCTAGTCTATTCTATATTATAAGTGTGTATATATATACACACACACACACATATATATATATACACACACATACACAGCAAAGATGTTTGTGAAGCTTGGTTGAGGTGGTGAAGTCAGAGGGTGGAAGTGGGTGGGATATTTTCCAGGGAATGCCTTACTGCTAAATGATGAACTAGCACTCGGCTGAGCCCTCAAGGGTTAATATGCTATTGTTAATGTACCCTCACACTCTACAAGGCAGCACGAGTGGATGGAGGGGAGACAGCATGGCAGAGTGAGACAGAGACACACACTGTGTGAGAGAGAGAGAGAGACAAGCATTGCCCCTTTAAGTATGCTGACGCCACGCTAAGTACATTGCCTTTTTAAGTAGATCAGCAAGATAAGACAGCAGCTGCTGCTCCCTCAGTCCTGAGCCCTGTCATGTCCCCCCCTGCTCTGTGCGGTGGGGAGGGGGACACCCTGACATTAGCACCCCTCTTTCCCCCTCCACTTACATAGCAAGCAGGAGGCTCCCAGGAGCAGCTCCAAAGCAGAGGGCGGGAGCTGCACATAACAGTGGGGGGAGGGACAGCTGAACTGCCCGGCAGTTGATAGCCAGCTAGGTGGCTGCCACACAGGGAACTTAGGGGAGCGGGGAGCTGACAGTGGGGCTGCCGGTCCACCCTCGTTCCCCACCAGCTAGCTTCAACAGGCTGCTCTTTCTGCAAGCAGTGGACAAAGCAGGTGGCTGCCAAACAACATTATAAGGGAGCACTGCGCAACTTTAAATGGGCATGTTCTCTAACTGATCAGCAACGTAACAACGAAACAACATTAACTGGGATGACTTTAAGTGAGGAGTTACTGTAATTCCTGCATCAGACTCATGACTTCTAATTGTGCTAGAGCATATCTGTTTAGGACATCAAGTCTTGATTTAAATCCATCAAGTGATATAAAATGCAGCAGATGCCTGTATAAGTTGTTCCAATGGTTAATTACCTACACTGTTAAAAATATTTGCCTTATTTCTAGTCTGAATTTGTCTAGCTTCAGTTTCCAGCATTTAGATCTCATTATGCCTTTTCCTGCTAGATTAAAGACCCCTCTATTATCAGAAATATTCTCCCCATGTAGCTACTTATAGGTCATGATTAAGTCAGCTCAGGGGTAAGCAACCTATGGCACGTGTGCCAAAGGCGGCACGCGAGCTGATTTTCAGTGGCACTCACACTGCCCAGGTCCTGGCCACCGGTCCGGGGGGCTCTGCATTTTAATTTAATTTTAAGTGAAGCTTCCTAAACATTTTAAAAACCTTATTTACTTTACATACAACAATAGTTTAGTTATATTTTATAGACTTATAGAAAGAGACCTTCTAAAAATGTTAAAATGTATTACTGGCATGCGAAACTTTAAATTAGAGTGAATAAATAAAGACTCGGCACACCACTTCTGAAAGGTTGCTGACACCTGAGTCAGCTATTAATCATTTCTAGGGTAAACTGGATGCTCACCTCACTAGCTGAGCTACAGTTTTGATGGGCTTTGAGCAGTAGAGATACCTTTTAGTGTCTGGAGGTGGTGGATGGAAGTGGGTGGGTATCTCAGCTGAAGCAGTGTTCCATCTACTCAGTCTCCTTTTCTTTCACTCCCCCATCCCCTTTTGTTTTCAGCATTTGGGGGCTGTTTTTTTCCTGCTTTTTCCTTCTTTCTACTGAGAAGTAATTCTTCTGCTCTACTCCACGCTGATTAGGCCTCAACTGGAGAATTATGTCCAGTTCTGGGCACCACATTTCAGGAAAGATGTGGACAAGCGGGAGAAAGTCCAGAGCAGAGCAACAAAAATAATTAAAGGTCTAGAAAACCTGACTTATGAGGAAGATTGTAAAAACTGGATTTGTTTAGGCTGGAAAAGAGAAGACTGAGGAGACATGATAACAGTTTTCAATTACATAAAAGGCTGTTACAAGGAGGAGGAAGAAAAATTGTCCTCCTTAACCTCTGAGGATAGGAGAAGACTCAATGGGCTTAAATTGCAGAAAGGGTGCTTTAGGTTGGACATTAGGAACAACTTCCTAATGTGGCTAAGCACTGGAATAAATAGCCCAGGGAGGTTGTGGAATCTCTAGATAATGCTTAGTCCTGCCATGAGTGCAAAAGACTGGACTGGATGACCTCTCAAGGTCCCTTCCAGTCTTACGATTCTATGATTCCTCATGCTCAGGGTATTTGGATCTGGGCTCTGGTATCTTTCCCACCCATTACTGGGGCCAGGTGATTGGCTCCTGTTTGAGGGTGGAGTGTGAAGAGGATTGATACAGTTTGCTGTCTGGGTGGGGTAGCCATTCTGGATTTCCTATTTTAGGCTCACCCTTTCCACCCTTAATTTAGTTGCTGGATCTCTGTTGATTCTGTGGGCTAAGCTGATCACCAGTTTTGGGGTCTGCAAGTGTTTTTATAACATGGCAAAATTTGCAGACTGCAATGCCTTGACAGCATTTTGCTGGACATCTGCTGGGAGATCTTGGGAAAGTCATTTCACCTCTCTGTGCCTCAGTTGCCCATTCTGTAAAATGGAGATAGTGTTACTGACCTCCTTTGTAAAGTGCTTTGAGACCTACTGATGAAAAATGCTGTATATGACCTAGGTATTATTTAATCTCTCACTATAAGGCAGGATAAGAACATAAGAATAGCCATACTGGGTCAGAACCGTGGTCCATCTAGGCTAGTATCCTGTTTTCTGACAACGGCCAATGTCAGATGCTTCAAATGGAATGAAAAGAACAGGGCAATTATCAAGTGACCCATCCCCTATCATCCATCCCCAGCATTTGGCAGTCAGAGGGTTAGGGACACCCAGAGCATGGGATTGCATCCCTGACCATCTTGGCTAGTAGCCATTGATGGATCTAACCTCCATGAACTTATCTAATTATTTTTTGAACTTAGTTATACTTTTGGCCTTCACAACATACCCTGGCAGTGAGTTTCACAGGTTGATGGTGAATTGTGTGAAGAAATACTTCCTTATGTTTGTTTTAAACCTACTGCCTATTAATTTATTGGGTGACACCTGGTTCTTGTGTTATGTGAAGGGGTAGTAACACTTATTTATTCACGTTCTCCATACCATTCATGATTTTATAGACCTCTGTTGTATCCCTCCCTACTTGTCTCTTTTCCAAGCTGAAGAGTCCCAGTGTTTTAGATCTCTCCTCATATGGGAGCTGTTCCATACCCGTAATCATTTTTGTTGCCCTTCTCTATACTTTTTCCAATTCTAATATATCATTTTTGAGATGGGGCAGCCAGAACTGCATACAGTATTCAAGGTGTGGTGTAAGGGGGCTTATTCCTTCACCCACTTACTCCCTGATCCTTCTCGCATGAACAGAGAGCAATAATACCCAGCGTCCAAAGATACAAACAATTCGATGTTTATTGGGGTGAACTTCCAGCAAGCATGATTCCAGTTTCCTTCCTTAGTGTCCCCCTTCCCAGCTCTGACACCACAGAGCCTTACCTGTGTCCCTGTTCCCATTCCTGCCCTTAGCAAAACATGATTCCAATTTCCCCACCCCCCCCACCCACACACTTCCTGATTGACTGCAGACTATATAGTAAAACTGGAGTTCTGCTTAGCTATACCTTAACCAATCATTTTACTGAAATTTAACTAACCAATCGTAACATATTGTAACATGATTATGTAACCAATTATATCCCACCATCTTAATTCGTTTACACCCAGCAAAAATTAATTATACAGCAGACAGAAACAATCACAGAACCAGACAGAGATTATACAGACAAACAATAGGGAAATGGGGACTACAATGATAGACCAACACAGAAATGAGGATTTCACATCCCAGCTATTGATAAGTGAGTTCTTGCCAGACAGGATGCTGTCAAACTAAGTTTCCTTTTACATCTTCTAGGCTCTTCCCTTTCTCTGGAGGTGATAGGCATTATCAGGACAGGATTGTATTCCTAACAGCCCAATAGCACCTTATTTCAGTGTGACTAGTTTGGAATGTGAGGATGTGACCATTCGCTTGTGGCTGCCTCTGATCTATATCCTAACATGTGGGTGTATCATAGATTTATATAGTGGCATTATGGTATTTACTGTCCTTATTATCTATCTCTTTCCTAATGGTTCCTGAATTCTGTTAGCTTTTTTGAATGCCGCTGCATATTCAGCTGATATTTTCAGAGAACTATCCACAATGACTCCAAGATCTTGTTCTTGAGTGGTGATAGTTAAGTTAGACCCCATCATTTTGTATGCGTAGTTGAGATTGTTTTCCAACGTGCATTACTTTGCATTTATCAACATTGAATTTCATCTGCCATTTTGTTCCCAAGTCACCCAGTTTTGTGAGATTCCTTTGTAACTCATTACACTCAGCTTTGGACTTAACTATCTTGAGTCATTTTGTATTGTCTGCAAACTTTGCCACCTTACTGTTTACCTCTTTTTCCAGGTCATTTATGAATATGTTGGACAGCACTGGTCCCGATACAGAACTTGTGGGACCCCACTATTTACATCTCTCTATTCTGAAAACTGATCATTTATTCCTACTCTTTGTTTTCTATCTTTTAACCATGATCCATGAGAGGACTTTCCCTCTTATCCCATGACTGCTTACTTTTTGCTTAAGAGCCTTTGGTGATGGACCTTGTCAAAGATTTTCTGAATGTGCAAGTACACTATATCCACTGTATTACGCTTGTCCACATGTTTGTTGACCCCCTCAAAGAATTGTAATAGATTGGTGAGGCATGATTTCCCTTTACAAAAGCCGTGTTGACTCTTCCCCAGCAGATTGTGTTCATCTCTGTGTCTGATAATGCTGTTCTTTGCTATAGCTTCAACCAATTTGCTGGTACAGAAGTTGGGCTTATTGGCCTATAATTGTCAGCATTGCCTCTGGAACCTTTTTTAAAAATCTGTGTTATGTTAGCTGTCTGCCAGTCATCTGGTACAGAGGCTGATTAAAGCGATAGGTTACATATCAGTTAGTAATTCTGCAGTTTCATATCTGAATTCCTTCAGAACTCTTGGGTGAATACCATCTGGTTCTGGTGACTTATTACTGTGTAATTTATCAATTTGTTCTAAAACCACTTCTATTGACAGCTGAAACTTGGACAGTTCCTCAGAATTGTCACCTGAAAAGAATGGCTCAGATGTGAGAATCTCTCTCACATCCTCTGCAATGAAAACCAATGCAAAAAATGTATTTAGCTTCCCCACTACAGAAAGGATATGGACAAATTGTAGAGAGTCCAGCAGAGGGCAATGAAAATGATTAGTGGGCTAGGGCACATGACTTATGAGGAGAGGCTGAGGGAACTGGGCTTATTTAGTCTGCAGAAGAGAAGAGGGTGCGTGCTGGGGGATTTGATAGCAGCCTTCAACTACCTGAAGGGGGGTTCCAAAGAGGATGGAGCTAGGCTGTTCTCAGTGGCAGATGACAAGGATCGATGGTCTCAAGTTGCAGTGGGGGAGGTCTAGGCTGGATATTAGGAAAAACTATTTCACTAGGAGGGTGGTGAAGCACTGGAATGGGTTACCTAGGGAGGTGGTGGACTCCCTGAGGTTTTAAGGCCCTGCTTGACAAAGCCCTGGCTGGGATGAATTAGTTGTGGTTGGTCCTGTTTTAAGCAGGGGGTTAAACTCCTGAGGTCTCTTCCAACCATAATCTTCTATGATTCTCTGCAATAGCCTTGTCTTCCTTGAGTGCTACTTTAGCATTTCAATCATCTGGTGGTCACAATGATTATTTGGCAGGGTTCCTGCTTCGGATATACTTAAAAAAAAATTGCTGTTAGTTTTTGTGTCTTTTGCTAGTTGCTCTTCAAATTCTTTTTTGACCCACCTAATTATACTTCAAGTGGTTGCAGATGTATATTCCACTCAGGTGTGTGAGCGCCTAGCACACAGAAGCTGGAGAACTTTGCTTAGCAGTACCCGTTGTGGTGGCACAAACACCCTTTGGCCCTTGTAGCTTCTCTAATGGCTATTTAAGGATGCCACCCCCTGCCCCCCCACCTCCAGCTCCTTCTCAGTGCCTTTGGCTTGAGTTGGAGCATCCTGTGTGGTATTTACCTCATGCTTTTTGTTGTTAACTTGGAGAGATTTCTTTCAGTATTTTGTTATGTTAGTAATTATAGTTAATAGAACCCTTAGTGTTAGATTAATTAGTTTGTTTTTTGCCTGGTGTAATGCCTTCCCTGCATTTTAAGCACTGTCCCTCATGTGGAATAGCCATTCCCAGTAGCAGTCCCCATACTCATTGTTTACTGTGCCTTTGAGAGGGACATATTAAGAAGTGCTCTGTATGCAAATCCTTCGGAAAGAGTATTCAAGTGGCTACACCTGAAGAGACTTACACCTGAAGCAGTACCTGATGGATCGACCCATGAGACCCATGTTAGTGCTGGGATCAGATTGTCCAGCCGCTCAGAGACCTTCGGTGCCACCGCGAGACTCAGGCTCTTTTCTTAGGAGAATAGACCATTCTCCTTCCTCTTCTTCCCCCAAGAAAGAGGACTCATAAAACTGACCTCATTTACTCTAAGATATGGGAGATTCTTCAACCCCTTCAAAAAGGAGTGCTGGTAGGAACTGGAATTCCTCAAGTACTCAGGTTAGAGCAGGGCTCTCTACCCACTCTCCAGTTCAAAGACAAAGTCATTCAGGCAGAATACCATTGACTTTGGTATCTTCTGTGGGGCAGGCATTTAATCTGGTACCAACAACATTGGTCTCTGCACCAAACATATCAACACCACTGGTTTTTGAAGCAGCTTCAGATTTACTTTGCCTCTCTTTGCCAGACTTGCCTGTGATACAGGAGCCCTCAGCTGTAGTGGTGTCTTCGGAGCTCTCTGGACCATCTGGGTTGATTGCCGGCTGTTGCAGGCACTGCTTAAAAATCAGATTGTGGAGACAAGACCGGCACCAAAGGCTATTTTGTTGGTGCCGATTCCATCTTTGGCCCTGGAGACAGTGTCTGCTTCTACAGGTCGAGTACAGGCTAGAGCTACAAATGCAGTACCGACCTCTACTTCAATACCAATGTCTAGTCCAGTACTGAGTGTTAGGGCTGTCTCCATGACACTGCTGATATCGAAGGCTCCAACTGCTGTCTTTTTTGATGTGGTCAGTGTACTGGGCTTCCAATGAGTTAAGACTTGGAATGACTCTGTGATGCTAGCAGACTGGGTGCCAGCTCATGCCAAGGCCCCTAGGCCCCAACTGAACACTGATGAATACATAACTGGAAACCAGTCAGGCTCACCTGTGTATTAGTATTGTTAAAATAGGTATTAGATTTATAAAACTGTGTTTCGTGTTTATATGTTATGAAATGCTTGTAAGATGCTGCATGTATTAATCTCACTTAACTTCTGTACCCCATGTTATATAGTTACACTGAGGGCAGGTCTACACTACAAACTTGCAGCGGGGCACCTGCGCCAAAGCAACTGCACTGCTGGTGAAGATTCTCTAAACCAACGAGAGAGAGCTCTCCTGTTGGCTTAATAATTCCACCTCCGTGAGAGGCAGTAGCTGTATCAGCGGGAGAAGTTCTCCCACCAACATAGTGCTATGTATACCAGGACTTAGGTTGGTATAACTACATCGCTCAGGAGTGTGGATTATTCATATCCCTGATTGACGTAGTTATACTGAAGTAATTCTGTAGTGTAGACCAGGGCTAAGTTTTTGCGTTGTAAACCTCTGTAACTGTGTAACTCACCAAACAGAAAAGAAGCTTTAATTAATGTAAAGGCTGGCTTCCTACAGAAGATGCTAGGGCTTGCACACAGGAAGGCCCATTGAAACCAAATGGGCCATTGTGAAACATCAAAGAGCAAAGACTTTGTTGATTGCTGCTCCTACACCCATGAAGAGGAAATGTGCACAAGGACTCGTCCCATTAGCTTGAACTCTGGGGGAAGGGAATAAAAATCTCTGATCAGAAGAAACTGGATCTCTCTATGCTGCTTGAACTCTGAGGGGCAAAGATTTCTAAGCATAAACAAGGGATTTCCAACTGTTTGGCCTGGGTCATCCCTTAAAGGACTTACAGAACTTAATATATTATAGCAGCTTCTATTATTACCTTTTGGAACCTAAGGTTATAACTCCTTTGTGTGTGTATGTTTACCTGCTTTGACCTTGTAAATAA
The DNA here is from genome assembly GCF_015237465.2 of Chelonia mydas. Classification (NCBI taxonomy): domain Eukaryota; kingdom Metazoa; phylum Chordata; order Testudines; family Cheloniidae; genus Chelonia; species Chelonia mydas. The sequence continues at coordinate 302,300,465 of NC_057849.1, read as the reverse complement.
CTTTCATTTATTTTTCTTCTTTAATAAATATTTAGTTAATTTATTATAGGATTGGCTAAAAGTATTGTCTTTGATATAGGATCTAAGGTACAGTTGACCTGGAGTAAGTTACTGGTTCTTTGGGACTGGGAATAACCTGAATATTGTGGTTTTTGGTGTAAGGAAACATCTGTCACAAAGGCAAGCTTACCTGGGTTCAAGATAGATTGGAGTACCCAAGAGGGCTATCTGTGACTCCATATTTAGGCTGTTATAGTGCCTGAGGATTCACACTTGATACTTGGTTGCTGAAATCTAAGTATAGAACTCACAACCACTTTGGGGTTTGTGCTCTGCATCTTCACAGTCTGCCCTGAGGTTAGTACTCATGTTCCTGAGCCACTCCAGACATCTTAACAGGCTCCTCCAGATGTGGCTCCTCTGTTCTTATCAGATTATTTAGAGAGTTTCTCCTGCTAAAGTTCAGAGTCATCTTCCACTTCTTCTTCTTCATCTAGACACCGAGCCCAAAAACGCTTTAGATCTTTAGGAGACCACCAGTGGTACTGGGATTGGTACCATTCTCACACCAGAGATAGGGGTTTGTGGCCCGGTTCCGATAGGCAGTCGATGTCATATCCCTTTCCTCAGTGGTATTCGTGGAACCCTTGGGAGATTCCTTGATCTTCAGGGTCTTGATCCTTGGTTCACTCCAAGGTACAGTCACCAAACTTTACTTGGGTCAAGCGGCAAGAGAGCAGGAATCTAGAGACCATATGGAGGTTCTCTTTCTGAGCTGGTTCAGTCTGAGCCTTTATTGCAGGAGCAAGTAGAATCATAGCAGATCCCATTGGCCTTGATTTCCTTTTCCTCTTCATCGGACAATTCTTCTATATCAGATTCCTCTTCTCCTGTGCCTGTGGATTTTAAATAGTGTCAAGATCTCTATGGTGAATGGCTACAGCTTTGGGCAGGCAGAGTATGTTTGGGAGAATACCCATAAATCGGTAGATGTACTCCAGTCTTCAGCTCCAGGGAGGGCAGCTCTCCCTATAAATGAAGGACTTTTGGAATCTGCAAAGCCTTTGTGGCATACCCCAGCTTCCTTACTACCCATAGGGAAGTCCAGTGATTTAAATTGGTGCTGAAAGACATAGTGTCTTAAAATTGGATTTAATGGGAAGACAAATTTATTCAACCTGATCTTTATAAATGTGCATTGCCAATCAGCAGGTTCTATTGTCAAAATATGATTTTGTGAATTGTGAATATGACAGAATTTTCAGATAAGCTGCCAGAATCCTCCAGGAGAGATTCAAGCTTTCATTGCAGAGGGCTGGTTAGTGGCCACGATGTCATTACAATCAGCACTGGATATAGCAGACATCTCCTCTAGGATTGTGACCTCACCTGTAACAATGAGAAGAGCTTCGCAGTTACAGAATTCTGGCACAGTCCCTGAGGTCCAACAAAGTATAGAGGACTTATCATTTGATGGTCAATTTTTGTTTTCAGAGAAAACTGATGAGACATTAAATTTGTTTAAAGACTCTTGAACTACTTTACATTCACCGGAAGTTTATACTCCAGTGATAAGGAGATGTCACTGTTGGGGTCAACAACAACAGCAGCAACAATACTGACTCTATTCCAAGCACTATTTTCAGCAGTTGGCTTATCCAGCTAGACCACAAGACTTGTCCAGGAAGAGACATTAATCTCAAAGGAAAAGGCCTAGTTCCAACCAGCCAGCCCATCCGCCATCTGCTTTGGACAAACGGTCAATTTAACTCTTCTAACAAGGATAGTATCCCAATGAGCTGGGTGAACACACAGTTAAGTGGAATACATGTCGGCACCCTCGTCTTGAAGAACAACTGTTGCAGTACAGGTAAGTAACTGTTTTTGTTTTTATTTTGTTTTTTTTACTGTTGTCATATCATTCTTTTAGCTCTTTCCTTAGTCTTTTCCAGTCAGAACTGGAAACAATATTCTCGTAATGGTCTTACTAATACTGTATCCAGAGTTAATACCATCTTCCTACTCCAACTTGATATTCCTCTTCTTTTATAGCCAAGGATCAAATTAGCTCTCTTAGCTACCACATCACATTGGGAGCTCAGTTTCAGCTGGGTATCCTCCATGACCCCATGTGCCTCACAGAGTCACTGCATTCCAGAATATACTCCTTCATGCTGTAAATTTGACCTACCTTCTTCGTTCCTAGATGCATGACGTTGCTTTTGGTGGTATTCAGATGCATGCGGTTTAAATGAACCCAGTTTACTAATCGATCCTATTTGCAGTGTAGAAATGACATGTCAGTATAATTGAGAAGAATACAGCCAGGGATTGGGATGGTTGGGTCAGATGTACCTGGGGTCTGGTACTGTATGGATCTCTGCATTGGCCTTATTGGATGCCCCCAGCATCCAGATCCACAGTTTCGCTATGCTGTATGAACAGATCTCCAGGGAGGGAACCTTCTCCTGCTGGTATTGAGACCAGTGACAGTCAGTACCAATCAGCCTATGGACTCTCAAGTTTGGGACTTGTCTCAACCTGCTCCAGAACTGCACCCAACCCTAGTACAACAGAACCAGTCTTAGGAGCCCTCCCCTTTACACATCCTCTTCATCACCTGATAAGGAAGGCTCTGGTACCGGAGGCACGCTGCCCTGGTGCTAGATGATTTTATGGTGTATCGATTTCTTCTGGAGAATGGCATTCAGGTGGAGCTAGTGGAGGAGAGTACCCACAAACAGACTGATATACTACATCCCACGATGGCAGGAAAGGTAGCCCTGCCTATAAATGATGCTATGATGCAGTTTACTAAAACATTGTGGCAAACCCCTTCCTCCATCCCATCTGTGGCCAAACAAATGGAACGTAAATACTGGGTTCTGTCCCAGGGGTTTGAGCAGTTTTATTTACGTCCTGTGCCAACCTCACTAGTAGTGGCCGCAGCAAGTGAGGGGAGTTGTCAAGCCTGGGCTAAAGCTACCCCTAAGGAAAGAGATGTGAAGGTCTTTGGCCATTTTGGTAAAAGTATTTGTTCTACAGCAAGTTCACTGCTCCATATTGCCAATCACCAGGCATTGGTGTGTAGGTACAACTTTTCTAACTGGGAGGCAATCTCTCAATTTGCAAACAAACTGCTGGAAGGTTCTGGAGAGCAGTTTTGGTCCCTTGTTGCTGAAGGTTGCCTGGTCTCTTGATGCAGGCCTCCTTTTACACAGTGGATTCTACAGCTAAGACTATGGCGATAGCAGCGACTATGCACCTTTCCCCCTTAAAGTCTTTAGGGATTCCTGTGGAGGTGCAACAGACAATTGAGGACCTTCCCTTTGAGGAATGTGCTTTGTTCTCTTCCAAAATAGACAAGGCTTTCCATATACTAATGGACTTAAGAGCAGTTTTAAAGTCCTTTGGTCTCTACATGCTAGCTATGAAGAGGACAAAATATCGTCCTCAATACCAGCCTTGACAGCAGCATTACCTATTCCATCAGGCTGACCAATGTAAGAGGAAGAGATGGTCTCAGAGGAGGAGACCTATGCCTTCTTCTTCCTTGGTCTCTTCTTCTAGACATCTCCAGATCTTAAAACAGTCAGTTTGACTTCTAGGTCAAGGACAGCATGCTATCCATCCAGGATCTCCCTTCCCCCCATTTCTGGGACACGTTGTCTTATTTCCTACTTGTGTGAGAGTCCATCACTTCAGACAAGAGGCTGCTAAGCTGGAGTTGGGATATACCCTGCATTTTCTTTCTATCCCTCCATCGTGTCCCCCCACTACACAGTTCAGAGACCCCTCTCATGAGGTGCCCTCTCTTCACTGGGGCCGTGATATTTATACCCGATATTTTCTAATATCCAAAGCTGGGAGGGTCTGAGACCCATTGTACACTTTTGGCATCCCAACAAATACATGAAGATAAAGGTCTGCATAATGTCCCTGGCTACAGCTATCTCTTCCCTAGATCCAGGAGATTGGTGTGCTGCCCTCAGTTTACAGGATTTCTGCTTCCATGTGGTGGTCCGTCCTTGCCACAGGAAGTTTCTGAGGTTCATCATAGGAGACAATCATTGTCAATTTGCTATTCTGCCCTTTGGTCCGTCGTCAGCATCCAGAGTATTCACACAGGTGCATGGCAATGGTTGCAGGCTACCTCCTCCAGAGAGATGTCCACATTTGTCCTTACCTGAACAATTTGTTGTTTCAGGCTCTCTCCAGACAATAGGTCGAAGTTGCTGTTCATTGATTTTTTTCTGTTGGGTCCTGAAATTAAACACAGTTGATGTTATTGCCTCTAAAAAGGGTCTTTCCAGATTTCAAACTATACAGGACCTCTGTATATCCCTCAAGGATCACTGGTGGACCACTATGAGGAATTGCTTAAGACTCATGGGCCACATGGGTGCATGTTCTCATGTGACCCTTCAGGTCAGGCTGTACCTCAGAGCATTACAGGCATGGCTCAAGTCTGCCTATTGCCCTCATATCTACCACCTGGACAAGTTAGTGTGCATCCCTGATGAGTATTCTCATCTCTGAGCTAGTTTATGAGTCAAGACCATCTCTGTCAGGATGTTCCCTTTACTCCACTTTTCCCTTTTATGACTTTGGTGAGGGATGCTTCATTATGGGGTGACGAGTTCATCTGGACGATCATCAGGCTCAAGGGTTTTGATACTCTTAGTACCTTTCTGAGACCTGAGGAAGAGCTCTGTGAGGCTCAAAAGCTTGTCTCTCTCACCAACTGAAGTTGGTCCAGTAAAAGATATTACCTCACCCACCTTCTCTCTAGCTTTCTTAGTGCCATCACCACTGCCCACAGAGTGGGAAACCTGAATGCACTGCTTGAATAATAAGAATATACCAGTAGGGATATACTACCGACCACCTGACCAGGATGGTGACGGTGACTGTGAAATGCTCAGGGAGATTAGAGAGGCTATAAAAATAAAAAACTCAATAACAATGAGGGATTTCAACTATCCATTATATTTCAACTATTCCCTATATTGATGGGGTACATGTCACCTCGGGACAGGTTGCAGAGATAAATTTCAGAGTAACAGCCGTGTTAGTCTGTATTCGCAAAAAGAAAAGGAGTACTTGTGGCACCTTAGAGACTAACCAATTTATTTGAGCATAAGCTTTCGTGATGCATCCGATGAAGTGAGCTGTAGCTCACGAAAGCTTATGCTCAAATAAATTGGTTAGTCTCTAAGGTGCCACAAGTACTCCTTTTCTTCTTGTTGCAGAGATAAAGTTTCTTGACACCGTAAGTGCTTCTTGGAGCAGTTAATCCTGGAACCCACAAGAGGAGAGGCAATTCTTGATTTAGTCCTAAGTGGAGCACAGGATCTGGTCCAAGTGGTGAATATAGCTGGACTACTTCATAACAATGACCATAATGTAATTACATTTAACATCCCTGTGGCGAGGAAAACACCACAGCAGCGCACCACGGTAGCATTTAATTTCAGAAAGGGGGACTACACAAAAATGAGGAATTTAGCTAAACAGAAATTAAAAGGTACAGTGCCAAAAATGAAATCCCTGCAAGCTGCATGGAAACTTTTTAAAGACACCATAATAGAGGTTCATCTTAAATGTATATCCACAAATTAAAAAAAATAGTAAGAGAACCAAAAAAAGTGCCACTGCAGCTAAACAACAAAGTAAAAGAAGCAGTGAGAGGCAAAAAGGCATCCTTTAAAACGTGGAAGTTAAATCCCAGTGAAGAAAATAGAAAGGAGCATAAACTCTGACAAGTGAAGTGTAAAGATATAATTAGGAAGGCCAAAAAAGACGGACAGCTGCAGTGGCACAGGAGCCAGCAAACAGAGCTGTAAACGGGGGAGTTTGAGTGGGAGTTTGCAAGGGGGGTTTGGGAAGAAGACTAAGAGAGCCAGGCAGAGGAACAGACAGGCTAGTGAAGGGAGTGTGTGGTGTTCTGGCAGTGTTGTGGTGCTCACTGGGGGTTTGTTTTGCTGTGGGTGGTGGTGTTTTGATTTGGTTTATGTTTCCCTGACTAACAGGACTAACTAAGTGAGAAGGCTATGACAGATACAGAGGCAGCAGTGGTAGTGACCCAGGCAGTGGAAGACACGATGAAGATGACTGGATGTAGAAGCTGTGGCATGTATATAATCCTGGAGGGGGTACCTGAAAAGAGTTTTGTCTGCATGAAGTGCCGCCTGATAGAGCTGATGGAAGAAAAGTTCTGAGGATTGGAGATGCAGGTGGAAACTCTGGTTGAGTTTAGAAGGGGGTTCAAGCGGATGATGGAGCAAAGACATGAGGAGGCTGAAGGGAAAAGCTCACACTTGCAGATGGAAGCAGGACCAAAGACCTCTGAGGGGAGACTGCTGGGTGAGGAAAGTGGACAGTGGAAGCATGTGACTAAGAGAACCAAGCAGAGGAAAAGACTGGCTAGTGAAGGAAAAATAGAGGACTTCAGGTACCGGTTTGCGGAGTTGGAAAATGAAGAAGGGGCACAGCAGGTGGTCACTGAAGGTGAGAGGGCAAGGAAGAAGAGAAGAGCAGCTAGTCCTATAGGAAGAGGACAAGAGTCAATGGAGATAACACTGGATGTAGGATGGGTTGCAGAGGATTGCAAGGGACAATACGACTGCAGAGGATTGCAAGGGACGAGAGGATCTGCAGCCAGAGGAAACGGGATGGACAGGAGAATCGCACCATCACCAGGAAAAGGCAGGTCTACATGATTGGGGACTCCTTACTGAGAAGAATAGACAGGCCTGTAACCAGAGCTGATCCAGAGAACAGAAGGATGTGCTGTCTGCCAGGTGCTAAGATACAGGCTGTGGACCTGAGGCTGAAGAGGATCCTAACGGGAGCGGGAAAGAATCCACTGATTGTCCTTCATGTGGGAACAAATGATACAGCTAGATTCTAGCTGGAATGTTTCAAAGGAGACTGTGCCAGGCTGGGGAAGACGCTTAAGGAAATCAAGGCTCAGGTGATCTTCAGTGTGATTCTGCCTGTTCCTAGAGAAGGGCAACAAAGGTGTGACAAGATTATGATGATCAAAAGATGGCTCAGGCAGTGGTGCTATAAGGAGGGCTTTGGGATGTATGGCCACTGGGAAGCATTCATGGACAGAGGACTGTTCTCTTGGGATGGACTTCACCTGAGTAGGAAGGGAAATAGACTTCTAGGATGGAGGCTGGCACAACTGATTAAGAGAGCTTTAAACTAGGAATTTGGGGAAGATGGTTGGGGATGTCCAGGTAATCTGCACGCCAGATTCTAACATTGAGAGGGAAGAAAACAAAGTAAGAAGGGTTACAGCTGTGGCTAGGAGAATGGACATAAGGAAGAAGAGTAGTGTAGATACCGGTCTAATAGGTGATACTGGTGGTAGAATGTCTGTGCCTAATCGGGTAAAGAACGTGAACGAAGCCAAACAGCAAAAATTAAGATGTTTGAACACTAATGCGAGGAGCCTAGGTAACAAAATGGAGGGACTAGAGCTACTGGTGCAGGAAGTGAAACCAGATATTATAGGGTTAACAGAAACATGGTGGAATAGTAGTCATGACTGGAGTATAGGTATTGAAGGTTATGTGCTGTTTAGGAAAGACAGAAATGAAGGCAAAGGTGATGGAGTATCATTGTACATCAATGATGAGGTAGACTGTAAAGAAATATGAAGTGATGGAATGGATAAGACAGTCTGTCTTGGCAAAAATCACACTGGGGAAGAAAGCTACTAGATCCTCCCATGAGATAGTGCTTGGGGGTGTGCTATAGACCCCCGGGATCTGATTTGGATATGGATAGAGCCCTCTTTAACGTTTTTAATGAAGTAAATACTAATGGGAATTGTGTGATCATGGGAGACTTTAACTTCCCAGATATAGACTGGAGGACAAGTGCTAGTAATAATAATAGGGCTCAGATTTTCCTGGATGCAATAGCTGATGGATTCCTTCACCAAGTAGTTGCTGAAACAACAAGGGGGGATGCCATTTTAGATTTGGTTTTGGTGAGTAGTGAGGACCTCACAGAAGAAATGGTTGTAGGGAGCAACCTTGGTTCGAGCGATCATGAGCTAATTCAGTTCGAGCTAATTCAGTTCAAACTAAATGGAAGGATAAACAAAAATAGATCTGTGACTAGGGTTTTTGATTTCAAAAGGGCTAACTTTCAAAAATTAAGGAAATTAGTTTGGGAAGTGGATTGGACTGAAGAACTTGTGGATCTAAAGGTGGAGGAGGCCTAGAATTACTTCAAGTCAAAGTTGCAGAAACTATCAGAAGCCTGCATCCCAACAAAGGGGGAAAAATTCTTAGGCAGGAGTCGTAGACCAAACTGGATGAGCAAGCATCTCAGAGACGTGATTAAGAAAAAGCAGAAAGCCTACAAGGAGTGGAAGATGGGAGGAATCAGCAAGGAAAGCTACCTTATTGAGGTCAGAACATGTAAGGATAAAGTGAGAAAGGCCAAAAGCCATGTAGAGTTGGACCTTGCGAAGGGAATTAAAACCAATAGTAAAAGGTTCTATAGCCATATAAATAAGAAGAAAACAAAAAAAGAAGAAGTGGGACCGCTAAACACTGAGGATGGAGTGAAGGTTAAGGATAATCTAGGTATGGCCCAATATCTGAACAAATACTTTGCTTCAGTCTTTAATGAGGAGCTTAGGGATAATGGTAGGATGACAAATGGGAATGAGGATATGGAGGTAGATACTACCACATCCAAGGTAGAAGCCAAACTCAAACAGCTTAATGGGACTAAATCGGGTGGCCCAGATAATCTTCATCCAAGAATATTAAAGGAACTGGCACATGAAATTGCAAGCCCATTAGCAAGAATTTTTAATGAATCTGTAAACTCAGGGGATGTACTGTATGACTGGAGAATTGCTAACATAGTTCCTATTTTTAAGAAAGGAAAAAAAACTGATCCAAGTAACTACAGGCCTGTTAGTTTGACATCTGTAGTATGCAAGGTCTTGGAAAAAATTTTGAAGGAGAAAGGAGTTAAGGACATTGAGGTCAATGGCAATTGGGACAAAATACAACGTGGTTTTACAAAAGGTAGATCGTGCCAAAACAACCTGATCTCCTTCTTTGAGAAAGTAACAGATTTTTTAGACAAAGAAAACACAGTGTATCTAATTTACCTCGATTTCAGTAAGGCATTTGATATGGTTCCACATGGGGAATTATTAGCTAAATTGGAAAAGATGGGGATCAATATGAAAATTGAAAGGTGGATAAGGAACTGGTTAAAGGGGAGACTACAACGGTTCATACTGAAAGGTGAGCTGTCAGGCTGGAAGGAGGTTACGAGTGGAGTTCCTCAGGGATCGGTTTTGGGACCAATCTTATTTAATCTTTTTATTCCTGACCTTGGCACAAAAAGTGGAAATGTGCTAATAAAGTTTGCGGATGACACAAAGCTGGGAGGTACTGCCAATTTAGAGAAGGACTGGGATACCATACAGGAACATCTGGATTACTTTGTAAACTGGAGTAATAGTAGGGTGACCAGATGAAACGGACAAAATATCGGGACACATGGGGGAAAAAATAGCCGGAGTGGAGTTGCCGAAGCAAAATAAAAAAAAAAAGCAGCCAGACCGGCCAAAGCCACAATGTCGGGACAAATGGCATCCCGACCGTGCATCAGTCGGGACGTGGGACAAAGAACTAAAAATCGGGAGAGTCCCAATTTTGTCGGGACATCTGGTCACCCTAATTAATAGTAATAGGATGAAATTTAATAGTGAAAAGTGCAAGGTCATGTATTTAGGGATTAATAACAAGAATTTTTTTTGTAAACTGGGGATGCATCCCTTGGAAGTAACAGAGGAAGAGAAGGAACTCGGAGTATTGGTTGATCAGAGGATGACTATGAGCTGCCAATGTGATATGGCCGTGAAAAAAGCTAATGCGGTCTTGGGATGCATCAGGCAAGGTATTTCCAGTAGAGATAAGGAGGTGTTAGTACCGTTATACAAGGCACTGGTGAGACCTCATCTGGAATATTGTGTGCAGTTCTGGTCTCCCATGTTTAAGAAAGATGAATTCAAACTGGAACAGGTACAGAGAAGGGCTACTAGGATGATCCGAGGAATGAAAAACCTGTCTTATGAAAGGCGACTCAAAGAGCTTGGCTTGTTTAGCCTAACCAAAAGAAGGCTGAGAGGAGATATGCTTGCTCTCTATAAATATATCAGAGGGATAAATACCACGGAGGGAGAAGAATTATTTAAGCTCAGTACCAATGTGGAGACAAGAACAAATGGATATAAACTGGCCATCAGGAAGTTTAGACTTGAAATTAGATGAAGGTTTGTAACCATCAGAGGAGTGAAGTTCTGGAACAGCCTTCCAAGGGGAGCAGTGGGGGCAAAAGACCTATCTGGCTTCAAGACTAAGCTTGATAAGTTTATGGAAGGGATGATATGACGGGATAGCCTAATTTTGGCAATTAATTTATCTTCAACTATTCGTGGTAGATATGCCTAATGGCCTGCGATGGGATGTTAGATGGGGTGGGATCTGAGTTACTACAGAGAATTCTTTCCTGGGTGTCTGGCTGGTGAGTCTTGCCCACATGCTCAGGGTTTAGCTGATCGCCATATTTGGGCTTGGGAAGGAATTTTCCTCGAGGGCAGATTGGCAGAGGCCCTGAGGGTTTTTCGCCTTCCTCTGCAGCGTGGGGCACAAGTCACTTGCTAGAGGAGTCTCTGCACCCTGAAGTCTTTAAACCATGATTTGAGGACTTCAGCAGCTGAGACATAGGTTAGGGGTTTGTTACAGGAGTGGGTGGGTGAGATTCTGTGGCCTGCGTTGTGCAGGAGGTCAGACTAGACGATCATAATGGTCCCTTCTGACATTAAAGTCCATTCTATGAAAAGAATTTGAAGAACAGCTAGCCAAAAACGCAAAAAGTAATAGAAAAAAAATTTTAAGTGCACCAGAAGCAGGAAACCTGCTAAACAACCAGTGGGGCCACTGGATGATCAAGATGGTAAAGGAGAACTCAAGGACAATAAGGTCATTGCAGAGAAACTAAATGAATTCATTGCATTGGTCTTCACAGCTGAGGATGTGAGGGAAATTCCCAAACCTGAGCCGTTCATCTGAGTGATGAATTTGAGGAACTGTCCGAGATTGAGCTGTCATTAGAGGAGGTTTTGGAACAAACTGATAAATTAAACAGCAATAAGTCACCAGGACCAGATGGTATTCACCCAAGAGTTCTGAAAGAACTCAAATGTGAAATTGCAGAACTATTAACTGTAGTCTGTAACCTATCCTTTAAATCAGCTTTTGTACCAAATGACTGAGGGATAGCTAATGTGACACCAATTTTTAAAAAGGGCTCCAGAGGTGATACCAACAATTACAGGCCAGTAAGCCTGACTTCAGTACCGGGCAAAACTGGTTGAAACTATAGTAAAGGGCAGAATTGTCAGACACATAGATTAACACAATTTGTTGGGGGAAGAGTCAACATGGTTTTTGTAAAGGGAAATCATACTTCACCAATCTTCTAGAATTCTTTGAGGGGGTCAACAAGCGTGTGGCCAAGAGGGATCCAGTGGATATAGTGTACTTAGATTTTCAAAAAGCCTTTGATAAGGTCCTTCATCAAAGGCTCTTAAGCAATGTAAGCTGTCATGGGATAAGAGGGAAGGTCCTCTCATGGATTGGTTACTGGTTAAAAGATAGGAAACAAAGGGTAGGAATCAATGGTCAGTTTTCAGAATGGAGAGAGGTAAATAGTGGTGTCCCCAAGGGGTCTTTACCGAGACCAGTATTATTTCAACATATTCATAAACAATCTGGAAAAAGGGGTGAACGGGGAGGTGGCAAAGTTTGCAGACGATGCAGAACTACTCAAGATAGTTAAGTCCAAAGCAGACTGTGAAGAGCTTCAAAGGGATCTCACAAAAATGGGTGACTGGACAGCAAAATGACAGATGAAATTCAATGTCGATAAACGCAAAGTAGTGCAGATTGGAAAACATAGTCCCAACAATACATATAAAATGAGGGGTCTAAATTCACAGTTACCACTCAAGAGAGAGATCTTGGAGTCATTGTGGATAGTTCTCTGAAAACATCCACTCAATGTGCAGCAGCAGTCAAAAAAGCTAACGGAATGTTGGGAATAATTAAAAATGGATAGATAATAAGTCAGTAAATACCATAATGCCTCTGTATAAATCCATGGTACACCCATATCTTGAATATTGTGTGCAGAGGTGGTCGCCCCATCTCAAAAAAGATATATTGGAATTGGAAAAGGTTCAGAAAAGGGCAACAAAAATGATTAGGGGTATGGAACAGCTTCCGTATGAGGAGAGATTAATAAGATTGGGACTTTTTAAGTTGGAAAAGAGACAACTAAGGATGGATATGATAGAAGTCTATTAAATAATGACTAGTGTGGAGAAAATAAATAAGGAAGTGTTTTTTACTCCTCATAATGCAAGAACTAGCGGTCACCAAATGAAATTAATAGGCAGCAGGTTTAAAAGAAACAAAAGGAAGTATTTCTTTACACAATGCACAGTCAACCTGTGGAACTCTTTGCCAGAGAATGTTGTGAAGCCCGAGGCTATAGCAGGGTTCAAAAAAGAACTAGATAAATTCGTGGAGGATAGGTCCATCAATGGCTATTAGCCAGGATGGACAGGGATGGTGTCCCTAGCCTCTGTTTGCCAGAAGCTGGGAATGGGTGATAGGGGTGGATCACATGATGATTACCTGTTCTGTTTATTCCTTCTGGGGCACCTGGCATTGGCCGCTGTTGGAAGACAGGATACTGGGCTAGATGGACTTCTGGTCTGAACCAATATGGTCGTTCTTATGTTGTTACGGTTTCTGATCTGCCATGCACCATTTTCCATAAGCATAAGAGTGCTGCAGCTGGTGATCCATTTAGAGACTGTCTAAATGGATCACCAGCTGCAGCACTCTTATGCTTCCAAAGCGATAGCGCTCCCTGGCAGGCTGACTGCACACTCAACCAGAGCACATCCCTATTGTGGACATGTGCAGGGCAACTATGTGGTCTCTAGTCTCATTCACCAGACATTATGCACTGACTGCTGCATCAAGGGAGGATGCAAATGAAGGTCCTACAGTCCCTTTTTCTAATGAGAATCCAAGCCCCACGGTCTGGGATAAGAGCTTGGGGGTCACCTACAGTGTAATGGACATATTCAAGCATTTGAAGAAGAAACAGTTACTCAGCGTCTCATAACTGTTGTTCTGTGAGATGTGTTGCATATGTCCACTATACCTCCTGGCCTCTTCCCCCAGTGCATCGGAGACTACCCTTAGTTTCTGGTGTGAAGGAACTGAAGGAGAGGCGAAGCAGCTCCTCCCTTTTTTCCCTTGGTTTGGAGCATGAGGATCTCAAGTGTGGGCAAGGCCGTTAGGGGTACTGCTACGGTAGTGTTTTTCAAACCAGGGGTTACGACCCAAAAGGGGGTCGCAAGGCTATTCTAGGGGCGGTCACTGTATTGCCATCCTTAATTCCAGGTTCGTTTTAGAGTTGGCAGCCCGACAGTCGTGGCTGCTGGTCAGGTGCCTGCCTCTGAGGGCAGCGCCGCCGTCAGCAGCAGTCCGCAGAAGTAAGGATGGCATGGTGTGTGTGTGTGGGGGGGGGGGGTCATTGCAGCCTGAAATATTTTCAAAGGGGGGCCCATCAAAAAAAGTTAAAGACCCCTGGCGCTGGGGAAAACACTCTAGAACTGGTGCACGGGACAGGCAGGCACCTGCAGTTGCAATGGACATATGCAACACATCTCACTGAACTACAGTTATGAGAAGGTAACTTGTTTTTTCCAATGAAAACTTTTTCATTTTTTTTATCAGCTTTACTTGGTAACATTTAAGATTATTAAAGCTGGTTCTTAGACACTAAGACAGTGCTCGGGTTGCAAACACTGCAGAAGAATGTTTAAAAAAAATTCCACTGTAATGTTTTAATGAATGATGGAAGCATTTCTGATAGTTTTAGGTTTTTATAAAAGGCTGATAGTATGCAGTCTAAATGTTGGACCAAGTTTATAACCTCACTACATCCCTTTAATCCATTCCAGCATCCCTGTTGTTGATCCAGCCTGTCACCTTTAACTGGTCTCCTCCCTTGCCAGACATATTCAGGCTGTGTCCAATTCCTGCAGCTCGTTCCTCCATAACATTTTGAAGATTCATCCTTTCATTGCAGTAGAGACAGCCAAAACTTTCATCCAGGCTGTCATCATCCCCCCACCTTGATTACTGTAACTACATCCTCTCTGGCCTCCCAAACACCATGTCCCTTGAATCCATTAACACAGTTGCTAAGATTGTAATTCTTGTCTATCACTTAGAGCATATTAGGCATCTCTTTGAATCCTTCCAGTAACTCCTTCTGTTTCACTGCATCAAGTTTAGCTTCTTGTCTTCACCTGGTAAGACTCTTCACACAACTTTGCCCCTCAAGGTAAGATTAAAGCAATTCAGAGTGCTAGTCAACCACAGCATGGGGCTCCAGTGGCCCAGCCTTCTCACTTTCATTGGTGGTTGTTGGAGAGGCTCCCTACCGTTCCAGAGAGACAGTGGCATGGGCATCCCCTTCTCCCAGGAAGACAAACAGTATCTCCCCTCATTGGGAGTAGCTGAAAGATGGGAGTGGCAGCAGGTGGCCCACATCACTCTTCTCCTCTGACCACAGTGAAGGTGATGATGTTGGGTTTCCTTGCAGCTTTTTTGCTTTTGTTACAGCCTCATTGAGATGAATGGGGCAGTTCACTCATTTCTTTACAACCATTATGGCTAGAATCTTCATTTTTTAGTTGAAAGCTGAGATTCTGATGTAATCACATGGCTCCATGAGTGGAGACCCTGGTTATACAGGCCTGACTTTATCTGAATACCCCTCCCTACTTGTATTTTCTTGCATTTTATTCTGTCACTTCCAACTTTACCTGCTCAATCAAAGATTCCAGCCTCCTCTACCTACCTGTCAGCTGCACTGTCATGCATCTCCATGTGTTCTTTCATGTGTCTCTGACGCATGGAACATGTTCCCTGAACTAATCCATAAAAACCTCTCGTCAAGACTCAGCTGTACTGCAGTGCCCTAATGAAATAAGCCAATGAATGACAGCAGGGTAGAGGGACATTTTGGAATATGTCTTTTTATAATTACAAGGGGGAAAAAGTGTATACTGTATACAAATTATACACACAAACATACACACACAATTGTGTCCTCTTCCATTCTCTTTATGTTGCTTGTCTTTGGTCAGAGATTGTGTGTTTGAATAAAATGTTTGAATAAATGTTGAATAAAAAAGTATGTTATGAGGAGACAAGAGTGTGTATGGCTTTTGTGACAAATCTTTAGTCATCTGAAAAGCAATCTTTCACAGCTGTTATATTTCATGAGTAGGAGACATCTCTACAGTTCTGTTTGACGCTTTAGATGCTGTTTTCTAATGAAAATATTGTAAAACTTCACAAGTTTGTGTTTTCAGTATTTGCTGCTTTGTCGAACTACAAGTATAACTGCTGTGAGAGGAACAGAGGGATTGCCAAATATTTAAAGAGATAGCACTCTGATGTCAGTGATCAGGAAAAAAAACGTTCCTTTGTTACTCACACTTGAAGTCTTTTATTCAAATAGCTGTCAACTACAAAGTTTTTGTCAGGTCTTGTAAAATACAGTTTTCCAATCTCGCCAGTTTTCAACAGAACTTTAATATATCTACAATAATTTAGGATTGATGTGATTAGTTTAACTAAATTAGTCTATGCTAATATATACATCAGTACATTTAAATGTGGTTTTTAAATGTGCATGTAAGTTCACATGGCATTTAAAAAGTCAAATACAGGAATCTTTTATTATGTTGTCACCTGATGTTTCCACTCATAGGTGTGCAGAATTATTAATTATGTATCAGGCTGATGTTAACCATGCTGCTGAAAGAGGACAGACACCTTTGTACCTAGCCTGTGGAAATGGAAATAATGAATGTATCAAACTTTTGCTGGAAGCTGGAGCACGTCGAAGTGTAAAAACCAGTGTAAGTTAAAAGAATTTCTAAAATCACAGTGTGAACTGAACAGCTGCAAAAATCAGAATTCCTTGCACTGTCATTTTTAACTCTTTAATGATGTAATACTCAGTGTGTTTTGGAATTAGTAAAAAGCTTTGATTTAATATTGCTGTGTCTCATTGTAAAATGTTTTCTATTTGTTTAGGTTGCATAGTTTCCCTAAAAACTTATAAATCACTTCGCTTTCCTCTCGATTTTACCAGCCTCTGTTTCAAAATGCAACATCTTGTATACCATGTTCCTGTGTAGGACAGCAGAGGTAGAATCGATCTGCTTCACTGTCAACTCTCATGGTATGCAGTGTTGTTGTTGCCTTACTGTTCCTGGTAGCAGTCATGAATGAGGTGGGGATATGTGGTAGCCCATGATACCTCTATAGCTCTGGGGCAATTTGTCTAATTACAGATCAATGTTATCCTTGAAGAAAACGTTCTTCACAAATATTGTGAAAGAAATTCTTAGACATTTGTCACAAAGGGAGAGTGAGCAGGACAAAACAAAAAGTATCTGTGCTTTGTGGATGGGAAGAGAGTAGTTGAGAGTCTTCAAATTTGAAGGTTAGGCATTCCCTTATTCACGTACTTCAGGGCTATTGCTTAAAAACTTGACATGTACACACAATATTGAGACTTTTTATCACTTAATGTTGTGAGATTTAGACTCTCCAGAAATATTGTATGAAAGATATTTTGTATGTGTTGTAGCCTTTTAAACATATACTTCATGTTAATTAGGTTGAAAGGGGCTGATTTTTTTGTGGACAGTAACCTGAATTCATTTTGAAATTAGAGGAAAAGAGGATATAGAAAACATTATTGAAAAGTTCTTGTCTGGTTAAGAAGTTGACTTTTTATACCAAGTGGTTACAGAAATTGCTATTTACTAATTGCTTCTTTGTTGTAATATTAAGCCACACCCTATGGAAGATGGTGCTACCGAAGTGCATCACCATGAGAAGAGGACCTAGGGTGGTACAATGCATAAAATTTTCAAAAGCACTTAAGTCCCATTGCAATTCAGTCAATGGGACTTAAATGCTTTTGTTACTGAGACACTTACACATTTTTTCCAAGTGGCTCCAGAGTGCTCCCCACTGCCACAGAAGTCTTGCCACTGCACTACCTTTGGAGAAGGCACAGCGTGCTTTTCCCCCACATGGGAACAGACTCCCTATCTGGTGTCAGGAGGCCAGGTCCATGAATCCATCCTTTCCTACCAACTTTGAGGAAGATATCATAGTCAGAGGAAGAATCGTGAATCGGGGCTAGTCTATTCTAGCAACATGCCTTGTGTGGTTGTGGCACAGCACTGGGAGAGAGCTCTCCCAGAGCTCTAAAAAAACAGTCTCAATGAGGGGCGTGGCTCCCATCGCTGAGGCACTGTTTACACTGGTGCTTTACGGCGCTGAAACTTGCTGTGCTCAGCGGGTGTTTTTTCACACCCCTGAGACAGAAAGTTGCAGCACTCTTAATTGCCAGTGTAGACAAACAGTGGGCTTGTCTACATTACCCACTGGATCGACGGGCAGTGATCAATCCGGGGAGGGGGGATTAATCTAGATGCGATAAATCAACTGCCGAGGGCTCTCCCATCGACTCCGGTACTCCACCAGAGCGAGAGGCACAGGCGGAGTCGAGGGGGGAGTGTCAGCTGTCGACTTATCTCAGTGAAGACCCCGCGGTAAGTAGATCTAAGTATGTTGACTTCAGCTACATTATTCACGTAGCTGAAGTTGCGTAACTTAGATTGATTTCCCTTCCCCCTCTTCCCCGCCCCCCCCCCCCCCCGCCCAGTGTAGACCAGGCCTCCGACTTTGCTGTTAAAAGTGTGTAAGCACTGCCATTGTGCTCTGCTCTGCTGGGTAATATGGGGGAATGCTCCTTGTGCCTTTTTGCCCGCTCTCATTGTGGAGTGCTGGCTGCAGATGACCAATAAATGACTTTAAAATTTACTTTTTGAGGTCAAGATCTGTGAATACCTTAAACAGTTTCTTTTTTTTTTTTCAATTGGAAAAACAATCTACTGCAAGACATTTCTCTCACTAGGGCATGCATTTTCTAAGTGGATCTCTTTGAAAGTAAAATCCAAACCATCAAGCATCCCTGAAATTAAAAAAAATCTTTCCTCAAAGTAGAAAATGCAGTAGCAAAATGATGGAGGGTGGAACCAATATTAGAGTGTTGAGTTGTATGAATGTGAGTGTTGATTTTTCCAAACTAAGGAGATTGCAAAACTCAGACCATAGATATATGCTGACATAGGCACGGGAAGTAGAGCTGCGGGGGGATTTTGTACCCGGCATGCTGGCCGCCCTGCCACCCTGGGTCCTGGCTGCCAGCCCCCTATGGGCTGGAGGTTCCACTGCTGGTCCAGGGTCCTCCTTGGCTGCCATCCCTGGGGGCTCTGCTGCCAGCCCCAGGATCCCGGCCTCCAGGCCACCTGCGAGATCCCGGCTGCTGGGGCCCCAGATGCTCCGCTGCCAGCCCCAGGATCTTGCTGGGCCCAGGCTCCTGGCTGCCAGCCCCACACCCGGGGGCTCCACTGCCAGCATGAGGGTCCCAGCTGTCGGCTTGCATGCGGGTTCCCAGCTGCCGACCCGGGGTCCTGCTGGGACTCCAGGGGCTCCGCTGCTGGCCCCAGGGTCCTGGCCGCTTACTCCGCATGCAGGTACCTGGCTGCTAGTTACATGCCTGGGGGGTCCTGGCCACTGGTCCTGCATGCAGTGTCCCAGCAGCCGGCCCCATGCCTGGGGGCTCTGCTGCCTGCCGTAGAGTCTGACTGGGGCAAGAGTGGTGCAGCTCAGTATCCCCACTCCAAAAACTCTTCCAGCGCCACTGTATGCTGATAATCTTTTTGTCACTTACAATGGAAAGAAGCTTATTTGGTCAGCTCAAATGTAGTGATAATTTAGAAGAAAATAAGGAGGAGAGACAAGTTCAGACTGTGGCCTTTTAAATTAAGGACATCAAAGGAGAATTAAGGATTGAAAATTCTTCCAAGAGCAGCTGCATTGGCTTTGTTGTGCTAATGCAGAGAGAAGCTAACGTGCATAGCCAAAGAGGAGAAAAGTGCTATATAAAATTGTACACAATAGTATATAAAAAAATCTGACAAAGGTCCAGTTACAATATTACATTAGCTCACAATGTGCAACCCAAAACATCCCTGGCAGAGGGTTGCTTTGATTCAGTTTGACCTGCACTGGGCATGTTTTCTGTGGACCCTCACGACCTGCGGTGACTCAATAAATGTCTTTTTCCAAGCAGGGATTATGGGACTGTAACCCACCTTTTTCCTTTCACACCAGGCATCTCACACACATACATAGAGCACAACAGATGGGCTGTCTCATACAAAACTGTGACATTTGATTATAGCCAGCCATTGTTGGATGCTTAAAAGCTTTACAGACAGCATGTTTGATAGAAAGCAATTAGTAATATAAATTCTGTAACTAAACACTTTTCTCCATGTGTGGTGGGGTTGTGCTGTTCATTTTTATCTCTTTAGGATGGCTGGACACCAATTCATGCAGCTGTGGATTCTGGTAATGTTGACAGCCTCATGCTCCTTATGTACTATGGACAAACAGACAATGGAAACTTTATGAATGATGCACAGCCTAATTCAGACTTCTTTGACTTGGACTGCACAGAAGACAGCTATCCGAGTAAAGCAAGGCCTGTTGTTTCTGCAGATCTCATCAACCATGCTGACAAAGAGGGTTGGACTGCTGCCCATATAGCAGCATCAAAAGGCTTTAAGGTCTGTCTGTATGTTGTTATAACTATTGTAGCGATTAAATGACTTTTCCATTAATTATGTATCTATTTAATATAGACACGTCAAGTTAATGACCTCCTTAATTGTAAATGTAACTGTTCATAGTTAAATGAAAATTATCTTAATTTTGCAAATACAGTCTCTACAGAGATATTTTTTATTTTTTTAGTATCTGTGCTTTATGCAGGCTTTTCAATACGAAATGAGTAAGTTAGCTGTAAAATTTTATGTTATGATTCCAGGGGGAAATCCAATCTGACCTACTCCACCCTGGCTAATTGATGTCAGCAGGGCAGTTTCTTGACACCAGGCATTAATGCAACATTTGGCATCAGAAGCTTTATGCTACTAACTCTGAATGGTTAATTGATTTTTTTTTTTTTTAATGAGAAGTAGGGTTTGTATCAATTCAAAGCTGAGACTGTTGCTGGAAGAGAGAATGGAACAGAGATGTCATTGAGGGACATAGGGAAGGATAGTTTTGAGACACAGGGCCCAAGATTTTAACAATTAACTAGTAATTTTGAGTGCCTAATCTGAGACATTATAAAAGAGGCTTGATTCTCAGAAAAGGCTGAGAACCCACCCTGTGAAAATGAGGCCTCTTTAGGTATCTTGGATTGGGCACCCAAAAATGGATGTACTTAAAATTTCTCAACACTTCGAAAAATCTTGGCCAGATCTGTTTATCATCTGAGTCTGGCTAGGAGGTTGTGACCTTTTGTTCATATGAGGACCTTGCCACTATTCGCCATTCTTTGTTACCTCAAGATTAAACTACTGCAATGCACTCTACATGAGGCTACCCCTTAAAACCATTTGGAGACAGATGCTGGTGTGGAATGCAGTGGCTTTCTTATTGAATGGGGCATCTTGCTAGAAGCAAATAAATGACACTTGTGCTTCAGGATCTGCACTAGCTGCCAGTTGATCTGCAGGTGGAGCTTAGGTTAGTTATGACCTATAAAGCCCTAAATGGCCTGGGACAAGATAGCTTGAGGGATGACCTTTCTCCCTGTGCCATACTGTCACAGCTGCAGTCAGCAGGGTCACTTGAGCTACATTTCCCTCCTTATAATAGCTTCAAAAATTTGGGCTGGTGTGCCTAAATGTTCCTATTCTGTTGTTTCAAACTAAGATTTCTTTGCATGATTGATATTCTTTCAGAAATTCAAATTTACTTGCGGAAGGAGGGACTTGTAAGGTGAATTTGCAACTATCATTGTGGGTTATTGTGTATCACTCACATACCAAGCATGGATGGGAATTTGTACCCTGCTAATGTTTCTGTATTGCTAAGTAAACATTGGTTCAGTGGGTTGCTCTTGTCATCTGAATACCCTAGTAGGTTAGTCATTACTAAACCTTCAACTTGCCTTTTAATATAAGCCAAAACTGAAACCAAGATTTTCAAAACTGGATGCTTAAAGTTAGGCTCTTAAGTAAGTGACCAAATTTTCAGATGTGTTGACTTCACTGGGAGCTATAGGGTTCCCAGTGCTTGGAAAATACTGACTTTAGGTACTCTGTTTTAAAAACCTTGGCCTGAGAATTTCAAGTCCAAGGCAAAACATTTGACACCTGTACTTCAATTCTGTGAGAAACACCTTTTGGAGCCTCATGTTTAGCAATTCTGTTAGTTGCCTTTCTTTCGATATTTGGAAAAGCATGCGTACGTATTGAATCAGAAGTCTAATGGCTAATTGTAAGACTGCCTGCTTCAGGCAGCAAACAATTTTTGAGTATTTAGCCCAAGTTAATTTAGTTAAACTGCAAATAATACAGCTCTTATCTTTCCAGAACTGCCTAGAAATCTTGTGTAGCCATGGTGGACTAGAGGCTGAAAGGAAAGATAAGTGCGATCGAACGCTGCATGATGTTGCCACTGATGACTGCAAACATCTTCTGGAGAACTTGAGTGAGTTACAGTTTGCCAACAGCACTGCACTAAAATATTTAGCAGCCAGGGTCTTGTGGGACACACAAGAAACATTTAATACAATGTTTGTTTACCCTTAATCTCACCCTGCTCACATTTTCCCACCACCAGGCCAGTTTATTTTTTAAAGAGTGCAGACATATTACTCAAAATTCTGCTATAATAAATGACAAAAAATATCTTGTTGGAAGGTATTGGGTAACCTCTTATTCTGATTTTTAGTAGTACCTTAAAATGTGCCAACTTTAAAAAATCAAATAAATTGCTCAATTCTGGAAACAAACCTAATCCTTTGGAATTGGTAAATTAATATTTAGTAGTTATTTTTCATCAGAACTTTTACCTTTCTTCCTTTCATTGTTCTTATCCTCCTCTTTTCAGACTCTTGGGGAAAAATCCGCATCAGGTTTAAATGAAAGCATCTGTTTGTCATTGGATTTGGAGTAGAACTGGGTGATTTTTATCCAGACTAATAGTTTATTCACCAAAAAGTCCAAGTTTTTTTTGCCCTGAAACTACGAGTGAATTTGATACAAATTTGCCAAGTAGTATTGGCTCAAAACCATTTTTCCATAATTTAGATGCCATTCAAAAATGGGAGGAGGAGGTGGTGCTGGTGCCCTGCTTACAAGTTTTTGCCCAGTGGTTAGGGCTCTTAACCGGAATGTGGGAGACCCAGGTTCTAGTGTGGATCTCTTTCATTCTCTCCTGTTGTAACTGTTCCACTATGTATAAATAGAGTCACTGAAGCAGGGACTCGAACTTGGGTCTCCCATGTTGCAGGAAAATGCCTTAACTACCAGGCTAGAAAGTCATTCTCACTCTCTTTTCCCGGCCCAGTAGCTAGTCATCGTCATTATGGATGACTGTGAATTGTCACTGACTGAGAGTGCCCAAAGCACTGGGCTAAATGTTACAGGTGGCAGTGGCAGCACTATCCCTACCAGACATTTTGTGAATCTAGCCTTTTGAAAATCCCCGAAACAAAATGTTGCAGATTAAATGATATGGTTTCTTCTACCTGAAATGGATTTTTTTTCAAATCTCTGACATTTTTTGCCATATTTATATCAGTTTGACCTCAATCAGATTTTTTCCCCGATAACCTACAGTGAACCAAAAAATTAGATTATTGCCCAGCTCTGTGTTGGAACTATATTGGTTAATATCATCAGAGGACCTCGCCATTGAGCTATAAGAACAAAACCAAAACAGCATTGAAAGTCTTGTTACAGCAAAATTGCTCCCCAAACCAGACAGCATCTCTCCTGTAGCTGCACTTCCTCAGTATTTCAGGGTCATTTGCTGAAATGTATTATTTTTCCAATAAAGGTGTGGGAGAGTGAGGCTTGCAATCCTAGAGTGACCTTTAATGATGCATACAGCAGGGATGGCCAAACTTACTGGCCTTCTGAGCCGCATATGACAATCTTCAGAAATTTGAGAGATGGGGTTCGGGCTTTCAGCCCTGTGGCAAGATGGTGGGACTAGGGGGTTTCTGCCCTGCAAGGTCCTGGGTGCGGGGTCTTGGGGCTTCAACCCTGCAGGGCACACTTGCTGAGGCACGGGGTTTCAGCCCTGCTCCCGCTGAAGCCACACGCCCCAGCAGGCACCTCCTGCAGGGCTAAAGCCCCAAGATCCCTCTCCCTATTGGGCAGAAACTCCTAGCCCCACCATGCCACCACAGGGCAGAAGCCCTGAGCGCCTCCAAACAATCTGGTAGGCAGAGAAGCGGGGGAGGGAAGGGCATAAGGGGCTCTGAGAGCTGTAGTTTAACTGTAAAAGAGTCACATGTGGCTCACAACTCACTGTTTGGCCATCTCAGGCATACAGTATAAACAGATATTAATCTACTTAATCTATTGCTAGTATGGAATTTTGTCCCGGTTCTCAAAGTACAGCAAGATCCAAAAATTATTCCTCTAATGTGTTATGCTGTGTATGTAACCCCCCCCCCCCCACACACACACACTTTGTTCGTTTATTATTTTTTAACTTTTTTCTCTGTTGACACTCTTAAAATGTTTACACACTTAAAAATAGACAACCCAGTGGAATGTCTTTATTTTGCTATGAGAGAAAATGTCCACAAAGAGAAGTCCATTTCAAAATTTTTGCTTTCCAGACTCCCATTAAAAATGTTTTGATTGGATATTTTCCCCTGTAACTGTAACAAAATAATTATTAGCTTTTTTCTATAATGACAGTAAAATTGCATTGACATACATATGCATAACCACAAATGAAAGCTCTTCCCTGTTAGAAAATGAAACGTTAGGAAACCACTAGCCATATGACTAAATCTGTAAGAATTTGGATCTGGAAAGTGGAAATAAAATATTATTTAAGCTTGTCTTATAGACCAATAGTGTATTATTGATACTTATAAAATGAAGGTAGTGATGCTGAGTGCTTTGTATAATAATCTGTAATTTAATACTGGTTTTATGACTGTTTTGCATTGTGATATGGACCATGCTCTTTCTCCATATTCCCTAATGAATAATAGGTGTTATAATACTTGTCTGTCTCCAGAGGGCTATTGAGATACAGTGCTCTAAAGATGTAAAAGTGCTTCATATTATTAATCTTATTTACAATAGCTCTTTTATTGTGTTTTTTGTGTGATTTTAACTATCTTAGGTTCTCTAATTTTTTTTTAATAGATGCTCTTAGAGTACCTTTAAGGATTTCAGTCAGTGAAATAGAACTAGCCTACTGTGGTACAGAGGATTGTGACACAGAAAACACAATATGTTCTTTAAATATCCGCAAACAGACATCATGGGATGATTTTTCAAAAGCAGTGAGTCAGGCGGTGACAAACCATTTCCAAGCAATCACCTCTGATGGATGGAGGAGTCTAGAAGACCTGACATGTAGTAATGCTGCAGAATCCAGCCTTGGCCTCAGTGCAAGCAGTATATTATCCATCAAAATAGGTATGAATAATCACTGTTACTTGAAAGAAAAGCAAAACCTTTTTCCTATTTGTGGGGTGCATGATGTGTTGTTTAATTCCTTAGTTAAGTATATTTAAGATTACTTGTGGCAGCTTCTGGGCTAGATCAGGCCATCATGATTGCATTCATTACACAAAACGCTCCTTTGGATAAAGATAACGCCTTAAGTATTACTTACTCCATAAGATAAAATTGTATGAAAATATTTGATGTGGTTTCTTGATATGCTGCTTTAAACCTTAGAGACTAAGGAAATTCCCTTTTGGGAAAGGAGGAGCCCATCCTAAAACAAAATGAAGCCAGATTGCTGGCATGTAAAATTAAAAACGTCACGGGAGTTTTTAAACTATGTGCTGAGGAAAAGCTGACAGGTGTGGAGGACACACAGTTCTGACAGACACATCCATTAGGGGAGGATTTGTTAAAGGGGATACTCTATATCCTAGTAAAGAGGAGAAGATAGATGGTAGATTACAGGTAGGAACTAAAGAGAAACAGTGAAATGAAAGAGTCCCATTCAATTACAGCACATGGCAGACAACTAAATATTGACAAATTTTATGAGTGCTTGTATGCAAATGCAAGAAATCTAAATATTAAGATTGGTGAACATGAGTTCCTGGTATTAAATGAGAATATTGACATAATAGGTATCACAGAAACTTGTTGGAATGATGATGATCAATGGGGCACGGTAATTCCAGAATACAAAATATATGGGAATGACAGAAGGTCTCACTAATGGTGGAATGGCATTATATGTGAAAGAAAGCATAGAGTCAAATAGCGTAAAAATCTAAATTAAACTTTACCATAAAATCTCTATGGATTCCATGCTTGAATAGTAAGATATAGCAGTAGGAATATACCACCAGCCACCTGCCCAGGATGATGAGTGACTGTGAAATGATCCAGGAGATTAGAGAGGCTTCAAAAACAGAAAACCAAATAATTATCGGGGATTTCAACTGTCCCCATACTGACTGGGAACATGTCACCTCAGGATGGGATGCAGAGATAAGATTTCTAGACACCATTAATGACAGCTTCTTGGAACAGCTAGTCCTGGAACCCACAAGGGGAGAGGCAATTCTTGATTTAGTCCTAAGTGGCACACAGGATCTGGTGCAAGAGGTGAAGATAGCTGAACTGGTTGGTAATAGCAACCATAATGTAATTAAATTTAAAATCCTTGCAAGGGGAAAATACCAAAGAAACCTACCATAGTAACGTTTAACTTCAAAAAGGGGAACTATGTAAAAATAAGAAGGGTCATTAAATGGAAATTAAAAGGAACAGTCACAAGAGTGAAATACCTGCAAGCTGTATGGCACCTTTTTAGAAAACACCGTAATAAAGGCTCAAACGATATGTATACCCCAAATATATTTTAAAAAAAAACAGTAAGAGGACCAGAAAAATGCCAGCATGGTTAAACAACAGAGTAAAAGAAGTAGTTAGAGACAAGACATCACTTAAAAATTGCAAGTCAAATCCTACTGAGGAAGATAGAAAAGAGCATAAACTCTGCCAGGTCATATGTGAAAGTATAACGAGGCAGGTCAAAAAAAAAATTGATGAGCAATTAGCAAAAGACACAAAAACTAGAAGCAAAATTTTTTTTTTAAGTACATGAGAACCAGGAAGCTTGCCAAACAGTCAGTGCATCCACTGGATGATTGAGGTACTAAAAAAAGCATTCAGGGAAGATAAGGGCATTGCAGAGAAGCTAAATGAATTCTTTGCATTGGTCTTCACTTCAGAGTACATGAGGGAGTTTCCCACATCTGAGCCATTCTTTTTAGGTGACAAATCAGAGTAGCTGATGGAGATGTTGATAAGAGGAAGTTTTGGAACACATCGATAAATTAAACAGTAATAAGTCACCAGAACCAGATGGTGTTCACCCAAGATTTCTGAAGGAACTCAAATATGAAATTGCAAAACTGTGATATGTAATCTATTGCTTAAATCAGCCTCTGTACCAGATGACTGTCAGACAGCTAATGTAACATCAATTTAAAAAAAAAAATTAGAGGCAATCCTAGCAACTACAAGCCAGTAAACCTGACTTCAGAACCAGGCAAATTGGTTGAAACTATAATTATCAGACATACAGATGAACACAATTTGTTGAGGAAGAGTCAACTTGGGGAAGTTTACCTTTTCTAAAGGAAAATCATGCCTCACCAATTGATTTAAATTCTTTGAGTGGGTCAATAAACATGGACAAGGATGATCCAGTGGATATATAGTGTACTTGCACTTTCAGAAAGTCTTTGACAAGGTTCCTCACCAAAGGCTCTTAAGCAAAGTAACAAGGAGTCTGGTGACACCTTAAAGACTAACAGATTTATTTGAGCATAAGCTTTCGAGGGGAAAAAACTCACTTCTTCAGATGCATGGAGTGAAAGTTACAGATGCAGACATAAATATATTGACACATGAAGAGAAGGGAGTTACCTCACAAGTGGAGAACCAGTGTTGACAGGGCCAATTTGATCAGGGTGGATGTAGTCCACTCCGAACAATAGATGAGGAGGTGTCAATTCCAGGAGAGGCAAAGCTGCTTCTGTAATGAGCCAGCCACTCCCAGTCCCTGTTCAAGCCCAAATTAATGGTGTTAAATTTGCAGATGAATTTTAGTTCTGCTCTTTCTCTTTGAAGTCTGTTTCTGAAGTTTTTTCTTTCAAGTATAGCTACTTTCAAATCTGTTATAGAATGTCCAGGAAGATTGACATGTTCTCCCACGGGCTTTTGTGTGTTACCGTTCCTCATGTCCGATTTGTGTCCATTTATTCTTTTACGTAGGGACAGTCCAGTTTGGCCAATGTACGTGGCAGAGGGGCATTGTTGACATGTCCAAACCGGACATGTCATGTAATGGATCCTGATTGATACTTACATGTATAGGCAAAAGAGAAGTCCCATTTTATTTCAGTGAAAACTCTACTTATCTAGGAACTGATAAGGAAAATTAACAGATTATCATTCCAGTATGATACTTCCATCTTAGAGTAACCATGGAACAATACTGGGAAAACCATACTACATGAATGTGTTTGGCCAATATATTAATAAAGCTACTGTTTTCACTGTGGCCCATCTTTTCATAAACAGCCACTGCAACACAAAATTCAAAAATATCTTTGGGCTTGATCTTCCATCACCGTGCACCTTTGTGTAATCATTCCACTAGTGCAAAGTGTGCTTAAAATGCTGCTCTTCAGCTTTCATAGCTTTTTACACAAGAAGTGAATGCAAATCAGACTTGGTAGCATTTTATGGTCACTTTGCACTGGTGTGAATGACTATGCAAGATATAGAGCAGTGGAAAATCAGGCCCTTCGTCTAACATATATATTATGCTTTGAATCAAGCAAATTGCCATGGTTTTATTCAATGTTTACTATTTAATATATTAAATGTAAAGGTTCGTTCTTCTTCGAGAGGTGTCCCTATGGGTGCTCCACTTCCGTTACTTCAGGTCAAGGTGTGTCCCAGCGCCTTCGATCGGAGATTTCTACAGCAGTACCCCACGCTCTGTGCCTGCCTCATGAGCTGTCAGTGTTTGCATAGCATGTGCACGGCCTAGGCTCCTCAGTTCCTTCTCTACCATCCCCACTTAGAGACGGAGTTCAGCAGTGCTCTCTGAGATTTAGCTAGCTAGTTTTGTTTCTCAGTTTATTTAGATAGTTTTTAGTCATTAGAGTTAATATTTAGGTAAAATACCTTAGCTATTACATTTATTTATTTTATTTTAAAAAACCTCATTACAAAGTGATATTTTAAACTATTGTTTTAATCTCCATACAACAGCAAATGTTCAAATGTCATCACCCATATATAAAATAATTAAAAGATTTTATACATGGAACTGATTTGTTTTTCAAAATAGCAGAACTGAATATATATGTACACATTCTGTGTGGGCGGATAGGTGTACTGTGTGTGTGAGGAGGGGTGTGTGCAGATATAGTATGTATATGTCTCTATTCTCTCTCTCTCTCTTGTTTTTTTTTTTAAACAGGAAATGTTTCCTGGTCAACAGGTCAGATTTTTCCACAAGCACCATGGGATTTTTTGAAGAGAAATAAAACTGAACACATAACAGTGTTTTTGTTCGGTAAAAGCATTTGCAACTATTTTGTTTTTGAAAATTGAAAAATTCCATAGTAATAGAGATTATGAATCATTTGCTACCATTTGTTTTCTTTAGTATTTCATGCGACTTTCCTGCTTCCCATAAATTTGCGATTCAGTTAGCAAAATATTTATTACTTAATTTGGTTGAAACCAAATATGTGGGCGTGGAGCATTTAGAAACACATGGTGGCACTTAGGAGCTGTAAACGTCGCAGGTACAGTTATTTTATAATATCTATACCACCCATAGTACCTCACAGATATCCTTTTAAACCTGTATTACGAGATACGGGTAATTCTTTTCCTGATAAAAGAAGTTGATTAGCAACTCTGATTGAATCTGTGATGTCCATATAGAGTCTTAGAGATTCTTCAAAGTCTCACAATAGCTAGTATAGGAATGTTTGTTTATTTATTACACATTCTTATAAATCATGAGGATTGCAGGTATTAGATAATAACATATGTATTTTAAAGGTCCTCAAGAAGGCTGCTTAAACAGTGTGACTTACGCATCTATGATCCACCTTCCGATACTGCAGAACTACCTCCGGCTGGTAGGTACCAGACTAGCACCTGTCTGCTGGCTCTCATCTCCTTTAGGCATATGTGAAAACCCCTGCTTAACCCAGTCTGCAGTGCTGCTACCATCTCACCCTCCATTTCTGTCTTTTGTTGCCTTATTGATCAATGATTGATTAATACTGATTATTGGTTAATCTCTTAGACCTCAGTGGTCAATAAAGGTTCAGTCTTTAGTAGCATCAGGAATATTATAATCAGTATCATTAGAATAAGGGACCCTAGAAGCACATGAGAAACAATTGCAATTTTTCACAATTTTCTTTATGAACAAATCTACTAAACTAATAAATAATCCCACAAACACTAAAATATAATAGCAGATAGAGAGTGTGATGGGTTGGGTCACAGAAACCCGCTTGGGACTGCCACCTGTTGTGCTTGGATTACCTCTAAGCCCGTTTTCCCTGGCAGCTTGGGACTTCAGTGCCCTGCATGGCTGTGCCAGACACACTAGCCTGCTACAAACACAGAATGAGGTCTGAACCAAAAGCTGCAGGCTTAACTGAAAACAGCTTAAGAAGTGCTCCTGTCTCCAACACTCAGATAACCAGTTCCCAATGGGATCCAAACCCCAAATAAATTCGTTTTAATCTGTATAAAGCTTATACAGGGTATACTCATAAATTGTTTGCCCTCTATAACACTGATAGAGAGATATGTACACCTGTTTGCTCCCCCAGGTATTAATACTTATTCTGGGTTAATTAATACATAAAAAGTGATTTTATTAAATATAAAAAGAATGATTTAAGTGGTTCCAAGTAATAACAGACAGAACAAAGTAAATTACCAAGCAAAATAAAACAAAAACACGCAAGTCTAAGCCTAATACAGTAGGAAACTAAATGCAGGTAAATCTCACCCTCAGAGATGTTCCAATAAGCTCCTTTTACAGACTAGACTCCTTTCTAATCTGGGCCCAATCCTTTCCCCTGGTACAGTCCTTGTTCCGGCTCAGATGGTAGCTAGGGGATTTCTTATGACTGCAGCCCCCTTTGTTCTGTTCCACACCCTTATATATCTTTTGCACAAGGTGGGAATCCTTTGTCCCGGTGTGGGTTCCCACCCCTCCTTCTAAATGGAAAAGCACCAGGTTAAAGATGGATTTCAGTTCAGGTGACATGATCACATGTCACTGTAAGACTTCAGCACCCACTTGCCAGCACACAGATATACAGAAAGACTTACAAGTAAACAGAGCCATTTACAACCAATTGTCCTGGTTAATGGGAACCATCAAGATTCCAAGCCACCATTAATGGCTCACACTTTGCATAATTACAATAGGACCTCAGAGTTATAGTTCGTATTTCTAGTTTCAGATACAACAATGATACATTTATATAAATAGGACAAACACACTCAGTAGATTATAAGCTTTGTAATGATACCTTACAAAAGATCTTTTGCATGAAGCATATTCCAATTTACATATTAACACACATTAGCATATTTTCATAACATTGTATGGTGTGCATCCTCACAGAGAGAGTGCAAAGTGTTTATCCCTGTGGCTGGCATCTCCCTCGTCTCCTGCTGAGGGACAGTCATTGTCTTCCTCATTATCATCTTCATCGTCATCAAAATTCCGATAGTAAGCCTCTGAGCAAATATCTCCCCTTGAAATCCTCCCCTGAGGCACAATTCCCCTACACTGCAAGGAAGTAATCAGGAATGATTGGGATAAGACAGGCATGAGCAAGCACATTAACAGAAATTATCTTAGGTTCTGCAGGATCCAGGAACCAAAAATCCCAATTACTGATATACCAAAAGTTGACGCTGCCATAGTGTCCCTGGCTAAAGATATGGTTATCCCCTCAAAGGGAAGTTCTAGCCTAAGGACTTCCCAGATAGAAAAATGGATGCCACTATCAAAAAAAAGACTGTGAGGCCTCCTGAGCTCCCTCAGTGCGTCACTAGTAGCTTTTTCTGTTTGTTTGTTTTTGGAGGGCATCTCTCTACTGGGTGGAAAACTCAGAGCTCTCAAAGGTAGAGAGCCCTCTGACTTTGGTTCTATTTTAAAAAAAGTTGCCTTGGAAACAACATTCATTGCTGACACCTCAGTGGATGCAATTAGATTCTGAGGCAAACACATGGACTCCAGCTCAGTGAACAGATGCCACCTACGGCTCTGGAAGATGGATAGCCACTCAAAGTGGGTGCTGTGCTCTGCCAAATTCACAGGAGCCCTGTATAGAAAGAAGCTATACAAGTTAGTGGTAGACAATGCCACAAAATCTGAACAGTTCCTTCCAACATTACACCATGCCTTTAAAAGAGAATGCGGACTGGCCTTCAAAGGTGTTCTTTTTGGCCTTTGGCCTTGCAGAATACAAGTGAAGAGACAGCAGATTCTCCAGAAGAATGCCATGGAACCAATGCTTGAGAGGAAAGCCCCAAGGAAACCCTCCTCTCCCAAAGCCTCCATCCATTTGTGACAGAGACTGCATAGGTCTCCCCTTGAAGCTGAAGATTGGGAGCAGGATTTCTCATTTCCTGGAGGAATGAGTTGCTTCGACCGCAGACTAGTGGGTCAGGGATACTCGCTTGAGTTACGGGCTCCACCCTGTCCATTTTTCATCCAGTCCCCCATCACGCTGTCTAGTAGGCTCACCACTGAGTGTCAATCTGAGGTCAGACTGTCAGAAAATAGGGCAGACATCCCAAGTTGGTGGTATATTCTATAATGAGATTTTACCAAGCCAGTAACAAATGTGCACTCCTGGATTACTATATTAGTCTTACAGTGGAGCCACAGACAGTCCCGTTATGCTTGCTCAGGCCCCTCTTTGCCTCCCAGACAAACTAGACTTTGTATTGAAAGGTTATTAAAACCAAAAAATCACCTCACATTAGGTTACTCCCAACCCCAAGAGGTCGGTCACTTACTCCAAGTTAATGCATACTCTGAATCGCACACCAAAAACAATGCTGAGAAGCAAATTTCTCTAGTAAACTAACTAAAGGTTTATTAGCTAAGAAAGATAAATGAGTTATTAAGAGGTTAAAGCAGGTAAAGTACATTAACAGATGAGTCCAAATTTGTAAATCCAAACTGATAGCAAAGATGTAGCAATCTGCTAGTTTCCCATAAGTCTCTCAGGGTTGCCCAAAATGACTTTGTGGATTTCTGTCTTTGTATCTAGAATGCTCTCTGTACGTGTCCATGGCAGCTCAGAAATACAGGATCGATCCCTGAATTCATTAGTATAGCATCTTCCATGGAAGGCAATTAGGCCAGTGTTTTCATTCACAGTGGGGCTCTTCCTTTATTGACTAAATGCAAACTGAGCTTGTGAGCTTTCAGTGTCGAACATAATAATCCATGCTTTAAAGTTAGCAATCTTTTACATTTTCCAGGCTCCAATCTCATGTAATGGGTAAATGTAATGTAAATACAATGTGATAGTCAGAGACAATCCTTCATTAGTTTTCATGAAGTTTTATACATTAAGTAAATTTTCCTCCTAATACTAATACACCTTTGATGTAGGATTATCTAATTGAAGGGCGTAGATAATGTAATTACATGTAATGTGATAGCAGAAAACAGAATACAGATAGGTGAAAACAATACAATCGACATCTTTTGATCTATTCTAACAAGTGAATTGGCTTGAACACACTAAGACCTTTTAGCATTTCTTTGATGTTCACACACAAGTGAATTGCCCTATTGCTCTAGCCTGAGCTGGGAATCTGTTAGACAGCATCACACCCCCATCTTGAACAACCCTGTAAAACTCTAATTCAGAATGAGATTTCTCACCTCCTAGATATGGGAGTAATGGGGTATGTCTACACTATGAAATTAGGTCGATTTTATAGAAGTCGATTTTTAGAAATCGATTTTATACAGTCGATTGTGTGTCCCCACTAAACACATTCAGTCAGCGGAGTGTGTCCTCACTACCATGGCTAGCATCAACTCACAGAGCGATGCACTGTGGGAAGCTATCCCACAGTTCCCGCAGTCTCCACTGCCCACTGGAATTCTGGGTTAAGCTCCCAATGCCTGATGGGGCAAAAACATTGTCGTGGGTGGTTTTGGGTACATGTTGACAATCTCCCCTCCCTTCCTCCCTCCGTGAAAGCAAGTCCAGACAATCGTTTTGTGCCTTTTTTCCGGGGTTACCCGTGCAGATGCCATAGCATGGAGCCCGCTCACCTCACCGCTGCTGTTTGCAATCATTGTAAATACCTCATGCATTATACTGCAGTATGTTCAGAACCTGGCTAAAAGACGGCAGCACGAGGACGATTGTGAGGAGGACATGGACACACGTTTCTGAAAGCCTGGGATGTGGCAATTGGGACATCATGGTGGCAGTGGGGCTGGTTGATACAGTGGAATGCTGATTCTGGGCCCGGCAAACAAGGACAGACTGGTGGGACTGCATAGTCTTGCAGGTATGGGACGATTCCCAGTGGCTGCTAAACTTTCGCATGCATAAGGCCACTTTCCTGGAACTCTGTGATTTGCTTTCCCCCGCCCTGAAGCGCAGGAATACCAAGATGAGAGTTGCCCTGACCGTTGAGAAGTGAATGACGATAGCTCTGTGGAAGCTTGCAACGCCTGACTGATACCGGTCAGTTGGGAATCAATTTGGAGTGGGCAAATCTACTGCGGGGACTGCTGTGATTCAAGTAGCCAATGCAATCACGTTCTGCTATCAAGGGTAGTGACTCTGGGAAATGTGCAGGTCATAGTGGATGGCTTTGCTGCAATGGGTTTCCCTAACTGTGTTGGGCGATAGATGGAACGCATATCCCTATTTAGGGTCCGGACCACCTTCCCAACCAATACATAGACTGCAGTGGGTACTTCTCAATGGTGCTGCAAGCAGTGGTGGATTCACAAGGGACGTTTCACTGACATCAACGTGGAATGGCCAGGAAAGGTGCATGATGCTCGCATCTTTAGGAAATCCGGGCTGTTTGAGCAGCTGCAAGGAAGGACTTACTTTCCAGACCATAAAATTACTGTTGGGGATGTTGAAATGCCAATAGTTATCCTTGGTGACCCAGCCTACCCCTTGCTCCCATGGCTCATGAAGCCATACACAGGCATCCTGGACAGTAGTAAGGAGCAGTTCAACTATAGGCTGAGCAAGTGCAGAATGGTGGTAGAATGTGCCTTTGGACGTTTAAAAGCTCGCTGGCTCTGTTTGCTGACTAGGTTAGACCTCAGCGCAACCAATATTCCCATCGTTATTACTGCTTGCTGTGTGCTCCATTGTATCTGTGAGAGTAAGGGGGAGATGTTTATGGTGGGGTGGGAGGTTGAGGCAAATCTCCTGGCTGCCAATTTTGAACAGCCAGACACCAGGGCAATTAGAAGAGCACAGGTAGGCACACTGCGCATCAGAGAGGCTTTGAAAACCAGTTTCATGACAGGCTACGGTGTGACAGTTGTATGTGTTTCTCCTTGATGCAAACCCGCCCCCTTTGTTGATTTTAATTCCCTGTAAGCCAACCACCCTCCCACCTTCAATCACAGCTGGCAAAGGAAATAAAGTCACTATTGTTTTGAAACCATGCATTCTTTCTTTATTAATTAAAAAAAAGGGAGATAGCTGATAAAGTAGCCCAGGTGGGGTTGGGGAGGAGGGAAGACAAGGGCACATTGCTTAATGTAGCCACACTGCAAATCAAAACTGTTTGAATGACAGCCTTCTGTTGCTTGCCATCCTCTGGAGTGGAGTGGCTGGGTGCCCTGAGGGCCCTACCCCCACATTCTTGGGCATCTGAGTGAGGAGGGCAGGTGGTTGTACAGTGGATGCAGCGGCGGTCTGTGCTCTTGTTGGCTTTCCTGCAGCTCTACCAGACACCTGAGCATGTCCGTTTGCTCCCCCATTAGCCTCAGCAGTGCATCCTGCCTCTTTTCATCGTGCTCACTTAATGCTGTCCCGGACGCCACTGAATGCCCCCATGCATTCAGCTGTGCCTTATCAGTGCGGGAGGACTGCATGAGCTCAGAAAACATGTCATTGCGAGTGCGGTTTTTTGCCTTCTAATCTGCGATAACCTCAGGGACGGAGATGATAGGGGGAGCATAGAAACATTTGCACCTACAGGGAGATAAAAAGGGAGAGAAAAATTTAAGATGATACATTTCTGAGAACAAAAGGGAGACTCTTTCCACAGTGAATCAAGCAATTCATAGCAGACAGCACATGTGCTTTAGGTACAAGGTCGCATTTTGCCTTTTACATTGAGCGCCTGCCGGTATGGTGACACATCACACATGGCTGGGCAACAGAATTTGGTTTCCAAGCAGCCATGGTAAGCCAAAGGGTACGCAGGTTTGGCTTCTAACACCTTCATAACCATGTGGGAATGTTTTCAAACTGCAGCGTCCTCCTTTCCCACAGCAAGCAATGCTGATTGGGTTTGCCATTTAAAAGGAAGGGCTGCAGTTTTCGGGTGGATGTGCAACACACAGCTCCCCGCACCCCTCCACGTGGCTATTTAGGATGACCCCTTCACCCCTCCCCCCACTGCATGGCTATTCTCAGGGATGATCCCTTTTAGCCAAGCGCAAACAGCCCAGCATGAATGGGGTCCTTTTACTGTTCCCTTACAAAAATTCCCCCTTTCAGCCAGGTGACCATGAATGATATCACTGTCCTGAGGCTAACACAGAAAGATAAAAACCAAATGTTGCTTGAATGCGACCAAGACCCAGGACCATTCACTGCCATGCTTTGTGCTGCAATGATTCCAGATTACGTGCTACTGGCTTGGCATGGTAAAGTGTCCTACCATGGAGGACGAAATAAGGCAGCCCTCCCCAGAAACCTTCTGCAAAGGCTTTCAGAGTACCTCCAGGAGAGCTTCATGGAGATGTCCCTGGAGGATTCCCACTCCATCCCCAAACACATTAACAGACTTTTCCAGTAGCTGTACTGGCTGCAAATGAATCCCAAGTCTTCAGAGCAAATCAAACATTAAACACTATTGCTTTTAAACTCTGTACTGTAATTACAAATGTGCACTCACCAAAGGTGCCTTCTCCACCTTCAGAGTCGGGGATCCCACCTTGTGAGGGTATTGGTTCCAGGGTGATGAAAAGGTCCTGGCTGCCGGAGAGAATGGATTCACCGCTTGCCTGCTGCACATTCTCCTCCTCTCATCCACAAAATCCTCCTCTGTGTTGCATGAGACTCCCCCCTGGCAGGTGTCCACAGACAGTGATGGGGCAGTAGTAGGGTCCCAACCTAGAATGCCATGCAGCTGATCATAGAAGCGGCATGTATGGGGCGCTGACCCAGAGCGACCGTTTGCCTCCTTTGTCTTTTGGTAGGCTTGCCTGAGCAACTTGATTTTCATGTGGCACTGCTGTTTGTCCCTGTTGTAGCCTCTGTCCATCATGCCCTGTGCAATTTTGGCATATATATTTGCATTTCTTCTTTTTGATCGGAGTTCTGCCTGCACAGATTCTTCTCCCCATACAGCAGTCAGATCCAGTGTCTCCCGTTCGCTCCATGCTGGAGCTCGTTTGCGATTCTGGGGGGACTGCATGGTCACCTGCGCTGCTGAGCGCGCCACCCTGACCAAACAGGAAATGAAATTCAAAAGTTTCCCGGGCTTTTCCTGTGTACCTGACTAGTGCATCAGAGTTGAAAGTGCTGTCCAGAGCGGTCACATTGGAGCACTCTGGGATAGCTCCCGGAGGCCAATAACGTCGATTTGCGTCCTCACTATCCCAAATTCGACCCAGCAAGGTTGATTTTAGCACTACTCCCCTCGTCGGGGAGGAGTACAGAAGTCATTTTAAGAGCCCTTTAGGTCGACGGAATGGGGTTGCTTGTGTAGACGCATTCATTATAAAATCGCGGCTAAATTCGACCTAACCCTGTAGTTTAGACCAGGGCTATGGTAATAGATATGGGAGTAATAGAGAGCATTCCCTCAGAAGAAAGATTCTCAAGGTGCTACTCCATCATCTTTATCGTTCAGAAGTGTATGGAAGGAGTCTGAGCCAATACAGATCTCAAAAGGCTCAACAAGTGGATGAAGGAAACGTAGTTCCAGATAGAGACTGTAACTGCTACAGTGTCATCCCTGTCCCCAGGGGAATCTTCTGACTTCAGTGGATCTGACAGATGCACATATCCACATCCCAATCAGACTGGGCCATTGCAGGTTCCTAAGGTTTGCCAATGGCAGGTAGCAGTCTCAATATCGGACACTCCTATTCAGCTTGTCATTGGCCCTTCTGGATCTTTACAGAGATGGTGGTGGAAATTGTAGGCAAACTCATGTCACCTTCCCGGACGACATCTTAATCAGAGCTCTGTCCCCAGCAACAGCACACTGAGCTACAATCCTCGACCTTGAATCTCCTGCAGGAGCATGGCTTTATTATCAGCATCAAAAAAGCCTTGAGAAGAACCACATCCTGATTGTCAGACAACATGATCCCAGTCACATATGTGAACAACCAAGGGGGCAGCAAGAAGCCCAGCACTACAGGCTGAAGCAATGAAAATCATGCTGTGAGTGGAGAGTTCTCTCCTCTCCCTCAGGACAACTCATATAAAGGGAGACCTGAATGAAAAGGCACACTAATTCAGCAGGCACAAGGTGAACAGATGCAAGTGGTGCCTGAAGCAGGAGGTTATCTAGTTAATCATTCAATTGTTTGGCCTTTCCTTAACCATTTAAGAACCACATAAATGTGTAGAAATCAAAGTAATTCCTCAGGGAAGTGAACCCCAGATCCATGGACAACTCTCCTCACTCCATCGAGTTGGTGTCAGACACCCTGGACCTTGGCTGAGGTGCGCACCTTGGAGAGCTTCAGACCCAGGGTATGTTGTCCCCGGAGGAGATGGCGCTCCACATAAACATCAAAGAACTCGGAGAGGTCTGATTGGCGTGCGGTGTCTTCCTACCTCACCTGTCGGGCAAGGTGGTGAGAGTCCTGACGGACAACACAGCCTTGATGTTCTGCATCAACAGGCAAGGGGGAGCACGCTCATCGGCTCTCTGCCAGGAGGCACTTTGGCTCTGGAACTTTTGCGTCAACCACGAGATCCACCTGGAGGCTTGTCACCTCCCTGGCATCAAGAACACACTAGTGGATCACCTCAGCAGGGCCTTTTCCTTTCACCATGAGTGGTCGCTCCACTGCGATGTAGCCTACATGGTCTTCCAGAGGTGGGGAACTCCTCAAGTGGACCGGTTCAACACCTGGCAAAACAGAAAGTATCATCTGTTTTGTTCTTGGCAAGGACTCCCTCTCCAGTGCCTTCCTCCTGTCATGGTTGGGGGCCTGATGTACATGTTCCCTCCGATCCCACTCATCACCAAGGTCCTGGCAAAGATCAAGAGAGACAGGGCGCGGGTTAGCATGATCACCCTGGCGTGGCCTCCCCATCACTGGTTTGGCACATTCATGAACCTGTCAGCAGCCCTTCCCTGGCCCCTGCCCAACTAACCAGACCTGCTGTAACAGGATCAAGGTCAGCTCTTACATCTGAATTCATCAGTCCTTTGGTTCAGTAAAAACTATGTAACTCATTATTTCTTTCAAAATGGCCCTAACTTGTTCTCTGGACATCAGAAAAACTGACAGTCTGATATGTTGACATTTTTCCACTAGTGCTTCATAATTTCTGTGCACCTTTTTAGGATTCACAGGACTGTTCTGATTTGCCTTTGTGGGGGGGAAGGAGGAGGAAGGTATGCAAGGGAGTAGTATTTTAGTTAAAAGATATTTTTTAAAACTCCAGCGTGTACTGTATAGACAACACTTAAAATAACATTTTCTCTTTTCAAAAAGACATTTTTCCTTCAATCCCTTATTTTCTGTCACATAAAAAATAAATCGCAAGCCTGGAAATGAAGTCATTAGATTAATTTGTACTAGCTACCAATTGATTGATAAATTATTTATTGAAATGTAATATACAGGTGATTATTAGCTTTAAAGAGGAAACAAAATTAAAATAAGTTGGTTCATATCAACCATTATTAGAGAAACCCTATTCCTTACTGTGCAGCAGCTTGTTTGTATAAAAAATATCATTTTTCATTACACAAGTTATTTGGTGTATGAAAACTGATGAGAAAGCAAATCTGGGTAAATTAGCTTTTGGAGGTCATTGTTTTCATAGCGATAGAGCCAGTTTAAACCTAATTAAAACACAAGTAAAAAATTACCTCCAGAGCCCTCTGCTGGTAAATTAGGTAAACAATGTTTGCAGCAGTCTGACAATTACCCAGTAGTTTAACTGTGCTCCCTTGACAGTTAATTAAACATGAGCACTACTTTAATAGCATTTTACAAAGTGAAGGCCCACAAGTAATTTGATTTGAAATGGGTTTTAGTTCTCCAGAACATTATACAGTGCATTTGTGAGTTTCAGTTCGAGATAAAGCTGCAGCTTTGTCATTCAGTTAAAAAAAATTAAAACATGTTGAAGTAAAATCATCATAGAAAACTGGAAATACTTTTTTTTAAAATGTGGGCATTATAATAGTATGGAACAGGGGTCGGCAACCTTCAGCACGCAGCCCATCAGGGTAGTCCACTGGCAGCTCCTGGTGGGCGCGGTTTGCCGTTCCCGGCCAATGGTTATATAAAAGTAGAAAGATGGTTATATAATGGGGAAAAAAAAGTTCTTGTTTTTAAATAAGAGAGACTGATGCATTTAGATAATAGATAGTAAACCCAAAGCAGCTACCTTTAAATATGAATGGTGGGATAATTGGTTTACATTTCACACTTGTAGAACAGGTATCTCTTTGCCTCTTCAGCATGCTTTTTATAACCCAAGAGGTCAAACTAAATCAGCTTAGCCAAACAGGTCTATGTATTATGACACTGGGTTCCTATATTGTTAGTGTAAATTATATTTTTGGAGTTTGAAGAGTAGTTTTTGCCTCAACTTAAAATAAATCTGGCAAAAACTTAAATGTTGATGGGTTTTATAGAATAATTTGGGTTTGAGGGGTTGTCTTATGAGTTCTGCCCACTTTGTCATTGAATTTGATTGTTAACTGTAACCCTATTGTCTGGGTTTGTCATATTCAACCACTGATGGGACAAAAGAATGTTTTCGCATAGCTTTATAAATTAAGAACAATCCCATGTCATTTCTATGTAAAAATCGCTCTTTAAAAGCTGTGACACACCAATACTGCACATGTAGAACACTGTATTGTAAGGCATATCGGTTTCATGATTGTGAAGTGGAAAATTCCAGACATACCCAACCCCTTGGTTTTTGGTTGTTTTGTTTTGATTAAAAATATCCAGGTCTAGGAATATTCATGTAAAGTTTACTTTGTTTATGTGTAGGTTGAACAATACCATAATGTCATCTTTCATGGTCCAGAAGGAAGTTTGCAAGACTACATAGCACATCAGCTAGCGCTCTGTATGAAGGTAGTAAACAAGCATACAAAATAAATAATTCGAGAAAAGAGCATGTAAAGCTTCCCTAAACCTGTGAATTTTCAACACAGAAAAAGCAAGTGGCTGCCGGATTCACCTGTGAAATAGTTAAAGTTGAAGTGGATGCTGATTTCTCCAAGGAGCAGCTTGCAGAATTATTCATCAATAAAGGTAAGATTATTTCAGTAGATCTATTTTGATAAATAGAAGGCTACTTCTAAAGATGCTTTCGCAAGAAACATTAAAGCATGCTGTATAGCCTACAGCATATTTTTAATCGAGTTCTGAAAATCTCACAAATTCTGGAGAAGGAAACAAGGGTCTCAAGTGAGCTAGTGCTATAGATGGCAGTCCAAAAATGAGCTTTGTGTAAACTTTATGCCTTTTACGTTAATGGATTCTTAATATTTTTTCTCCTATTCCCTTTCATGCTTCCTTATGTTAGTGAACATTTCACTTGATTTCCAAGGTTCAGACCTGTTGAACCAGAAATAGAAGAACATTGCTACTTTATCATGCCTGCTGGCTGAATACAGCACTTTATTCTCCAGAGCTGTCAGCATCTTTCGCAAGCAATGAAAAATAGTTTTTAAAAATTCTATAAAGAAGTTGAAAAAACAGAATTGCAGGTATTATTTTCTGGAAAAAACAAGGAAATTATATATAGAGAGAGAGATCCAATAAACTGGATTAAAGAAAAAAACAAATACTGATTATCCTAAATGGAATATTAGCTAGAGTTATTCTACTTATCCAGTTCTTAAGTTTTGAACTTATTTGTACTTTTACTGTCTACTGGAATTTTTCACAACAGCCATAAGAAGAATGGCATTTCTCAACTTCAGTTTATTAAAACAATAGGCTTCAGACTGTGTGAGAGTCCATATTAATGAATGGCTCCAATTCCAGGAGACCTGGATAAATGTAGTGAGCCATTTCTATAGGATCACTTTTAGTCCTTTTAAAATAAGTGGGTTGTTTGTTGTTTGTTCTACATAGCCTTTTTTGAAAACCCAGATTGTTGTGATATTTCATTATTTATTGCTCAAATACTATATTTTTCTGTTTGGTAGGTGGTGTGTTAAATATTGAACTAATTGTATTCTCCAGTTTTCCATGGTACTACATTTAACAGCGTACAAGCACATCTCTTATTTGGAATATAGAATAGT
Source organism: Chelonia mydas (assembly GCF_015237465.2). Taxonomy (NCBI): domain Eukaryota; kingdom Metazoa; phylum Chordata; order Testudines; family Cheloniidae; genus Chelonia; species Chelonia mydas. Next base: position 302,258,368 of record NC_057849.1, on the reverse strand, counting down.
GTTATGTTAACACAACGTTATTTCCCCTTAAGAGAGCTTTCACTGCATACATCTTCTTTAATCTGTCCAGTACTTAATAAATACTTCTCTTCACTGTGGCTAAAAGTTTCAAATGTCAGTGAGAGTAATGGGTTTTCAGCACCTCTAAAAATCAGATTTGTTCTTTAGATATTTTAAATGTGGATTTAAGTGCCTAACTATAGGCATCAATCCATGTGTATTTTGTCTCACTGCTACAGAACAAAGTTAAATTCCTGTTGTTAGTGTAATGTGAACCACTTTTTAAAACAACAGTAAAGTTATACAAGGATTGAAATATCCCACAAAGATATTTTGAGCAGCATACTAATTCTTGAAATTGTTCTGGTCAGTATGCCCTAACTATAATTTTGGGATGACCAGTAAAGAAGAATAAAAAAGAGAGATGACTAAGTAACGAAAGCTGATAAGGAAGGCAGGATGGACTAACACCAAACTTGGTAAAAAAAAAAAAAAAAAACTGGGAGAAAAACTAAGGAGGGGAGAGCATAGAAGAGGAACTGAATGTGGGAAAGAGAGGGATAGAGCAGACACATAATGGGATTCTGCTCTGCCTTGTAAGGTTTGTTGTTTTGTTTTGTTTTTATTTGTAAAAAAGAGAGAGTCTGAGAAAAAGAAAACGGAATAGACAAAAAAAATTGGGGGAGAATCAAGAAATGGTAAAGAAAAGAGAGAATACATTTAGTATTTAGGCTAGTTAAATGTGTTTTATTTTCCCCAGGTCATCGTATTTCTGTGAATAGAATCCTATAGCCTTCCTAGTTTGATGAGAAGGCAGGTGTTGATTAATAACAAGAATTTTTGTTATAAACTGGGGACGCATCACTTGGAAGTAACAGAGGAAGAGAAGGAACTCGGAGTATTGGTTGATCAGAGGATGACTATGAGCTGCCAATGTGATATGGCCGTGAAAAAAGCTAATGCAGTCTTGGGATGCATCAGGCAAGGTATTTCCAGTAGAGATAAGGAGGTGTTAGTACCGTTATACAAGGCACTGGTGAGACCTCATCTGGAATATTGTGTGCAGTTCTGGTCTCCCATGTTTAAGAAAGATGAATTCAAACTGGAACAGGTACAGAGAAGGGCTACTAGGATGATCCGAGGAATGGAAAACCTGTCTTATGAAAGGCGACTCAAAGAGCTTGGCTTGTTTAGCCTAACCAAAAGAAGGCTGAGAGGAGATATGCTTGCTCTCTATAAATATATCAGAGGGATAAATACCACGGAGGGAGAAGAATTATTTAAGCTCAGTACCAATGTGGACACAAGAACAAATGGATATAAACTGGCCATCGGGAAGTTTAGACTTGAAATTAGATGAAGGTTTGTAACCATCAGAGGAGTGAAGTTCTGGAACAGCCTTCCAAGGGAAGTAGTGGGGGCAAAAGACCTATCTGGCTTCAAGACTAAGCTTGATAAGTTTATGGAAGGGATGATATGACGGGATAGCCTAATTTTGGCAATTAATTGATCTTTAAATATTCATGGTAAATAGGCCTAATGGCCTGTGATGGGATGTTAGATGGGATGGGATCTGAGTTACTACAGAGAATTCTTTCCTGGATGTCTGGCTGGTGAGTCTTGCCCACATGCTCAGGGTTTAGCTCAGGGGTTTCAAACACGTGGCCCATGGGCTGCATGCAACCCGCGGGGTTATTTTCTGCGGACCGCCAACTCCCCGCGGCCACCCCGCCCCACCAGCATTACCTAGAGCGGCTCCGGCCTGGCGCGCACCAGGGACAGGGCAGGTTCCCTCCCTGTCCTGCCCCCGTGCCGCTCCGGGAAGCGGCCGGGACCTGGGGGCACAGGGGTCTGTGTGTTGCCCTGGCCACTCCTCCAGCTACCTCCCCTGAAGCTCTCATTGGCCACGGTTTCCTGTTCCCAATGGGAGCTTTGGGGGAGGTACCTGGAGGAGCGGCCAGGGCAACACACAGACCCCTGTGGCCCCCGCTCCCACTTCCCTCAGGTCCTGGCTGCTTCCCGGAGCGGTGCGAGGGCAGGGCAGGCAGGCAGGGAGCCTGTCCTGCCCTCGGTGCACGCCGGCCCGGACTCGCCCCCAGAACCCCTCCTGCAGCTGAACCTCCTGCCACACCCTGCACCTCTCCTGCACCCTGCACCCCTGCCCTGAGTCCCCTGCTGCACCCCGCACCCCTCCTGCACCCCAGCCCCCTACTCTGAGCCCCCTGCTGCACCCTGCCCCTTCCTGCACCCCTTGGGGGCAGGGAGGGGGTAGAGTTGGGGTGGGGATTTCAGGGAAGGGGTTGGAATGGGGGCAGGGAAGGGCTGGCATGGGGGCGGGGCAGCGGAGTGGGGATCAGTGGTGCGGGCCAATGTACTAGTCCTCATGTGGCCCTCGTGGTCATTTGAGTTTGAGATCCCTGGTTTAGCTGATGACCATATATGGGGTTTTAGAAGGAATTTTCCTCCAGGGCAGATTGGCAGAGGCCCTGGGATTTTTTCGCCTTTCTCTGCAGCATGGGGCATGGGTCACTTGCTGGAGGATTCGCTGCACGTTGAAGTCTTTAATCCATGATTTGAGGACTTCAGTAGCTCAGACATAGGTTAGAGGTTCGTTACAGGAGTGGGTGGGTGAGATTCTGTGGCCTGCATTGTGCAGGAGGTCAGACTAGACGGTCATAATGGTCCCTTCTGACCTTAAAGTCTATGATTCTATATTATTGAACTATATGGGGCAAACTGCTAGTTGCTACTGTCACTGACAAAATTTAACAAGATAGTGTTCTAAAATAAATAAAATTGACATGAAACAGGTAACTTTTTTTTTCTGATTTAAGTGCTAGCATAATAATGCATTTTAATGGGCTTTTTTATATTTATATTGACAGAGCTGTGATGATTTACCCAAGCTGGGAATCTGGCCCATTATCACTTTAAAAAATAAAACAAGTAATAGCTGAGGATGGGTTCTTGAGTTTCTTATTGGGATGTGAAATTTTGAGAACTCATACAGACAAGCATAAGCAGAATTCTTAAGCAGGGCCTTTGTTTTAAAATACACAGGTTTTTTTTGTGATTTTTCATTTGTGCTTCATTCTCTGGTAGTCAAAAAAGCGAACAGAATATTGGGAATCATTAAGAAAGGAATAGATAGTAAGACAGAAAATATATTGCCTCTATATAAATCCATGGTACACCCACATCTTGAATACTGCATGCAGATGTGGTCGCCCCATCTCAAAAAAGGTATATTGGAACTGGAAAAGGTTCAGAAAAGGGCAACAAAAATGATTTAGGGGTATGGAACAGCTGCCATATGAGCAGAGATGTGTAAGACTGGGACTTTTCAGCTTGGAAAAGGGACGACTAAGGGGGGATATGATAGAGGTCTATAAAATCATGACTGGTTTGGAGAAAGTAAATAAGGAAGTGTTATTTACTCCTCCTCATAACACAAGAGCTAGCAGTCACCAAATGAAATTAATAGGCAGCAGGTTTAAAACAAACGGAAGTATTTTTTCACACAACAGGCAGTCAACCTGTGGAACTCCTTGCCAGAGGATGCTGTAAGGCCAAGACTATAACAGGGTTCAAAAAAGAGCTAGATAAATTTATGAAGGATAGGTCCATCAATGGCTATTAGCCAGGATGGGCAGGGATGGTGTCCCTAGCCTCTGTTTGCCAGAAGCTGGGAATATGTGACGGCTTCTTGATGATTACCTGTTCTGTTCATTCCCTCTAGGGCACCTGGCATTGGTCACTGTCGGCAGACAGGATACTGGGCTAGATGGACCTTAGGTCTGACCCAGTATGGCTGTTCTTATGTTCTATGTTCTTATGCTCATACCTAATTGAGATTTTGTCATGAATGCAGTTCTTCACTTTTTGTACAGAATTTGAGTATGGGATCATGCTCTTATGTATGAAGTTATTCCCAATAACCCATGTGAATAATGATACATAAAGGTAAGAACCAGTGCCTTAATTGCCATGGCTACAGTGTCAGATAATTTCTGAGCAGCATCATAGCTCTTATCAAAACTGGTAAAATATAGATGTGAGAAAGGTAAATTTAATAAATTGATAGAATTTGTAAATTTTGTCCTCATAGAAAATACATTTTTATCGTTGTACAGCGGGATAGTTGGTTTCACATTAAGCAGTAAAATACATAGGATATTTTTATATAATGTCTTTCATATAAATAATCAGTCGCGGTGGAACACTATTATAAGTGGGGTGCTGAAAGCCAGCCCCCTTACACCTGTCTATGCCCCACCCCGAGCTGGGGCCAGGAGCAGGGCTGTGTCTCCAGGAGGGGGGACCTAGACAGAGGTAAGGGGGCCGACGCGGGGCCACAGCTAGGGGCGGGCACAGGTCCAGGAGCAGAACCCCAGGATGCAGGGCGTGCAGGCAGGATCCCGGGAGCAGAGCCCCCAGAGCAGGGCCGGCAGCCAGGACCCTGCGTGGTGGGGGAGGAGGGAAGAAGCAGAGTCCCACATAAAACCTGGGGGTGCTGCAGCACTCCCCGCACCCTTAGTTCCCACACCTATGTAAATAGTATTCAAAAGCATTTTACAAAGTCACTACAAATAATACAGTAGAGTTTAACACACAAAGAGAAGTGATGCTGAATTGGAGATACAGAAATGCTATCTCACAGTGCAGCAACTGCAAAGAAAGATGAGACTTGTGCCAACCATGACCAGGTTGCATGGAGAGGCAGGAGGCTGGAGTAAGTGGGTTGGGGATTAGAGAGAGACTTGACCTGTGCTGTTGGGTGGAGTGAGTTTATGGAGTTTTAAAACAAGGGGACAATTTTGAACTGAAGCTTGATGTTATTGGGGAGCCAGTGGAATTGTTTGAGGTTGGGGATGATATGGTTATGGATAGAAACCTTCCAGACATGCCTCACCCTGGAGAGCTAGGATTCAGAAAAGCTATAAAGAAAGCAGTTGCAGTGAGAAGTGATTGAGCCATGCAGATTTGAACAGAGGTGGAATCAATGCAATATCTTAAGTGGATAATGTTGTGAAGGTGATAAACAAGTACATTTGAAAACATGGAATATATCAGAGGAGAAAAATTTCAAGTTATGATTGATGTTAAGGTTAAGTCACATACACTGTCCTCATGCTCAGTGTTCACTCTAATTTTTCCCACCAAGTGCAGAATGTATTTTGTTAGGTGCATCAGTATGGAGGTGATGTGTGACACATGTGTGATGTGTGACCTCCATATTGGTGCACATAACAAAATTCATGTGGCGGGGTGGGGCCGAGGTGTTCAGAGTGTGGAAGGGGACTCAGGGTTGGGGTAGAGGGTTGGGATTTGGGCTCTGAGGTGGGGCCAGGGATGAGGGGCTCAGGCAGAGGGTTGGTGGGTGTGGGGGGCAGTGAGGGCTCTGGCTGGGGATGCAGACTTTGGGGTGGGGCTGGGGATGTGGGGTTCAGGGTTGGGGTGCAGGGGGTGAGAGCTCCAACTTGGGGTGTGGGCTCTAGAATGGGGCTGGGAATGAGGGGTTTGGGGTGCAGTGGGGCTCCCTGGGGCTACAGTGGGGAGAGAGGGTTCCCCTCCAGCTCTTTCCCCGCAGCAGCACCTGGGCTGGTGGGGAGAGGCGCATGTCCCCTGGCTGCAGCAGGTTTGGGTCCAGGCTGGGGGGAGGCCGCCTGTCGCCGGCCGCAGCAGGTTCGGAGCTAGGCTGGGTTGGAGCTGGGGAAGAGGGAGGGGTGCCATGGCAGGTCCAGGGCTTGGGAAGAGGCACCTCTCCCCACCCCAGCCCTGAGCACCTGTGCAGCACTAAATAGGTAGCTGCATGGCCACGCAACTTAGAAGAAACTTAGCTCATAGGAGGGATCATCCTAACTTTAGGAAAGGCAGTTTAGGAATGTGGAAGCTAGTTAAAAATGCCTAGCCAAAAGACTAGCCATGTGGCACATAATAGGGGCCTGTAAAGAACAGACATGCCTTTAGAGCCTATGATCCCTAGTGTCATGCATTAGCAGCTGTTTAAGCAATGAAGTACAAAGTTAAGGGATAAATGGTTAATTTTCGACATGGAAATAGGTTAATAGTAGAAAGTTCCAAGTACTGTACTAGGACTGGTTTGACTTTAATATATTTACTCATGATCTGAAAAGAAAAAGAAAAAAACAGTGAAGTAGCAAAATTGTGCTTGACACAGTTATTTAAAGACTAAAGATTGTGAGAAACCTCAAAATGGTCTAACAACATTGGGTCAGTAGGTAACACAATGGCAGCTGAAATTCAGTCTTAGACAATTTGTTGTTTTATTGTTTTATATTTATATTGCAGTGGCACACAGATGCCTTAGTCAGAGTATGGTACCATTTGGGTAGGTACCATGCATATAGAGAGAGAGAGAGAGAGACACACACACATCTCTGCCCTGAAGAGTTTATGGTCTAAGAAAACAAATGGCAAACCAAGATTAGGCAAGATGGAGGGTGGAATATAATCACATGTATACAATTTTTATATACATTTGCAATTTTTTGACGTTATAGATAAAGAGGCAACTATCCCCAACTATGCCTCAACCTAGCTATCATTAATTGGCTGGTTTCCTATAGGCATCACATAAGAGGTGGGTCTTGAGGAGGAGTTAGAATGCAGAGCGGGTAGTGTCCCCATGAATCAGTTCAGGGAAGGCAAGCTAACACAATGTGGGGAAAAAAGAGTGTCTTATGAATCTGGAATGACCATTACATCACTGCCTTGTGTACTGGTGTAGGCTTTACGGTGTGCCAGAACGAGTAGGAACAAGCACATTCCCAGAGATCTTCTTGGCTCGCCATCTTTTCTTCTCTACCTCTGAAGCAGGGATCATTGTATTAGGATACTGAAGTTAGTAGTAAATGTGAAGATGAAATGGTATTCATTTTAGGATTCTTTCTTTATATAATAACTTCAAAAACCATTCTTTTCTTACTATATAGTATAATTTTTTTTCCCTGCTGTTTGGTATTTCCATTTCGTTTTTGAACACTAAATGTTGCATAATCCATTCAATTTGTACTATTTTCCCCATAATTTTAAAAGGCAAATATAAAAAAAAGTTTCTCAAGCAGCATGCTAATGCTAAATGTAATATTTGTAAATAAAAAGTAATTTGCACAAGTAGATATTAATGGGTTCTTTTTGTTACAGCTTGTCTGGTCCCAGTGAAACAGCTTTCTGTGAGCAAGAAAACCATTGTGATTTTAGAGAATCTGGAAAAAGCTTCATTATTTGATTTACTGGGAGACTTTCTGGCACCTCTTGAGAATCGTGGTTCTGAAAATCCTTGCACTTTTCAAAAAGGTATTAAAAACAAAGTTGAGTAGAGAAATATTTTTTATAATAATACAGGTTTAATATAATAATGTGTGGAGAGTTTATTTTGAGGATTAAGATTCTATAGGTTTGTTGGTTTTATATATAATTTCAAACTATCTGTTCTCGACTATATGTGAGAAATGTTAGTTATTTTTTATTTGTAATTTAATTGCATTTATTAGAAACATATATAATGCTGCTTGCTTTTAATAATCACTTACGTAGATTGTAGGAAAGCTTTTGATTATTGCAGTAAAATGTCTTTTGGTTCATTTTTAGCAAATGGTGTGCCTGACGCATATTACTTTCATGAGAACTGCTTTCTAATGGGGACAATTGCAAAGTCTCGTCTCCAAGGCTCTGACTTGTTGGTTCAGCAACATTTCCGCTGGGTTCAACTAAGGTGGGATGGGGAACCAATCCATGGCTTGCTTCAAAGGTTTTTAAGAAGGAAAGTTATAAATAAGGTAAGAAACACTGAAATTGGCTACCGTATTTTGTTCAGAAGAAAGTATGCAGTGCTATTGTCGAAAGAATAGCCAGGCACATAGTGAATTGTTCAGAAAAAGTGACCCTTTTATTTAAAAAACTTGTGAGCATACAATATCATAACTATTCCACACCAAAAACTACACTAAAATAACAATGTTGTAGAACATTAAAAACAAACAAAAGTCAGTTTGAAGGATAAATGTACCATGTGTATAAATATAGTTGTTAGTTAATTAGCATGACCTCACTTGATTGGCATAAAGACACAGGGCTGCCACAGACAGTAGTAAAGATAGTTACCTTTTGTTTGCAAATATCTACATGAAAAAGGTCTCTTTGAAGGTGTTTATAATCCTGTAACTGTACATGGTAATAGAATATGAAGCAAAAATAGAAGTCTTGTCCCAGAGAGTCTACAATCTAAAGATGTAAGTGGATCTGATACAGTTAAGTATCCTGTGTATCTCTTCTAGGCTTAACAGAACAAAAGGGTTTTCAGAAGCAATTTGGAGAAAAGGAAGGGCTTAGCATACATTGAAAAAAAAAGTTAACATCATTCTGGGGTGTATTGGCAGGAGTGTTGTAAGCAAGACACACAAAAATAATTCTTCCGCTCTACTCCATGCTAATTAGGCCTCAGCTGAAGTATTGTGTCCAGTTCTGGGGGCCACATTTCAGGAAAGATGTGGACAAATTTGAGAAAGTCCAGAGAAGAGCAACACAAATTATTAAAGGTTTAGAAATCATGACCTATGAGGGAAGATAGAAAAAATGGGTTTGTTTAGTCTGGAGAAGAGAAGACTGAGAGAGGACATAACAGTTTTCAAGTGCATAAAAGGTTGTTACAAGGAGGAGGGAGAATACTTGTTCTCCTTAACCTCTGAGGATAGCACAATAAGCAATAGGCTTAAATTGCAACAAGAGCTGTTTAGATTGGACATTAGGAAAAACTTCCTAACTGTCAGGGTTGTTAAACACTGGAATAAATTGCCTAGGGGGGTTGTGGAATCTGCATCATTGGAGATTTTTAAGAGCAGGTTAGACAAAAACTTGTCAGGGATGGTCTAGATCAGCGTTTCTCAAACTGGGGTCTGTGGACCCCTGGGGGTCCCCGACGGTACTCCAGGGGGTCTGCGGGCCCCGCTGATCAAGTCCTCCCTCTACTACTCCCCCTCTCTCTATCTCCCAGAGGCTACTGAAGCCAAACAGGGAGATTTTAGGCTCTAAAAGTGCAGCAGGGCTAAGGCAGGGCTCCCTACCTGCCCTGGCTCTGTGCCGCTCCCGGAAGCGGCTGGCACATCAGGGCTCAGGGGGTCTCTGCACACTGCCCCCGCCCTGAGCACCGACTCCACAACTCCCGTTGTCTGGGAACTGTGGCCACCTGAGGTAAGCACTTCCCAGCTGGAGCCCACACCCCTCACCCCCTCCTGCCCACCAACCCCGTGCCCCAGCCCTCTCCTGCACTCAGACTCCCTCCCAGAGCCTGCACCTTGCACTTCCTTCTGCACCCCTACCCCAGCCCAGAGCCCCCTCCTGCACCCAAACTCCCTCCCAGAGCCCACACCCCTCACCCCTTCTCCCTCCCAGAGCCCACACCCGGCATCCCCTCCTGCACCCCAACCCCCTGCCCAGCCTGGTGAAAGTGAGTGAGGGTGGGGGACAGCGAGCAATGGAGGCGGGGGGATGGTGTGAGTGGGGGGGGCGGGAAGAGGTGGGGCAGGGGTGGGGCCCTTGGGGGAAGGGATGGAGTGGGGGCTGAGCAGGGGGGCCATGGGAAGTACCCAAAATTTTAAATCAAAATGCGGGTCCTCGAGTCGCTAAAGTTTGAGAATTGCTGGTCTAGATAATACTTAGTCCTGCCATGAGTGCAGGGGACTGGACTTAATGACCTCTTGAGGTCATTTTCCAGTCCTAAGAATCTATGATTCTATAAATTGGAAGTTTGTTCTGAGCTGAAAGGCAGTATGCAGTAAGATATACATGAGCAGGAAAAGGACACAAGAGGAGGAGAAAAAATTGAGTATTAAGAAGCAGGTGGGAATAAGGGCAGAGATAGGCAGGAGCAGAGTTGTGGAATTCTTTGAAAGCTATTTGGTAACAGATAATACTAACAAGATGGCAGCCATTGCAGAGTTGAGAAATATGGGGGTTTGGAATGGGAGCTTGGTCAGAACATCTGCAAAGGAAGATAACCTTGGATAGCCTGAAGAAGAACAGGTTGCCATCAGAGTAGAAAAGATGATCTGTTGTTCAATTCCTGGAAAAGATAGGGAATTCAGAAGACCTATTGTTCAATTCCTGTTTCAGCTACAGGCTTTCTGAATGATCTTGGTTAAATCACCAGTCTTACCCGTGTGCCTGATTTCCCTTTACCTGTTAAATGAGAATAATACCTCTCTCCCTCAGAGAGGTGTTTTGAAGATAAAATCTATTAATGATTATGAGGTGCTGACATGCTGTGATGAGGCAATATTTATATAACTTTTTAAATTAGACAAATCATTCTGATGCTAAAAGTGGTGCTTGTGGCATGCCATACTTGCTAAATCCACTTGTGCTTAAAATTGACTGAGAAGCCTTAAATAGTTTCACTATCCATTGTGAATTTCCTCAAATTACTTATTTCAAAAGGCTAATTCCTTTCATATACTTTTTTCTGTGTGAATTGTTTATTTTTACAGTGCAACGGAACTCTTAGAATACGTGAATTTCTGTGATTTTTTTGGTCTGTGAATTAAAATTTAGTAATGTATTTTCCCCTTCATGTCTGCCATTGATGATGAAGATTATATTTACACAGAGAGTAAAGACAAGGGGTAAAATGTTAAGAGGCTCTTAAGTCCTATTTTCAAGAGTCCCATTTTCAAGAGTGACTTAAGCTCCTAAAGGCCAGATTTTTAAAGGCACCTGTCTGCATCTTTAGGTGCGTGAATACCTTTAAAAATCTGGTCCAAAGTGTCTCAATCAATTTTGAAAATGGGACATAGGTTCCTAAACCACATAGTGGTTAGAGTTAAACTCTCTTTCATAAAACAACCTTTAGGATTGGATGCCTGTTAGTTGGCTTGGCTGCAGGTTTCCAGATTATACCTGAAGAAAGATCTAGGACTGGTTTTACACTGGAGACAACTTGTTTGGGGAGCAGGAGGAGGCCATAGTACAGAGAGTGAAAGAAAGAAAGGCCATACTGCATTCCTCTGGACCTGTGTCTTGCTCTTTAGTTCCTCCTTTGGAGGGAAGGGAAGGGAAAGACCTTTCTTAGACAGCTTTTACCTCATCAGTTGGCTTCAAGGGAGCTCAGTACTACTCAGCACAGAACTCTTAGCCTCAACAATATTAGAAACCAAGGGTTCTAATCCCTTTTTCAGCAAGCAACAAAACCTGAAGAGTTTAGCTGGCCTGTGACTACCAGTAGCCTGCCAGAATCTACTTCTAAAAGGCTCCCCATCTACTTCTGATGTCTCTGGGGATCTGATCACTGGTCATCTCCTTGGCAGCTTGGCTCCTGACATAGCAGTGATCTTTAGTGCACAGAGGGTGCATTTGAGGGTTGGGTGTGCACTGCTCATTTTGTGTGAAGACTGCGGTTTGTGAGATTCAGGCCATTGTTACTTGTCTCTAGCTTTAAAAGTATAGAATCATAAATTAATGCTGTATGACAGTGTGCATAACTGTTAATGAAAGAAAATTGTTAATATGCTTTTCAGTTTCTGGCAACCTGAATTTTTTCGAATATTCTGTTTTAGAAAATGAGTACAAATCAAGCATCTGGTACAGATCTGTTCAAATCAATGGTCTTGGAAACCATTGTATGGGCTGTATGAATGCACTATAAGGTGGGTAGAAAGTTGGCTAGATTGTCGGGCTCAACGGGTAGTGATCAATGGCTCCATGTCTAGTTGGCAGCCGGTGTCAAGTGGAGTGCCCCAGGGGTCGGTCCTGGGGCCGGTTTTGTTCAATATCTTCATAAATGATCTGGAGGATGGTGTGGATTGCACTCTCAGCAAATTTGCAGATGATACTAAACTGGGAGGAGTGGTAGATACGCTGGAGGGCAGGAATAGGATACAGAGGGACCTAGACAAGTTGGAGGATTGGGCCAAAAGAAACCTGATGCGGTTCAATAAGGATAAGTGCAGGGTCCTGCACTTAGGACGGAAGAACCCAATGCACAGCTACAGACTAGGGACCGAATGGCTAGGCAGCAGTTCTGCGGAAAAGGACCTAGGGGTTACAGTGGACGAGAAGCTGGATATGAGTCAGCAGTGTGCCCTTCTTGCCAAGAAGGTCAATGGCATTTTGGGATGTATAAGTAGGGGCATAGCGAGCAGATCGAGGGACGTGATCGTTCCCCTCTATTCGACATTGGTGAGGCCTCATCTGGAGTACTGTGTCCAGTTTTGGGCCCCACACTACACGAAGGATGTGGAAAAATTGGAAAGAGTCCAGCGGAGAGCAACAAAAATGATTAGGGGACTGGAACACATGACTTATGAGGAGAGGCTGAGGGACCTGGGATTGTTTAGTCTGCGGAAGAGAAGAATGAGGGGAGATTTGATAGCTGCTTTCAACTACCTGAGAGGTGGTTCCAGAGAGGATGGTTCTAGACTATTCTCAGTGGTAAAAGAGGACAGGACAAGGAGTAATGGTCTCAAGTTGCAATGGGGGAGGTTTAGGTTGGATATTAGGAAAAACTTTTTCACTAAGAGGGTGGTGAAACACTGGAATGCGTTACCTAGGGAGGTGGTAGAATCTCCTTCCTTGGAAGTTTTTAAGGTCAGGCTTGACAAAGCCTTGGCTGGGATGATTTGATTGGTGATTGGTCCTGCTTTGAGCAGGGGGTTGGACTAGATGACCTCCTGAGGTCCCTTCCAACCTGATATTCTATGATTCTATGAAACATGTTGAAATTCTGGTCCTATTGAAGTCAATGGGAGTTTTGTCACTATCTTCAATGGGTCAGCATTTTACCCAATATCTTTACAGGAATTTGCAAATGTTTGCTGCAAATATAGTTTTGGATCACAGAGTTGCATAGTAGTTAGATTTAGAAGAAAAGGTTCTTTCTCACGAAAATAATTCCTTTTTATCTACTGCCCCAAAACAAAAAGTATGTCTTGGTTGAAATATCTATTTTGGGTCTTGCAAGAAAGAATAGCTGCAGTACATTGGGAAACAAAGCTACAGAATTAAATTAATTTTAATAGTAGCAAACAGTCATAAATATATTTATATTATGTCACTTTGTGGAAATGTCACTTTTGAGTCCTCCTAAATAATAGTTAGATAAAATAAAATAACTTTTTAAAGATGTTTTTTCCCCATTGTTGTTCCCAACTTCTGTTTCTATTTGTACATAAATATGTTAAACTATTTGTACAGAAAACAAAATTGATTTCAGTTAGTCTTCAGATTGAATAACACACTGAGGCTGCCTTCTAGGGATGACCATGATCAGTTAATTCTCTTTTAAGCACAACTTGCACTATCTACCTTAAGTCTAAAACCTTAAGGTAGATATAAGATAGATCAGGGGAACAATTTTGACTTTTCAGTGAGAAATTGAAAAATAAAATGTTTTAGCAAAAAAAATAATTTCAATTTGGAAATGCTGCCATGATACCTCATTGCTCCCAATTTCTTCTATAGACTGAGCTCCTTGGTTGGACTGCATCTCTCATGATGCTCTGTGATCTCTCCTCATGGTGAGGAAACCATTTGCATCCTCAGTCTCTGGCTATGGTATATCACGGGAGATGTAATCTAGCTGGAGTGCCAGCCCATCAAAGACAATGGGGACATAGGGAAACCAAACTACAACTCCCATGAGGCACCACAGCAGGATATTCTAATTGAAATATTTTGTGTTTCTTCTTTAAGTGTCCTATGCATATTCCCATCCGTGAGATGCTCCAACCGGTGCAGCTGAACAGTAGAACCCTAGTTAGCACCAGCTATTGGAATGGTTACATGCCTCCCTCACCTCTCCCGTCAGTGAATGTTGAATGTTCCAGGGCAAGGGTTCAAAAGAGACATGGCGCTCCAGCCACCTCCGTTCCTTCCAACTGTGACCAGCTGAACAGATCAGGAAATGCTCCAGGGAGCTTATGGCTCTGTACCTTGTTAGCTAGATAATAATTTTATAGCTAGAATTAGTAGTTTGTTAAATAGTATTAGTTTAAGTTAGTTGTAAATCTTTGGTTTTGAGATAGCAGAACCAAAGTCTAAAAAGCCTGGTTTTAAAAGTTGTGTGTCGTGTCCGGTAGTGTTTCTAGCACCCGACGAATGTACCAGATGCCTGGCGTGTTTGGATGAGGGACACTCAACATCAGAATGCTCAGTTTGCTAGACTTTTATAATGTGAGCAAAAAAAGGAGACAAAACAGGCTTCAAGCAATTTTATTACAAGAAGCATTGTCAGCAAAGCCACCCAGAACTGAGTGAGTGAGTACAAATTTCAAACAAATCTCAGTGACCAGCATCAGCTCTAGGCAAGTCTGCAGGGAAGAACAACAAGTCCTCCACCGTAGTACCAAGTAGTAAAGGATCCATAAGTAGGAAGGATCCAAAGAGGAAAACTACCGTGGTGTTAGTCTCAGTTTCCAGAGCCAATCCACTACAAAAGGAAATCACTGTTAAGGTGAACATGAGCGCTTAGTCCTCATTGGTGTCAGCCTCTTTGCAAAGAGCTAGTCCACATGAGAAAGACCCATCTGACCAGAGGGTCTTCAAAGAACTTATCCTGAGTACAGATTCTCATGGTAGAATAAGGAGACATTCTTCTTCGGATCCAGTCATGTTGATCCAAATGAGGCAACTCTGAAAGCAAGAGCTATGGAACCAATGAGGCAGGAAAAAGATAAGTCAATACCCTTTTACTCCGGGTACTGGGTCTCTTAGCATCAGTCACCTCAATGACCCCATATGCTTATCTTTGGATGTGAGACCTGCAATACTGGCTAGCAAGAAATTACAAACCAAGCTTTGACAATGTGCATTGCAAATTGATAACTTCACAGCAGGTGTTAACAGCGCTGGTGTGGTCGACATGTGCTCTAAATGTAACAATGATGAGTATACCTTTCAATCTCCCTCTACCATCAGTACTATTTACCTCTGATGCATCTACACTGTGATGGGGGCTATTAGTCATAACTGTGGTCACCAAATGAAAAGAATCTGCATATCGGTATCTTAGAACTGAGAGCAGTCAGGTTAGCTCTACTGTCATTTCTGACTGAGACTGAACACAGGATACTTCAGGTTTTGACAGATAATGTGACAGCATTAAATTATCTGCACAAAGAAGGTGGGACTTATTCCTTCCATGACCATTTTTCCTTGGCTAGACATACTCCAAGGTTGGCAAGTCTCATAGCTGTATTTGGTGTAGAGGTATTTGTGAAGCTGACCTCTCTCTTTGGAAAAATTGGGCTGAGACTATCCACGAAATGGCAATATTTTCCAGTCACTAATAACCTAGCTTACATTTGATCTAACAATTTAAAAATGAGAGGCTGCCTAGAAATGAAAGTAGATGACCAGTCTGCTGAACCATCAAGAGTCACTTAACCACACTTCTCTAGCTCAGTTGTGATTTTTTTTTTGGTCCAAAAGTTATGGCCGCAGTTTGTTAAAGTTGCTGTTTGGGGTGCAGGTGTGTGTAGGTGGATGGGAGGTGGGGCATTGTGTAGGACTAAACTCTGACTAGATGTCAAGTTGACAGTAGGGTCCTTTACCCTCTAACAGGGGTTGGATAACACCTCCACCCATTCCTCCAGTCCCCAGAAAGGGTGAGGCGGGGGGGCAATCCCCTGCACATTAAAGTCAGCCCCAGCTCAGAGATCTGTGGATGCCCTGTAGGTGGCTGAAACCATTGGTGCTCTTCTCTCCAAGCCCTTTAGGAGGCACAAGCCTCAGCCCCCACCCATCCCCACTCACTGAGGCCTCCCTAAGCCTGTCCCTTGGAGTGGGTGGGAAGACAATGGAGGAAAAGTCCTCAGGGTCTCACAGGAGTTGCTGCTGCTCAGAGCAGGCCCAATACACACCACCAGGTGGAGCTGGAACTGTATCTGGGCATACTGTGAGGCCAGCAGGACTGAGTGGAAGTGGCAGCACTTGGCAGAGCCAGGGGCAGGAAGCAGGGCGAGCCCCCCAGGGACCTTGGCCAGGCTCCATCATCTTCCTTATCCACCACTTTCACTGCCCCTCCCAGGTTATGATGGAGGGGAATCTGGGCCATATTTGAGTGAGTGGCATTGCAAAAAAGTTGTGGCGAATGTTGAAAGTAGCAGTTTACCTCAACAAAATCATGGCCTGTGGTTTTCTTACAGCCTGATGTATAACATAGTAAAGAATCTGTCTACGTTAGCTACATGTTGTGACTAAAATGAATTCAACTGATGGAAAATATTTTCCTAATTACTTGGTAGTGCCAAGAGTCCAATCTTACCTACAATTTGAAAACAAAGAATCTTTGCCATACACAGTGAGATGCATATTGTGGGACAATATAAAATAATCGCAGTGCATACCTTTATTTGGCTGTATTGTTAAACAAAGAGGAGGGAGATTTTATTTTTTTGATTTTTAATTTCTAAGCACCAGGAAGAGATTGTGATCCTATGAGAACCAAGTGTTTTACTGCATGTCATTTTAAAATTAGCACGTTTTGCATTTTGAATATAAACCCTCTAGAGCCAACAAGACAGTTCAGCATTCATGTGATCTTAGCACCTGAGCTTCATAGGGATTTTCACCTTCACAGATTTTTCATTTTCACTAGGAATACTAACATGCAAGTTATTTAAGTCCAGATGCCTAGATATCATGAAATGTTAATTAAGGAAAAATGTCATTCCCAAGTGTATCACTCTTATTTATTTAAAAAAGAACCTGCATGTTTTATAAATCTGTGTAAGCCCCAGCTTGTCAAAGTGAGGTTACTAAACAGTAGCATCAGTCATCTGTATGTTATTCTCTGTAGGAATACATAAGCTTCTTATTATTTATATCATTGTGCTTTGTTTCTTCTTTTGCGCATGCGTGTGTGTCTGGTGGTATGTGTAACTTGCACGTTCTAGGTCACTGGAGCTTTTTTCTTTGACTATGTTCACAAAGTTATTTGCGCTCTTTGTTTCTATGAAAATGTGTTTAATATATGTTTAAGGCAATAAGATTTAATGCAGCAGTTCAGGATACTCGATGAAGATTTGGTCGTCTTAATCTTTCTTTTCCTGATTATTTAGATGAGGTATATTAAGTGGTTTTTGAAATGTATCTGATTTTCACAATGGGCAACATGCCAAAGAGCCGATCCCTTTCCTTCCTGATAAAGGTATGAAATTATGTCAAACCCTTTGTCTTTTCTGTCTTTGTAGTTCAGAGGTAAAGTGCCCCTTCCATGTGATCCAGTGTGCAAGATCATAGACTGGATTCTTGCCGTTTGGCACCAGCTGAACTCCTGCTTATCCCGTTTAGGTGCACCTGAAGCACTCATAGGGCCAAAACATTTCTTCTCTTGTCCGATGGAGCCTGGGCATGGCCAAGTCACACTGAAGTAAGAGTTATATTCCCTGATTGCCAGTATTAAGGCATAGTGAGGTACTAAAAATATTTATGAACATAATGATCATATGTTTCCCAAATCCAATAAGATATTTTTATGATCTTGAAAATAGAAGTATCATCTTTTAGTTACAGTTATTAAAACTATGTTGTGCATAGCCTAAAATTAAACAGCCAGTAAAATTGTGCAGAAAACATACAAAGTTTCCTGTTTTTCCTGAAAATGTCACAATTGTTTGGTATGTTAAATCAACATACTCTGCTTCTGAAAAGAGCCTATGTTCCAACACTTTTGAAAACATGTTTGTGATTAATACAAAAGAATAGGGAAATAGCTAACATATTTGTGATTCATAACTGTCAGCTAAAACACACTGCATGGCTACATTAGACAGTCAATGAATCTTCAATTCGTATTTGTTTTGTGCACCAGTCTGGCTACTTGGCATATTCATACAAAACTCCTCCAAACACATATTGTCCAGCCTGCTTTCTTACACTCTCACTAATGCCACTATTAGACCCTGACTATTAGTCTCCTCCAGATCCTGCCTGGCCCCTGGCTCCAGTCTCCTCTGCCGAGCTCCTGCAGCTGCCTGACTCCTTCCTGTCACTATGTTATTACGTCCAAAGCTCATTTACTTGCATTTTCCCTCCACCCTCTTCTATCCCAGAGATGTCCCAATCCCCACCAGGTGTCTCCCCAAAATATCCAGTCCATCAGTATCCAAATGTGGATTTGGTATCTGCTTGAAGCTTAATGGTTGTTACTGGTTACACAATGAATCAGTTATGGCATTGGGCGGGGGCAATATGGGAAAAAATCTGTGTCTATAAAAATCAGTTAAATCTAATCTGGGACCTTAAACACTGAAATGCCTTAATCTTAACTATGTGGTTATTGCATGGCATCACAACAGGACAGAGTTAAAGTTGCTGGAGTACTTTAACTATACATTTCCAACCATAATGGATTTAGATTTATTTTAAGTGTAACCTTAACTCTGAATTGACTAGTTTTGGGATAATATGCAGTTTTGGGATAATTACAGCATCGCTGTAATGTTGGTTTTTACCCTTAACTTTTTGATATGTACTTTCAACCTTAACTCCATCTTAATGTAGTTTTTGTCAGGGAATAAACAATAAAAGTAAACATAGCTACAATGAATACTTACTGGATATCTCTTGCTTGGTAGTGTAGTAATTAATAGTGTTGGGATTTAAATGGCGATAATTAGGTTTCATTGATGGCTCACTGGGTGCTGTTGTTTCAACCTATCCGCCTGAACAGTATGCTCAGCAAGACATCAGCGGCAGCTGTTTTTGCAGCCAGAAGTGTGTTATACCTTCCTCTTTTGAAAGTGGCAACTTAGGCCTGGTCAACACTAAAATATTAGGCCAGTTTAACTACATCTGTCAGGGATGTGAAAAATCCACACTCCTGTGTGGTGTAGGTAAGCCGACCTAAGTCCCTGTCTAGACAGCACTAGGTTGATGGAAGAATTCTTCAGTCGACCTAGCTACCGTGTCTCAAGGAGGTGGATTACCTACACCAATGGCAGAATCTTCCCATTGGCATAGGTAGCATCCATACTGAAGCACTGCAGTGGCACAACTGCAGCGGCTTAGCATTTTAAGTGTAGACAGGCCCTTAGATTCTGGAGAGCAGAACAAGTAAATTCGGAAGACTCCAGTTCCATGGTTCTTGCTGATTTTCTGTGCCCTTGTATTTCTGTTGTCCTTGGTCTTGAGAATTAAGTGTGATCTTCTAAAACGAGTTTTTTGTTTTGTTTCATTATGATGTATAAAGGAGGTGTGAAAGAGACTTTTCTTAGCCCTTTCTTTCCCTTTCTTTCCCACCACCCCCCTTGTTTTAAAATTTATACCTTAGAAATATCAAATAGGCTCAAGGCTAGCGTTTGTTTATATTGTAGGACTTAATAGTATCTCATGTATTTGGGGAGCTTGAGCAGGAGATGCCAGAATGAAAAACAGACACAAGGACTGACTTAAGTGGCCAGATGCAACTTTATTAACTTAACAATAGGGAGGGTGTTATATGACCACCCCTCACATACCAGACATTTCACTGGCTGCAGGTTAACAGGACTTGTATCATATAACTAATAACCAAGATAGATGCTCTTCAGCCTACCCTTCATATGCTGTTCACTTCTGTAGCTTGTCATCCCCTGCACATGGAAAGATGTGGGTACAGGGTGTCAAAGGGGACCTAGGTCTGCAAAGACTTCACGTTCCCCTTCTCTTTATAGGCCCAAGTTCATCAGCAAAGTCCCAGGTCTCATTTATCTCTGGGAGCTTATCCTGTATAGCCTTTATCTGCATTATACACTAGCAGCAAGTTGCGACAAACAACATTCCTATATTATCTCTTAATATTATTTGCTATTTCTTCTCTTTTAACCCAGCTGTGCCTCCACAATGCTGTGAGGAAGGCAAAAAAAATCACCAGACTGTTGCCAGTTTGACCCAACGAGGAAAAATTCCATTCTGATTCCAAAAACAGACAATGGGTCAGACCACTGCATCCTGAAGCACAGCTTAGTATACATCAACTACAGGAAAGGAAGGCAGAGCAGTCATAAAGCAATATGGCTCATGAAGTCCTGGACAGGTTTCAAATTTGGGGAAGGAGTATAATAGCTAACTGGTTTCACCATTCCCTCCCCCATCCCCAGACCAGCAAGGGGCAGGCAGAGAAAGCCTCTTCCTCATGCACATTTCTCTATGCAACTGATATTAGAGGAGCTACCTGCTCCAACTTTCTCTCCTCCCCTTTATTTGGGAGTTTGGGCATCATGCATTTTAGTTTGACCAAACATCATCCCTCTGCCTTGCGCTGACTGGGGAGAGGGTGGTATTTCAGACCTCAAATTAAGGAAGAAGGATATCAAATTTTAATGGAAACCACTTTTCTTCTAACTCTTTGGACAAGCATTTGAGTTAAATTGTTAACAACAATAAAAAATGCAAGCCACTTCCTCTTTTGGTCAGGCTAGCCAAAGATGTCAGTTTCTGATGTTAAAACAAAAACAAATTAAAGGCACAAAATCTGTTTCCCTACCCTACTTGTAAGTCATCTTTAATAAATAAGTTATGTGTAAAACATGTTCGATAACTTGTCCTGATTGTAAAGTTTTCTGTATGCTTCAAGGTGGCTGTCCAAATTATGGAACACTGTCATTGCTCCCAGAGTTCAAGAAGCAATACTCTCCAGAGTGTCTGTGAAGAGACCGTCTGCACTGGGACAGACAGCAGCCAAAAAAAGTCCTAGTCAAGGCCAACAGGCTGTAGTTAAAGCCGCTCTCAGTATCTTGCTAAACAAAGCTGTTCTGCATGGCTGTCCTCTTCCACGAACAGGTAACTGTGAACAAGCTCAGCTAGAAAGCAAGCAGTTATATACTGGAATTTCTTAAGCAGGATTAACATTATTTAATGATATTTTTTTAAATAAATGTAGCACTTCTCATCAGTATATCTCAAAGCACTTTAGAGAAGACGTCAGTACATAACATAGTAATTTCACAGATATGGTAAGTCTTGTGATTAAAAGAGTTTGATCCCATTGAACGGAATAGTGATGAGAAATCTTAGAGGCCACGTTAGTTCTTTGCTAACTGCATATCTCTGCCATGGCTGCAATGCACTCTCAGCATTTTTTTAAAATGTGTATTAATATTGTTTCAGATTTGGATAGATGCATAGCAGACTTTAAAGGAGGAAATTTCCCCTTAGCCATGGTTTCAAGCTACAAAAATTGTAATAAGAAAAGAGGAGAGAATGCTTCCTGGAGAAAGGTGAGCACAAGTCCTCGAAAGAAGTCAGGCCATTCATCTTCCCAATCATGGAGTAAGCAGGAGGCAAATACAGAAGGTAAAGCTTGTTATTTGGGACCACGGAAAACATGTTAGTCTTTTGTGATGGGGAAGGGTGTTGTTTGTGAGATGAGTAAATATGACCCTGGAAAGAAACTGGTTTTTATTTTTTTCATGTTTTAACTTCCTTTTAATTCTCAGCAAAAACAAGGTGCATTTAATGTTCACGTCTTTTGAAAATTGTTCAGCTCTTTTGCTCTTTTTCTGGTACTTTTGCAATAGCCTACTTGAATTTATTTTTGTTCTGGTTAAATGTCCTGCCTGTTATTTATAGCACATAAAGTGTTAAATGACATAGTAAGTATGTCAGTTAAATAATCTCATTGTTTTACATGCTTTTTATATATACACAACAATAATGTAAATGGTTATCATAAAAATCAGACATACTTTCTCAATCTATGATCTTTTCACTTTTGCCGGCTAAGTGGAATCAAGCCAGTTTTGGAATTGAATGGGAGAACTCCAAAGAATAAGATAGGGACTGTAGGAAATGATGGTGGCGATGCAGTTGGTGGCATTCTTTACTCTACCTCAAAATTATCAGATGGGCAAAAGTCTCTGGTTTTTAAATTGCAGGGTTTTTTCTAAGGTTTCTTCTTCATTGCCAAAAATAAATTTAAAAAAATCCAGAGTTCACATAGCGAAAGACATTGTATTTTAGAGGTTCTAAGATGTTCTAGGCCAAGGTGTTCGAAGCACCGCAGGCCAGCAGAGGTACTTTGGAAAACGAGACCCACACGCAGCTAAGCAGTGAGTTATTGGCTTTATTGAAGGTTAGTGACACACCTGCAACGGGGACTCCAAGCATTGCTGTCACGGAGGCGGAGAACCCAGCACACCGGAGCTTTGCCTGGGACGGAGTCCGACGAAGGGGCAATCAGCGAGCCATAATAAGCAGTACACAGAAACAGCTCATGAATATATAATTAGGTACTTTCCTAAGGGGGCTTTCCACTACCTGGCAACGGGCCATGCAAGGCAGACAAAACCGGCCTAAAACCGGTTACAGTTGGTTCTCCATGTCCTACAGTGACCGGGCGGCCTCGAGAAAGCGGAAGTTCCCTAGCTAAGCCGTAACAAAGTCTTCCGCAGTCCCTTACATAAGAGGTTACTATATAGTTGATAACTGGTTTAATGCAGCTACAATAGTGTGGCAGATATAATTAATAAGTGGCATTTATAAATTTATAATGCCTGTCACCCAGAGATCATGAATCAGCCAGTAAATGGTTAACTATAAATTATACAGGGATTGCATTATCCATATGTAAAATCAACTACTTCTGGAATAGAAAAAATAGCATTCTTTAAACAGCACAGAGAGGACACCAGAGGGTGCTGCAACCAAGGTGGATGCAGGTTGCTGGAGCTCTGAAGTAGTCCACGGGGAATCCCTGAACATCATTCCCTAAACCCACCATCCCCAACCCCAAGAAATATTGTGCCTGACTACTGAAACCCCCAAGGTGCCCTCTAGCTCTGCATCTTCCTCTCCAAATCTGAAAACACTGAAAAAATAGAGATCTGCCTCCCTGATTCTGCAAACAAAATGGTGCCTGAATCTGATGGAGCGCAGCTGATGGCTGTATTGCAACAGATGGCTGCAGAGACTGTTGAAATTAAATCTAGTTTCCACCCTACCACTGCGCCTCAGATTCAGAGTTCCCTTACATGCTCTGTCCAGATGGAATGGGGAAGTAGAACACAGAACTTCTGAAGTGGAAGATAGTCTCAAAGAGAACAAATTCCAGGTTATGAAGAACTGTAATGATATCAAGACTACTGAGACCAAGCCAATTGATCTAGACAGTGGCTCACAACAATGTAACACAAGAATTGTGGGTGTCCCTGAGGGAATAAGAAAAGGCAAACCCTCTGAATTTGTCCCTAACTAAGTTGTTGGATCTGCTGGTAAATTTTTGTTTTGAAATTGAGCGGGCACACTGGGCCATAGCCCTCCCCGTCAGCTCCAGGAGGTCAGCAGAGAGCATTGATTGTGTAGTTCCTGAAGTTTACCACTAAGGAGCTTATATTGCAAAAATCCAGAGGAAAAAAGGAGCTCTTGGGGGAGAACCAACAATTAAAATACTGCTTTTTCAAGTTTCAGAGTAGCAGCTGTGTTAGTCTGTATCCGCAAAAAGAAAAGGAGTACTTGTGGCACTTTAGAGACTAACAAATTTATTTGAGCATAAGCTCAAGATTATCCCTGTGATATGGTTGCAGTGAGGGCAGCTTTTAACCAAGCACAACAATGGGCTAGGAAGATGGACTAGAATTATTTTATTAAATATCTGGCAATGTTCAATATTAAAGATGGCAACAAGATACTATCATTCAGGTCCCCTCAGAAGGCAGAAAAATACCTCAAAAATCTGCAAACTCCTCCCTCGCAAGAGGAGATATATATGGAATGATTTGACTGTATGTAATTTATGTATTGTTCTCTGAGATCTGATATGGCTGCTCTAAATAAGTTGATAGGTGGTAGTTGAATGATATGTATGTTCATTTTCTTTTCTTTTTTTCTTTCAGTCCTTTATAAATCTGCTCCATCTCCATATAAAAACATGATTACTTGTCAGGTACTTCATACCTACATACATGGGTGTTAGGTTTACAGGATGTGTGGAGATTGGATAATCCAATGGCTAAAGACTATAGTTTTTTGTTTTGTTTATTCGTTTGATTTTTTTCCTGCAGCTCATTCAACTTACTCAGAATTGGACTATTTCTTAGTGTGAGAAGACATGATCAGTTCTTTCACTGATTATGGCATTTGTGCTATTGTTATAGCTGACTGTGCTCCTAAATATATTTCATAGCATCATAGAATATCAGAATTGGAAGAGACTTCAGGAAGTCATCTAATCCAGTCCCCTCTTCAAAGCAGAACCAACACCAACTAAATCATCCCAGCCAGGGCTTTGTTAAGTCGGACCTTAAAAACCTCTGAGGATGGAGATTCCACCACCTCCCTAGGTAACCCATTCCAGTGCTTCACCACCCTCCAAGTGAAACAGTGTTTCCTAATATCCAACCTAAACCTCCCCCACTGGAACTTGAGACCATTGCTTCTTGTTCTGTCACCTGCCACCACTGAGAACAGCTGAGCTCCATCCTCTTTGGAACCCCCTTCAGGTAGTTGAAGGCTGATATCAAATCCCCCCTCACTTTTCTCTTCTGCAGACTAAATAAAGCCCAGTTTCCCTTAGCCTATCCTCATAAGTCATGTGCACCAGCCCCGTAATCATTTTTGTTGCCCTCTGCTGGACTCTCTCCAATTTGTCCACATCCCTTCTGTAGTGGGGGGACCAAAACTGGACACATTACTCCAGGTGTGGCCTCACCAGTACAAAATAGAGGGGCATAATCACTTCCCTTGGTCTGCTGGCAATGCTCCTACTAATACAGCCCAATATGCTGTTGGCCTTCTTGGAAACAAGGGCACACTGCTGACTCATACCCAGCTTCTCATCCACTGTAATCCCCAGGTCCTTTTCTGCAGAGCTGCCTCTTAGCCAGTCGGTCCCCAGCCTGTAGCGGTGCATGGGATTCTTCCTTCCTAAATGCAGGACTCTGCACTTGTCCTTGTTGAACCTCATCAGATTTCTTTTGGCCCAATCCTCCAATTTGTCTAGGTCACTCGGGACCCTATCCCTACCCTCCAGCCTATCTACCTCTCCCCACAGCTTAGTGTCATCTGCGAACTTGCTGAGAGTACTATCCATCCCATCATTCAGATCATTAATAAAGATGTTGAACAAAACCGGCCCCAGGACCAATCCCTAGGACACTCCACTTGATACCGGCTGCCAACTAGACATGGAGCCATTGATCACTATGCGTTGAGCCCGATGATCTAGCCAGCTTTCTATCGACCTTATAGTCCATTCATCCAATCGATACTTCTTTAACTTGCTAGCAAGAATACTGTGGGAGACCATATCAAAAGCTTTGCTAAAGTCAAGGTATATCACATCCACTGCTTTCCCCATATCCACAGAGCCAGTCAGGTTGGTCAGTCATGACTTGCCCTTGGTAAATCCAGTTTGACTGTTCCTGATCACCTTCCTCTCCTCCAAGTGCTTCAAAATGGATATCTTGAGGACCTGCTCCATTATTTTTCCAGGGACTGAGGTGAGGCTGACCTGTCTGTAGTTCCTTGGATTCTCCTTCTTCCCTTTTTTAAATATGGGCACATTTGTCTGTTAGGCCCCCCCGGGTATATACCCCTATCTAAAACGTGGAGCTTAAATACCATTCCACTGTTTGATACATCATTTGTTAACTCTCTCCAACAAGAGTTAGAACTTTAAAAAAAAAAAAAAAAACACATGCCCCCACCACTTCATCAGCTGCCACCTCTTTAAAGCTTTCATCAGAGGCCATATCATCTCTTATGCCACCTATAAAAAGACATGGAGAGAACACAGAATTGAAATCAATACACTTCTGTCCCAAAAAGCAGAGTTTGCTTTATTCTGTTTGAAGCAAAACTACTGGGAATCTGGCTAGAGAGCTGGCAAGCTGTGGGCACACAGACTTAAGCAAAAGGCTAACGATAATTGCTACGTAGTCCAAGGTCTTTCCTGGGTGTAATAATAACTGAAATTACAATTTCACTTAGAGTAGGGAGGAGAGTTTGCTCATTCTTGGTCTCACTGAACATGTTCAATAATGCAGGTGTTAAGGTTTCAGAGAACTTTTTGTAAAAATTCAGTTGGGAACCTGTCTGTGCCAGGAGTCTTTCCAGCCTTCATTTCTTTTATAGTCAGTTCCACAATTTCTAGAGGGGTATCAGAGATCTGTGGCAGAGGCAATCTGCTAAAAATGTTATGTAGGGCATCTTTACTGATCCCTCTTCAGCTAAATATAGCTTGAATAAGACTGTTGACATTGTTTATTAATGTCTGACTGTGTGGTATGTAGCAATAAATTGGACAAAGCACTCTTACTCCTTACACACACAAATCTTCCATAACAGACATTGCTCCGATAATTTGAATCAACTGATTGATAATATTGCCACTTAGAGAGATTCTAAAGAATCTTTAGCTGTTGTTTCTTTAGATGCTGAAAAAGCTTTTCAACGCATACCCTTTTTTACATATTAGCAAAATTTTGGACTTGGTATATAATTTATTTCTTGGATTAAGTTTTTATACTCCAATCTAACTTCCAGGGTAGTTACCAATGGTATTATTTCTGCCCTAGTTTCATCACAGAGAGGTATGAGGCAGGGCTGCCCCCTTTCTCCTTTTCTCTTTGATTTAGCTCTAGAACCTTTAGCCATTGTCATCTGAGCAAATCAAAATATTTATGGCATTAGGGTGGGCCAAACAGAGAACTAAATTGTGCTCTATGAGGATGATGCTCTTGTATCTACATCTAAGATTACCATTCCTAACCTTCTAACCACTGTTAATAAGTTTAGATTCAGGATGTAAAGTTAATTAAGATAAATCAGAAATCTTGTGCATTAACAAATATGTCCACAAAAGCCTTTTCTCAAACTGGGATTTTCAATGGCAATCCTCTTATATGAAGTATTTAGGAATACTGATCCCCAAAAATATTCAGAACATCCCTAAAATAAGTATAGAACCAGTTATTACACAAGTGGCTAATGATTTGGGGACATGGAGTTTAACTTTCAGTGTGTCAGGTAAAATGAATGTCCTTCCTAGAATTTTGTATGTCCCTATTTCTATTCCTCAAACTGTTTTTAAGAAATGCAATAATAATTTAAGAATATTCCTTTGGGTTGCAGGTTATTTGGGCTCTGAACAAATTACACGTCCCTGACTCTGTGAGGATTTCATGTTCCCAGATTAGAAAATTATTTATATCTCCTTTTTGTTAATTCCTGCATCTTTGTGGTTATTAGATGTGACCACACAGACTCCTCTTTGGGTTCACGTTGAACAAGAATTTGTAATCCTTACCTCCCTTTCAGGCATTGCAGGATCGTATTAGGGCAGATTTGATGGCTCCAGAGCTCTCACAACAATGGATGGGAGGCAAGCTTGGTCAAACTTGGCCAGAAAGTTCTGCTTCCATCCATTCTTCCATGTAGAGGTGATCCTATGGAGCAATCCTGTCTTTAAAATGAGTGGCAAAACCTTGGTGTGGAGGAATTGGATAGACAGAGAGGAATTATGACTGTGTTACAGCTAATGGATGATAATAAATTGAAACCATTTTTAGGTCTTCAGCAACAATTTGGCTTGCCCTGCTCTGGAGCATGAAAATATTTCTAGTTAAAGCATTTACTTACAAATGTATTTGGACCGGATGCAATGGAATGGATTTACTCAGCCAGAGGTATCCTTTTATGATTCCCAGTCCCAAAAAACTCTGTCAAAGATTGATACTTTGAGAGTTGCTTGAAATAGCAATTTGGATACACAGTTATCATGGACCCCCTTCAATACAATTGTATCTAATGTTAAAAAAGCAACTATAGATTTGAAACTATGGCTTATTCGCCAAAAGACACTTTTTCAAATACACTGATCACCACATAGGCTAGTGATAATGGATCTCATAAATGCTGACCACTATTGTAAGTGTAACTCCCTGGGTGTCACATTAGCTCATATGTTTTGGAAGTGCCCCTGTATCAAGAATTTCTGGTGTGAGTTTGGGGAAGAGGGGGGATCAAAGGACCAGTTTGATATTGGAAGCTAAGATGGAGCCCTCTCCCTTAAGTTCATTCTTGGATATGCTCCTGGTACCTGGGCTAGATTACCTGGTAACAAGGTAGCATGGCTGTTAAGCATCTTATGCTGCTAAAAAATTAATACTGCAAAAATGGAAAAATCTATTCCCACCAAATATTGATGCCTAGTTTTAACTATTTCCCCACGTTTATTCCCCCCATACACACACTGTTCCTCACACGTTCTTGTCAACTGCTGGAAATGGCCCATCTTGATTATCACCACAAAAGGTTTTTTTTCTCTCTTGATGGTAATAACTCACCTTACCTGATCACTCTCCTTTCAGTGTGTATGGTAACACCCATTGTTTCATGTTCTCTGTGTATATAAAATCTCCCCACTGTATTTTCCACTGCATGCATCCAACAAAGTAAGCTGTAGCTCACAAAAGCTTATGCTCAAATAAATTGGTTAGTCTCTAAGGTGCCACAAGTACTCCTTTTCTTTTTGCGGATACAGACTAACACGGCTGCTACTCTGAAAGGGAGAAGAGTGCTATTTCTGAATTGTCACTAACACTTCCTGAAGCAGACTGGTAGTCTTCCATCCCAATTCTGACCAGATCTAATCCTGCTTAATTTCTTAGAGTTGATGTGAACACAGCTCAAGGTGATAAGGTTATTGCTGTCATACTTTGTATCTAAGGATCCTTTTGCACTCTTGGTAACGTATATTAAGAATAAACATTTGGAGGGAAATTGAGACAAAATGGGACAGTGGATTTCATTTTGATAGCCTTTCACCTCTGAGTTCAAAGGCTCACTCTGATAACAAGTAATGATGAATTGGTTGGTTTCCTTCTTTTTGAGAGGACCATACTGGTAGTCACTGTGTTGGCAGAACTTGGTGGGGAAAAGACTACCTATACCACACCTGCTCAAGAAAGTGGGCTCAGGCCTCTTTGTGCGATTGCAATAGGGCCGTGGGGCCTTAACATGATCTTGACAGGACACGGGGCGTGCTGATGATCGGAAAATAGGAATATGTTTTGCCTATTCGTTACAGCTTTTAAAATGAAGAAAATAATAGAATTATGCTAAGTACTAACAAGTTAACTTCCCTCCCTCTTGTGCAGGTATAAAAACAAAGAACATGTTGCAACAGAATTGCAACAAAATGGCTTCTCTTATCAAAAAGTAAGTCAGGTTTTTTATTCTTGTAGTATTTAGCAAAGATCACAGATACTACTGTGTCAAAACCCAGTTCACTCTTCTGAGTAAGTGGATGGTTTACGTTTGGTATGGTTACTTTTGGGTTCAGATCTGAAGAAGTATAGGCTTTTTAATTCTAATTTGAGGGGAGGGGGGAGGAGAGGTGTTGAAGGCTTTTAATTATAATTTAGAACCTATTTCAGTAGCTCAAACCTTGCCACAGAGTATGTTCCTTTATTTATTATTAGAATTTTCAAGGACTTGGGGAATATTATATAAAACTCCTCTTACTTTGGCTTATAAAAAGCAGAAGGCTGTCTTTTCATCTAGAGGTGTACAAAGAAGACCTTCTGGCTATTTCAGCCGACTGAATGGAAATCTGAAGTTTGTATAATATGTGCATTTTACTCTAAATGATATGGAATGTCTTTAAGTAGCTACTGAGCAAATGGTCCAAGGGGACTGCATTTTATGCTACCATATGCAGGAGACAACTCCAGATCTGAAATTCACATCTTTGCAGAGCACAGAAACCTTTGTGCTTCTAGCAGTGGCTCCTAAATAGTTAGGAATAGTTCCAAAAAAGGAGTGTGGGAGGATGGCTGCAGCACTGAATTGGTGTAGGCAAAAAAAAGAAAAACTCTCCTGTCAAATGGCATTTATACGTGTCACACGGAAGCATCCTTTGCTGAAACAATGAAGAGAGCAGATTAAATTGGGTAGAAGAGGGCGTATTATGAAGCAACAAAATTAAAGACTGACAACTACTGATGCCTAAACTGGATGCTATTTCCATTCTGTTTGTTGCTACATCCTAAAGTAGGGGTGTTACTGAATAGACAGTGTAATTATGCAGTCTTTGTGAAAGGAGGATACCATTTCCCAGTGCCCTGTGTGTGTGTATAAATACATTAATTATGTGCCATAGCCCACTTTCAGTTGTCTTGTCTCTTGTTTTGTTTTCATAGCTCTTCAGAGAATGAGCAGCTAAAAGTGTTAAATCTGGAACAAAGGCTGTCCCTTTGTTCTGATGATGAAGTGGATCTTGTGCAGGAACTTCAAAGTATGTGTTCCAGCAAATCAGAGTCTGATATAAGCAAGGTAAACACTGGGGTTTAAATAATTTACATAATAATCATATGTAGTTGTTTAATCCATAATAGATCTTAGATTTTAAAATACTTTTTCATTAACTCGAGATGTGCTAAAATAGACTAATATATGTGTGATAGATTTTATGATTTATTTTATTTTAAAAAAAGTTTAACCTTAAATGTCATGTCATACACTCAGGAATTTGCAGTGAATGCTAAAATGTATTGAGCCATGAATTTAGAGAAGCTAAAGTTCTATCAGATAATCTGCTTCAATGCATTGTTGCTCTCCACATCATATTTTCTATTGCTTTCAGCAGCCTAATTTTAAGTGATTGAATCAGTTGTGTTTTCACTACTTCCATTGGGAGACTATTTCATAGTCTAATAGCAATATAAAGCTTTTCTGATGCACATTGTACACTTACTTTGCTGACCATAATCCCATTATACCTAATTATACACCAAGGATCTCCATAAACAATTCCCTGGTTGCTTAAACCTTTCCAGCAATTTTGCTTTATTGCACATTCTGTGTGATCTCAGATACCAACAAACTTTTAATTAAGAAATAATTGTGGTGGGAAGCTTTGTAATCATGTTTTATATAATTCTCTGTGAAGTTAGGTTTTAACAGCTGTATGCTATGAGCCAGATGCACTGAAGCTGCACCAGCTAATCCCTTGGCATCTCATCAGGGATTCACTCCAAGGCCATGTCTGGCCTAGGGAAAATAGATGGTTTAAAAGCATGTTAGCTAACTCATTTTAACTAACATTGTTAAACACGTGTGTAGACAGGGTTTAACACCTTTAAAATGTGTTTACTGTTTGTGGCTATCCTAAAAGGCATGTCTTAGGGGACGGCAGCTGGATCCTAGCCAGAATAGGGAAAGACAAGATGAAGAATATTTAAAGAAATTAGATGTATTAAATTTGACAGAGCCTGATGAAATTCACCCTAGGACTGAAGAAATCTTGGAACCATTAGCAGTTATCTTCACAAATTCATGAAGGATGGGTGAGGTCCTAGAGGGCTGGAGAATGGCAAACATATATAGTACCTATCTTTAAAAAAGGGGAACAAAGAGGATCCAGGAATTATAGACCAGTCAGCCTAACTGCGGTAACTGGAAAGATACTGGCAAAATTATTAAACAATCAATTTGTAAGAATCTAGAGTATAATAGGGTGATAACTAATAGCCAATGTGGATTTATTAAAGAACAAATCATGCTGTCCCAGCCCAATTTCCTTCTTTGACAGGGCTACTGGCTAGTAGATAGAGGAAAAGATGTAGACATGATTTATTTTGAATTTAGTAACGTTTTTGACACTGTACTTACATGATGTTCTCATACGCAAACTAGGGAAATATTGTCTAGATTAAATTAATATACAGTGGGGCCCAAATGGTTGAAAAACTGTACTCAAAGAGTAGTCATGGTTCATTGTCAAACTGGGAGGATATATCTATTGAGATTCCACTGATGACTTAGATAACGCAGCAGAGAGAATGTTTGTAAAATTTGCAGATGACACCAAGATGGAAGGGGTTGCAAGCACTTTGGAGGAAAGAGTT
This sequence comes from Chelonia mydas, assembly GCF_015237465.2. NCBI lineage: Eukaryota > Metazoa > Chordata > Testudines > Cheloniidae > Chelonia > Chelonia mydas. Next base: position 302,226,524 of record NC_057849.1, on the reverse strand, counting down.
AGAATTCAAAATGACCTTGATAAACTGGAAAATTGGTCTGAAATTAAAGAGATGAAATTGAATAAAGAGAAATTCAAAGTATTACACTAAAGAAGAAAAAATCAACTTCACAGCTGTACAATGGGGAATAAGTGGCTAGGCAGTAGTACTGTTGAAAAAGATCTCGGGCTTATAATGGATCACAAATTGAATCTGAGTTAACAATGTGATGCAGTTGCAAAACAGACAAATATTATTCTGTGGTGTGTTAACAGGAGTGTGTTATGTAAGACGTGATTGGTAATTGTTTCGCTCTACTCAGTGGTGGTGAGTCCTCAGCTAGAGTACTATGTCCAATTTTGGATGCCATGCTTTAAGAAGGATGTGGACAAACGAGAGAATCCAGAGCAGAGCAACGAAATTGATAAAAAGTTTAGAAAACCTGGCCTGTGAGGAAAGGTTAAAAAAACTGGGCATGAGAAAAGAAGGCTGAGTGGAGACCTGATAAGTATGTAAATATGTTAAGGACTGTTATAAAGAGGATGGTCATCAACTGTTATCTATAGCCAATGAAGGTAAAACAAACTTAATCTGCAGCAAGGGAAATTTAGGTTAGATATTAGGATAACTTTCTAACTATAAGAACAGTTGAACACTGGAATAGGGTATCAAGGGATGTTGTGGAATCCCCATCATTGGAGGTTTTTAAGAGCAAGTTAGACAAACATCTGTCAGGGATGGTCCTAGGTATACTTGGCGGGGGGGGCAGGGGGGAAGAGGAATGGACTAGTTGATCTCTGGAGATCCCTTCCAGCTCTACATCTCTATGATTCTGTAAACTTAAATTGAATCTGGCTCCCCTTTTTTTCTTGGATACAGTGAGGATTTATAAATCGTTCTTCTGAAGTTTACACACAACTCTTATAATCTCTCATGCAAAGTAAAATGTGCATTAAAAATAGACTCCAAAAATCTTCAAAATGAAATATAAAGGACTTCCAAAATATTGTTTTCTTTTCTTTTAGATTGCTGATTCTAAGGATGAGCTGGTTATGTTCAGAAGCTCTCAAATTGATCCTATATTTTCAGCAAGCAGTACTAATCCAAGTAAATCGGTGTCACAAAAGGTATGGGACGCATAGTATGTTTCATAAGAGTGTAAAAAAATACCTGTGTACAAACTATTTTGAACGTTTTCTAGAGCCCACTACAAATCTATGTTTGAGTTCTTGGTGGAAATCAGAAAGATTAAAATGCCTTGAATTCTCTGTTAATTAGAGACAAAAGGTATTTATTGGTAAATTTATTGGTAAATTGGTATTTATTGATAAACTGATATGATTAATAATTTTTAGGAAACATACTTCAGGCACCGTGGGCCAATTTTTTCCCTGGTGTGTGTCCACCAAAGTCATTGGTCATTAAACTAGGTATGCGTTTGGCCCATGTGTGATTTTTATATTTACATGATGATATCTACTGAATAAGTATCATAGATAGTCATGATATTTCAATTATTTTAATGAAACTTTTCTGAAATTTGGACTTTTCTAGCACTCAACATTTTCATAGTAGCCTTACAAGCTAAAATGATTAAATGAACAGAAGTAGTCAAAATTCCCGTTACTTCTGGACACTAATTGCTTGAACACGGTTTACTTTGTCATCCTTATTAGTGATTACCAAAGCATATGCCAGTTTGAACCAGATTTCTCCTGAGTGTCTTCCGTAACTAGAAATGAGTCAGCCTGATATTGAGTGGAAAACTTCCAGCTGGTGGAAATTTTGAGAACCTGAAACCAATTATAGTACAGGAGGCTGAGCAAGCAAGACATAGATCAGCTTTTATTTTTTTTAAACGGGGATTAACTTCTTTCCCTCTGAACTTGTTGTATGTTTCAGTGCATTGCTCTCTTGGCACCCTATCTTAGAAGAAACCAAAAAAACCCAGAAAGAATAAATCCATTTGGAATTGGTCCTCCCACGTTTGGGAAACAAGAGTCCAGATGTAAACAGACAATATTAACTACAAGATAGTTTGAACATATGAAGGCTTAGGTGCCAAAAAGCTGCTGATTTGTTACTGGAGGGCATAAATTGTAACTCAGAAAATAATTGGATGATCACAAGTATATTTGTTGAATGTCAGTTATTTTTCTGAAGAAACTACAGGGGGAAATTACCTAAATTCTTTGCAAATTACATCCGTTTGAAATCTATAAAGGGAAAATATTACTGTATTAAAAAATTCAATATGTAGCATAATGATACTGAGTTCTGCAGCAACACTGAGACTCTGATAGTACGTTACTTGTATAATGTTCCATCCTAGAATTTCAATGTACTTTATGCACAGCAATTTAGTCTTACCACCCCCCAGTGAGATAGGTAGGTGTATCACCCATTTAGCGATGAAGAAACTGAAATGAATGACGTGCCCGAGGCCACACAGGAAATCTGTGATAGGGTTGGGAATGGAATCCAGGCCCCCCTGAATTAATTTTATGTGTAAACCACAAGACCTTCCTCCAGAGAGGATGTACAAGCCTTTTTCTTTTTTTAACTTCTGACTTAAGCCCAGCAGTGCAATGTTCATAGAGAGAGTTAAATTCTCCCTAGTGTCACAAAATTAAAGTACAGTTCTACATGGTACTGAAGGTCTATTCTGACCAGAAGATTTTCAGGACTGTAATAGGAGGAAGGATGGTGTGGTGGCTGAGGCACTGGATTTAGGAGATCTGGACTGAATTTCTAGCGCTACCAGGAATTCTGTGTGTGTATGTGTGTGAGAGTGAGAGTGACTGACTGACTTTGGGCAGGATACTCAATGTCTCTGTGCCTCAGCTCCCTGTCTGTTCAATGGGGATAATGCTTCCCTACCTAACAGAGATGCTGTGAGATCATCTGTTATCTCTGTTGCCCTATCCATAGGGTTTTGTTCGGTGCTTAGCACCAGAGTATCAGAATGTGTTCCACATAAAATCAGAAGCAATAGCGAAGTCTCTAGTGGACTTCATGGAGTTTCTGGCACTTTTTCCTTTTGGGGTAAAAACTCCGTGTGGGGTTAAATTAGTGAATGTTTGTGAGGTGCTCAGATACCGCAGCAAAGGGGGCTATATGTTTACTTACACAGCTAACAGGAGTATTTTGATGCATTAATAGAACTGAGGGGAAGTTTGCAAGGTAGGAATCAAGACAATCAGTCCTTCACTTTCCTTTTTTCATAAATAAAGAACAGTTAAAGAAGGGGGTTGGCAGAATTTAATTAAATCGGCATTCAGTGAAATTCATGCTTCTCTAAAGATACTGACCTAGATCCTCAGCTACAGCTGAGAAACATACATTGCAGCTTGGCAGGTATGTGTGCGTGAAACTGGCCTTTGTGCTCCTTTAATTCTACGCCATCTAAGGGATACTCTAAATTATGCCAGCTCCTGAAAGCCCCAAGAGGCAGATGTGGCAGCAGTGATTGCCAAGGAAAGGGAGCCCTAGCCATGCCTAAGTTTTCTCCAGCTAGACATCCTACACTAGGATGACCCTTTTGTAGCTGGCTACAGTAGATTTGTGTATGACAGTGTCTGAAATGTAAAATAGCTAAACACAAAATCAAGGCCACCATCTATACAGGATCTTCACTTCTGAGTCTTAGCATAAGATGAGCAGAACTCCTTTAGCTCTTAAGATTTTTATGATCCTTGAGGGCAGCAGTAGTGGGATAAAGTATGGCCCCCCTACTAGCAGTCGCACACAACTCCTTGCTGAGTATAAATGCTCCCCTTGGGACATTCCAGTCAATTTCTTCTTGATCACAATCAGTAAAGGAGCTCCCTTAAGAGACTGTACCTGATTGGCCATCACTCTAGCTCATCACCAGTTCCAACGATGCCTTGCCAGGTACCGTTCCATATCTATTGGCTCTTCTTCGAGTGATGCTCCCTATGGTATTCCACTGAGGGTTACACATGCAAACTATGCGTTTGGAGCTGGTTGGTCCGCACATGCACCCTGGCTCACCTTCTGCTTCCATCCATGGTGATAAAGAACAGGGTGGACTGACTGCATCTCCAGTTCCTTGTCACCGCCGCATGGTCCTGGTCAGAACTTTGTGTCCATATTTCTGATGCACTTTTAAATAAGATAGTTATACATAGTTTTAAGAGTTTTATAATAGCTTTACCAATTTATTGTAGTTTTAGTGCTTTGTTTAGATTGATTTGGGGGGTTGTTTTCTTCTTCACTTCCTCCCCCCATGCCCACAAGCGAGTACTGGACTATGCCCAGGACTCCAGGCCTCAAACTCTGTGCCTCCTGCCTGCTCTCCTTCTCAGTCAGCGACAAACACCAACGCCCCCTCTACTTCTTGGGGGGAGCTCACATTGCATCAGGGTGCAGTATTTGCCAGTCCTTCCCCAGCCACACCCAAGAAGGCCAGGCTCTCTGCCTCCAGAAGCACTTTATGGAGTTCGCCATGAGGCCTCATTGGGACCCATGCCAGGGAACTCTCCCATACATCAGCCTGAATTAGCACAGAGCTCACCTGTTGCTACCATATCCAGATCTGGTGCCAGGGGAACCACCACCATGTACCCCATGGTGGGGCCTAGTCAGGAGATAAGGAAGTATGCCTATAAGCATGGGACTAAGTCTTCCTCAAAATCAAAGAAAGTGGACACTCCTTCCATGACTTTGAGCCATGAAGACCGAGCTCATGCTAAGTCCCATAGGCATGAGAAGAAATCCCACACATGGTGGTATCCAGTTGTTCCGAGCCCTGCTCCACCAGTACCAACATCACTGGCACAAGATGTGGGATCCTCCCATTCTGGGAAGGTCCATGGCGCTGGCACCAATACAAATCAAAGAGAGGGTACCTCTGACACTGGGGAGATCCAGAACCATATCTGAGCCACAGCACATATTGGCCGTGGGAGACCCAGAGTCACCCCTCCATCTCTAGAGAGGTTATTTCTCTGCCACGGGATATGCCCTGGGTACAGGACCCCGCACCATCCATTCCAGTAATCTGCACCCTTCCCAAGGTACTACCATTTAACTGGAGTCCATCTTCTCCTCCTCCTCCAAATCAGAACCAGGAGAGGAGCTGACCATGTCATATCACCCCTATGCACCTTCACAGAGACTGCCATACCAGCATCCACCACTTCCACCATCTTAGAGCCATTGGTACCCCATGCTGTACCCCACAACCTCCCTCAGATATGACCTAATGGTCATACTGGGGACCCTGGTCCCAATACCACCCCCTTGGAACCAGCTCAGTCTATGAGGAAATATTCGCCTGCCTCCCCTCTATGGGTTCCTTCTAACAGGTGCTCAGGTCCACTGATAGAGGAGGAACTCCTTAGTCCAGTCGCAGTGGTGTCACCGGAACCGGTGAAATTTCCCTCTTCATGAAGTGGTTACTGCAGCATCCCCTTCTCCTCCGGATGACTTCAGGCAATTTCAGAAACTGTTGCAGAGTTGTGAGGGAACTCCAAATTCCCCTGAAAGAAATCCAGGACACCCAGCATAAGCTACTTGATATCCTCCACACCTTGGTACCAGCCAGAATTACATTGCCAATTAATGATGCTATTCTGTTCTGGAAGACTCCAGTGTGGCACACCCCTACCACATGCACAGCTACCCCCAAAGTTGCCAAAAAACATTCCTATAGTTCCTGCCACGGGTCTGAGTTCCATTTTTCTCAGCCTTCTCCAAACTTCCTAGTTGTCCAGGCAGCGACTGAACAAGCCAAACAGTATCACCCATGATCTACACCAGCTGATAAGGAGGGCAAGCATTTGGACTTTTTAGGATGCAAGATATTATTCTCGTCTAGCCTTCAGTTCAGGATTGTGAACTATCAGGCATTACTAGCCAAGTACCAGGGGGTAGCCATGTTCGTCTGTATCCACAAAAACAACAAGGAGTCTGGTAGCACCTTAAAGACTGACTGATTTATTTGGGCGTAAGCTTTCGTGGGTAAAACACCATTTCTTCAGGTGCATGGAGTGAAAATTACAGATGCAGGCTTATATAATGACATATAAAGGGAAGGGAGTTACCTCACAAGTGGAAAACCAGTGTTGACAGGGCCACTTCGATCAGGGTGGATGTAATCCACTCCCAATAATAGATGAGGAGGTGTCAATTCCAGGAGAGGCAAAACTGCTTTTGTAATGAGCCAGCCACTCCCAGTCCCTATTCAAGCCCAAAATAATGGTGTTAAATTTGAAAATGAATTTTAGTTCCACTGTTTCTCTTCTATGGGCCCCACATTTTACCCTCAGAGACCTGATGAGCCTCTGAGGAAATGCCAGAAATCTCAGCGATCTCACCTCCGGGGCCCTCTTTTCAGGCTTTGACGTCGCAGTTACAACCTCTAGCCAAGAGGTATTTCTGAGGTGACCCCAAGAGTTGCCAACTGCTATATCTATCACCTCACAATCCTCCAACCTCCTTTGGGAGTTGGTTAGCCCTCTTTTCCCACACTTGGAGTGCAATAACAATGGACAAATGGATGTTGAACGTCATCCGCCATGGCTATACAATCAAGTTTATCATGCTACCTCCTCCAAGACCTCTCTCTCCTATCCTCTTCAGAGACCACTCTCATGACAGCATCCTCACCCAACAGGTGAACTCCTTATTGCAACAGGGAGTAGTAGAACACGTCCCCACGAAATATCAGGGAACAGGGTTTTACTCAACTTCCTGATACCCAAGAAGAAAGGTGGGGGAAGACCAATCCTTGATCTCCAACATCTCAATCACTTCATTCACAAACTCAAGTTTTGCATGGTCACCTTGGCAGTGATTATCCCATCCTTAGAGAAGAGCATGGGGTTTACGGCTCTCAATATGAAGGACACTTATTTTCACATTGATGTCCATCCAGCCCACAGACATTTCCAGAGATTTACATTGGGCTGCTACCATTTCCAGTACAGGGTGCTCGCCTTCAGAATAGCCACCGCTTCCAGAATCTTTACCAAAGTCTTTTTCTGTTGTAGCAGCCTAGGTCAGATGTTAGGGGGTCTTCATGTTTCCATATCTCGACAATTGGCTTCTAGCTGCGTGGTCCAAGCAAGAAGCACAAGTTTCAACCTCCATGCTGTTCAACCTTCCTTTGTCCCTCGGAGTCAGCGTCAACATTGAGAAATGGATCATAGACTCCACACAGTCTCTGGACTTCATAGGGGCTGACATCAGTTCAGTCACAGCATGGGACTATTTGCCAAAAGACGTGTTCCAGTCAATGAGCAACACCATAACTCGCATTGTGAGCAATCCTGTCTACCAGCCTGGACTTGCCTATCCCTCCTAGGCCACATGGCTTCATGTATACATGTGACCCCTTTTGCATGACTCCACCTTTGCTGTAGTCAGATGTGGCTCCAATCCATTTACTCACCAAATCTTCATTCCATGGACTTCATGCTAACAGTCCCCACCAAGGTACTGTCATGGCTTCAGTGATGGACAGACCCACATCGCATATGCATGGGGGGTCCCTCCAGACAAGGCGATCATCACCGACACATCCCTGGCAGGCTGCCACATGGATGATTATATGACACAGGGAACGTGGTCTCCTCAAGAATCCAGGATGTTCATAAATGTCCTGGAACGCCAAGCTGAGTGGTCTTCCTCTTTTGATGCCATACTTGCAAAAGGAAGAGAAAGGAGGCCTAGAAAAATGAGAGAAGGACCAGATCAACAGAGAAAATGAGCCCTGAGCTGCAAAACAGAAATCCAACATCAGAACAATGTAACATGCACCTATGGGCATGTAGCCTGAAAGATAGCTAAAAAAATCTGTGATGCTGAAGTGCGGGATGTCAAGCAGCAAACTTAATGGCAAGCTCTCCTTACACTTCCCATAAGCACAGTGGGTGAACATCACCACACCAAAGCACTCCATCCCTTCGGCAGTAAAGTCAAGAGCCCCATCGAGCATTGATTCCTCAGAACTTGAAATACCAAGCTCCAGCTCAAGAAGTCAAGTTAGGAGACACACAGAGCATGAGCAGCTCCTTGACATGCCTCTGTTGAAGCCCCTGGTCCCCAGTGAGACTGCCAGGAACCCCATAGTACCAGCTCTAAGACAATGCTCTTGCCCTAGGATGGCCAGTGTAGAAGCTCTTGGAGCAATTAGAATGCTTTTTACTCTGAAGTCTGTGCTCGTGCGGGAAATTCCAGTCTGAAAGCCAGTACCTCATACCGTGAGGGCTCTGGCACATCTTGATGTCTAGCTTGAGTAATGATGGCAGAATTCAGCCCTATGTGATTAAAAATGTTCCAATAAATAAAAGAAATTAGTTTTAGGAAAGAGCTTTCATTCATTAGCTGCAAGTCTTTATTAAACTGCATTACAACAGTACAATATATATAATATAACACTCCTTTTTAATGAGAAAATAAATTATAAATGTAGCTCTGTAGGTTCATTAAATGTTCTCTGTTCTGTTATTTTATAGGGTTTAAATTTAAGTCCCCTGTTCTGTATTGATATGTAGAGGAGTTAGCATGTCTGACATAAACATAACTGCAAATTTTAATGAAGAGATGTGCAACAAAGCTAACTGCTTTGATGCCTATGAAATGCAGCTGTCCAGCTATACCATGCACTCTTGAGTTATTGCTCTTATGAATTAGCTTGTCACCTCTCTTTTGTAACACTTACTGTATTTTTATTGGCCTATTGTCAGTTACCTTAAATATTTAAAATGACACAGACCATATTCCATATTTTTATTTAAAATCTGGAGATCAGTTCCCCCTACAGTTTTGAAGGTAGATGAAAGTTTGGGGCTATACTTCTTTTGAGTGTTTTTCTTTTAACAAAGAAAGATTACCTACTGTATTGATATTCTTTTGTTGTTTAAGCAAAGAAGTTCCTAACCCCATATGGCTGATTTGATATCTGCATGGTTCAGAAACATAGCTGACCATGCATGCATTCATATCATAAACTGGAGGTTGAACTCTATGTAACAATGTGAAACATAACTGCATTTGTGCTAATATTATGAATTTTGATACCTGGTGACATGTTTTATATTGTTAGTTATGATTTTTTTTTCCTGTCAGAATTATATTATAGCATGGTTTGTAATAACTATGTAAGCTTAGTTAATTATTTTGTTGATAAATTGGAAATAAAAATTGTGAGTGTCATTCCAAGGTGCTGTTTTGGGAATATCTGTATTTTACTTTTTGGCCAGTGGTATGGCATAAGTGCAGTATGCTAATGTTGGGAAGAACACGCATTTTCTCTTCCTCTGTTCGTTTCCTTAGCACAGCCAGTGCTTGTTTCCTGGAAAAGATGGAAGTGAAATGTATATCCTGTCCTTAGGCCCTAGTATATAAATCCCAGCAGTGCCTAGCAATCTCCTTCTTCTTCTCATGGGAAGTTAGAATGGAGTATTAGCTGGTTTCAGTCTCCAAATTAGGAATCTGCAAACTGGTTTTTAAAAGTACCATCTGTTCTGCAGCAATACTGAAGGTAGCTGGATATCCCCAGTGCCTCTCATGCCTAGGGCTATTTCATCTTTCTGCTCAATGCAGTTTCTGCCACACCAAATCAGCTACTATATGAGTAGAAAGGAGAGATAAGAAAACTGCTTTCATAACAGGGATAATATCACTATCCTTACCTCACTTCTTTGCTGATAAGACATATTTTGGAGGGGAACTGATTTGGCCTATGCTGCATGCTAAGCAACTACCCTCTGTGCCTTTTGTGCTGGGGGTTCTTCCTCTACCCCTATTCCCACAAAGGCTATGTCTACACTACCACGGTAAGTCGACCTATGCTACGCAACTCAGGAGTCGATGTACCTTAGGTTGAGTTACTGTGGGGTCTACACCGCGGGGGGTCGACCGGAGAAAATCTCCCATCGATTTACATTACTCTTCTCGTTGGAGGTAGAGTACAGGGGTCGACTGGAGAGCGCTCTGCAGTTGATTTGGCAGGTCTTTACTAAATCGACCGCTGGTGGATCGATCTCAGAGTGTCGATCCTCACTGTAGTGTAGACTTGCCCATAGAATTATAGCATGACTACACCACATTTTTAATGATTGCTGCTACCCTGACATTACATTACAAAAGAAAGAAGCTGCAGTACGAATTGCAAAGATGATGATTAGCTGATTAGGTGATTTCCCCCCCAACAAAGAAGAGAAGAAGCTCTCAGCAACAAATCAGCTGATCGGATAGATTTACAAAACTACTGAATCTTATGAAAGGCACAGAAACATCAGGTGGTATTTTACGAGCACAGCACATGTACTGAATTAGAATTTTGAAAGGCCAATTAAAGGTTTTAGAGGCTTTGAAATACTGAGTGGCTAGCAAAGACAGTTGTGAAGATGAGCCTGTATGGCAGATAGTTAATTTTAAAACAGTCCGTAAAGTAGGATGGTGTCCTTCCAGGAGCAGTTTAAGGGTCTCTGTACACACCTACACCTCTGCTTATTGTTCACACTAAAGTAGTGATTTTTCAATATTTTAAATTTAGATTTGAAAAGAATGTAACTTAAAAATGCCAGTGGTGCCGCAAACCTCTGCTAAAGGGACTGCTGAGCTTCTGGGGATGAGAGGAGGGAGAAATTCTCCATATAGTCCAGGGAATCTTTCTTCTTCAGAGGAAGAGAGAGAGAGAAAAGTAAAAAGAGCGGTACCGAGCATCAGCTGGTATAATTTGTCCAGAGCACTACTATTGTCCTTGTATGATATGTTAAGAAGTTTTTATTGAAGAAATGCCCCGTTAGCTTTTTTTTTTACAAAAGCAACTTCTATTAGAGTATTGGTTTCTAACTGGTTAGTGAAGCTAAAACTGTAACTGTTTCACAAGGACCTGAAAATTTATCCTTTTCCTGTGGCTATCATGCTTCCAAAAAGTGCAAGATGCTGTAAACAGTAGACACTCACTGTTTTGCTCCTTTTTGGTGCTCTTTGTTCTTACGATGGATATGCTTATGCTAAAAAGATGCTGTATTTTATTCACAGGGTGGGATCCGTCCTCTCAGCAGCAATCGCACTGTGGAATGCACCAACAGTAAATCAAAGACTGAGTTGGGTGTTTCAAGAGTTAAATCTTTTCTTCCTGTTCCCAGAAGTAAAGTCACCCAGCCTTCTCAGTACGCAAAAAAGCAGCAGCAGTAATACAAGGCAAATAGAGGCAGATGATGATAACTCAAAAGAAAAGATTTGGAATTTGCACAAAAAAATACAAATAGAAAAATCTAATAAATAGACCTGCCTAGTATACAGTTTTCAGTGTTCACATAATCTCTGTATTAAAGAACAAAGAACTCAAATATGTAAATAATTTTTTAAAATTAAAATGGTTTCTTTGTAATATAATGTGTGTACGGGACCACAGTTTAATTTGTATGTAAATAAGATGTTCATAATGAAATATTGTATTGCTTTAATCTGGAAATTATATTGATTTAAACTTAGTGGGAAGTTATGCCAGCCTCATAAGTGGGTTTTCTAATATGGAAATTAGCATTGCTTAAATGATTTTATTCAGGGGTATCACCACAGAAAATTGTGTGTGTGTGCGCGTGTGCGTGTGTGTATATATATACAGTATATAAATATATTCTATGAAATTCATGTGTTGCATACAGATGAGTTGCACAATATGTACAGTACTGGCTTAAAGCTAATGTACATGCATTTTAAAGACTGAACATGTTTTTATCTTCACTTAATGAAAAGTGAATGGAATGTGGCAATAATTAAAATGATTGGAAACCTAGATCAATTACTTTCAGTTACAAGCCATATTAAATATTTTGATTACCCCACAGTTTGCCTGCTGAAACGTGCTTTTGTTTCTCTCTTGCTTATTGTAGGCTTCATGTGTTTGAACTGTTATGAGTTTGCATTATGTCTCCTATATTTAAAAAAGAAAAGGGAGAGAATTATAATGCAATAAATCAGTTACTTCACACAACTTCCCACTCTTTGGGATGGTCCTCTAATAAATGAGTCTTAATGTATGATGTAAAAGTTTTCTGCTCTTTCAATAGCATTTTAAAAAATTAATCCAGGAAATAATGTTGTTTTACCAAAACAGTTCTTATTGAAAGAATTACAGCACAAGTTTAATTACATGGTTATCCAGAGATAATGTATCAGCAATAACATGAATTACCATGTAATTACCAATTTTTATAGTGGATTTACTATGTAGTTACTGTGAAATAACATTTGAATTGCAGTTAACCTGAAATATCTTTTATCTCACTACAGATTTAAATTACTTTCCCATTAGGGGAAGTGTGTATGTGAAAGAAATATTCCATCCACCCACCCTCTTTATGGTGGCCACAGTTTATACTTGTGAATAGTAATAATGTGGATACAATCACTGTCTTGGTACCTTATTATCTAGTCAGAAGAGGAGGATACATGGCTTCCTTAAGATCAGACCTCAGTGCCACCTGGTGAATTACCAAGACGTTGCTTTGAGAGAGGTATGGGCAACATGCTCATCGCTGCACCTTCCAAAAGGCCACTGTTCAAGTTAATTTTGGAAGGGGCAAGGGTTCCATAAATGTACTCCAAGCACTTCACCACAATGAGTAAGGCAGCCATCCCAAACTCATGTCAATAAAACTTTTGTACTGCTCCATGTTTGTCTGTCTCTTGGTCTTGTGTGTGTATATTGTATCTGTGTGGATTTAGAAGGATTAAATGGCTGATTTCATAGTTATCTCCTTTAAAATATATTCTGGGAGGAAATGCATAACTTTCAGCATTGTTTTCTTACAACCTGTGATGGGGTGTCCACCCCACCCAAGGCCTGAGAGGGTTAAGGTGGTCAGGTGGGCCAATCAACTGCCTAGGCTGTGCCTGAAAGAGGAGCCAGGGAGCAAGGATTAATTAGAGACAAGGCTCAGCTGGATAGGAACAGGAAGGGCCTTTATAAAGCCTAGGAGCTGACAGCCGAAAGGGACTGCAGGGAAGTAGTCTGCAGTCACTCCCTGAGAGAAGGGTGGTGTGTTTGGGGCTATAGAGTCAAGGAGCCTACAGTTACTCTCTGGGAGGAGGGAGTTGTGTGGCTGGCAAACCCAGAGAGGGTAGAGAGCCAGAAAGGTAGAAAAGGCTCAAGGGAAAGCAGCCAGGCAAAGGATAATGTAGACCTTAGCTGCAGAAGATAGGGCCCCTGAGCTGGAACCTGGAGTAGAGGGCTGGCCTGGGTTCCCATACCAAGCACTGGGGAGGTGTAGACCAGGCCATAGAGAGCAGACTGCCTGGGATGGCTTGCTCTGAAAGATACCCGGAAGGGGAGGACCGTAGTGACCTGGCCGGAGAGGCAAGTCACAAAGAGGAAGCTGCAGCTCCTGGAGTGAGAAGGAGCCACAGGGTGAGAGAGGACGATGGGTGGAGACTACCAGAGGAGAGTGCAGCACCTGGAAGGAACTAATCCCACAGCAACCAGGAGGAGGTGTCCTTAGCGGTGAGTGGATCCCGTGACAAACCAATTATGTATAAATTCTTGTGCAGTAACAGACCAGTGATTTCCAGTGAACACTGACCAAGAGTTTTCATATCTCCTGACCTTGTCATCAGTTTAGGTGCTGAAAACATGGCATGCATCTGTTTAACAGCAACTGGTTTTCAGCATCATTGATCAGCTGAAGATCAGAGGAATGTGCCTTAGCATCTAGCATCTGAGTACTGTAGCTTACTCTGTGTGTGGGAGGTGGGCGGTAGTGGAGGGGAAAAGCAAATCTGAAGAGATATTTGTAATGATCACACAGGATGCAGCATCATGTGTTTAAATTCTGCAAGAAGTCAGGGAGGTGAAAAAGGGAAGCAAAAAAACTAGGGGTGGGGCAACACCTAAGTTACAGCCTGAGCTAACTTTGCAGGAGGACATCCTAGGAGACAAAGACCTCTCCTTTAGGCCCTGAGTGATGACTGCAGGATCAGGGCCTTAGTTTGTGTGTGTAAGGAGTAGATCTGGGCGCATAACTGATTTTTTCAGTTCAGACATGAAACTGAAAAATCAGAAAAAATGCTCAGCTCAGTTTGGCATTTGCCTGGGATATAGGAAACCCAGGTTTGAATCCCCTCTCTACAGCAAGGAATTGAACTCAGATCCCCACACCACCAAGCTATAAGCTGTTCTGGAGCAGGTTGCTCTCGATCTTTCCTGTTGAAACTGTTCCAGTTTGTATAAATACCTAAATATCCATTGGGCTAAAGAGAGAGTGAGAACAACTCTATGGTCTGTGGATTAAGGCACTCCTAGGAGGGGATGTGGTCTGGTGGGAGATGTGGATTCAAATCCCTCTTCTGAATGAGAGAGAAGACCTGAGTCCACATTATCTACCCCCTAGGGAGTGCCTAAGGGTATGTCTACACAGGGATAAAAGACCTGCAGCACAGCTGCAGCTGGCCTAGGTCAGCTGACTCAGGCTCACAGGTCTCAGGCTGCAGTGCTAAAAATCTCCATGTAGACATTCGGGCTTGGGTTCCCACCTGAGTCCAAATGTCTACACAGTGATTTTTCAGCCTTGGAACCTGAGCCCTGTGAACCCAAGTCAGCTGACCTGGGTCAGCTGCAGGATTTTTATCCCTGTGTAGGCATACCTTTAATCACCAGGCTATACAGACGTTTATATTCTCTCCTTGGCTTTAAACAGAAGAGCATAAGAACAGACTAGCCTTTAGCCTGGGAAAGGGGGAGACTGGAGTTCAACTCTCTGCTCCAGGGTGGGGATTCAAATCTGGATCTCCCACATCCAGGCAAGTGCCCTAAGCACTTTGTTAAAGGGTGACATCAGGCCTGTCTGCATGCAGTCTTTGTCCCCCTCACCAAAAAAGTTTTTCCCAGCAAAAATTAATTAATCAAACCTTAAATAGTTTCAGGTCAACTGAAATTGCATTTTTCAGTAAATAAATTATTAATCCAAACTAATTTGCCCTGCTCTAATAAAGAGAAAACTAGCAGTTCTAAACTGAACTATCAGATTTATTTTAAGAAGGGATGTCACTCATGAGAGAGCAGCCATGCAATACAAGGAGTGAAAATCTGCATAGGAGTGAAAAGAATTGTTTCAACTTTGACCACTATGTCCACAATCTTAAGGGAAAAAAATATTATCGCTACATTTAAAAACATCTTTTGGGCCTCTAATTATCTTCTCCTTCTGTGAGCCATGGTCCCTATGTGTATTCCACACGTGGGTATGCACGTGCTCCAGGCGCCTGAGACTGGAAATTCTTCAAAGCAGTGTCCGTTGGCCTGCCCATGTGCAGTAGCTCTCCTCATGCTCCTTACTGAGAGAATAAGAGGCAGTGCAGGCTGATGCCTCTCCACTTCCTTCTTTCTGCCACATGGCCTGACTCAGAATAATGTTCTCCTTCACTCGCTTGTATAACCTGCAAAGACAGAAAATATTTTTAAGTAGTTAGGTATTTTATAGGGCTGTCAATTAATCAAAGGTAACTCATGCGATTAACTCAAAAAATAATCACTATTAATCACAGTTTAAATCTTATTGTTAAACAATAGAATCCAAATGGAAAAGTATTAAATATTTTTGGATATTTTTCTACATTTTCAAATATATTGATTTCAATTACAACACAGAATACAAAGTGTACAATGCTCTCTTTATATTTTTATTACAAATATTTGCACTGTGAAAATGATAAAAGATAGTATTTTTCAGTTCACCTATACAAGTACTGTAGTGCAATCTCTTTATCGTGAAAGTGCAACTTACATATGTCAAATTTTTGTTGTTGTTACATAACTGCACTCAAAACCAAAACAATATAAAACTTTAGAGCCTACAAATCCATTCAGTCCTACTTATTCAGCCAATCACTAAGACAAACAATTTTGTTTACATTTACAGGAGATAATGCTGCCCACTTATTTACAATGTCAGCTGAAAGTGAGAACAAGTGTTCGGATGACACTTTTGTAGTTGGCATTGCAAGGTATTTAAGCGCCAGATATGCTAAACATTCATATGCCCCGTCATGCTTCAGCCACCATTCCAGAGGACATGCTTCAAGGCTGATGACGCTTGTTTAAAAAAAAAGGTGTTAATTAAATTTATGACTGAACTCATTGGGGGGAGGGAGGGTGTGATTGTACGTCCCCTGCTATGTTTTACCTGCATTCTGCCATATATTTCATGTTATAATAATCTCCAGTGATGACCCAGCACATGTTCGTTTTAAGAACACTTTCACTGCAGATTTGACAAAATGCAAAGAAGGTACTAATGTGAGATTTCTAAGGATAGCTACAGCACCTTGACCCAAGGTTTAAGAATCTGAAGTGCCTTCCAAAATCTCAGAGGGAAGAGGTGTGAAGCATGCTTTCAGCAATCTTAAAAGAGCAATACTCTGATGTGGAAACTACAGAACCCGAACCACCAAAAAAAGAAAATCAACCTTCTGCTGGTGGCATCTGACTCAGATGATGAAAATGAACATGTGTCTGTCCACTCTGCTTCGGAGTGTTATTGAGCAGAACCTGTCATCAGCAGGGATGTATGTTCTCTGGAATGATGGTCGATTCATGAAGGGAAATATGAATCTTTAGCACATCTGGCACGTAAATACCTTTTGACACCAGTTACAACAGTGCCATGCAAATGCTTGTTGTCACTTAACAGTGCTATTAATCATGATTAATTTTTTAACTGCTTGACAGCCCTAGTATTTTAGCTTAGTAATTAAAGTTATAGTTAGCATAGAATATTTCTTTTCCCCAGTTAGGGAACCCCTCCCTGGCGCTGGGACCACGCCCAGAGTCCTGGGATTCAAGAATTGCTTCTCCTGCTCTCACTCTTCTCCATCAGTTACAAACATTAATGGTGCCTGTAGGGTCTGGGTGAGATGCATATCTCTGCAGCGTGCAGCATCTGTCACTCCTTCCCATCCAGAACTCGAGAAGCCCAGGAGCTTTGCCTACAAAAGCATCTGATGGAGAAGGTTGTTAGGCCCCTCTCCGATCCAGTCTAGGGAGACCCCCCCCCATACATCAACCTCAACTGACCAGCAGTGCCCCTCCAAGTACATGCCTTGGAATGGAGCTTTCAATATATAAGCCCAAGGACTCTTTTTCTAGCACATTGGCTTTTAACATTTTTTCATTTGTGGACACCTAAACATTTTTGAATGGAGGTGCAGACCCCTTTGGAAATCTTAGACATAGTCTGTGGATCCCCAGGGGTGTGCAGACCACAGTTTGAAAACCACTGTTCTAGGGCTTCCCATGAGAGTAGAGGGTGCTTTCATGGGCTCAAGGACAGATCCTCTTCAAGGACTGTGCATAATAAATATACTTCCTCCCCGAGCCTCTCCAAGTTGGGTGAGATGTTGCATATAGAACCTAAGGAACTGGCTTTGCTAAAGACTCCCTAGATTGGAGGGCAAAGCGTGTAAAAAGAAAGATCCACTGATTCCAGTCACCTCTGAACCCAAGCATAAGGACAGATGTTCACCAGTTCCTCTACAAGTACTGATCCAGACCCATTATCAGTACTGCCTCATTCATCTAAAGACCATCCAGCTGTCACAGATGCACCGGGTCCTTTAGACTTGACTGCTGGAACCCCTTAGACACCAGGGCACATGGAGACATACAGAACACTGGAGAATAGTCATTCCTTATCCACTGTCTCCACTTCTTTCCAGCCCGCCCTCCTAAGGAATGTCCTTACTCCCAAGAAGGAGTCTATATCAATGTCCCAGGAGCAGTCCAATTTCCAAACATCTGGCAGAAGTGTCCTGGTACTGAAGGCATCATCGCTACCAGTGGAACAGTTCTTGGCCCTCCTAAGGAATGTCCTTACTCCCAAGAAGGAGTCTATATCAATGTCCCAGGAGCAGTCCAATTTCCAAACATCTGGCAGAAGTGTCCTGGTACTGAAGGCATCATCGCTACCAGTGGAACAGTTCTTGGGTGAGTCAGAGGAGATGGCCGCACTAGTATCTCTATGGAGATACTCGAGCCCCAAAAGATAGTTGTGAGGTTACACTCACCATTCCTCCAGATATGCTCCCCTCTGGGACTTCTGGTATCAATCCACCTGGATTGATCAATCCCTCTTTCTGGCATTATTGGGGTCAGTGGGATTCTTATGGCAGGCATCCAGGCTCTTCTCCTCTCCTCTCACCAACTTGTTCAGTTAGTATATGAGGAGGAAGGGCCAAAACCAGAGCTGCAGGTACTGATGATTCTGATGGGTGCCTCTTCATCATTCCAGGATGACGTGGTCACTCCTTTTTTGCCTTCTCTGCTGGATGACCACCGCTAGTACCAGGGCTATTACAAAGAGTTGACAATGACCTACAGATCCCATTAGAGGAGATCCAGGACCCTCAACACTAGCTCCTGGACATCCTGCAACCTTGGGAACTGAGTAAGGTGGCCCTTCCAATCAATGAGACCATACTAGAACTGGCCAGAGCAGTATGACACACTGGGGCATCATGTGCCCCGACACCACAAAAAGCCGAGAGGCAATACTTTGTTCCTGCTAAAGTTGAATGTTTATATTCCCATCTTGTCCCTAACTTTCTGGCGGTACAGGCAGCTACAGAAAGAGCTCAGTCACACTATCACTGGGCCACTCTGGCAGATAAAGGCGCTAAGACACTGCACCTCCTGGGAAGGAAGTTCTTTTCCTCCACAGGGGTGCAATTTCATGGTGCTAATTACCAAACTTTGTTAGCGAAATAGGACTTTAGTAACTATTCCAAGCTTGTGGACTTCCCATGGAGGACAGGGTCCAATTTCAGTTTCTTTTAGAATAGGGGACGTTAGTGGCAAAAGTAGACCCCCAGGCTGCAGTTGACGCTGTAGACCCAGGTTCCAGAATTTGGCCACTGGCTTGGTCATGAGAATGGACTTTTGGTTGCAATTGTCAGGGTTTCCTAGGGAGGTCCAAAACATCATCCAGGACTCCCCTTTGACAAGTACAGCCTCTTTAAATGGGAAAATAGAGGAGTCCCTGCACTCACTAAAGGATTCAAGATTGACTCTCTATTTCCTGGAGATTTATACCCCAGTCTTCCAGGAGGAAATGGCAGCCCTTTAGATCAGGTCCACCTCCTCCTGATGCTCCTTGTTACCAGAGCCCAGCCAAGCCTCCATGCAAATGCCACAGGATTCAGAGACCTGCGTTTTCAGCCACCTTTACTGCTACAATTTCTGTTCTCTCTCAACTGTAGGCCAAATGCCATTTTTGACATATTGCTCGAGACCCACGTAACACTGCTGATGACACCCATTTATCCCCCTGTTGCCTTTGCAGGCTGTCTTACACTCTTTGGCATAACTGGAACAAGATCACTTTGGACAGTTGGGTTCTGGAGATTATCCATCAAGGATACTCCATAGAGCTTCTCTTCTTCCTTCCTCACAAACCCCCTTCCAACTCCCTCTTTGGGGACCATTCTCACTAGGTGATTCTTCAGTGGGAGGTGGAATCCCTTTTACACTCAGGGGCAATAGAGCGCATCCCACCTCATTGCCATGGGAGTTGGTTCTACTCCCCGTATTTCCTAACTCCCGAAAAAGACAGAGGATGGAGACCCATCCTAGGTCTTCGGCAACTCAACATTTTCATTTGAAAGCTGAAATTCCAGATGATTCCAGGTGGCATCGATTATTCCCTCCCTTTAGGAAGGGATGTGGTACATGACTCTCAACATAAAGAACTTGAATTTCAACATGGATATTCACCCATCATACAGGACGTTCCTGTGTTTTACATTTGGGCAGGAACATTTCCAATTTTGGGTCCTCACCTTCAGACTCGCTACAGCACAGTATTTACGAATGTTTTCTTTGTGGTAGCGGTCCAGATGATGCGCCAGGGCTATACTGTGTTCCATACCTAGGAGATTGACTCCTGGTAGGCTGGTCTCATCAGGAGGTCAGGTCAGCAATAATGTCTCTCATACAAATTTTAGCAGCCCTAGGCATTTGCATAAACAAATAAAAGTTCGTTTTGTTACCCAGAAAGACAAACTTTATAGGGGCAATGTTACACTCAGTTTCTGCAAGAGCATTCCTGCTTGGAGACAGGTTTCATACAATGAGCAATCTGATTTCATGAATTACCCACAGACCGTGAACTACAGCGTATAGGTGTCTTTCACTGTTAGGCCAGCTGGCCACATGCACCTATGTGACACCATTTGCCGGACTCCAATTGTGGTGTCTGCAAGCTTGGCTCCATTTGATCTATCGAGCAAACAAGGACCACACCAACTCCAAGCTGACAGTTCCCACCAGAGTTACACCTCCCACGGTTGGTGGTCAAACCTGGAAAAGGTCATGGTGGAGCTTTCCTTCAACCTTCCCATGCCCAGGGCCACCATTGTGATAGACACCTCCCTCCTGGGGTGGAGCGCTCACCTGGACATACGCACTGCTTAGGATACATGGACTCCATGAGAAGCCAGGCTAAATGTAAACGTATGGGAAGTGAGGTGGTCCACCTTGCATGCAAGGCTTTCCTTCTGCTCATACATTCACTACATGTACAGGTAATGTCAGACAATGTCACCATGGTGGTCTATATAAACAAACAAGGATGAGTGAGAGCCTACCCACTCTGCCTGGAAGCCACTAGACTTTGGAACTGGTGCATCAGGAATCACATCATGATATAGGCTGCATGTGTCCCTGATATTCACAACTCCCTTGCAGACAAGCTAAGAAGAAGCTTTTTGGCAGACCATGAATGGGAGGTTTGTGAAACAATCCTGAACAAGATGTGTACTTAGTGGGGTACTCCACTCTTTGCATCCCAAAGCCCCCCATATCCTCCCTGGGGCCAGGGAAAACCCTGCTACCTCAACCCAGAGGGGCAGCCCTAGGGAAACATAGGCGCCGACTCTGTGGGTGCTCCGTGGCTGGAGCACCCACTGGGAAAAAATGGTGGGTGCTGAGCACCCACCAGCAGCCCTGCTATCAGCACCCCACTTTATTCCATATGCCTCCTGCCCGCTGGCGGGCACTGCTGATCAGCTCGGGCGGGCGGGGAGGGAGGGAGAAGGAGCAGGGATGGAGCGTGCTAAAGGGAGAGTGCAGAACTGGTCAGGAAGAGGCTGGACAGGATGGGGCGTAGGGGAAGGAGTGAAGTTGGGGCGGGGCCTGGGGCAAAACTGGGAGTCAAACATCTCCTGGCACGTTGGAAAGTCGGCACCTGTGCAGGGAAATATAACCCCCACAAGCACAGGGGGACCAGGAGGGGACATGGAAACCTTCCCACACCCCTCACATACCGTGGTAGTGCCCATCGCCTCTTCCTTGCCTCTCAATGTTCAGTCTCTCCCCTAGGTATGATCTATTCTCTCCCCTCCTCTTCCAGTTTTTTTTTTTTCATGTGTGTTTTGGTGATTGCAAAATATATGGTGAGACACAGGCTTTGTTTGGGGTTTTTATGCCTCCATCCACAGTTTTGAGGCCTTTGGATGCCCCTATCCCTGCATCTCACAATGAAGCATTATTTACCCCATCTTAATATGTCATGATGTACCCTATTTACCCCCACCTGCACCCTTGAGACCTTTGTGAATCCCACCTCCCCATGTGTGTGGTTCATAGCATTGTGATATGGCATTATTTACCCACCTGCTCAGCTGATATGAGGCCTCCTGTATTATAGTTCTCCCATCTTAGCTTGGAAGAGGAAAGATTATAGAGTTATTTACCGCAAACGGTACTTTTAAGATCTTTGTGTATATTTCCTCTCTCACACAGCATGGACCAACGTGGCACTGTTTACACTGGTCCACAGCTTCCAGACCCAACTCACTCAGCTATGAATTTGACAGATGAATTGTGGTCCACCCAAATTTACTTAACAAAAATGATCAGTGGAATCAACTCATGTCATTGGCTAAAGGTCATCTGTTGCTATGTGAATGCCAAAGCCAATCCTGGTTGGGGAGTAATACATAAAGGACAAACCCAGATAGTTATAGAAGTGGGAGAAATTTATCTTGTGAGGACCTTCAATTCCAGTGACTTTTTTTCCCCTCCATTACACCGATGATCAGGCATTGGTATAATGGAGTGATTGAATATTCTCTCTCTGCAGTATTATTGGAAAAACTATATTCTCATTGGGTTAATAATGACCGAATATTCTGTTTTGTGCTGTGGCTACTCAGAACTTGGCCTATTCTTAAAAGTGTGATTTAAAGTATACGTATAAACTAGTTTCTGAATAGCTGAAATAGTTAGTCCTAAAACTTAATTGGTAAAATGTCAACGTTCTCATGGTGTGACATGAATTGCCTTTGGCAGAAAGCCATGAGTCACTTTGGTGCACACAGCTTCTTTTAACATTTTTTTCATAGTTTATGTGAGCAATTGCAAACTTTGTTTCAAACCAGTTCTCACAATTGGCTGAAATTTAAATTTAAAGTTCTTAATAATAGAAAAATTTTACCTCAGATTAGGATTATTTCTTTTAATTAAGTTACTTTCTGGAATTGTGACTATTGTCTTTCAGACATCTTTGCTTCCACAGTAGAAAAACTGGACTGTAACAGGATCAATGGGTTGAAAAAAATGCATAATGGTCAAGTTTAAGAAAATTGGGGGAGATGAAAGAACCATTCGTTGACCTGTGAATGACAGATACTTGAAACACTAATGTTGTCCAGATTAGCAGTGAACACCTTTGTGTGATGCTATGGATAATATCTAGCCATATTCATTTTCTCTGAGGAAAAATTGAGCAATTCATTTAGGCATAATGAACTGGGTTATGATATGCTTTATTATTAATGCAGTGTGTAAACACTGAATGGAGTCTTTGTATTAATGCAATTTGATACATTTGTGGTTTTAATCAGCTGGGGGGGTGGACAAGTGTTCTTTGTGCCCAGGGTCCCAATAAATCTTAATCCAGAGCCGTCCTTACGTATACGCAGCATACACAACTGTGTAGGGCACCTGAACATTTGGCGCACCCCTGGGTCTTAGTGTCCACCATCCCACCTCTTCCTATCCCTGTTCTGACCCTTCCTGCAGGCTCCCACCACAGCTGGCTGCTGCAGCCTGGTGAGTCTTCCTCCAGAGGGGATCTAGTACTTAAAAGTGAAAAAGCCTCCAGCCTGCCAGACCTATTAGCACAACATTGAAACTGCGAAAGAGCCATTCAAGTGGTATTTAACACTTTTAACAGGCATTTGCCAAACCCCAGGTATATACTGTCAGTTTCTGAATTTACTGACAAAAACAGTTGTGCATTACTGTAATATTTACTCAGAACATGTTAGTCTACAGGACCTTAGTTTAAAATTTGCTTTAAAAATATTTAATTAGTGAGTTGATGAAGATTATTAAATCACATCTCTAAAAAATCCTTGCATAGATTTTTAGATGCACAATCTGAGTATTCATCTTTAGCCTTAAATGCTTGGGTCTTCAAACATACAGTTTTTTAAATAAATCCTTCAAAAGACCACACTAATCTAAAATACACATGTGAACCTGGGCTGCCGTCGGCACCAGTTTAATAATACTGCATAGGGCCCCATAAATCCTAAGGATAGCCCTGTGTATATCCAACTGAGGAACGAGCTTGGGGGGCCCAAAAGGGAACACCTGAAAAGAAATGAGGCCTGTCCTTCAACAAGGACAATCATTCTCCCCACAAAAGGCAATATAAAACCAAAAAGGCCAGAAACCTTTCCAGTGCCTCATCTCCCTCCAAGAACTCCAGCTTCTCCAATGAAGAACAAGAACTGTCCGCTTTGTATCAGGATAATCCAAAGTCAGAGACATGTGGGAGAGTGTTTT
The DNA here is from genome assembly GCF_015237465.2 of Chelonia mydas. Lineage (NCBI taxonomy): Eukaryota > Metazoa > Chordata > Testudines > Cheloniidae > Chelonia > Chelonia mydas. Next base: position 302,202,718 of record NC_057849.1, on the reverse strand, counting down.
CCCCAGACATCGCTGGAAAACCTTGGAAAGAAGGTGATAGCCACCACTGAAATCCAGCCAAAAAGAGAGGGTGAGCATGCTAGCAGCTAATGCAGTGGCTCAGCCAATGCTTGACTTGACTTTATACCTGGAGAGATTTAACTATTCAAAGCAAATCCTGAGTGCTTCAAAATTCTCAGCTGGAATCCTCTTCAGGAAGAAGCTTGATAATGTGGTAACTGATAGACAGACAAGTCAAAGTGTTTGTTCCCAACCTCAGCAAATTCCAAAGAGGACGACATGGCCATGTAGAAGGGCAGAAGTTACTTTTGTTCATACCCACAAATAAGATGCCAAAGGAAGGACTTCTCTTAATCAAAGGACCTGGAACGGCAGAAGGAAGCCCAGATCAGGAAATGGGTCTAACTCTTTCTTCTACTCCAGACAGTCAGTATGACTGAAATTTGATGTGCCTGGGTCCAGAAATAGGCCTAAGAGGAAAGATATCTGACTTCTCAGATACCTAGATCCAATTGACTTCAGATAGAGGAGCACAGGAGACAGTGCATCACAGGTGCTCCAGGCTTCTCCATATCTCTTTCCCACTTCAAGAGATAAGTATCAAACCATCCTGAAAGAGACCTTGCATCTCCTAGGAATTGGCGAATGTGATTGCAGAGCCATTGGCCATTATCTTTGAAAACTCGTGGCGAACGGGGGAAGTCCCGGAAGATTGGAAAAAGGCTAATGTAGTGCCAATCTTTAAAAAAGGGAAGAAGGAGGATCCTGGGAACTACAGGCCAGTCAGCCTCACCTCAGTCCCTGGAAAAATCATGGAGCAGGTCCTCAAGGAATCAATCCTGAAGCACTTACACGAGAGAAAAGTGATCAGGAACAGTCAGCATGGATTCACCAAGGGTAGGTCATGCCTGACTAATCTAATAGCCTTCTATGATGAGATTACTGATTCTGTGGATGAAGGGAAAGCAGTGGATGTATTGTTTCTTGACATTAGCAAAGCTTTTGACACGGTCTCCCACAGTATTCTTGTCAGCAAGTTAAAGTAGTATGGGCTGGATGAATGCACTATAAGGTGGGTAGAAAGTTGGCTAGATTGTCGGGCTCAACGGGTAGTGATCAATGGCTCCATGTCTAGTTGGCAGCCGGTGTCAAGTGGAGTGCCCCAGGGGTCGGTCCTGGGGCCGGTTTTGTTCAATATCTTCATAAATGATCTGGAGGATGGTGTGGATTGCACTCTCAGCAAATTTGCGGATGATACTAAACTGGGAGGAGTGGTAGATACGCTGGAGGGCAGGGATAGGATACAGAGGGACCTAGACAAATTGGAGGATTGGGCCAAAAGAAACCTGATGAGGTTCAATAAGGATAAGTGCAGGGTCCTGCACTTAGGACGGAAGAACCCAATGCACAGCTACAGACTAGGGACCGAATGGCTAGGCAGCAGTTCTGCGGAAAAGGACCTAGGGGTTACAGTGGACAAGAAGCTGGATATGAGTCAGCAGTGTGCCCTTGTTGCCAAGAAGGCCAATGGCATTTTGGGATGTATAAGTAGGGGCATAGCCAGCAGATCGAGGGATGTGATCGTTCCCCTCTATTCGACATTGGTGAGGCCTCATCTGGAGTACTGTGTCCAGTTTTGGGCCCTACACTACAAGAAGGACGTGGATCAATTGGAGAGAATCCAGCGAAGGGCAACAAAAATGATTAGGGGTCTGGAACACATGACTTATGAGGAGAGGCTGAGGGAACTGGGATTGTTTAGTCTGCAGAAGAGAAGAATGAGGGGGGATTTGATAGCTGCTTTCAACTACTTGAGAGGTGGTTCCAGAGAGGATGGTTCTAGACTATTCTCAGTGGTGGAAGAGGACAGGACAAGGAGTAATGGTCTCAAGTTGCAGTGAGGCAGGTTTAGGTTGGATATTAGGAAAAACTTTTTCACTAGGAGGGTGGTGAAACACTGGAATGCGTTACCTAGGGAGGTGGTAGAATCTCCTTCCTTCGAAGTTTTTAAGGTCAGGCTTGACAAAGCCCTGGCTGGGATGATTTGATTGGGGATTGGTCCTGCTTTGAGCAGGGGGTTGGACTAGATGACCTCCTGAGGTCCCTTCCAGCCCTGATATTCTATGATTCTAGAGGTGGGGGGAGTAGAACCTTCACAGTAAGAGAAAGATCTACAAGAGTCTGGGCTGTCTTAGCCCTGGTCTACACTAGGAGTTGAGGTCAAATTTAGCAGCGATAAATCGATTTAACCCTGCACCCGTCTACACGACGAAGCCCTTTTTTTCGACTTAAAGGGCTCTTAAAATTGATTTCTTTACTCCACCCCCGACAAGGGGATTAGAGCTGAAATCGGCCTTGCCGGGTCAAATTTGGGGTAGTATGGACGCAATTCGATGGTATTGGCCTCTGGGAGCTATCCCAGAGTGCTCAGTTGTGACCGTTCTGGACAGCACTCTCAACTCAGATGCACTGGCCAGGTAGACAGGAAAATGCCCGCGAACTTTTGAATTTCATTTCCTGTTTGGCCAGCGTGGCGAGCTGCAGGTGAGTGCTGAGCTCATCAGCAGAGGTGACCAGGATGGAGTCCCAGAATCGCAAAAGAGCTCCAGCATGGACTGAACGGGAGGTACGGGATCTGATCACTGTATAGGGAGAGGAATCTGCTATCAGAACTCTGTTCCAGTTTTAAAAATGCCAAAACTTATGTTAAAATCTCCCAGGGCATGAAGGACAGAGGCCATAACAGGGACCCGAAGCAGTGCCGCATGCAACTAAAGGAGCTGAGGCAAGCCTACCAGAAAACCAGAGAGGCAAACGGCCACTCCAGGTCAGAGCCCCAAACATGCCACTTCTATGATGAGCTGCATGCCATTTATCGGGGTTCAGCCACCACTACCCCAACCGTGTGCTTTGACTCCGTCAATGGAGAGGGAGGCAACACGGAAGCAGGTTTTGGGGATGAGGAAGATAGCTCACAGCAAGCAAGAGGAGAAACCAGTTTTCCCGACAGCCAGGAACTGTTTTTCACCCTGGAGCTGGAGCCAGTACCCCCCGAACCCACCCAAGGCTGCCTCCTGGACCCGCCAGGCGGAGAAGGGACCTCTGGTGAGTGTACCTTTTTAGATAGTATACATGAATTAAAAGCAAGCATGTTTAATGATTAATTTGCCCTGGCATTCGCGGCCAGTCCAGCTACTGGAAAAGTCTGTTAACATGTCTGGGGATGGAGCAGAAATCCTCCAGGGACATCTCCATAAAGCTCTCCTGGATGTACTCCCAAAGCCTTTGCAAAAGGTTTCTGGGGAGGGCAGACTTATTCTATCCACCATGGTAGGACACTTTACCACGCCAGGCCAATAGCACGTAGTCAGGAATTATTGCAGAACAAAGCATTGCAGTGTATGTTTGCTGGCGTTCAAACTACATCTGTTCTTTATCTCTCTGTGTTATCCCCAGGAGAGTGATATCATTCATGGTCACTTAGTTGAAATAGGGTGCTTTTCTTAAGGGGACACTCAGAGGTGCCCATTCCTGCTGGGCTGTTTGCCTGTGGCTGAACAGAAATGTTCCCCGCTGTTAGCCACGCAGTGGGGGAAGGCAAAATGCGACCTTGTAAGAAAAGCACATGTGCTATGTATGTAATGTTAACAGCAAGGTTTACCGTGAAAGAGTGTAGCCATTGTTCTATAAAATGTGTCTTTTCAAATACCACTGTCCCTTCTTTTTTCTCCACCAGCTGCACGTGTTTCAAGGATCACAGGATCTTCTCCTTCCCAGTGGCTAGCGAAGATTAGAAGGTGAAAAAAACACACTCGTGATGAAATGTTCTCTGACCTCACGCTGTCCTCCCACACTGACAGAGCACAGACGAATGCGTGGAGGCAGAAAATGTCAGAGTGCAGGAAAGCACAAAATGACCGGGAGGAGAGGTGGCTGGCTGAAGAGAGTAAGTGGTGGGCTGAAGAGAGGGCTGAAGCTGATAGGTGGTGGCAGTGTGATGAGAGAAGGCAGGATGCTGAGGCTGCTGGAGGATCAAACTAATATGCTCCAGCATATGGCTGAGCTGCAGGAAAGGCAGCTGGAGCACAGACCACTGCTACAGCCCCTGTGTAACCAACTGCCCTCCTCCCCAAGTTCCATAGCCTCCTCACCCAGATGCCCAAGAGCGCGGTGGGGGGGCCTCTGGCCACTCAGCCACTCCACTCCAGAGGATTGCCCAAGCAACAGAAGGCTGGCATTCAATAAGTTTCAAAGTTTTAAAGTGCTGTGTGGCCTTGTCCTTCCTCCTCCATCACCCCACCCAGTGCTTCCCTCCTCCACCACCCCTCCTGGGCTACCTTGGTAGTTATCCCCCTGTTTGTGTGATGAATTAATAAAGAATGCATGAATGTGAAGCAACAATGACTTTATTGCCTCTGCAAGCGGTGATCGAGGCGGGAGGGGTGGGTGGTTAGCTTACAGGGAAGTAGAGTGAACCAAGTGGGGGGGGAGGGGGATTCATCAAGGAGAAACAAACAGAACTTTCACACTTGCTCAGCCTGTAGTTGAACAGCTCCTGACTACTGTCCAGGGTGCCTGTGTATGGCTTCATGAGCCATGGCATTAAGGGGTAGGCTGGGTCCCCAAGGAGAGCTATAGGCATTTCAACATCCCCAACAGTTATTTTCTGGTCTGGGAATAAAGTCCCTTCCTGCAGCTTTTGAAACAGACCAGAGTTCCTGAAGATGCGAGCGTCATGTACCTTTCCCGGCCATCCCACGTTGATGTTGGTGAAACGTCCCTTGTGATCCACCAGTGCTTGCAGCACCATTGAAAAGTACCCCTTGTGGTTTATGTACTCGCCAGCTTGGTGCTCCGGTGCCAAGATAGGGATATGCGTTCCGTCTATGGCCCCACCACAGTTAGGGAATCCCATTGCAGCAAAGCCATCAACTATGACCTGCACATTTCCCAGAGTCACTACCCTGAATAGCAGCAGATCTTTGATTACATTGGCTACTTGCATCACAGCAGCCCCCACAGTAGATTTGCCCACTCCAAATTGATTCCCGACTGACCGGTAGCTGTCTGGCATTGCAAGCTTCCACAGGGCTATCGCCACTCGCTTCTCAACTGTGAGGGCTGCTCTCATCTTGGTATTCTGGCACTTCAGGGCAGGGGAAAGCAAGTCACAAAGTTCCATGAAAGTGCCCTTACGCATGTGAAAGTTTCGCAGCCACTGGGAATCGTCCCAGACCTGCAACACTATGCGGTCCCACTAGTCTGTGCTTGTTTCCTGGGCCCAGAATCTGCGTTCCATGGCATGAACCTGCCCCATTAGCACCACGATGCCCACATTGCCAGGACCCGTGCTTTGAGAGAAGTCTGTGTCCATGTCCTCATCACTCTTGTCACTGCGCTGACGTCACCTACTCGCCTGGTTTTGCTTTGGCAGGTTCTAGTGCTGTATATACTGCTGGATAATGCGTGTGGTGTTTAATGTGCTCCTAATTGCCAAAGTGATCTGAGCGGGCTCCATGCTTGCTGTGGTATGGCATCTGCACAGAAAAAAGGTGCGGAACGATTGTCTGCTGTTGCCCTGATGGAGGGAGGGGCAACTGACGACATGGCTTACAGGGTTGGCTTATAGGGAATTAAAATCAACAAAGGGGGTGGCTTTACATCAAGGAGAAACAAAAACACAGAATGGCCCCCCTCATGGATTGAACTCAAAACCCTGGGTTTAGCAGGCCAGTGCTCAACCCACTGAGCTCTCCCTCCTCCTGGTATTCTAGGAAGGACTGAATCTCCATTAAACTTTTCAAGGTGCCCCTGACAGACCTCACCAAAACGATTGTCGGCTGTTGATTTCATGGAGGGAGGAAGGAGCAAATGAATACAAAACATATCTGGTCTATTTCTTGTTTTGATCCACTCGATCTATCTTTTACATCTTTGGCTGGCGGCAGACGGTGCAGTAGGACTGCTAGCCATCCTCATCTCCTGCCTGCTCGCCAGAAGACGGTGCAATAGGACTGCCAGCAGGACTAAAGAGAATGACCTGGTCAAGTCACTCCTATTTTAATCCCTGCGCCCATGTCTGCCCAGGGGCTCCTCACCAACCTTACTAAGGCGGCCAAGAGCACCTTGGACATGACGACAATGGTTATCAGGCCTATTGCACCGTCTGCTGCCACAAGGCAATGAGCTGCTGCTGTGTAGCAATGCAGTACCACATCTGCCAGCACCCAGCAGACGTACAGTGACAGTGAGCTGAGTGGGCTCCATGCTTGCCGTGGTACGGCGTCTGCACGGGTAACTCAGGAAAAAAGGCACAAAATGATTGTCTGCCATTGCTTTCACGGACGGAGGGAGGGCCTGACGACATGTACCCAGAACCACCCACAACAATATTTTTGCCCCATTAGGCATTGGGATCTCAACCCAGAATTCCAGTGGGCGGCAGAGACTGCGGGAACTGTGGGATAGCTACCCACAGTGCAACGCTCCGGAAGTCGACACTAGCCTCGGTACTGTGGAAGCACTCCGCCGAGTTAATGCACTTAATGCACTTAGAGCATTTTGTGTGGGGACACACACAATCTACTATATAAAAACGATTTCTAAAAAACCAACTTCTATAAATTCAACCTAATTTTGTATTGTAGACATACCCTTAGACCTCAAGGGGCTGAACAAGAGATTGAAAACAATGGAAGTCATGATGGAGACTTGAGCTTTCAGCCTTTGTTGCAGTCTGTGTGAGAGACCAGTTAGGAGATCGTCTACATATTCTAATTAGAATCTATCATTAGTAAGGCTACAACTTAATCATGGGTATTTTTAGTAAAAGTCATGGACAGGTCATGGGCAAGAAACAAAAAATTACGGCCCACGACCTGTCCATGACTTATACCATAAATATCCATGATTGAATCTTGGGGGTGGAGGTGTGCTATGGAGCAGGGGAGGAGCCCACAGCACCAGTTGCTGGGGGGGAGGAGTCCCGGGGGGCCTGCAACACCAGCTGTGGGGAGGAGCCCTGAGGGGGGGTGCAGCTGCCAGAGGGGCCCCAGGGGGTCAGCTGCTGCTGTGGCCGCCTGGGCCTGTTGCTGGGAGCTGCCAAGCTGCGGCTGCTCCCGCTGCCCCTGGGACCACTGCTCAGGCGGTCCCTGGGGCCAGCTGCATCAGCTGTTGCTCAGGCGGTCCCTGGGGCCAGCTGCTCAGGGTTACCAGAGCAGCGGCTGATGCAGCTGGCTGTGGGGCCACCCAAGCGGCTGCAGAGCTGCTCCAGCAGCGGACGGGGTGTCTCTCCCCAGGGCAGCTCTGGGAGAGCCAGCGGCTCAGGTGGCCCTGGGGTCAGCCACACTGGCCTCTGGAGAAGTCACGGAGGTCGCAGGAAGTCACAGAATCCATGAACTCTGTGACAAACACAGAGCCCTAATCATTAGCAAATTTCTTGAGTTTGTCTATGGGAATCATCAGCATCAGTACAAAACATTCACTGTTAGTCTGTTGTCCACCCCCAATGTGCTCACAAAGGTACTGGCTGGTAGCGTTATTAGCCCCCCGAGAACCTTGGGAATCTCTCGCAGAAAAAGACAGGGGAAACCGAGCATTCACTAAAAACCTGATCACAATGAGCGTGGGGGGCCTTGAAGCTGAGAAAGAAAAGGAGAATATCAGGAAACAGGGTGTTAGTCACAACTCTAAATTTCCAAGAATCAAATGACGGGTACCTCACTCTCCATCGTAACCAGGCAAAAAACTCACAAAGCATGGAATCCAGCTGGTAATTTTGGCTTTGGTGGTGACCTAGATCATTTGGCAGCCAAACAAAAGAGTAAATGTAAGTAAAATTGCCCCATGCCAGCCATTACGAAACGCCACAAGAATAAATGTTAGAAAGAAAAAGTAGTTGGGGCACCAGCCTGTGACGTAGGGCACCCACCTTCAATTTTTGCTCCACCGCAGACATCTGTGTGACCATGGGCAAGTCATTTAGGGAAGACTTTCAAAGGTGCAAGTGGTAATTGGGCACCTAACTGCAACTTGTGCCCTTGAAAAGCCTCCCTCATAGTCTTTCTGGGTCTCAGTTCCCCATCTGTAAAATGGAAATAGCAATAGCACTTCCCTACCTCACAAGGGTGCTCTCAAGGCTGATTCCCCACTCCGGCACTTTGAGTGCAGAAGTGGGGACCAGCAAGGATTCTAAAAATTAATACCAGCCACTCCAGGCTGGTATTAAACTCCCAAGGTTACAGCTTCTCTCTGACCTTGGATGGGTAGATGCCGCCACCACCCAAGTGCAAACAAAGAAAACCCCCTTTTGAAAACCCAGGAAGGAGCACTTGGGAATTCCTTCCTGTGGGGTACTCTCAAGTCCTTTCACCCCCCACTCCTCCCGGGAAGAGCTGAGAAAGAAAAACAAAGGAAATCAGCTGTTGCCACCAGCTAATTAAACAACATATGCACAAACCTCTTAGGACACAAAAAAACAATCCTGTTCTTTAAAAAGGTAAATTTTGTTAAAAACAAAAAGAAAGAAAATACACCTGGAACTTAGGCTTTTTGCTAGATCTTAAAAAAAAATTATTACAAAAATTAAGCATCAAGATAGCTCTCTTGAGGTTCAGCTTAAAGGTTACAAGCAAAACAAAAGCATTTGGGGGTTAGCACAGAGGAGTCTACAAGCCAATAAGAAAAAAAAAAGAAACCTAATCGCATCTTCCTCGACATTCCCTGATCTACGTACATATCTGGGGGTACCATATAAGTAGTCTCTAGGTATGATATGATGGTTTTTCATACCTGGCTTAAAGCTTTCTACAGCATAGTTCAGCCCTGTTCCTGCTCTGCGTCTCCTCTCTCCGGAGAACAACAATAGACAGACAAAGGGAAAGTTTTTTTCCCAATTTTAAAAAGTTCTAACTTTCCCATTGGCTCTTTTGGCCAGGAGCACACTCACTTCCTTTTACTTATGCATGCAGTCTGACTTTTTAAACCTTCAGAGGTAAAGCAAGTAGAGAACAGCTACCAAGAGGGATTTTATAGCTAACTGGCTGGCTGGGTGTTCATAAAAGGGAGCTTCTCCCTCCCCCGCTGCCCCTTCATTTATCACAGGTGCTGACAGGATAAACGCATTAAAGAGTCTGAGGGGCTCAGTTACTATTGACTTTTGTAGATTCCTTATGAAAGATGTTACAGTGACAGTGACAGTCAGTACTTATTTATTTGGATTTATTTAAAATGGACACTGTTCTATAACGTTAATGACATCTGTCACTAGCAGGTGCTGGTTTGTAGAGGTGTATGTATGGAGATGATCCCTTGGTCAACAGGACTTGATTTTATTTTTTTATTCTCAAAGACAGGCAATCATACTGACATGTTTTCCTTGGGGAGAGTGAGGGTTTTGTAAGCAAATATAAATGTTGTTCTATTGTGTTACATCTTGGTGAGACTGAGGCAGAGGCTTACTATGGATTTATTTAGATGGTATGTACAATGATAAACTCATTGTCCTTGCTTAGCAATTGCTATATGATTGTGGCCAAGTAATGCTAGAGGGTGGAATAAAAAATGGAGGACAAAGAAATAGGATATCAGTTGGCAGAAGATTTTATTTTCTAGAGCCAGAGGAGGAATTAAAATACAACCAATTATATTATAATTCAGAATCAACCTCTAAAAATTAATGGTAAATCAAGACTAATTAAATATTTTAAAAGCTATTATGTGGCTAAATGTCTAAAATGCAGCTCAGTAGGGGAAAAAAAATCAAAATTGTTGATCATATCCTGCCAGAGTTCAAGAAGAGCAATTATTACCCTGAAAAGAAATAGGGTATGGACACACACAATCACATTATAGAGGTACCAGGATCAGGAGAATACTTCAAGGGATTTGTGGATTGTAAAAATGGAAAAAAATAGAAGAGGTTTAGAAAGAGACTTGGCAAGAGAACATTTTAAGTAAGATGGTAAAGCATATAAATCAATAGCCTAGTAATTTGTAAAACAAAACTGGTTGCACAATCACATGCCCTGAGGATGCCACGGTTCTGATCCCAGTTATGTATGGGGCAAATTCCGACCATGTCATCATAAACTGTAACCGTGATCATCAAGCAACTTGGTCTAATTATGTTGTGATTGAACATTTGTAAAGATTGATTTAGTAGTGTGTGATTAACCAAGACATTCATTTACGTCAGCCCGGCCACTGCAGGTCTCCACTGCTGCTGCCATCTCCAAGGAGGGCCTCGCTGCTGCTCTAGCAGTTCTGAGCGCCTGCTCCGCTCTCCTCCTCTGCTTCCAGGACTACTGGAGACTCTACCGTGGTAAGATTTCACTGCACGTCATTCTGGCGTCTGCCCAGCAGACTGTTTGAGATTAAACTTCCATTTGTGATACTAGACTTGGCATCTACAGTCTATACGCTCTATTTTTTATTCTTTTGCCTGCGTATTCTTTCTCTCTAAAGTGTGCATTTATTTAATTTATTTATTTACATATTATATATATAACTTTGAATGTCAAATTATGAAAACATGATTACCTGCGGTTTAAAAAAAAAGATTTAAAAAGCAGGTGTTTGTGCTTAATATGTACATCCTTTTTGTTCTACTCTAATATATATAGTTTCATACTCCTCTTTGCAGTACTGTATGTTTCACCAGAACTGTGTATGCTTCTCCAGATCAGACCCTTAGCGTAGCCCCCCCACCCTGGATAAAAACCCCTATTTTCAACTGATAATTTGGATAAAAATGATTATTTTAGGATAAAACTTTCTATGCTTGATCTCTGGGAGCGAATAGTTTCTCTTTCCCTCCCAATTAAAGTTTGGGGAACTGGAATTTGAGTTATCATCATACATGAAAGCAGTTTTAAATAGGTAGTGCTACACTGTGCGTGTGTGGGGAATGGGGAGAGAGGGCCCAGCTGGGGATACTCCTCCTCTCTCCAGAGCCCCTCTGACCCAGCACTGTGCGGGGAGACCTCCCTTCTGGCGACCTGATCAAGCCCTCGAACCGCTACCCCTTCCTACTTCTCCACGTGGGCACCAATGATACTGCCACTTGAGCGGGTCATTGCAGACTATGTGGCTCTGGGAAGAAGAATAAAGGACTTTGAGGTGCAAGTCATATTCTCGTCCATCCTCTCTGTTGAAGGAAAAGGCCCAGGTAGGGACCATCGAATTGTGGAGGTAAATGCGTGGTTACACAGGTGGTGTCAGAGAGAGGGCTTTGGATTCTTCAACCATGGGATCTTGTTCCAGGAAGAAGGATTGGAAGAGGTGGGATCCACCTAACAAAGAGAGGGAAGAGCATCTTTGTAGGCAGGCTTGCTAACCTAGTGAGGAGGGCTTTAAACTAGGTTTGCTGGGGGATGGAGATCTAAGCCCTTAGGTAAGTGGGGAATTAGGATACCAGGAGGAAACACAAAAAGGAGGGTGCAACTGGGGAGGCCTCCTGATTCATACTGCGAAAGTAGGTCAATCAGCTAGTTATCTTAGGTGCCTGTACATGAACAAAAGAAGCCTGGGAAACAAGCAGGAAGAACTTGAAGTCCTGGCACAGTCAAGGAACTATGATGTGATTGGAATAACAGACTTGGTGGGGTAACTCACATGACTGGGGCACTGTCATGGATGGGTATAAACTGTTCAGGAAGGACAGGCAGAGGAGAAAAGGTGGAGGAGTTGCACTGTATGTAAGAGAGCAGTATGATTGCTCCGAGCTCCAGTATGAAACTGGAGAAAAGCCTGTTGAGAGTCTTTGGGTGGGTTAAGTTTAGAGGCGAGAGCAACAAGGGTGGTGTTGTGGTGGGCGTCTGCTCTACACCACCAGACCAGGAGGATGAGGTAGATGAGGCTTTCTTCGGACAACTGACAGAAGTTTCCAGATCACAGGCCCTGGTTCTCATGGGGCATTTCAATCACCCTAACATCTTCTGGGCGAGCAATACAGCAGTGCACAGATGATCCAGGAAGTTTTTGGAGAGTGTTAGGGACAACTTCCTGGTGCAAGTTCTGGAGGAACCAACTAGGGGTCCTGCTTCTCTTGATCTGCTGCTCACAAACAGGGAAGAATTGGTAGGGGAAGTAGAAGTGGGTGGCAAGCTGGGCAGCAGTGGCCATGAGATGGTCGAGTTCAGGATCCTGACAAAAGGAAGAAAGGAGAGCAGCAGAATACGGACTCTGGACTTCAGAAAAGCAGACTTTGACTCCCTGAGGGAGCTGATGGGCAGGATCCCCTGGGAGGCTAATACAAGGGGGAAAGGAGTCCAGGACAGCTGGCTGTATTTTAAAGACGCCTTATTGAGGGCGCAGGAATGAACCATCCTGATGTGCAGAAAGAATAGCAAATATGGCAGGTGACCAGCTTGGCTTAACAGAGAAATCTTTAGTGAGCTTAAACACAAAAAGGAAGTTTACAAGAAGTGGAAACTTGGACAGATGACTATGGAGGAGTATAAAAATATTGCTCGAGCATGCAGGGATGTAATCAGAAAGGCCAAAGCACAATTGGAGTTGGAGCTAGCAAGGTAAGTGAAGGGTAACAAGAAGGGTTTCTACAGGTATGTTAGCAACAAAAAGAAGGTCAGAGAAAGTGTGCGACCCTTACTGAATGGGGGAGGCAACCTACTGACAGATGATGTGGAAAAAGCTGAAGTACTCAATGTTTTTTTTGCTTAGGTCTTCACAGATAAGGTCAGCTCCCAGACTGCTGCATTGGGCAGGATAGTATGGAGAGGAGGTGAGCTGCCCGCAGTGGTGAAAGAAAAGATTAAGGACTATTGAGAAAAGCTGGACATGCACAAGTCCCTGTGGCCAGATCTAATGCGTCGGAGGGTGCCGAGAAAGTTGGCTGATGTGATTGCAGAGCTATTGACCATTATCTTTGAAAACTCGTGGCGATTGGGGGAGGACCTGGATGATTGGAAAAAGGCAAATATAGTGCTCATCTTTAAAAAAGGGAAGAAGGAGAATCCGAGGAAATACAGACCTGTCAGCCTCACCTCAGTCCCTGGAAAAATCATGGAGCAGGTCCTCAAAGTATCCACTTTGAAGCACTTGGAGGAGAGGAAGGTGATCAGGAACAGTCAAATTTGATTCACCAAGGGCAAGTCATCCCGACCAACCTGATTGACTTCTATGATGAGATAACTGGCTCTCTGGATATGGAGAAAGTAGTGGATATGATTTACCTTGACTTTAGCAGAGCTTTTGATATGGTCTCCCACAGTATTCTTGCCAGCAAGTTAAAGAAGTATCGATTGGATAAATGAACTATAAGGTGGATAGAAAGCTGGTTAGATCGTTGGGCTCAACAGGCACTGATCAATGGCTCAATGTCTAGTTGGCAGCCGGTATCAAGTGGAGTGCCCCAGAGGTCGCTCCTAGGGCCGGTTTTGTTCAACGTCTTCATTAATGATCTGGGTGATGGGATGGATAGTAGTCTCAACCAGTTCACAGATGATACTAAGCTGAGGGGAGAGGTAGATATGCTGGAGGGTAGGGATAGGGTCCAGAGTGACCTAGTCAAATTGGAGGATTGGGCCAAAAGAAATCTGATGATGGACAAGTGCAGAGTCCTGCACTTAGGATGGAAGAATCCCATGCACTGCTACAGGCTGTGGACTGACTGGTAAGTAGAAGTTTTGCAGAAAAGGACCTGGGGATTACAGTGAATGAGAAGCTGGATATGAGTCAACAGTGTGCCCTTGTTGCCAGGAAGGCTAATGGCATATTGGGCTGCATTAGTAGGAGCATTGCCAGCAGATCGAGGGAAGTGATTATTCTCCTCTGTTCGGCACTAATGAGGCCACATCTGGAATATTGCATCCAGTTTTGGGCCCCCCACTATAGAAAGGAAACACTGTTTCACTAGGAGAGTGGTGATGAACTGGAATGGGATACCTAGGGAGGTGGTGGAATCTCCATCCTTAGAGGGTTTTTAAGGCCTGGTTTGACAAAGCACCGGCTGGGATGATTTAGTTGGTGGTCCTGCTTTGAGCAGGGGATTGGACTAGATGACCTCCTGAGGTCTCTTCCAACCCTAATCGTCTATGATTCTATGAAAGGGGATGGGGGAGAGGCAGGTAAGAGAGCCAACTGTGTAAGGGGCAGGAAATGGACAGAGCAGGATAAAAGGACAGAGCTACAGTAAAAGGGCTGGGAGAGAGCAACAGGGAGGGAGTTGAGAAGCTGGAGAGGAAGTGGGACAGAGCTAGTAGAAAGTGAGCATGGGACAGTGATGGGGACCCAAGTATCAATCTGTCTGAGCTCAGTCTCTGGGCAGGCCTGATCAGCAGACCCATAAGCAGCTCTTGCAGCTTGTCTTGGCAACCCTTGCATTTAGTTTAGAACTGATTGCTGGGGGAAGGTACTGAAGCTATTATTTTGAATTTCATTTTCAAAAAGCCCATGTGCCAGTGTTGGGAAGGCTTAGGTGTGAGCGACTGCCATTTTGGGTGACAGGTATCCCTACACACAAGCCCACTGAGCTACAAAATGCTACATGCAACTGTTCCTGTTTAAGAGAAACTGTCCTTACTTTTAGTAAAATATCATTTCTTCATTGCTTGCTTGTCCATACATGTAATGTACTCCTGTTGGACATGCACCCCATGTGCTCGAGATCAGTCTTTTGGCCCGAGGGAATGAATGCGCCCTGTATGTCTTCATGCTCCCATGCCGAGGGCATAACGGGCAGGACAAACCATCCATCACTCAGTTCATTCTCATCACCTGTGGCTGAAAGAGGGAACGCTTCAGTGTCCACTTTTCAATGCACGCTTTCTTGTCTTAGTGTGTGTAGATAGTTGTGTAGACCTTGCATTGATAGGTAGAGTGTGTAGTGTCTTACTGACAAGCAGACTTCTATCAAAGATAAACCCTTTATTATGAACAGGAACTGCGTATAGCAATAAGGTAACAAAACTTGCTACTACTCTATGTAGCTGCAGCTTGTGACTGCCCTGTCCTGGGCTTCTTTGTTTCTGACCCCAGCAGGAAGTGTGTCCCAAAACCCCAAAGACGGCATCTAGAGAGTACAGGAAGTGTGGGATAGGTGTGCTTCCTGGAGGACTTACTCCATACCACAGTGAATTAGGATAATTTCCATTGGGCAATTTTTTTGTAGTTTTTATCTCCCTTATTTTGATTTTCTTCAGTCAGGATCATCCTGGTGCTGGGGTTTGGAGATGTCCCATCTTAAGTCACCAGGTTTTAAGCATTGCTCTGCTCACAAGGCAGCATTTGTGATTAAGGACAAACACGCCAGATGCCTTTTTTATCTTGCGGAAGCTCATATTCCCGACAAATCATCAGTGTATAAATCCTTTTCTAAAAGGACTTTAAAGGCAAGGGAGGTGCATCTTAAAATGTTTTTGTCAGACACGTCCAGGAAGCAGGGCTCTGATCTGGGCAGGGCAGAACCCTCTGGAAAAGTTCCACCTCTGTGCAGAAGTGCCCCTGTGGGTTCCAGATCCACTAGCTCCTGTGCTCCATTCTAGCTTCAGATTCTGATAGGAATGTTAAAGCCAAGTCCTCAGACAAAAAGGAATATCACTTATCTGTGAAGAGCGGGGGAACATCCCACTGGGGATTCGAGAGGTCCAAGTGCCCTCACCACTCCTGATCAAAGGAGACTCTTAAGGGCCAAGTTGGTTACCACAGAAGCTCCGAGGAAGCATGGTACTGGGACGCCAGCACAGTCTCAGGATTCAAATCAGCTGCCTCTGGTGCTGAAGTCAGAGCATCGGGGGCTACCTCTGTATTAAGTGCTTCAATGCCAGCTGATATCGTACCACTTGCATCAGTTCTAGTCTCTTCAGTGCTGCTCATTTGATGCCAAGTTTGTCAGTACCAGGCATGTCAGCACCACTGACCTGGATCCTTTCTACTTTCAGATCAAGATTCATGGCACCATCCCTATTTGCTTACAGTGTTCCAGCATGGCCCTATTGGAAACCCTAACTTCCAGATGGTCATACTTCCAGATGGTCTCTTGGAATGAAAACTTCCTACCTTACACTATAGGCTCCTGGGATGGTGTATCAGATTGCAGACCATTAATCTGAGGCCTTTGAAGAGTTTTCTGAGGAGAAGAACCCTCATGCTAGGACAAGGAAATATGTGCTGCTATATTGTCCTGGTCCCCCAGATGAGGTGGGACCATCTACACCATCTCCCATGGATGGAGCTCTCAGTATGTGCTCAGATATCTAGCTGATTCTCTCGAGATACAGGTGGAAGAGGTCCAAGAAATCTCTCATTCACTTCCGGACATTCTCTATGCTTGGGCACTTAGCACTTCCCATCAATTAAGCTCCCTTGAATCCTGCTAAGCATATATAGCAGACATCAATAATAGTTTTCCCCTGCCTCTAAAACAGTAACTAAGTGGTACCAGGTACTTTCCACTGGACCGGAGTATCTGCACATGCACCCACTACTTGACTCACCAGCGGTTGTGCAAAAAGAAAAGGAGTACTTGTGGCACCTTAGCGACTAAGAAATTTATTTGAGCATAAGCTTTCATGAGCTACAGCTCACTTCATTGGATGAAAGCTCACGAAAGCTTATGCTCAAATAAATTTGTTAGTCTCTAAGGTGCCACAAGTACTCCTTTTCTTTTTGCAGATACTGACTAACACGGCTGCTACTCTGAAACTAGTGGTTGTGGTGGCTAATGAAAGAAGCAGCCAAGAGGAACCAAAGATGACTCAGAGAGACAAAGAACCAAAATGACTTGGTTTATTCAGATGTAAAAGGTTTCAGAGTAGCAGCCGTGTTAGTCTGTATCCGCAAAAAGAACAGGAGTAGTTGTGGCACCTTAGAGACAAATTTATTGGAGAATAAGCTTTCATGGGCTAAAACCCACTTCATCAGACGCATGCAGTGGAAAATACCGTAGGAAGATATACATAGAGATATATACACAGAGAACATGAAACAATGGGTGTTATCATACACACTATAACGAGAGAGATCAGTTAAGGTGAGCTATTACCAGCAGGAGAGAGAAGAAGAAAAAAAAAAAAAACGTTTGTGGTGATAATCAAGGTGGGTCATTTCCAGCAGTTGACAAGAACGTGTGAGGAAGAGGGGGGGGGGGGGAAGAGGGGGAAATGGACATGGGGAAACAGTTTTACTTTTTGTAATGACACATCCACTCCCAGTCTTTATTCAAGCCTAATTTAATGCTGTCCAGTTTGCAAATTAATTCCAATTCAGCAGTCTCTCGTTGGATTCTGTTTTTGAAGTTTTTTTTGTTGAAGAATTGCCACTTTTAGATCTGTAATCGAGTGACCAAAGAGATTGAAGTGTTCTACGACTGGTTTTTGAATGTTATATTCTTGACGTCTGATTTGTTTTACGTCAAGAATATTCTTTTACATAAAGACTGTTCAGTTTGGCCAATGTACATGGCAGAGGGGCATTGCTGGCACATGATGGCATATATCACATTGGTAGATGTGCAGGTGAATGAGCCTCTGATAGTGTGGCTGATGTAATTAGGCCCTATGATGGTGTCCCCTGAATAGATATGTGGACACAGTTGGCAACGGGCTTTGTTGCAAGGATAGGTTCCTGGGTTAGTGTTTTTGTTGTGTGGTGGATGTGTCATTACACAAAGTAAAACTATTTCACCATGTTTATCCACCCCCTCCCCCGCTCCCGCTGTTCCTCACACGTTCTTGTCAACTGCTGGAAATGGCCCACCTTGATTATCACTACAAAAGGTCCCCCCCCGCCCGCTCTTCTGCTGGTAATAGCTCACCTTACCTGATCACTCTTGTTACAGTCTGTATGGTAACACCCATTGTTTCATGTTCTCTGTGTATATAAAATCTCCCCACTGTATTTTCCACTACGTGCATCTGATGAAGTGAGCTGTAGCTCACGAAAGCTTATGCTCAGATAATTTTTTTAGTCTCTAAGGTGCCACAAGTACTCCTTTTCTTTTTGTGGATATTTTTGCGGATACAGACTAACACAGCTGCTACTGTGAAATCTGTAATTGTGTTTCTCTAGTTCAGCTGATTATAATTTAAGCAGTGAGCTCAGTGTTCTATGTTCATTCTGTCCATGTTGTGACAGGATCGGGCCGTATGGCTGCAGGAGAGTAATAGAAGGCAGATATATTAGCCCCAGGTTAAGTAGGTCCCTTTTCCCTGGGTAAGGTAACAGGGAAGGTTCCAGAACAATCGGGAACCTTCTGGAGACAATTAAGACAGACAGGCTGATTAGAACCCCTGCAGACAATCAAGAAGCTGCTAGAATCAATTAAGGCAGGCTAATCAGGGCACCTGGGTTTAAAAAGGAGCTCACTTCAGTTTGTGGTGCACATGTAAGGAGCTGGGAGCAAGAGGCGCTAGGAGCTGAGAGTGAGAACATGGACTGTTGGAGGACTGAGGTGTACAAGCATTATCAGACACCAGGAGGAAGGTCCTATGGTGAGGATAAAGAAGGTGTTGGGAGGAGGCCATGGGGAAGTAGCCCAGGGAGTTATAGCTGTCGCACAGCTGTTCCAGGAGGCACTCTAGACAGCTGCATTCCACAGGGCCCTGGGCTGGAACCCGGAGTAGAGGGTGGGCCAGTGTTCCTCCCAAACCTCCCAACTCCTGGTCAGACACAGGAGGAGTTGACCTGGACTGTGGGTTCATGAAAACGGCCAAACTGAGGGCTGCCGTGAAGCTCCAAGGCGAGCAAATCTGCCAATAAGCGCAAGACCTACCAAGATAGAGGAGAAACTTTGTCACAGTGTATACACCTCCTTCTTCAGCCTCAAACTCTGGATGGGGATAATTTATAAACTCTGATTGTAAATGAAGAGATGTTCAGCTAGTGATGCCAACTGACTGTTAGCATCCCCTTAAAAATGCTCTTTCTAGTTCTCTTGCTGAGCTTCCATGGTTTCTTCTATTCCCAAATAGCACAAAAATGCCCAAATTCACTTACCTGCAAGTTAATGTAAATGTTTAAAGACAGGACTCAAATTCTAACAATTTATTGCTTAGCATGACATATAAAACCTGTAGATCACAAAAAGAATCATAAACCTTCACAAATGGTTACAGTTTGATTAAACCAAAGCACAACTGCTCTCCAGCACCATCTGGTGACACTGAGGTGTACATTTAGAACCAAGCATTCAAAATTGTCACCTCTAAAGCTGTGAAAATAACTGATTTTTCAGTTCCTTTGCAGTACCAAAAACTCAGGGAAAAAATAGTTTTGGGTCCACCCAAAATGAAAGTTAAAATTTTTTGGCAAACCAAAAAGTTGAAAAAATTAATCTGATCTGAAACAAAACATTTTGTTTTCATTAAAACATTTTTCAAAACAAAATTGTTTAGATTTTTCAGATGCTTGTTTTTGTTTTTTGTTTGACCAAAACAGTTAGATGAAATCAACCATTTTCATGAATTCACGAATTGTTTTGGCTGACTCGAATCTACATTTTTTTATTTTTATTTTTTTTGTGAAAAAAAGTTTTGGCCAAAAAATTTCACCCAGCTCTAACCACAGTAACTACTGGCAGTCCAAAAGAATATTTTAAAAAGGATTTTGTTCCCAGGGAAAACGAGAAATTTTTGTAATGAAATTTTGAAATGTATTAGTTGGGAGTACACAAAACTTCCCTTAGTGGTAATATAGGGATTATAGTTTGTGCTCTTATCAGAGAGAACATCTCAATTTAAAAGGTTTCAGAGTAGCAGCTGTGTTCGTCTGTATTCGCAAAAAGAAAAGGAGGACTTGTGGCACCTTAGAGACTAAGGGCTTGGAAAGTTCAACACTATTTCCAGAGACATTTTGATACGTCTGCGTTTAGCTTAGCAACCATAAGATAGAAAACCCCCAAGGAAATAGACAGTAGAATTGTCTTTTTAACAAACCAAAGAAAGCCAGACAGTGGAATTGTATGCAGTCTTAATTTTATTGACATACTGTACATCATGTTGTCTACTTTGGTAATAAATAGAATAAAAAATTAAATGCATTTTGTTTGGTAGGCAGTGTTCACTAAGTAGAAGCAGCAGAACATTTCTGTTGCAACTATCATGACTTGTTACATAAGCCGTTTGAGTTAAGAGAGTTTTTATTTAAATAGAAGCTTAACATACTTGTCTTGCCTGAATGCTTCCACGCGTCCCAATAAAGGTGACTTTGGATGCTAGTGGAGATGTCTTTGGGATACTGTCATTTCCCGCCCCAAGTTTTACTATAACATGCAATAAAAAGGACTAGTGGCATAAAAAGGAGATGTTTCAAATATAAAAATTCTTTCTATACAAATATATTTTTCTTTATAGTGCATAATCACTCTTAAAATACGGCATTCTCGTAATAAATGTTTGCAACAATATTAAAATAAAATATTCTAGAGAAAAGTTCAGTATGCATCTGAAAACTGCAAAAACAGAAGCATATAAAAACTGATTCCATTATTAAAGTCTACTTCAAAGTTTTTGTTCTTTATACAAACTATGATAAAAAGCATGTAAAGGTGTCTGACCTAAACACACAGAATATTACTCTTCAGCTGCTGGAAGTCCTGCCATTTACTACAAGGGGACTGCCCATATCAGCATGCACTCCACCCAATTAGTGTTTGCAAGGCTGGGCCAATAGTCTACTAGATTCCAGAAGGAAATATTAACTCCCATGATCGTCTTTTAACTGCTGAGACATGACGGATGTTGAGCAGCTTGCAAGCCAACATCCTCTCTTTCCTTCATTCTCACCTGCATGCTTGGAGCTGTGCAGTGTTGTGAAAGGGCATTTGCCTTTACTGCAGTGTTGAAATACAGTAAGTGCCTGAACAATGAGTAGGAGGAAATATTCTGAGTGGGTCACTGGTGCTTTCTCAACCTCTTTTCAGGGAGTAAGTGAACTTAAAACAATCATTGTACATTTTTTATTTTAGTGTTTTCCATTCAAGCTTGATTTTTTTTAACATTCCTCTTCTGCCACCTTCCCCTCCTCCCAAACACACGTCAGCAAAAGTTTTGAAAATTTGATGAAATGATTAAGTCGGTCTAAATGGGTTCCTATCTCTGCCCATCATCTAGTTTTGTACCACAGTAAAGCAGCTTTTACAAGGAAGCCTGGCTTACCAGAACAAGTGGTAAATCTTCAAGGATATGTAATGCCTCACACACAATTTGACCATTGGAGGGCAGCCACTTCCATAAATGTCATTTAATGCCTCCTGAAAGTTTGAATCTGTGCTTGTTCCTGCAATTTCAGTGGTGTTGGTCATGCTTCTCCCGTTTTTGAGGTACAGTACTGTATTCCCCCAAACTCCACCAGTGAACTCCTAAGAGGAAGCGTTTCCACCCATTCTCACAGCCTGGTCTCTTGCACTTCTTCCTCTGTCTCTTCCTGCAAGGCACTGATTTTGGGTCTAGACTTGCGCTTGCTTGAATTCCTGCGGTGTAGTGGGAATATCTTAAGGCGATCGGAGTAGCTGATAGCCTGCCTGAAGGAATTCTTTTCATTCAGCAGCTTCTGGATTGACTCGTATTGCCGCACTTTATTCTCTTCTATTACCTAATTACACATGTTCAATCAATTAGACCTATATCAATAGTGTTGATAGAATTCAGTTAACTACATAAACTAGCAAGGTAGCACAGATTGATAGGAGGGAAAACTTCAAGGACTTACACTGGGAGAAGAGCAAAAAAGCTGTTTTTACATACTTTGAAATGTCAAGTGACTGACTAATTTTCATTACAAACCAGAAAAAGAGTTTTAAAATTATGGTGTTTGGGAAATGTTCCTTGTGCTCAGTTTCAAAAATGGTCCTTTTTCTCTCTCTCTCTTTTTAGCTCATCTTAACTATGAAAGGCTTGACCTTAATCTCCTGTTTTGTTTTATTGGCATTGCTGAGAAGTGCCTTCTTGTATTTTGGTGGGGGCTGGAGGAACCCAGGTTCAGTTCATGGGGGAATTACGAAGAATTATATTATAAAGAGCTTCATAATATAATAAATCCACTCCAAGGTAGGGAAGGGAAGGAAAGGGTTAACCAGGAGCTTATTAAAGCAGGGATATACAAAAAAGCACTGGAAGATTGGTGGAAGGGAACCAGGGGGAGGGCTTTCCCTCCTCAAGCTGCGTTTACACTACAGAGACTATACCGGAATAGCTAGGTCAGTGTAGCTATGTCAGCATAACCCTGTATTGTAAACACAGCCTACACCCGTGGAAGGAGTTTTTCTATCAGTGTAGGAACACCTCCTCCCTGAATGAAGTTAGCTGTGTCAATGCACCCATTCTTCTGTTGACACAGCTGTGTGTACACTGGGGTTAGGTTGCATCTTTCACACCCCTGACCAATGTAACTATATCAATCTCACTTTCAGATGTAGATCAAGCCTTAGGCTAGGAAGCAAGCAGGAACTGACCCTCTTGCTATGCTGTTTAAACGAGACTGTGTAAGTTAAGCATTGTTTGCCATTCTGCTATCCTTTGTTTGCTTTTTTTCTGGGGGTATTTTGGATTTGCCTGAAGAAAGCCCCAGTCCCTTTATGGGCTTGTCAACACAAAAACCACTACAGGGACACACCAGCACTGTCTACACTGGGGGGTTAGGTTGGTTTAACTGTCACATGAGAGGTGGATTTTTCACACCTCTGAGCAACATAGTTATACCAATCTAATTTCCTGACATTGTCACCCCAATGAGGGGCAGGGCACTGGGATGAGGTGCATGGGGATGTTAGCACAGCACAGAGTCATAGCCTGCCCCTATATGAGAGTGTGTTTAGTGCTCCCCATTGCTTTAATCCAGCCCCAGAGGTGGGAAGAGGGAAAATGTGAACAGGCATGGAGCTGGAGCAGACTGGTGTTAGGGCTGGGTCTAGGTGGCAAAGAGCTCTGTTACCTGATCTTGCAATGGAGAGCTTTGGCGGAAGGAAGGAAGAGGGGTACATGGAGACTGGCAAGGAGTGGAAAGAGTGATGAAGGGAAGGTACAGCAGACTGAGGGGGCATTGAGGATGTGTATAGGGAACTGGAATGTTCCTGGGTTATCCGCAATATGGAGGGGGATAGGGAAAAGCACCGCATTTTACCCAGGTTAAGCTTTAAAAGGTTAAAACCATCTAGTTATAAAACTTTGAGCCTAAACATTTCAGTGTGGATAAAACCCCTCTCCCTCCACTGTCCAATATCCCATCTTCTCCTATGGGGTTGGTAGAGTATATTTCCATTACAGGGCAAGATGAGGGGGCAAAGATATGGCTAGGTATATGGTGTACATTGCATGGGTGATAATGGTACTTGGGGAATTGACTGGATCCCTTATCTTTTCATTTCCAGACATTCTCGTTTTTAAAATTAAATAGTTCTTAAATGTTTGGAAAGAATGTATATTTTCTGGGTGTTAACGAAACTCCACTGAAATACACTTTAAATGTGTGTTAGAAGGCTTTTGTTTGTGAATTAAAATGTATAACTAGAAAGGACCTTAATGAATCAGGCTCCACGATGGTCTACACAAAGAACTCCATCTTTCACATGAGGGTACAGTCCAGTATATAGTATAACAATAGTGGTTCAAAAGGGTATATCTTATTTATTGCATAGTCCACTTCCGTTTCAGATTATATGCTTGCTACCCAACTGCATAGCAATGCAACTCTAAAACAGCTATAATTTAAAGAGAAAACCATGCACTTGACCAAATGTATATGGAGGAAAACATTCTGAGCTGTATGGTAGCAAAAGAAATATTAAAACATCCCTCTCTCTGAGAGTCAGGAAAGTATACGGAAAATATCTGATTTTAAGAGCCACTTCTCAGCTTTCACACACAGTTCATCCCATTTTCTTTACTAGCCATTGTTATCTACTGAAAAAACATAACGACAATACTGGCATTTCCTTAACAAATGATTAACAGTTTTTACCACAGAAAGGAAATTTCAGGTTGTTTCTAGAGAGAAACACAGCAGTCTAACCATCTTAGGCAGGATACTTCTGTTGCAGTTCTCTAGTTGCTCTTCTGCCCATATTAAGTAAAAACAGATACAGACACCTGTATATTTGTTTTAACAACGTACAATAAGATGACAATTCTTAGGCACTTCCAGCCAATTAGAATAAAGAAGGAACCAGGTATTTGAACTGACCCCGGGCAGCAGATGTGGCTAATCTAACCATAGAAGAGTTACTTAAAATATTGTGCAAAACCCATATCTGTCAATTATAAGGAAATCACTTTAAAAAGATACAGCACTCACCAAAAATTGCTGACATTCCAACATTGCTTCTAGTCTGTGTTCTGAGAGTATTACTGTACAGTTTGCAAATGCATGCTTGAGTGTTTTTCTAATCACCTGGAAGGTTCTGAAAGATAAAACAGTTTTGGCATGCAGAATGTTATACAGAAATTGGCACATTGTAGGAAGTTATCAACATACAGCCTTTTAATACTGAGCTGCGCAACATAAAGATTTCAGAATGACACACATAAAATTACACTGCTGCTACACTAAATTGCAATTATAAAATTTAAGTTGTAATTAAAATTATTTGACACATTTTTATAATTCTATAATGTATATAGAAATTTATGATGTCCCTTTTAGTAAATGTGCTATCCGGTATTATCATTATTTTGGTGTAATTCCCCTATTTCTCTGGGTTGGCTAGAGAGGAGTTGAACTAGTTCATACTCTATCAACCACAGCAGCAGTGTTTAGTTAGGCCTGTGATGTTCATCATTCAGTGTATTAACAAATGTGTACCCTGCGCTATCATGAAGTGCCACACTCAGGACATGTCTCCACTGCAATTAAAAACATACGTCTGGCCTGTGCCAGCTGACTCAGGCTTGCTGGGTTCGGGCTGCTGGGCTGTTTAATTGCAGTGTAGATGTCCGGGCTGGGGCTGGAATCCAGTGTCTAGGACCCTGTGAGGTGGGAGGGTCCCAGAGCTTGGGCTAAAATAATAAGAGCGGTGGTGTTAGCGCTAAACGTATTCACGCACGCTGACAATTACTGACTTATTTAAGGCTCTGGCACCTTTAAAAGGCATCAGAATTAACAAATGTCTTCCAGTGTGTAATCTTTCAATGGCCTGCAGTTCTTCTCATTCCATACTGTCCAGTGGACAATGCCTAAGGTATTAATATCTCTACAAGGTGCTGTCTCTCAGACATGCAGTTCCTAAGAATTCCATCCAAAAATGAGTGCTATTATAGGAGACATTACCAGGGCGAGGCACCAGCAATTGAGAAATGGTTTCAGAACAACTGAAACAATTTGGTACTTGATCAAATATATTACGAGAAAGAGGTATTTTGCACATGCAGTCACTGCTTTTTATAGGCTGAAAATATTTTTATTTCAAACCAGTAAAAGATACTGTTATAGCAGGCAAGTGGCTATACAGTGAATTAATTCACCACAGGAATTCTCTCTCCTTTTTTTTAAATCCCTCACACTAGCCTCAGTGAACATTTAACCAAATAGTGCAGTTTTTGCTCTGGTAGGGAGATTATCTTCTGTCTGAAACTTTTTAAACAAAGTGTTTTTATTGCTGAGTTATAAAGCTCTAAAATAGGAGTTCGTTCCAGGCAACTGTCTCATTGTTTCCTTGTGCTCCTTCTCAGCTTTTGCTAGATCCATCTGTTCATGACAGCCTTATACTTATATCGTAAACTCTTTGGGGCAGGGATTGTCTTTGCTATATGTTTGTAGAGTGACTAGCTTAATGGGGCCTTGCCCTCCAGGTGCTACTGTGCTGGAAATAATAATTAGTAATCATAACAATAACATGCTCTCGTGTATTGAGCACAGGGCTAGCAGCCAGGAATTCTGGGTTTCTAATCCTAGTTCTGACACTGACTTGTTTTGTGGCCTCAGTCAATTCCCTTAATCCATTTGGGTCAAATTGAAACTTCGTATAGTTAATGGAGTTGTACTCATGCATTAGGGATAAAATTGGCCCTCTGTGTTAGTTTCCCCACATATAACATACCTACCGCCAAGATGTGGTGTTTATAGTACCCTTTGAAGTAAAGTTGTAAATATTTTTATTAAGTGGTAAATTGTGACTTGAATTGTACACCCACAAAAGGGAGTAAGAACCCAGGGGAGTACCCAGACCCTCTGACTTTGTAGGAGTAAGTGGGGATACTTGCCTGCTTACTCTCTCCTGTGAACAGCGAGGCAGAGAAAAGTAAGGAATGGCACTCTTCTTTCTACTATGCACACTTTGGCAGAGTAGCTGAGCCCAGTGCAGGGGTAGTAATGTACCACAGGTACAGCTCACCTGTAAATTACTAATCTTCCTGGAGCAAAGAGAAAGCAGGGGCAGGACCGCGTGTAAGGCACAATGATTCCCAGGGTAGCTACTGGGATGGTACAGTTTACGTACCCTCCCTTGCTCAGGGCTGTACCTTAAGTTGAAATCTAGCCTTAAAAAGGACTAGAAATATGACAAAATAACTTTCTCTGCTGTGCTGCCTCACTGACTTCCCTACCTCACACTGGAATATAGTAAAGAATCAGGAAAACTTACACAGGATCAAGATGAGCACTTGGTTCATCAAGCAGCAGGATTTTAGCTTTACTGAGAACTGATCTGGCGAGACACATCAATTGTTTGTGCCCATGGCTGAGGACACAGCCACCATCTACAAGAACAAAATCAAGCTGGCCTGGAAAATGCTCTATTACAGACTTCAGTCCAACCTGCAGGAGATAAAAATCAAAGGAGAAAGCTGTATGACAGAAATTGGTACTGCTGGTTCTTTGTCACAGCAACCCATCCTTTTAACCCCTCTGCCTTTTGATTCTGAGACTGAGCAGAAAATGTGATCTGAAGAAATGAGAATCTTTGGTATAAAATTTTTCAAAACAAAGAGTTGGAAGATGTGAAAGATCATGTATTTCTGATTCAGACTGAACACTGGGGCTTATGTCAGAACATTGAGAGTTAAAGTTGTTTGCTTATAAGACAGAATGAGACTTGGTGTTTTGACCAAAAGGTTCTGAGTTAGCCATCTAAAAGGAAAGCAATTCATTTTATTCAGTGGTGATGTGCATCATCAGTAATGCTGAGGGAAGATGTTTCCAAAAGCATCCAGGGCTCCTTAGTTACTAGGAGTAGAAATCTCACACAGCACACTACACCAGTGGAGAAAATAACACAGATCTCCAGAGCAGTTGTAACCATGGCTTTGAGACTATTTCCATCCACTTCTTCTTTTGTCTGAAAGATTACAAGAACACCACATGCTTTAGCATGTTTCCCCAAAATGCCTAGACTCACTACAATCTTTGGCCTGAACAATCTTCCAGTGGCATTGTCAGAGAAACTTTGACCTTACCAACTATTTTTGTGAATTCCAAAACTCAGAAATATGCATTATTATATTGCTATAAGATATGCAACAACTTAACTTACAGTAAAACTGAAAATAGTGGTTATAAAGGGAAAAACTGGTTTTGCAAATGCCATTTGTAATTTTTCAACTCATTTTCATTCTGTATCACAAGGCAGGAAGAATTTCAAATCCACTTTCTTTTCATCTAATAAAGGAGCTCTAGTAAAGCAGAATGCCTAAGCCCAGATGATGAAGTTCTGAAGAATTCAGTTTGCTGTTTGGTCTGGTTTTTTTTCAGCAGCATAGCAGCTGTGTGCAGGTCACTGCTCACTTCTTCACTCCTCAGCTATCTGCTCATTCACTGAGCCAACTGATACAAGTAGAAAGGATGCTTTCATTTTAAAACAATGTCTGCACTGGTCATGGGGCCAAATTCTGTTCTGATGTAATTCTTTGCAGCCCTTCTGATTCTGACTGAGAGCAAAATTTGGCCGAGGGAGTCTGCATGGCACTGTAACATGATGATACTGAAATATCGTGCCAGCGTTGCCCACACACCTCCTGGGTGTGGTGCTCTGTCCCATGTAGTGTCACTGAGACCACTTAGAGATTAATGAGTCTGCTACAGCCTTAACAAACAGCCAGGTGGCTTTTAGCTTATGCAGTAGAGGCTCATGCATTTAGCTCCAAAGATCCCAGGTTCAATCCCGCCCACTGACAACCAGGGTCTGTCGGTGTTACACCAACACCACAATAAAGTGTTCAAGTTTAGTCGTTCCATACTTTGACCTAGAACCACAAAAGTACGTAGGTGCCTATATCCAGGTTTATGTTCCCTAAATCTCAGTTTTAGGCTTCAGTGCAATTCACAAAATTCCAGCTGAACCCAGTGGGTGCCTACGTTTTTGCAGTATAGTTCCCTAGACAAATATGTTTCTGCCTCTGGGCATGTGCACTACTGCCTCCCTCTAGGCATCTGAGCGTTTTTCTCCTGCCTAAACCACAGAGTAATTCACAAACCAGGGGAAGATAGGCACTTGGACGTCTTACTCATAAGCAAAGCCTGAGCTGCTAGGTGTGCTCGGAGGGTGGCTACTGCATCAGGTCCTCAGGTGAGTTCACACAAAACAGCTGGGGGGGGGGGGGTGAAGGTTGCAGCAGGGGGACTTGATCCTGGTCACCCACATCCTGGGTTAATGCTCTAAAACCAGGCTGTGGAGTCATTCTCATACTTGTGTGCTCATTCTCTCTCTCTCTCTCTCTCTGTCTCTTTGGCTGAAATGACTCTAATTATTTATCCAGAATGCAACAGCTTCAACAGGAGAGATTGAGGGAGACCTACATCAAAATATCCCATAGGATAATGGCTAAGCCAAGCACCTGAGAAATGACACATCCAGTTCAACTCCCTTCTCCTCATCAGGTGAAAGGGAGCCTTGAATGCAGGGTCTTCTACAACAAAGATCAGTACCCTAGCCACTGGGCTAAAAGTTATGAGGAAACGTTCCACCCTAGCTACTTGGGGCAATGCCTTAGATGCCTAATACTAAAGAGGGTTCACAGCTGAGAATTGCTAGCCAATGTAGGTACCTCTGTGCAACCTAGATTTAGATGCCTATCTCTGAGACGGGCAGAATTTAACACCCATTCCTGTTGTCAGCATCTCCCATTGGCTAGCTTAGATCTCATTCTAAAGCGCCTCTCTCTCCTCCTGTCCTGTATAGGGAGCCGAGGCACCTAACTCAGGCTTTGCAAACTGCAGTGAGTTCTAGTGGCAAAAGTTAGGTATTGCAACACTCAGCATCACAACGCCAAAGTACCATTGTGAATCTAGGCCCTTGATCTTAAACGTGAGCTGCAAAGAAAGTTAAAAAGTGATGTTGACTTCAGCAGTAGCTACTGACTGTCCTCACTGCACCCAGCAGCAGCTAAGGTGGAGCAGAAGCATTTAACACAGGAACAAGTGAAAATGTGACTTCCCCCCAAGTCACATCAGCTGTTTGTAGCATTCTCTAACAAACCAGCTTTCAAGAGAGCACAGAGTCCATTCACAATCAGATCAGGCCTATTTTAAAAAAATGCATAGGATGATTCTGTAACATTTCTTTTTCACTACTCTTTGTTTTACATTTTTCAGTTTATTATTTGATATGCCAAAAAACAGTTTTTTCCTTAAAGTGACTTTCCTGACTCCTTGTGTTATGTCCCAGAATGGCCGCAGCCCCCTGACTATGCACACTTTAAAATAAAAATTCTTCTCGGTATTGTAAATAAGGCCTAGCTCTTTAAAAATCTCCTTTTTAGTTTATACCTGGAGAGGAAATTCCCAACCAAAAAACATCACTAGAATTTGCTTGTCTATTCAGCAGTGGGAGCAGTGTCCCATGCCTGGGACTCACAGGCTCCAAGAAGACTAAGTGAGGAGATCCCAGATTGCTATTTCCTCTCAGCTACACCTGCCTGAAAACGTTATGTCAAATTTTAGTGACTGGAAAATTGTTTTTTGACCAAACTTTTTCACAGAAAGTGTCCGCATGTCTCAATAAATATATAAAATAATTTTTTAAAATGTGTCTTTTTCCATTTGGAAACTAAAATTTTCACTCAAAAATAAACATTTAGTTTTTGGCTAAAAATTCAATTTTCTACTGAAAGTTTTGACATAAGTGGGACCCTTTCCCATCATTTTAGTCAAAATCTTCCACAGAGAGACAAAATAATTCTGATCAGCTTTAGTCTGAACCTGCAGCCACTAGCCAACTCCCACTTCTCATCCCTGGAACTTCCACCACAGTCTGTGTAGGAGGATGGGAAGGAACCATCACGGCACTCTCTTCCCTGCGATGTGGGGAAGAAAAAGAACGAACCTCCTGCTGTGGACCTTGTGAGCAGGGAGAGAAAGCCAGCCAAGCCCTGGATGCAGGAAGCAGACTATGCCCCACTACCAGAGTTGCCATAAGTCCAGGAGACAAAAGGGGGAAGAGAATTTTTCTGGTGCTGGTTGTCTGACTCTCTTGTCCATTCCATGGGATGAGCAGTGCAGGGGAGACAGTGGCTAGGTGGGGTGTTTGAGGGAGGTTGTGACTGAACAGAGCTGACTGGGAAGAAACAAAAAGGAGGCAAAGACTGATAATGAATGGGGGAAAAGGTAGAGAGCCAGAGGCAGGGATAAACTGTTGGAAAGGGGTTGTAATGGGGTGTACAGAATCTTCAGGGCTTTACAGGAGCACTCCCTTGGCCACGAGACTCTCCACTCCCAATTGTCTAGCATGGGAACGAAACCCCAAAGAAGGCATAGGAACAGATTAGTGCCCTAGATCTGAACTGTTGAAGCTTTGTGAAGAAAGGCTCCATTTGTAAGCCCCAGAGTCTGATCAGGACTAGCGGATAAATGGAGCTTCTGAAAAGTGGACTAGCAGGAGTTCATTGCTGACTCTGCACTAATGAGAACAGGTGATACTCATCACTTGATCAGGAGCTCATAGCAAGAGCTGGCAGTCTATTTGAAGGGGAGAGAGTGAGAGCCGAGACCTAACTCTCCACTGCCTTGTATCCTGTCAGCACTAAGGTTAAGATTTTGTCATGGGGTGTATTTATTAAAAGTCATGGACAGGTCTTGGCCAATAAACAAATCACCAATGCCTAAAGCCCTGCTGTGAGGTGGCTGACAGCCCAATACCCTGCTCAAGGGGGGCTGACAGCCCGAGCCCTGCCAAGGCGGGGCTGAAGTCATGGAGGCTCACCTAAATGCACGAAAGCCGTGAAACGGTCTCATAGCCTGAGTCATCACTTATACCTGTGCAAAGTGAAGGGTGAAGTGCTACCAGAGCTATTTTACAACCACTCTGAATAGCATTAAATGACACCTAAGCAGGACTGTGGGGAAGCAGGTTCAAAAAATCTCATCAGAGAAAGACTTCCTTATGTTCCAAAGGTGATTGGTGTGTGTCCAGCTTATTTCTGGGTTGTATAATTGTATGTTCCTTTGGGTTTGTAGGTAATTATGCTGCTGGTTACACAAGTTGAGAGTGACCAGAGAGGTTGGCAACTATTGCCTGGATCCTGAAGCTGGCACCTTTTGAATTGAATCTACACAATAGATGTGTGGCCCTCCTCAAGAGAGAGAGAGACTCTTGATGTTTGACACAGACTAGTGTGCTTTTTGGAGGCTGCCACGGAAACAAGGGAGGGAGAGACTAGTGGTGATAAAGGTGGGAAAAGACTGTTGGGATTGGCATTGCTGGACCATAAATTAATTATCTAGTCAGATATGCCGATACCAGACAGTGAAAGGTAAGTGCAAAGGTTGTAGTTTGTTTTGTTTTTTGTTCTATCATCTTGAAATGTTGGCACTCCTTACCATGATCTGATAAGCATTTTTCAAAAATGGCCTGGTTTTTTTATATGGTCTTATATGTACATTATTTATATTTTAATATTTAATAACAGCTGGCTCTGGGCATATTTTGATTGCTATAGTACTATTATTTTTGCTCATGCTAAATAAAATTAGTCATCTGTGGTCCAATCCTGCAAGAATTTATGCATGAACTCAAATACATGCACTGCTCATATGCATATATTAAAACATGTTCAAGTGTTTTCAGGATAGAGGCTCTGGTTGTCATAGTACAAGCTTATCTTTAGCTGAAGAAACTTTGTATTAACTTTTTCATTAAAAACATGAGTTTATATATCCTGGGGAGCTTGAAGGAACATTATCAAATCATCAGCGTAGCAAGAAAACCATCAATTTCTACCAGTTTGGTAAAATCAAATCTAAAGCTCCACTGTTTCCTCCATTCCCATGGGACTTCTGGGTTTGTTAACCCCATCCCAGAATGTATCTTTCCATGACTTAAGTTGCTACATGTGTTGGAAGAAGTGATGTCACAAAGTGCTACATTCTGAGTTGTCTTTAGTAAGCTAGAGAATTGCAATGGCTGGAAAACATTTTTGATACAGATTAGTCACAACGTATGACTGCGCTGAATGCCCGCCTTCGATTCTTATCCCCAAGGCAGCCAGGCTAGTTGGGATATGAGGCACCTATTAGGATGCTTTTCATTTCAGCATTATAGTTCATCTTTAAAGATTCTGGTTGAAAAGTATGTCTTCCAGTGACATTTTAATATGACCAGAAAAACATCAGAATGATAAATGGTGTGATGAATTCTCAAAGAAACTGCGGAACCACCTGATCAACATCCTCTACAGCAAACAGGGAAAGATTAAGAATGAGTTCTCAAAACTGGATACTCTCATAAAAAACCAACCTTCCACACAAACTTCCTCGTGGCTGCACTTTACAAAAACTAGACAAGCCATTTACAACACACACTTTGCTTCTCTACAAAAGAAAAAGGACACTAAACTATCTAAACTACTACATGCCACAAGGGGCCACAACAGTGGTTCCCTTAACACATCCAACAATATTGTTAATCTATCCAACTATACTCTTAGCCCAGCAGAAGAATCTGTCCTATCTCGGGGCCTCTCCTTCTGTCCCTCCACCCCCACGAACATGATATAGTTCTGTGGTGACCTAGAATCCTATTTTCGACGCCTCCGACTCAAGGAATATTTCCAACACATCTCTGAACAACATACTAACCCACAGAGAGCTTCCTACCAAGACTACAAAAAGAAGGATTCTGGGTGGACTCCTCCTGAAGGTCGAAACAACAGACTGGATTTCTACATAGAGTGCTTCTCTGACGTGCACAGGCTGAAATTGTGGAAAAGCAGCATCACCCCATAACCTCAGCCATGCAGAGCACAATGCCATCCACAGCCTCAGAAACAACTCTGACATCATAAGCAAAAAGGCTGACAAAGGAGGTGCTGTCGTCATCATGAATAGATCGGAATATGAACAAGAGGCTGCTAGGCAGCTCTCCAACACCACTTTCTACAAGCCATTACCCTCTGATCCCACTGAGGGTTACCAAAAGAAACTACATCATTTGCTCAAGAAACTCCCTGAAAAAGCACAAGAACAAATCCGCACAGACCCACCCCTAGAACCCCGACCTGGGGTATTCTATCTACTACCCAAGATCCATAAACCTGGAAATCCTGGATGCCCCATCATCTCAGGCATTGGCACCCTGACAGCAGGATTGTCTGGCTATGTAGACTCCCTCCTCAGGCCCTACGCTACCAGCACTCCCAGCTACCTTCGAGACACCACTGACTTCCTGAGGAAACTACAATCCATTGGTGATCTTCCTGATAACACCATCCTGGCCACTATGGATGTAGAAGCTCTCTACACCAACATTCCACACAAAGATGGACTACAAGCTGTCAGGAACAGTATCCCCAATAATGTCACGGCAAACCTGGTGGCTGAACTTTGTGACTTTGTCCTCACCCATAACTATTTCACATTTGGGGACAATGTATACCTTCAAATCAGCAGCACTGCTATGGGTACCTGCATGGCCCCACAGTATGCCAACATTTTTATGGCTGACTTAGAACAACGCTTCCTCAGCTCTTGTCCCCTAATGCCCCTACTCTACTTGCGCTACATTGATGACATCTTCATCATCTGGACCCATGGAAAAGAAGCCCTTGAGGAATTCCACCATGATTTCAACAATTTCCATCCCACCATCAACCTCAGCCTGGACCAGTCCACATAAGAGATCCACTTCCTGGACACTACGGTGCTAATAAGCGATGGTCACATAAACACCACTCTATACCAGAAACCTACTGACTGCTATGCCTACCTACATGCCTCCAGCTTTCACCCAGACCACACCACACGATCCATTGTCTACAGCCAAGCTCTACAATGCAACCGCATTTGCTCCAACCCCTCAGACAGAGACAAACACCTACAAGATCTCTATCAAGCATTCTTACAACTACAGTACCCACCTGCTGACATGAAGAAACAGATTGACAGAGCCAGAAGAGTACCCAGAAGTTACCTACTACAGGACAGGCCCAACAAAGAAAATAACAGAACGCCACTAGCCATCACCTTCAGCCCCCAACTAAAACCTCTCCAACGCATCATCAAGGATCTACAACCTATCCTGAAGGACAACCCATCACGCTCACAGATCTTGGGAGACAGGCCAGTCCTTGCTTACAGACAGCCCCCCAACCTAAAGCAAATTCTCATCAGCAACCACACACCACACAACAGAACCACTAATCCAGAACCTATCCTTGCAACAAAGCCCGTTGCCAACTGTGTCCACATATCTATTCAGGGGACACCATCATAGGGCCTAATCACATCAGCCACAATATCAGAGGCTCATTCACCTGCACATCTACCAATGTGATATATGCCATCATGTGTCAGCAATGCCCCTCTGCCATGTACATTGGCCAAACTGGACAGTCTCTACGTAAAAGAATAAATGGACACAAATCAGACATCAAGAATTATAACATTCAAAAACCAGTTGGAGAACACTTCAGTCTCTCTGGTCACTTGATTACAGACCTAAAAGTGGCAATACTTCAACAAAAAAACTTCAAAAACAGACTCCAACGAGAGATTGCTGAATTGGAATTAATTTGCAAACTGGATACAATTAACTTAGGCTTGAATAAAGACTGAGAGTGGATGGGTCATTACACAAAGTAAAACTATTTCCCCATGTTTATTCTCCCCCCACCCCGCTGTTCCTCAGACCTTCTTGTCAACTGCTGGAAATGGCCCACCTTGATTATCACTACAAAGGTCCCCTCTTCCCCCCCTCCCCCGCTCTCCTGCTGGTAATAGCTCACCTTAACTGATCACTCTGGTTACAGTGTGTATGGTAACACACTTTGTTTCATGTTCTCTATGTATATAAATCTCCCCACTGTATTTTCCACTGAATGCTTCTGATGAAGTGAGCTGTAGCTCACGAAAGCTTATGCTCAAATAAATTTGTTAGTCTCTAAGGTGCCACAAGTACTCCTTTTCTTTTTGCTAATACAGACTAACAGGGCTGCTACTCTGAATGCCTCATCTGTGTTTCTTGCTGGGTCATCCAGCAGAGCCATATCATGAAACCTCACCTGTGTTAAATAATAGATCAGAGCACTCAGACTGTGTTGCATGCAAGTTTTATTAACGTTTCCTCTACATGGCTCTGCCAAAAGCAGCTTTATTGGGTAATAAGCAAGGGATTAACCTTTCTCTATGTTTTGTTTCTAAGACACTATGTAAATATAACACAATATAACCACTTGAGCTACATTTTATTTAATTACAGTTGTGGTTAAGCCATACACTGAACAGTAACAGGTAGACTTAATGCCATAGACAGTTTTGAACTGCACACAGACAGTACCAAGTCTGAGTATTTTTAGGGGTTTGGGAGGAGAAAAGAAGAGGTTTGGATTATAATGAAAAAATAATTGGAGAAGGTGAGTGAGTGAAAAACCCAAAATCTGTTTAGAATCTCCTTCCTGGGGCTGACCTTTGAAGAATCAAGCATTGCTGAGGGTATAGGCAGTTTACACATTGGCTGCAGCTGACTTTCTAGGGGATGTGGTCACTGTTAAAAAAAGATATGTCACCTACTCAGTACTTAAAACTCCACTTTACAAAGGGTGGGCTATATGTTGTCAATGATCTACCTACAACATGTCTATGCAAAGAACTTCCTTTGAAGTCCACAGACTGATGGCAGGCTATGGCCTGGTGATGTAAAGCAGTTTGTTTAAGGAGCAAGAAGCAAGGGTACTCATATACATTTCTAAATCTCTCTTTGGTCAGGCAGTGAAAGAACAACTATGAGAAAGACCATCTGCAAAACTGTCTTAGACCTTGTCTACATTTAAAATTTAGATCAACCTAGCTGTGTTGCTCAAAGATGTGAAAAATTCATGCCCCTGATTGCCATAGTTAAGCCAATCTAACTCCTGGTGTAGATGCAGTTAGGCCGACAGAAGAATTCTTCTATCATCCTAGCTACCACCACTTGGAGAGATGGATTAACTACAGTGATTGTTAGTGATTTAGTTGGGGATTGGTCCTGCTTTGAGCAGGGGGTTGGACTAGATGACCTCCTTAGGTCCCTTCCAACCCTGATATTCTATGATTCTATGATTGGGGGGGACAAAATTCCATCACTGTAGGAAGCATCTTCGCTGTAGCACTTCAGTGGCATAGCTGCAGCACCATAACTGTGCTGTTATAGTACCCATAGTGTAGACATGGCCTCGATAATAGTTGTTAAATAGAAGCACCAAATACTTGCTGTTTTAACCTGTAATTGTTTGGTTTATACTTATCCCATTTAGACTGTAAACCAGGGGTGGGCAAACTTTTTGGCCTGAGGGCCACATCAGGGTTGTGAAACTGTATGGAGGGCTGGGTAGGGAAGGCTGTGCCTCCCCAAACAGCCTGGCCCCCACCCCCTATCTGCCCCCTCCCACTTCCCCCCCGACTGCCCCCCTCAGAACCCCCAACCCATCCAACCCCCCCCTGCTCCTTGTCCCCTGACCACTCCCTCCCGGGAACCCCCCACCCCTAACCACCCCCAGGACCCCACCCCCTATCCACCCTCCCACTCCCTGTCCCCTGACTGCCCCAACCCCTATCCACACCCCTGCCCCCGAGAGGCCCCCCAGGACTCCCACACCTATCCAACCCCCCAATTCCCCGTCCCCTGACCACCTTTGCCCCAGCCAACTGCCCCCTGTCCCCTGACTGCCCCCCAGGACCTCCTGCCTCTTATCCAACCCCCCTCCCCCACTCCCTTACCATGCTGCTCAGAGTGGCAGGACCGGAAGCCGCGCTGCCTGGCCAGAGCCAGCCACGCTGCCCATGCGGCGGCATAGCTGCAGGGGATGGGGGACAGCAGAGGAGGGGCCGGGAGCTCAAGGGCCGGGCAGGATGGTCCCGCGGGCCATAGTTTGCCCACCTCTGCTGTAAACTCTTCTGGGCAGGGACAATGTTTTTTGTTTGAGCACCATGTTATGTATGATGCTACATAAATAATAATTTTATACTTATTGACCTAAATTCCTTCCCACTGTAACTCCCTTTATTACAGGGGAGTTACACAAATAGTATTGATGAACAACACAAATACTATTGAACAGCTTTACCTCATCTGCTACTTTCCATAATTCTTCATCACTCCATTGTCCATAAGGATCCAAGTTTTTCCGAAAAGACCCAGAAAATATGAACACTTTCTGTGGGAGTACAAAATAAATAAGAAATCATTTTAAAACTGCATGGCATACCAAAAGTGGAGATGGTGAAAAAAAATTGTCAAAAAACGCTGTTTTAATTAAACCAAATTTTTTTCACAAAATTGTTTTGACAAATTCATTTTAGAAAGAAAAAAGGTTTGAAAATGTCAAAATATCCCATTTAGACATTTTTTGAAAAAAACCTTTTTTCATTTCAAAATGACTGTATTTTGAAATTGACTTCATTATATAGTTAAACACTTTATATAAAATGCTTCAAGTCCAGATAAATTCAAAATATTCTTTTTCAGAACTTAAGTGCCCCCAAAATTCAGGGGTTTTGTCCAGATTTTGGATGATTTTTTTTCAAAATCTTGAGTTTTCCTGTGGAACAGAAAATCCATTTACTGACCAGCACCAACCAAAAGTTACCCAAGCTTCATAATACTTCCTTATGTATCACCGCAATCCAGTGTAAACTTAACAGCAGTTCTGTGCCTCAGTTTAGTTCCAGTGATACTCAGCACATAGCAAAGTCTGAGTCATGAGAGGAATAGCAATAATCCATTTATACAGGCATTTTGTGCAACTCTTTCTTCCGCTCTTTTGTGTGCCCTGTCAGGGAGGGGTGTGTGGAGAGGCTGAAAATTTCTTAATCTTGAGAATCATCTTTCTCCTACTGAAGTCTGTAGGAGTTTTGCCTTTAACTTCAATGTGACCAGAAGCAGTTCCATTTCTTATTTTTACTGGTATAAGTGAACATCTATACCCAAAAGTCAGCTCGACCCAGTTATGTTGCTCTGGGGTGTGAAAAGTCCACCCGCAGTGTAGACAGCACTAGGTCAATAGAAAAATTCTTCTGTCGACCTAGCGACCACCTCTCAGGGAGGTGGATTAATTATGCTCATGGGAGAACCACGCCTGTCACTGTAGTGATGCTATAGTGCAGTTTGTAGTTTGGAAAGTGATGACACAGCTGAAATTAAATATTTGCTTAATCTCTTTTTACATTATGGGGGTGTATTAGATTCTGATAGAAATAAAGTACTGTACTTCAAATGGTACTGAGATTGCACAACTATTCCTAATGAGATGAAACTAACGTGATACCTGCTCTGTCACTTGATACACCTTATTGCCTATAGCAGACAGAATTCACTGTCAATGAATGTCACAGTATCTTAGTGGGAAATATTATAATGGTTGTGCTCCTTCCCCTGTGCACATTGAACAAATGTTAGTTGTAGATAAAGTTGAGAGCCAATATTTTCTCTTCATCCCTTTTGTCTTCCTATTGGAAATGTTTATTTAAAAGAAACATATTTTGAAATGAAAGTGATTACAGCTGTTTAATTTCTTGCAGAAACTGACTTTTAGCCTTAGTGTGTCTTTTGATGCTTCTAAAAGTGGGACACTGAAAACATTAGCTAACATCAAGTATGGCTAGGGGAATACACAATTCCCCACATAGTTTGACCAAACTAACACAATCATAACCTGAGGTGTACCTGGGACTCCAGTCCTCAGAATACCCCAGAGATGAACTACTATACAGTGATGCCTTTGGTCAAATTCCAAAGTGGTTTGGATATGTGTTCAAATAGCCTTAATTCAAAGATTTCAGATATAAATTGGCGCTATTCAGGGCTTCAGAAATGAGAAACCAGTGCTGAGTCCCTCTCTGCTCTCACTGGAGCTGCTTAAATGAGGTTCCTGCACTGCTGGTCAGTGTGAAAGAGGATTCTGTCTGGAGGGCAAAGGATATAAATGTGCTCCCCATGCCCCCGGGTAAGTCTGACAGAACAATGCCCTTCAACTGAGCTGGGCTTCCAGTTCCTTCTTGCTCAGCTAAAGTGATGCCCCCTTTACCTCTCCCTCATAACTCCGGGCAGCAGGGACCCGTAAAGGGGTCACAATTCTTGTTGGTGGTGAGCATATTTGCACCAGGATTAGATTCTTATGACTACTGGGCACTGTGGAGCTAACAGCAGTGAGAAGACTGTGTCTGATATGGCTGCATTCACACTTCATTTGCCATGTAGTTAACTAATAAAGTAGCTATTTTAGTCCTGCAGCAGTGAAGAAAAGTTAACTGAACAAACCAGTTTTTAGAAAAGGTTCATAACACCTAACTAGCATTCCTTCCCAAGTGCAACACACACAAAGTACAGCATCTTCTTGTTCTGAAACTGCTGCTATTCCTGTTAATGCTGCTTTCAAAAAGTCTTTGCCTTAAAGTATAGCACCTAAAAAAGTGCATTTTATTCCCAAATGAGGTGAGGCGTTGTCCGGAATTCTGGCACCTTCCTGCACAGTTCAGCAGGATGCTTCCTTCTTTCTAGCTCCTTAATATCTATACAGGGCTCACTTGTGTAAGTATTGTGTTAGTTTCACATGTGCAGTGTGGAGTCAAATTACAAAGAAGCCACTGTAAATGTTAGATGTTTCAAACGAAAAAATGGCTCGTGAAATATAGGGAATTCTGTGCTGGTTATGAATGCACCAAGAAAACCTGGCAAATGGGGAACTGGATGTCTCAGGGGATTGGTAATAGATATGGAACCTTCTGCATCTTGGGTACCAGTTCAAAATCACCCTAGATAAACACTCACAAGGTGATGATATGATCTACAGTTTATAGTCAGAATTGGCATCCTATCATAGGCAAGTGCCAAGGTAAAATAGTGCAGAAATACAGTAGTAAGTAGGTGTGGTGGTAATTGCCACCAAATACTGTAACTGACCCCTCTTAAGAACACCACTGAGTGCTGTCATACAAAAGTCCGCTCTAGATGTCTGGTAGTGTGCTAGGGGCACCACAGACTTGGAGTTGAGTGCTGTGTAGGAGACAGAAGTGCTAGGCCCTTCAGAGGCTACACACAGATGTGAGTAATAGAGATTAACTTTCCCAGGACTGCTGGAAACTAAAAGGTGCAAATACCCTAGCTACCGTTACTTAATGACGATAGAAGAGCAACCCCGCAGTTCCTTAAGCAGACTCTAGGGGCAGGCCAGTTCAGGGTATAAAGGTAAGAGTCTTGTTGGAATCCCTGCAGCACTATTCTCCAAGGCGTCCCATGTTCAGCTACCCCCACACCTCCTGTCTTCAGGCCACTGTGCTGTGGCAACACGCTGCTTCTCTGCCCAGCTCTCTGGTTTCAGCCCCAGCTCTTAAGCTGCCTGCTGCCTGCCCTTAGTTCTGCTGCCAACTCCCAAGCTCTCTCACAGTCTGTCTCTTGGCCCAGCCTTGTTCCTTCTGACTCCAGAATACTTTCTTCTCTGTACTCTGGGGATTATTTACTGGCCAGATATTGACTTGGCTAACCCAGCTCCTTACACTGGCTAAATCCTTTCTCCCTAGCTCAGTAATGAGCCAGTGGGTTCATTACAACTTGAAATTTGAAAATGGGAGGCAATTAAATAGGCATTTGTGCACATAGTTACCGTTATTACCCATGCAGTTACATGCAGAAATATAGATCTATAATGCATGTATGTTTTCTAGACGGGATCTCATGTCACCCAGCCAGAAAATGTGCTCCTTAGTTAGTAATTACATGTAGTGGAAAATGGAGTTTACCCCTAAAACCTCTTGAATAACAATTTCCTATACATAATAGACAGGAGCAACCCTCCTCCTTTGTCTACACTCTGTTCTAGAATACGGAGGGGGAAATACTGTCTATAAGGGATCTCAGGCTCTTTCCAAGTTTCCCTCATATCCCAACAAAGGCAGACAGATTGGTTTGATTGGCCACAATGATGGGAACCATTTGTTATTGGAGGAGAACCAAGGGAGCCTGCACAGCTCTTGGAACCCTGCCCTTGAGACCTTAAAAATGTCCCTTTGGGGCTGGGACATGAATGGGTTTAACAAGATCTGCCATGTTCCCCTAAACCTATTGCCTTCCCCCAAGTGACACTGTCCCTTGTCACAGGCCAGCAGTCACTGCCAGCCAATAAGTTTGTGCTGGCCTATATGATGTTCACTAAATTTATTTCATTAATAAGTGGTAAGAGTCCAGTGCTTGCATGTATATTAGCATTCATGAAGAGTTATAATCAGAATATAAATTCTTGTATCGTCTGAGTTTTAACTTTGAGACTGGGAAAGAAAAGAGATTTTTTTCCTGTAAAGTTTGGCATTATTGTGCATATTGATATTACATGAAATACTAAGTTGGGGAGATATCTCCTGGCATGAAGAATGAACCTTTAAAAATTCCTGATATATCCAACACCAATACTTGAAAAAAAATTAGGTCAGGAATTAGCTGTCTGAATCAATTACATGACAAACCATACCTGCACTGCCATTAAGATTCTGGAAAACAGTGTCTTGGTATAAATAAAATGTGTAAAATATTGCAAGGCCTGTTGAATGTTTGATCTAATAATCTCAAGTTTGGTACATTATTCTTCCGGTTATTTAATGGGACACTGACAATTTGAATTCTTTTAAATTAACTCTTCTGATATAGTGTCCTTTAAATTGTGTACTCTGGTGTGTGTGTGTGTGTGTGTTTCTTTTACACTTACAAATATGTATAAGGATATTTCTGCCAATGTTTAGATGAGCCAGGAAGAATACCCCTAAACTTGTTCAGGCCCACCACTCCTCCACCCTGCCCTTTCTGTACACACTGTAACCAACTGCCTCTTCAGTTGACCTGGTCAGAACATTTTTGCCAAAATGAAATTGTGGGGAAATGTTTCTTCAGAACATATTGATAATGACAAA
This sequence comes from Chelonia mydas, assembly GCF_015237465.2. Taxonomy (NCBI): domain Eukaryota; kingdom Metazoa; phylum Chordata; order Testudines; family Cheloniidae; genus Chelonia; species Chelonia mydas. The sequence continues at coordinate 302,160,472 of NC_057849.1, read as the reverse complement.
ACTTTCATCAGGAAGGCTGACAGCTAGACTCCCTGGTGGTTAGGTACTGGCCTAGAATGGGGGAGACCCAGGTTCAAGGACCTGCTCTTTGTGATTCTGAGTGATCTGGGATGGAAATTCTGCTCTGAATCAAGCAAAGCAGGGACTTGAAGGTGGGACTACCCCAGGCCAGGGCCCTCTATCTACACATATGCAAGCCTTTTGTGAAAACATTTGAAGGGTTTAGTTTTCACTCCAATGTGAAACGAAAATGAACTTTGAAAGTTGCTGCACAATGGAATCGTCATCCTTCGGTCAGCTATACGCATCCATTCTGCTTCCAGCTATGCTGCTGCTCCTTGCAAACTCTCTCACACTCTCACAGGTTTTGGAGTTGAGGAAGAGCATGCTTCATTGTAAAATAGTGACAAGTGACTACACGTAAAGTGCAGTCATGGGAAGAAAGTAAGCAAACCGAAAGAGAAATTTTTTTCTCTTTCCCTCATCTTTGAGGTTATCATCATGAGAGCGGGTAAAACATTTTCAGATGGAAATGTGATTTTTCAGATTGAGGGTGTCCCTTTAATTTCCATATGCAAAGCTTTAAATGTTCTGGTTTCACAGGCATCTATGAATGCTTTCATCAGTTTTAAAATATTTACAACAGAGAATTGGAAGATAAAAGCACTGAAAACTGTAGGGCTCTCTGCAAGTTTTTCAGGACCTAGTCCTGCAGGGTGCTGAGCAACCCCTGAAGATACTAAATGCCCTCACCTTCCATGGATCTTGCTGGGAATTGAAGGTGCTCAGTACCTTGCAAGATTGAGCCCTCAGAGCAGGAAACAATCTCTATGCTGCCCTCAGTAAGCATGTGGAGCCTTTCCTGATCTCTGTAGGAGTTCTGCACATGGAACTAAGGCAGCAGATGGCCCACTGTATTGTCATGCTGATTTCCCTGGATCCACTGCAAGATTTCAGACTCTGCAAAACCCTTCCTATGGGGATCTATGGGGAGTTGCACTTTTCAGCTATCTGCATTTTACAGAGGCTACTTGGAACCCTGTATAACAGTCCTGCCTATGAACTCTGAAAGGAAATCATCTCAGGAATATAAAGAGAGAGATGGAAGGAAGTAGGTTGAATACTAAAAATCAAACCACCATTTGAGCTGGAAACTGGTAAAAGTCACTTTTCCTTCTTAACTCCTTTAAAATGAAGTGTGTGTGTGTGTGGGGAAAACAAAAGGTATCATCACTTTTCATTAGCTTGCAGTCCCATGGGGTATATTTAACCTATTCTCCATGCCTGATTTCTTTTAATAAATATTGGGCATTTAAATCTGTAAAATTGTATGTGATATACCATACTGCCAAAAGGCCTGAAATAGGACATCATGATCACATCTAATGTGATCAAAGCAATATCAGAATAAGAGCCTCACTCGCTACATATCATCCAATGATGCTGTTCCCTTGCCTATACTCCTTAATTTTGTTCTTAGGCTCCTCTTCATTTTATTCTAATGAGAAATGGTCCCCAACCTCACAATATGCTCAGATCCAAACTTGCTCAATTTCTGGGGCCATTTCTTAATTTAACTTAGTCAAATACCTTGAGGTGTAACGTCTATGAACGACAGTGCACAAGATAACTTAATTACATTGAGACTGGACATGGCTGCCCACTCTTACTGAATGCACGGGCCTGTGAATTATGTGATGTAACTGTTGCTGCAGGACAGCTAGTAGGACTGCCCAGAATAATGAGGTGGGTCTTTGCACACTGTGACCATACTTCAAAAACCGGATATCCAAGTTACTGCTTCACATTAAGGTTTTCAAAAAATGTTCTAGAAGGGTATAAACCCCCAGGGCAAAAGCCAACCAATAACTGATGAGGAATAAGAAGAAACTTCCCCTCTGGGTAGCTATTCCATACTGTCCCCTGTTTGGTTTCTTGCATCTTCTACTGTAGCATCTGCTATTGGCCATTGTCAGGGAGAGGAAGCCTGATTAGATGGATCACTCATGTGATTCACTGCAGGAACCCTCATCTGTAGAAAGGGCAACCGTGGGCAATCAGCTGTAGAAAGGCATGCCATGGAGCAACTGAGGCCTTCCATTATCAAACTGTATTTTAAGAAATGGCAAAGATGGGGGATGGTAGGAGAAGGGAGGGTTGTCATGGGGTGATTGGTAGTGTAGAAAAAATCAGCCATTCCAATGTTCTTACATTGTTCAAACAGCCCTCTCCAGGACTTTGAATATCTGTGGGTTGTTGTAGACCAGATTCCAGAGAGGGGATAAACAACTCCCCGCCCCCAATCTGAGATGAAGGCTAGAGAACAAACGTCTCTTTATTCTCTTGGTGGAAGAGGCTGTGTGGTGTATGTAACTTTTTTCCCCCGCGGGGGAGGGTGCTGGTGGAGAGCTAATCTCACTCTGTAGTTGGAAATTTCTGAGGATTAATGTGCAGATTCATAGCAAGTTGCTCAGCGTTTGACTGTGGGACTTGAGGACAGGAGCTCCAAGTGCAGTACAGACCTGGTAGGGGCCTGGCAGCCTGGCCCATACGCCATGCAACTTTACTTAAGAGGCTAAAGATAATGGTTTTTTGGCACTGGGTTCTCTTTAAATGTCCACATTAAAAGCACTTTAAAACTGGACTACATGCATAACTTTTAACAACTAGCCCATGTTTTTGGCTAGTAGAGGAGCAGGTTATACAACTAATGTCATCTCAGTCTATTGTATTTTGCTGACAGCTGCAGAATCAAGTTTGTTTTTACATTAGTGCTTCTATCATTTATATGGGTACTTGGCTACTGTCACTGAAAGGCTTTTATTAATAATACTTTGCACTCTGATTACCATAACCACTGAGGCTACTTAAGCATACCCACCTTCACTATTACCTTGTCCTCTACCTCTGTGTGTCTTTAGCCATAGGTTATGTCTTGTGAGCTCTCTGGGGCAGGGAATGTCTGTTTTACTTGTTTGTACAGTGCTTCGCACAATGAACCCCTGATACTTGCTTGGAGCCTGTAAGTGCTACCAAAAGATATGGATAATAATAATAGCCCCTTTCATCCTCAGATCTTGTGCCCTTTTACAGAGGAGTAAATATTATTTTATTTGACAGATGGAGAAACAATGGAATTCAGAGGTTATGTTCCTTGCACAAGCTTGTATATTTTGGGCAATGATGGAGGTAGGATCCAGGCCTCCTGATGCTAAATTATTTGTCCTAACCCCTAGAGAATACTACACTCCTTTACCTTTTGGTGGGGATGGGAGTGAGGTTTGGGGTGGGTGATGGGGTTTTGGGGGGGAGGGGATTTTTGTGTGGGTGATAGGGATTTTATGGGAGAAAGCATGAAATAAACTGCCATTTACTCCGTTTCTAACACCTTTCTTTGGTTCCTCTTTATCTGTTGCCAATTTAGACTTGCTACCTTAGAGCTGTATTTTTTGTTATAAATTTGCATGCCCTTGACTGACACTTTGCTCCACTAGGAGCATATGAGCAGAACTCCTCTGGTTGGCATTCACCTTTTTCACTTGTTTCTTTTTTTATTTTTTTTTTACTTGTTTCATCTGTTTCCACTAGAAAGGATTTGTTGGTATAGTTATATTGGTAAACTGTTATAGGGGAGATGCAGCGTACAGTGGCAAAGGAGTTTTGCTGGTAAAGCTTATACTATCTCCTAAATGAAAGACATTTTATGCTGGTATAACTGCATCTACACTAGGGCTTTTGCTGGCACAGCTGTATTGGTTAGACTGAGGTTTGATTCTTCCTCCCCATCCTCCCACTCCTAACATAGCTATGTTGGTAAACCTTTAAAATGTAGACTAGGCCGGAGACAAGGGAAAATAAGGGAGCTTATGAGATGAGACAGTCAAACAAGGGGAGGTGAAGAAACAAGGCAATGAAGAGGGGAGAGAACAGGAGATAAGTCAGCTAACCAGAGGGCAGCTTACCAGCAGAGTTTGGGATCAGTAGGCAGAGTATGACCAACCAAACTGTCAACAAAGCACAGACAGGAAAACAATCAGACTAGGAAGTTAATGCACTATGGGTCTTGGTTCCGTCTGGGGAAGGGTGTAGCTGAGCAGCAGGAAAAGGGTACTTTGTATTTTTCCTAAAGAAAAGTATGAACTCTAATGCTGAAATATTTGTATTGGGAGGGGGAGCAAAATCACAAAGAATGTCAGAATCTGAAAAAAGACAAGAGAAATAGAAAAAAAATGTTGTGACTCCATTTTGTGTTTGCAAAATCTAAGCCAGTCCTGATGCTCACCAAAAGGAGCATTTCAGCTATTTTTTCCCCATAACCACAGAGAAGACAATGCCACAGATGCTCAGCACTCATGAGCAACCCCTCAACAAGAGTCAAATTCTTCTCTCTGTTACACTGAGGCAAATTGGGAGTCACTCCAGTGAGTTGAATGCAATTAGTCCATTCAAGTGTAATGGAGAGCAGAATTGGGCCCATGTACCCAAATGAAGAAAGGAAATAAGGTTAGAGCCCTGGGTTGTATTAGTTTAAAGAGCCAGGAATTAACTCATTATTTTAAAAATGAGTAACTTGACAGAGCCCTTTTTAATGAAAGAGTTTGTGAAGATCCCTCAATCTCTTGCATCCAATGAAGTGAGCTGTAGCTCACGAAAGCTTATGCTCAAATAAATTGGTTAGTCTCTAAGGTGCCACAAGTACTCCTTTTCTTTTTGCGAATACAGACTAACACAGCTGTCACTCTGAAATCAATCTTTACAGCTATTTGAAAGTCTTTCACATGTTCACCTGCTAATCAGCAAATACTGATGTAATATTAAGGCTATGTCTACATTGCATACCACTTGCGGTGGCATGTAGGGTATGTATAGCTACCCACCACAGTGAAAAGCCGACTGCATCCACACTGTGGTATGTAGCTACATGTGTCAGGAAAAGGCTCCAACAGCAGGGATCTGCCAGAGCCTTTCCTGCTGCCTCCCTCCTGCCAGAGCTTTTCCCTACTGCCAGAGTCTTTCTCTGTGATGGAGAAAGGCTCTGGCAGCAGGGAGGCAGCAGGACACTACACTTCCAAAAATAGCAGTGTATATCGGGGAGGCACTGTTGGGTGTGTAATGAGCCACGTAGAGTACATGCACTGAGGTTTTGGCATGTCTTTATTCTACTCATCTAAGCTGAGTCTCACCATCTACATTGCTATTTATACCCGTGCTAGGGAGGCATGCAGCATATGTATTCTACACACTGCCATAAAGAGTGTGCAGTGTAGACATACCCTAACTCTCTGTAATAGTCAAAGCTTGCCACTCGAGTGACAGAAACACTGGTCCACAATCACCATGGGGTCCAGCTTACTCTAGTGGTTAATGCTGGTGGTTGAAAGTCTGCTAGGGGACAAGGCTGTGGTGGTAGGAAGCTGCTGCAACCACTCAGTGGTGGGGAGAAATAATGGCCCAGTGAAGCCTAAAATGCTGGCCAAAAAGTGAATCAAACAGGTTGGCTGAGGACTGCACTGATTCAGTATCTGGAGGCAGTGAAGCTCCTATAGAGTCTTCAGGAAGAATTATAACTCCCGCATTATGCAAGTGGGTGATACTGGAAACACTACCTATCCTCCACTCAGTGAATCCCCCTTCTGGTGTAGAAGGCTTAGCTGCAACTTGGCCTACTGTAGTTCTCTGCCTTCTGATATTGTGTATATCTGTCTTACTGGTAAGATTGTAGTCTCTTGCTAATTTAATTATACTGCTTCATTCAAATGATTTGTTAAGGATTGAAGATAAATCCTGTATGTAAGTGAAAACTCATGCATCATAAAGCTTTCAAAACACATAAAAATGCCAATACAACAAATTCGGAATCAACATTTTTGGAGAGGGCTAACAATTTTCATCAATAAGATAAAAAGCAAGATGTTTAATCTGTAATAGTTCTCTCTCCTGTTACAAATGACCAATCACTACACTTTATTTTTCATTCTACTGCATAATATTCTACTTACTCTAGATAACTTACTCCAGATAATGTTCATTTCCCAGTCAGGTAGCATACTAATATAACCAGAGGGGAAGGATGGTGCTAGCCTGGGACTTGGGAGAGACAAGTTCAATTCCTTGCTCCTCCACAGACTTGCTGTGTGACCTTGGGCAAGTTGCTTAGGCCCAGATCCTCAAAGGTATTTAAGCTCCTAACTTCAATTGATTTCAGTGAAAGTTTGGAGCCTAAATACCTTTGGGAATCTAGGTCCTAGTATCTCTTTGCCTCAGTTCCCCATCTGTAAAGTGTTAGTACTTTCTATCTCAAAGGGACGTTGTGAGGATAAATGCATTACGATAGTCAAGGGCTCAGATAGTATGAGAATGGCTGCTATATAAGTATCATAGCTCAGTAGTTCTCAATCAGGGGTACACAGAGGTCTTCCAGGCAGTACATCAACTTACCTAGATATTTGCCTGGTTTTACAACAGGCTACATAAAAAGCACTAGTGAAGTCAGTACAAACTAAAATTTCATACCGACAATGACTTGTTTATACTGCTTTATATACCATACACTGAAATGTAAGTACAATAGTTATATTTCAATTGGTTTACTTTATAAGTATATGGTAAAAATGGGAAGTAAGCAATTTTTCAGTAATAATGTGCTGTGACACTTTTGTATTATGATGTCTGATTTTGTAAGCAATTAGTTTTTAAGTGAAGTGAATCTTGGGGTACGCAGAACAAATCAGACTCCTGCAAGGGGTACAGGAGTTTGGAAAGGTTGAGAACCACTGCCATAGATGGATATAAGCCAGCCCTCAATCTAACTGTCAACAGAGCCCAGGCCACTAAAGTGAGAGGAAAGTTAATAGCAGTATGACTACCAATTTGTTAAGGGAAATGTGCAAGAACTATCATTCAAATTCATTAAAATGTAATAATGAGGCTTTAAAAAACAATAGGTGACATCACCACGTCAAATCAGATGGTTCCCCTTTTCTACAAGTGGCACTAATGCATTTTGGAACAATGAGGAGTGTAAGCAGGCAGTGAAGCTGTGATGCTTTGTGTTTCCTGCGTGTACTCTACCTTTCCCTTTTTAGGAGTTCGCTGTCAATAAGAGTTGCAGCAAGCTGTTGGTGAAAAGCAGAGCTCTGTTCAGAAGAGAGCTACACATTGCTCTTTCACCGAATCTACACTTTTGTTCTTGGTTTTGATTTTCAGTCAAAAGCAACTAACGCTAGGCTCAACATATCAGTTTGCTGTTTGCATATGGAAAAATAACCAGGTACGATACTGGGAAAAATCTTACTTAAAACCTTGTCACTTCATTGGTCATTACCTGTGGTATAACTCCAAATGCCTTTCTCCACTGCTGCGCAGTGATTGTGTTCCAAGAGACGCCATCAATTTGCATATCTCCTTCTGTATTCAGCAGCCTTAAAAAGGCAAAGAGCAAAGTGCTTTTCCCCGACCCAGTTCTTCCCAAAAGACCTACCTGCAATGTTAAAATAATTCAAAGTGAATGGAGAATCCTTGCTTAAAACTGTTCATGCATTAACCATAAAGCAAGGTAGCAGCACAACTGAAGAACTATCCCATACAGAACTTAATAGGATAGGATGTGTATTACCATTGTTTTTGGGAAAGGTAAAGGACCTCAGCAGAGATATGAAACACTGGGCCAGATTCTGCTCTTACTTTTGTGTAACCTCATTTAGCTACCTAAGGAGAGAATCTGTCCCGCGTTTAACCAAAGAGGACAAGTTTGCTTATCCATTACCCTTATTTATTATCCATCCTCCCGACAGCCCTTCCCCTTCCATTTTGTAGTGGATCCCCCTTCAGAAAAGACCTTAAAATTCAAACCAAGGAAAACAAGCATGTATTGTATTTCAGCAATGTTGTTAAGATGGGCCTAAGTCTGATCTTACACTGGGGTAACTTGATTGACTTTGATGACTTTGCACCTCCAGTCAGATCATACTCTGGCACTATGTTATGGTTGTAATGCTTGTTATGGTTTCTCCATAACTTAGCAGGGCTGACAAAATACTGCAGATGAGACAACATCAATCAAAGAAGGAACTTCTAAATGCGTGACCATCATACTTGTGCAAACAATCTCTTCCATATTAAGGCTGGATCCTGCAGGAAGGACCACACCACTGAGACCCTAATTATGCCACAGCAGAAGGATCTGATACTTCCTAAAAACAGTGGTTGCTATTTAACTAGTTTGCATTTCCCACACAGTGGAATTGAAGATTGCCTCTTCTTATCCCCTACACTTAGAATAGGCAATATCTGTGGGAACAATTGGCAAATGTTGACACACTAATGGCTATTGTTGTAGCGTATTTTCTCACAGCTAATGCTGTGCAATCTGAGCCTGGGCTCCTTTGGCAGATGGGAACAAGACAATTTTGGAAGTGAAGTGGTGGAAATTTCTTGCTGTTCAGGACCCTCCCTGTAAAGTGAACAACACAGCATCAGACCTGACTCCAAGAGAGGAGTGAGGGCTAAGCACTTGCTGCTACCATTGAGTTAAAAAGCACTGTAGATACTTGGCCTCTCTTACCTCCTCTGTCTCATGCTTGTTTCTATTATCCTCAATAGGAGGAACTTACAAGAATCTAGCTGCAAAGTAAAATACCATGGTGCACTTAAAGTTCATTCCGCTTCTAGAGACATTACCAGTCCTAGTGGTATTCACCATTTCAAGTAAAGGGAAAACCTCTGAAACTGGAATGAACTTCCTAGGCACACTGCTGTAAAAGGGATCCTTGTTTTAATTGCAAGGCAGCATTTTGCCCATCTCTCTACTGCACATACAAAATCTTTCCTTTTCATTATGCTTTGGCATTGATCAATTTTCCAGGTAGTAAGTAGAGTGAAATTGAATCCACCACCCACACGTTAGGTATCATAGAGCGTACATCTCATCCAGAGGGAGAGGGTTTAGAGGACGACGCTAAAAGAAGTCAGACTCCTGAGTTCCAGTCTTTGGCTCCTCTACATGCTCAGCTGGTGTAAATCAGTATAGTTCCATTAAAGTCAATGGAGCTATGGCAGCTTACAGCAGCTAGAGATCTGTCTCACTGGGTGACCTTGGGAACATCACTTAACCTCTCTGTTTCTGTTTCCTCAGCTATGAAATAGGGCTAAACCTGCCTACGTCTTCCCCACTGGGGCCTTGATTCAGGAAAGTACTTACATTTGTGATTAAGTGCATCCTTATTGGACTTCAATGGGACTTTCCTGAAAAGGGATGCTTTCCTAAATCTTGGCTTAATGGGCTGTGAAGATGAGTTAAATGTTTGTACAGCCCTTTGAAGACCGCTTTACACATCAGATGAGTGGTTTGGAGCTCACATTCCTCTGAATACTAGAGCTAGTGATGCATTACTGTTGGCACATCATCCTGTATTATTCTGTGCCCTGCTTGGATCAGTCTGCCCCCAAAATCTCTCTTTATTAGCAAACTTCCCTCCACCCAGGGAGGAGCACAAACAGAGAAAGCAACCAAATTCGTGTGCAGGAATAGAACTTGGTGAACTATTATGTAGGTATGTAATCAATACTCTCTACTTTCACACCCCAAACAAGTCCTTATCATACTTCACTGAGCTGTAACCACTCTCAGGATTCCTAGCAGCTCAGAGCTATTTTGTCCCCTCATTTTTCTACCTGTATCTAATAACTTCACAGCTAAGTTCTTATTAAAAACAAAGGGAAAACCTCATTCCTTTTTTAGGTGATTTAGATAATTACCCTATGTTGGTGCAGCTATTTTCTGTTTTTGTTTATTAGAAATCTACCAGAGTCAGCCAACACTGTAGTAATTCAATTGTCTCATAAAGGGACTTTTGGGGATAAACTTAACTGAAGTCAGTTCAAACAAGACAAAACAATATCTCACCCTCTGTCCAGGACTTATTGAAAAGGAAATGTTTTCTAATACAGCAGCTCCTCCATCAATATACTTGGCTGTGAGATTCTTGACAGTCATTTGGCCTCCGGATGGCCAGGGCTTCTCATCCTTTGCATGCTTGTTTTCAATTATGAGGACCCCTGTAAGCTGGTCATCCTTTAGTGGCTTAGTGTTTTTTGTTTCTTCTTTTGGCATGTCAATGAATTTAAATATTCGGCTTACAGACCGCATCTGGGAACAACAGCAACAAAAAAACAGCACTGAAGTTGTTCTGAATACCTCAGCCTAACAGTAATTCCCATAATAAAGCTTGGGGTTTTTGTGGTAGGATATAATGTGAATTAATGTTTAAAGCAAGGGACTTTTTGTGGAGAGCCCTGGTTCTGCTCCTGATTGTGCTCATGGCACTGGGCAAATCTCATGACATGTCCGTGCTTCAGTTTCCTCAACTGTAACTTGGGTAAAGTAATACTTTGTACCTTTTCTAAAGATTCTGAGAATCCTGGATGAGAATCTAGGTGTAAGAATAGAGTATAATTATTGACACAGTTTTGGAGTCTTAAACTCTCGCCTGTCCTGCAGGGGGCTCTTGACCTGATGAGTGACTTCCCTTGACTAATACTGGATCACCTAACAATGAGACACCTTTTCCTACAGAATGTGGGGAATTTTAAAGCTTCACAACTCTAATATCAGGTACAACAGAAAGTTCATTATACATTCACATTTATTAAAAATCTTTGAGCATTTATATGTACTTGAGAAACTGTCCATACCTTTGTACAACTATACATTGTACAAATTGGGTGGGAAGTTTTATGGCGCTTAATTTTATGCCTGTAGTTGTAAATACAATGCTTCCCTATAGATGGGGAGCAAGTGTCATGGTTCAGGGAGCTTAGACAAGGCTGAATTATGCTGGCTGTCAGTGGCTTGTTGAGTTAGCACTCCCTTCCTGCATCACAATCCAACTTTAAATTTAAAAATAAATAAATCTTCAGTCCTTATGGTTGCAAAGACAACCTTCAAAATGTTAACTGATGAGGAGGTATTTACCTAGCTCTGCAAGCTGCTTGAAACAATAACTCTGACAGAAATGTTTTTATGAGGATGTGAACACTGAAAGCTACTGATAACAATTTACATGTCACTCCTGTGATTTATTTCACTGCAGATCAAAGTATGCAAGAAGGAGAGAGATGTTCATATTTAAACAATTTGAATAAAACCATTAGTGGCATTTCATTTTGGTGATGCATGTGGCAGAAATTGGGAGAGAACCATCATTAACTTCCTCCAGTCTGACCTTTTCTTCAGGAAGAACCCTTCCTATGCACTTGACACTACTGTTTGTTTAGGTGTACGGCAGTAGAAATACTACAGCCTGATGAAGGATGTTGGAATTAGATTCATTACACTGATCTAGAGAACTGTATGTTCTTACTCCACTGCAGTTTCCCTTTAAATGTTCATGAACAGTTCTAATACTTCAGTTGTTATCCAAATATTTACTTAAATATGACACATTATGTTATAGCAGATGCTGCTAGTGCCTGATGTATTAAGGTTAGAATTCCAGCTTCTATTGTAATCTCTTTTTTTTCCCACTTGCTTGTAATTTTCTCTCATACATTTTGAGACTGAAATAATCCAACTGACCTCAGCTCTAAGGTGTGTCTCTTTTTTTAAGTTTGAGTCAAATATGTTGAGTCATGTCTGAGTTACAGTGTGTATGCCTGACAATAATACTTTCCCAGTAGACTGGGAGCAGAAATTCTGTGCTTTGATTACATGAGAAACTGAAGCTAGAAAAATCAGTCTTAGCTATCTTGTTTATATCTCATTGAGGTTCAAAATACAAGCCAAGCTTAAAGGAAGTTTGTTCAGTAGTTTTAATGTTACGTGTATTTAAAGTTGGCATTTTACTCTTGCATGTTAAGATACAGCACATTTTTAAAATGTATTATGCCTTTGTTAAAGGCACCTGAAGCAGAGTATGTAAGCTCCAGACAACTGTAGATCTCCAGTTGGAGGAATTTACAAGCTTTGAGGATGAAGTCAATGCAGCTTGTTACTCCACAGGGCAAACAGCTTCACATCAGGAAACACCCCATACAATGAGTGAAGCACTGCTGAATTAACAGTGTTTTCTGTTAGGACCAGGTGTTCGGAAGTCTGCAGATTTAGGATAAAAAGCTCTTGAAAAACTGAGGTCTGGATCCTAGTTTAAACACCACAGTTATCATGGTGACATGAAAGGGAGAATAGGAAGAATTTGATTCTTTACCAAAATTCTTTGTATCTTCTCACAAGTCCAATCCCTCTTGTCATGCCAATGGCACCAACTCTGATAATTCTGGAAGGGGGGCAAATTCTTGTCCCCGCCCCATTTTTCCCAGAGGTACCCTGAGTCTCCCTCCGCCAGGGAGTCTCCCCTCTCTCTCATACCAACACAGTATTTCAGCTGGTGCTGCCAGGAGTCGAGTTCTCAGTGGACTCCCCTGTGCTCCTCTGTACAGGAACAGACTCTCCATATGCCAGGTGAAGCCACCATTGAGTTGGCCAGACCTCTGTCTGGACAGAGGGGCAGCCGGGCCCAATTTGATTGGCACTGCAACCATGCAGCTGGAGCGATGCTACAACAGCAGCCAGACTGATTTTAGCATGGGACCACTGCTTAAAAGTGGTTGGTCATGTCCTCCTCCCCCGAGCTCCATAGCCTATGGAACTTTGTGCAAGTACAAAACCCTTGGGAAGGGGAGTTCCTCCCCACCAATGGACACCACTGTAGAGTTCCCAGCCGCAACATTATCATGACACAAATTATCAAGATAAATTTATTAAGCCATCCGCTTAATTAAAAAGAGACAATCTCAGATACCATTGCACAACAAGATATGCCATATATCAGCTGGATACTGTTGGTAAGGCATGCTGAATACAAACAGAAATCATGCAAGTGCAAATTACTGTTACATATCACAGGCTGAATAGACTTCATAGCCTGCTTCTTGTTAGTAAATGATTGTTGGAGCATTGAAATAGATATGAACCTATTGTTTTCCCACATGCCGTTTCTGGATGTTTCATTATGAATGACATTGGGATATGTATGTTTGGTATATCCTGTTGCTGTTATATTTCATTAATTTTGGAGTAAGGCTAATTATGTTTTCTATGACACAGTCATTACTGTAAACTGATTTTCCCACTCTCACAGCAGTGACACTGTTTGGAAAATGAAGTACGAGTATTACTGTAACAATTGCCAGGGATCTGCTATTTATTTTTAGAAGTGAATGAGACAAATTATCTCAAAGTGTTGTAAAGGAGAAGATATCCTTTACAAGCTTAATAAAAAACACAATTTGTAGGTTTGAAGAGTATCTCCTCAAAAGAAGAACAGAGAAGTCTTAAGCGTAGGCATGATATTCTTTTTTTTTTAACCATTGGTCAAAGATTTACCTTTCTCAATCATTATATATCTTGCCAGAAATCAACAAAATATACCATCCTTATAAATGATATTAACTTTCACTACTGACTGAAATCTGTGTGAATGTAATATAATGTATGAAAATTATGTTGGGAGAGGGCCAACTAATGAACTGAAAATAATGGAAAGCCTTGGTAACTTAGGCCCAGAGCCACAAAGCTACTTAGGCACCTAACTCCCAATTTTAGGCACCACTTTGATCCACAAAACCCCTGCCCAGCTGCTGCCTAACCCGGCAGAAGCCTAAACTCAGCACTGACGTTTTCAGGGTAAAAGTTCCCTAGTCACCTATGTTTCTGCTTCTGGGCATGCACACTGTTCTTTCCCTCTAGGCATCCAGGACCTTATCTCCTGCCTAAGTCCCAGAGCAAGTTGTGAACCAAAGGAAGATTGATGGAGGAATGCTTGATCCAGTAGGTGAGCTCAGAGGCTGCTTAGCTCCACATAAAATGGCTGGGAGAGGAGCCCAGTAGTTAAGATACTCTCCCTGGGAGACCACCAGTTCAAGTCCCTGCTCTGACTGATGAGAAAGAATTTGAGCAGGGGTCTCCTGCTTCTCAGGTGAGTATTCTAATCACTGTTTTTCTGACCCAATTGATAGTTATTCAATTACCATTAAAAACTTCAATAGGAAACAGTGAAGGCGACTCACATCAGACTATCCCAGAGCCCAGTTTAGGGCACTCACATGAGAAAGAGGACTCCTAGGAAGGGGTTCCTGTCTGTCGATCACTAGCAGAGATAGGTGCCTCTGGATTTAGGCACTAAACTCTGAGAGGGGGTAGGGCTTACCACACATCCCTCTTGTCAGCATCTCCCACAGGCAAGCTGAGGCAGCTGCTTGCCTAGCATGTTGCTTTTTGTGGGTGGCATTTTTAGGTGCCTCTCTCTCACCATGCATTGTATAGGGAGTCTAGGCACCTAACTCAGGCTTTGTGGATCACATTACTGTTCCTCTGATTTTCTGGGCACCTAGAAGTTAGACATTTCAACGCTAAGTATTGTCCTTTGTGGATCTGGGCCTTACTGAAGATGGATTCTAGCATAACTGGATTGAGAGAGAGAGAGGTCTTTCTTTAAAAAATAAGAAACGACTAACTAGCTCCTGAGGCCAATTTCTGCCCATGGGGTACTTGTGGTGGTTCCTGCTGAAGTCAGTGGAAGTTGCATGACTAAAGAGCAGAATTTGGCATTGAGAGGGAGTTTGGCAGAAATGGCATGTAGAGGTCTAACTCACACTAAAAGCCAAGGGGAGCTAGCCAGCTAGGTTCCATTCATGCCTTTGAAAATCAATAGTTCCAACAGTTTTGCTTGCACTAATATGCTTGTGAAGGGCATGGAGCTGCTCAGTAATTATTTAGAAAACTGCTCTGTATACCTTATGAATACTGTATGTGACCTGATTATTGGGATAATTAGTCTATGGCTACATTGGGTTATTGGAATACTTACTGTATGCATATTGTGACAGGGTCAGGCCAGATGGCTACAGGAGAGTGATAGAAGGCAGATATATTAGCCCCAGGTTAAGTAGGTCCCTTTTCCCTGGGTAAGGTAACAGGGAAGGTTCCAGAACAATCAGGAACTTTCTGGAAACAATTAAGGCAGACAGGCTGATTAGAACACCTGCAGCCAATCAAGAAGCTGCTAGAATAAATTAAGACAGGCAGGCTAATCAGGGCACCTGGGTTTAAAAAGGAGCTCACTTCAGTTTGTGGTGTGCGTGCGAGGAGCGAGGAGCAAGAGGTGTAAGAAGCTGAGAGTGAGAAGGCATACTACTGGAAGACTGAGAAGTATAAGTATTATCAGAAGGAAGGTCCTGTGGTGAGAATAAAGAAGGCATTGGGAGGAGGCCATGGGGAAGTAGCCCAGGGAGTTGTAGCTGTCATGCAGCTGTTACAGGAGCCACTGTAGACAGCTGCAATCCACAGGGCCCTGGGATGGAACCCAGAGTAGAGGGCGGGCCCAGGTTCCCCCCATCCCTCCAACTTCCTACTTGATACCAGAGGAGTTGACCTGGATTGTGGGTTCCACCAGAGGGGAAGGTCTCTGGCCTGTTCCCCGATCCACTAGGTAGATCAGCAGAGACTGTGGGGATTGTTCTTCTTCCTTTTCCCCATGCTGGCCAGTGATGAGGCTAACTGAGTGAACGGCAGATTTGAGCCACAAAAGCGGCCAAACTGAGGGCTACCATGAACCTCTGAGATGAGCAAATCCGCCAATAAGCGCAGGACCCACCAAGGCAGAGGAGGAACTTTGTCACAATATATTATTAGTTTAGTTTAATAATAGGTTGTTGGGGAATTCCCCAGGAGCTAAGGATTATCACTAACCTCACCACTTTCTTCTCCACGTGCATGCCACATTTCTTTGACCTTGCCTTCTCTAGAATAAACTCATACCAAAAGGTACATCTGAAGGGAAAAAACCCCTACCAAAACAAGACTCTCCACTCCACCCCACACACTTCTCCCTCGGGGGAGTGGATGACAGAACAATGTGTAGTCATATTGCTGCATGCTCTACTGGAAGGTGCTCAGATACTATAGTGATGAGCATGGTATAAAAACCTATATAGAATAGAATAAAACAACAAGCAGGAAGATGGAACAATGGCTCCAGATAAAACACTCTATGGTAAACACTTCAAGGGTGTTAAGAGACACAGCCTGAGCTATTAACTGTGAAGAACCTACTTCCTTGGTGCCAGCCAAGTTACAAAGCTTTGCCAATGCTGGGAATGAACAGATCAAAGGGACAATAAAGAGTTAAAAAGACTCTTTCTGACTGGAGGCCAGCTGGTTGTCAGGAAGCTGTTTGTGGGGAACACACTAACACCCATGAACACCTGTTTGGTCTGAAGAGTTAGGCTACCCTAAACTTCCAAAGGATGGCAAGCCTTCAGTAAGATAGATATGGTGGGCCTTTATTGTTTTTCACAGAGTTATTTTTGTCTTATATTATGCTCTGTTCCTAAAGATTAAACTGTACTTCTTAGTTTGAGAAGGTTGTTTTGGGTCACTGAATTTACCACTGATCACACCTACTAAAGAGTAACACTGCCGATGCTGAAACCAGTCAGACCTGCTGGGTAAGCACAGTGGAAGCCTGGGGCCTGGTCTAAGAGTGGGAGAATCCTGGGATTCCACCCTGAGAGTGGTGAATGCATGGTGAGGGGGCAGAGAATCGGAAAGGGGGCTATGCACTCTGTGAACCAGAAAAGGGCACAGAGTTGCAGCTAGCTCTATAACCAAGATAGTGCTCCAACTTCATTTACTGAAAGAAAAAACTGAAGAGACCTACTAGGTAACATTCTGAAATCTACTTTGTGTTTTAAATAAAGGCACCTGGGTTAGATCTTCTAGATCCTAGATATGCTGGGCAGTCTCTTTTTCTCTACATTTGTCAACCAAAGTTGTTTGGACAACTGAGAAAAGTGTCAAATTCAATTCATTCAATGTACACCGATCATTCATAGCTCTTCTCTCTGAAGCAAAACTACACTAATTTAGACTGATATCAAAAGATATAATTCCTTCTAATCTGCCAGCCTGAGAGAGAGACACAAAAGTTGCAAATCTGAGAGAAAGATGTCAATACGATGCCCGTAAAATGAGGTCCCTGGCACTTTCTGTAAGTGTGATGCGAGGGAATCAATCGAAAGTAACTTGCCCATAAGAACTGAATCCCCATAACTATCCACGAGATAGTAGCTAAGCCATCCTACTGTTACATACTAATGAAAATCTGCTGGAAAGCCTAAAGACATATAATTTCATCTGTCTGTCTGAGACTCTTACTGGAAGATTTATCATCTACACCATATGTGCAGATATTTTACACAATTGAATATTTTAGAAATATTCAGAATATGGCTTGGCTGGCTCTGTCACTTGCATTATGATTTAGACCTGTGCACACCAGTGTATAAATATCAATAACATTTTACAAAAATAATCATCCTTCCTTTTCATCCAGAAGCTTTACCTCAATCATTATGACTGACTGAATTTGTGTAACAGTGTGCTCCTTGTCTGTAATCTCAGTCAGCAATTTGCCTGCTGTTTCTGAATTCCCAAACTTTTGCTTCAGAAAAATACAGTACATTTAATTCTTAATGCTAAAGAAAATGCTCAGAGCATAATATGCTATGTTTAGTCTCGTCTGAGATTTTAATAACATTTACACTTTAATTCTCTCTCTAATTTAGCTCGGCTCTCTGAAACTCTTCTTAATGTCAGAATGAATAATACATGTGTACATGTCAACTCCCAGAAAATGGAAAGACTAATTGATAAAATAATTAATCTCAAAATGCCCATATGCTTTCCTGCTAGGAAGAGGGACGATACCCAACCCAAAGCAGAAATGCATGGCATTCAGTTGTGATGTTGCAATGTATTGTCCCCTGGAAAACATGCTGTCTGAGGTCATATGGAGTGTGACCAGGAAACACAATGGAACACTGGTTCAACAGCTTAATGCTGTGCAGAAAAACCCATTGATCTTCTTCAGTCAGGGTGTGGGTAGCTAGGCAAAATAACTTTTCTCACAATAACTTTTCAAACCCTGTGCTGTCATTAAATCTTGTGGGCACTCACGGTATAGTTGCTTAGGTTTCCAGTGTGTGTCTGGAGCCACTGGTAATGCTGTTAATTGCAGGAATGGAATGTTTCATACTAGTTAATGCTGAACCTGGACTTGAACATGTGCTCCTTCTCATACAGGTTTGTAAAGGGAAAATGTCAAGCTTGACAGATATTCCCTGATTCCGTCCCCTTTTATAGTGCCCCCACTTATTACTTGTGCACCCTGATGCATATGTGGCACAAAGGGTCCTGATGACACTTGGACTGTGGTATGATGGGATTCATCTTAGTACACAAGCACTTAGAAGTCTACTTCTATCTGGGGTCCTCCTCGGGTACTTTGCCCTAACATCCATCCTGTGTTTCTCTCTATGCCACGTAACATGGGGGAGCATACAGCACATGTTCTTTCAACAAAACAAAGTATCGTGAGTATTAATGCTCATGAAAGGTATTGACTTGGCAACCCTCTTAAATCAAGTTGCCTGTTTACTCCAGAGCAGCAGCAGGGCAAGCATCAACCCTGCTGTGGTAGGGGAAGAAGAAACTTGCTCTAAGAATAACAGGTCTATTTCCTTCTTTCTGTCCCATGAATCTCTGGGCAGCTCTGAGTCTGCCAATTAGTGCAAAGCATGATGGTGAGCTTATGGAGTGTGAACTGGAACTCAGACACACCAAAATCCATTAAGTGGGAGAAGCTTTTGAATCCAGACCAGCTCCGTAAGGATTAACCTGGCAACCTACAGGATAAAGAGTCTACTAGCTCACAAGCAACGTGCTAATAAGTGCTAATGTAATACTTTCAAGAATGAGGCTCCTTTTCTAGAAAGATACATTTAGTACATTCAGTTCCAGCCTTTTGGTGTCTAAAAGGCAGGGTCTTCTACTTTCTGGATCTCCCTCTTACTCAAAATCTCCCTCATACTGCTCTGTCTCATCAAACACACTCTACAATTAAATACCCCACACAGTTCTTAGATCTCCCTTCTTTTCAGCCTAGAGCCTCATTACCAGGGTGACCAGATGTCCCAATTTTATAGGGACAGTCCTGATATTTGGGGCTTTGTCTTATATAGGTGCCAATCACCCCCTACCCCCGTCCCGATTTTTCACCCTTACTATCTGGTCACCCTAATCATTACAGACATGGGGAGCAGTTCAGTGTCATAATTCATTTCTGTCCATGGTTTGTTCCTCCGTTAAGCCCAGCCTGGACTTATCCCTGCACATGATGTCCTGCCACCTAGTCAGTAGTCAGCCTCTTGGTCAGATGGACTTTTGTTGTGTTTGCATTATTTTCTTTAGCATCTGTCTTGTCTTCTGCAATATCCCACCATTGTAATCTGCATTGTAAGAAGCTGAGCTGCTAAAAGCTGGTGGGACAAGTGCTATCAAAGCATTAGGAAAAAATGAACAAGAAGGTATGGGAGTAAGAGGAGGTACCAGATGACTGGCTAACAGAGCTGGCTCTGGGTTTTTTGCTGCCCCACACAAAAAATTTTCTGCCCCCCAAGGTTGTGGGGGGAGTAGCAAGAAGGGGATTAACAATATTTGCTGTTTTCAGTGACTTCTTGAAAGTATTTGATTTGGTTTGGAATGAAGTATTATGAAAAGTAGCAAAATCACATAGAGTTCCAGAAAAGATAACTGCAATTATAAAAGCAATGTGTGAAGACTCCTGCAATGTAGTCAAAATTGGTGGAAAATTAAGCAACTGATTCAAATCAAAGTTTGGTGTAAGACAAGAGGGCACAGAATCACTACTTTTCATCACATTCTTAAACTGGACATTAAGAACATTAGATGGGTTGGAGAGTGTGACACTGGATGATGTATAGGTAAACTCCTTTGTTTACGCAGATGACATTGTACAACTGGTGGACACATTTGAATTAATGATGAAACACTCTTCAGTATCTTGGACAAGTGGTGTAGTTGACTTGGACTTACAATAAATGCCAAGAAGACGAAGTGGTTGCATCTTGGAAAAAGTAACATAAAACATTAAAATGCAGCAGTGAATTCAGAATCTCATATGAACCGAGGAAGCTTAATCAGTGCTGACGGTTCCAGAAAGGATGAGATTAAAAGGAGATGTGCCTTAGCCACAAGTGCTGCACAGAAATTAACGAAATTATGGACCGATAAAAACATAACATTTGGCACCAAAGTGAAAATTTATCAAACTAGTGTACTAATAGTAAAGGAGTACTTGTGGCACCTTAGAGATTAACAAATTTATTTGAGCATAAGCTTTTGCGAGCTACAGCTCGCTTCATTGGATGCAACAGACTCCAACGCATCCGATGAAGTGAGCTGTAGCTCACAAAAGCTTATGCTCAAATAAATTGGTTAGTCTCTAAGGTGCCACAAGTACTCCTTTTCTTTTTGCGAATACAGACTAACACGGCTGCTACTCTGAAACCTGTACTAATAGTATTACTCTCTGTGGTCAGCTGCATTCAATGAAACAGGCATCAGAAGGCTGGAGGCAGAAGAGATGAGTGTTCTTTGAAAGACAACAGGCGTAAAGTGGAATGATTTTAAGACAAATGAAGTTAGGAGAGTAGGATGTGACGTCAAGGTACCATATTGGAGACGATCAAAAATCATTCCCATTAACAGAAATACAAAAAATATAGTAAAACATCCAAATTTAAATATAAAATTTTGCAATAGAAAAAATCATTAACAGGATCCTCACACTAACTTAAGAAGGGTTTACATATATATTACCCACATGGATTTTCATGAGAATTCACACCCACAACTCTCACATACACAGCACAGTCCTCTTCCATTTCAGTTATAGGAGTAACTGATGGTGGAAGGCATCTGTTATCCTCTATGTGGATCAGCCCAGAAAGGGAGGTAGGAGACATTTTCCAGTGTGTCACACAATGATTTGTTGTTTCAGGATTCCTGCTTCAGAGAGCAGACTGTGATCTTCTTGAAAAGCAAAATGAATGAAACCTGGCTCTGTCTTTCATAGTGCTGAGTGGAATTTTTCAGCCCAAACTCTTTTCGGTGAAATATGCAGATTTGGCAATACCACAACATTCTGCAAATTTGTGTTGATTTCACCAGATTGATCATTGCGGGAGAGCAGGAATAAGAAGAAATCAAAATATTTAGTTCTGACATTTTTGAAACAGAACATTTTGAGTTATTCTGGGTTGAAACAATTTTTAGTTTTAAAATTTCCTTGAATTTTATTTCAAACAAATCCAAAAATGTTTACAAATGGTCCAAATTAAAATGAAATGTTTTAATTTTGTTGAAACGAAACACTTCATTAGACCCCAAACAATTTTCTTAAACTTTTTGATTCACCAAAAATGTCAAATAACTTTATTTATGGTCCAACCTGAAATGGATTTTTTTTTTTCGTTTTTCAACATTTTTCCAACAAACCGCTAAATCCATTATACAGACATCTCCAGTCTTGGGTACTATGTCTAGCTCTTCCTTGTGAAACGTCAGTGTTACCTAATCTGTGAAATGGGTGAGTTATAGTTGCCTTTCCCTGCTAAGGTATACGAGGGCTTGGATAATAAGAGTTGTGCTATGCACAGAAATATTAACGGCAATCAATGGAAAAGCTATACATGGTCTCCTGCCTTATATTTTAGTGCACATTGCCCTAATTCAGGAGGATGGGGTGGTGGGAGGAGGGGAGAAGTGGAGTAGTTCTCTCCCTTTCCCTGAGAGGTGGGAACATGCAGTGTAGCCTGCCAAAAGCAATTGATGTGATACACATGACACTTGGCAGGCCTGAGTCTAGAGCAGTGGTGGGCAACCTGCAGCCTGCAGCTCATCAGGGTAATCTGCTGGCAGGCCGCCAGACAGTTTATTTACATTTGCACGGCCGCCTGCAGCTCCCAGTGACCATGGTTTGCCATTCTCGGCCAATGGGAGCTGCAAGAAGCAGCGGCCAGCATGCTTATAGTGAGAGATTGAGCAGCTTGAGTCTATTTAGCTTAACAAAGAGAAGGTTAACAGCTGACTTGATTTCAGTCTATAAATATCTACATGAGGAACAAATATTTGATAATGGGCTCTTCATTCTAGCACAGAGAGGTATAACATGATTCAATGACTAGAAGTTGAACATAGGGAAATTCAGGCTGAAAATAAGACATACTTTTTTAATAGCGAGGGTCATTAACCATGGGAACAACTTACCAAGTCATGTGGTGGATTTGTCATCAATGACAATTTGACAATCAAAATTGGATATTTTTAAAGGATATGCTCTAGTTTTAAAAGGAATTATTTGGGGGAAGTTCTATGGCCTATGTTATACAGGAAGTTAGACTAGATGATCACAGTGATTCCTTCTAGCCTTAGAATCTTGGAGGAAGATGATTCATAATCTCTTACTTTACTCATTTATTGATGTACAGGGGGTGGAGCAATGTGACACTATGCAAGTGGGTTATTAGTATCTCCTTTGGGGGTGTTTTAATATTTCCTTAGGAAAGTGATCTTGGCATGCAATAGTGAATGCATGACAATTTATTGTTTCCTATTAAAAGGAACTGCCACTTTCCAGTTCAAGCACTGCTACTACAAGGTACACATAAATGAAGGAGGAGGTTGTAAAGCATTAAAACATTCCTCTGGGACTAGCTCAGGCCTTATCTGCAAAGGCAGCACTCAGTGGAAAACAGATTTTCTGTTTCCTTGTGGAGGAAAAAACAAAAATCAGCTCAATTAAAAATATCACAGGAGTGGCTGGTGGGATAAGAAAAAGAGCTAAAATCAAGTAAAAAAGATATTGACAAAAATGACCAAAGTCAGGAGAGAAATCTAATTAACTGATATTAATAAATGAAACAATAGAAGGATATTAGGTTGACCAAATGTTATAAAAAGTGGCAAAGCAGATAAAGCCTTGAGACAGTGTAAAGAGAATTTCAAAGACCATTAAGGGCATTAGCAGCTGAAGCCAAGCAAGGTCACTTTGAACTTACAATCTTTTATTGGAATGGCTGGGGAAACACCCCCATGAGAAATATTAAAAATCTGCTATGAAACCCTCAAATTGGCCCATCTTAGATGTTAGTGTTGCCGAAGGATGAAAGGAGATTGCGGCGAAGCAGATGAGAACACCAGTTAAAATTCTAGCCAATGGTAATACCATAGATTCCAGTGGATATATACAAGCAAAGGTATTAATGAATAATACCCATGTCCTTTCTAGAGCTTTACTGACTGATTATACCCTCTTGTTCTTATTATTCATAATATGAATTGCCTAAAAAGGAAAGACCTATAGTGTTTTCAGCTGTACCTTATCTGTGGACAGTCTAATATTTAATAAGATGTTAAGCTGCAAAGAACAAACAGGTAAGTTCTATGGGCATTCCCAAGAAAGTTCTGATAAGAGGCATAAGTGTCTGGAGTCTGAGAGAACACCATAAGTTGAGGGATTTCAAATTGTAATGTCCTGAGGAAAGAGAATGAAGAAATCCAGCATGATCTCATATGAAAGCTATGCAATGTGTCCTGCCCTGCATAAGGGCTACATTTTTATCTAGAGCAAAGTTGTCATTTCTGGAAGATAATGGGTGAGAGAGTTACGTAGGAGAAAGAGGGTAGGAACTGTGCACTGAGAAAATATATTAAGAATGGAAGGAAAACATTATGTGAGAGATTCAGTTTAGTCCCCAACAAGAGATATTCTGCTCTTGAGGAAGAGAAGGTACCAGAGTGGACTGATAATTGGCCAAAAGAGGATAACAGACCTGATCAAGCAGCAAACACTGAAAAGAGCCACCAGAAAGAAAAAGAAAATAAATCTTTATCAATTGTTAGGACCCTGGGCTGAGACATCTGTGCTCTAGATAAGAGAGAGTGGTTGGTATGCTGCTTCTTGTGTGCTAAGGCTAATACTATCATAATAAGGGTGCTAAATAATCTGAATAATGGTGAGGAAATCCCATAGTTTAATATGTAGAAACTAGCAACATCACTGGGAGAGTTAATGCTATGAACTATTTCAGGAATCTTGTTAAGAAAACTGAAGATGGGGTTGATGTATCACAGATTCTTCACTTATGCTTGGCAATTTTAAAAAAAGATTGATACTACAGACTAACCTCGGATGCACAGGTGTGATAGGAAGAAGGGCTTGGGATTCACAGAGCAAACCTCCTCGCCTTGTTACTGTTCTCTCACAGCCTCCAGTGCAGCCTAGGTTTTACCTTTGTAGCTCTCAAAATCTCAATGAAATTGTTTCAAATGAGAGCTGCTTGACATTTTCAACAAAATGTGTTACATAAGAACAGCCATTCTGGGTCAGATCAATGGTCTATCTAGCGCAATATCCTGTCTTCAGTGGCCAGTAACAGATAATTCAAAAGAAGTGAACAGAACAGGTAATTTTGAATGATTCATCCCTTTTTGTCCAGTCCCAGCTTCTGGCAGTTGGAGGTGTATGGACATGGGGTTGTGTCCCTGACCATCTTGACTATAGCCATTGATGGATCTGTCCTCCATGAGTTTATCTAATCTTTTTAATTCAATTATACTTTTTGGCCTTCACAACATCCCCTGGCAACAAATTCCACAGGTTACTGAAAATTCAATTTTTCAATGGGGGAGGGAACAACTTAAATTTGTGACCTGCTCTATCTAGTTCACTTGTTCACTATCACATTTTTACAGGAAAAATCCAAAGATCTGAAGTTAAAAATGATTTTTTGAAAAGAAAATGAAAAATCAGACTCAACTCTTAACACTAACACTGTTTTTGCTTTTAAAATTTGCCCCAAGTCTAGGTGTAGGACATGTATTTTTCCTATTGTACTTCCCTAATTCTTCTTTACAATTGTGTGCACTGTTCAATCAATGCATACACATGCTCATATGACTGTTCTCCCACCCACCACCCATCTGTTTGTTTAATCCACTTGTTGCATCTTGCCATTAACCAAGGCCCTGATCCTGAAAAAGAATTGTCAGTACTTTGTGCACTGATTTCAATGGCATGAAGCTATCAGAAAGTTAAGCACATGTTTACATCTTTGCAGGCTCTGGCAACAAGACTGTACGCTTTCTGGGGCCAAGATATTTTACTAGCTATTTGTATAACCCCTAGCAAAGTGGGGACCTGATACCTGTTTGGCGGCTGTAAGTAATACAGAGAATTAAGAATAATAAATACACATCATTATATGCAGTACAATGTAATATTCCCTTGAGACTGTGGTGATATTATCCCTTGTCTGCTAGCAGAGAGAGAAGGGGGGTGCATGTCAGGGAAGAATCCTGACAGTGAGATCTATTAGCCTGAGGGATAAGCCCTCCAGAGAAGCTGTGGAAGTCCCTTCACTTGGGACATCTAAAACTAGACTGGACAAAGGCATTAGAAACTGTAGTGTTGGGAGCAACCCTTCACTAGAAGAGGCATAGAGTAGATCTGGCATGGAGGCAGGCCCTTTTCCATCTCTGATTTGATAATAGATGCACTTCAGAAGCACCAATATCACAGAGATAGCAAATGTTTCGGGGGGCAGGGGGTGAAAGAGCTACTTATGTGCATGGGGAAGTGCTCATAGACTTCTGCAAAAACATGAGGATTTGTTTTTGCTAGTGCCTGGCTGCTATTACCAGCCAATGTTTTTACAGCAATGTGTCATTAAAAATAGTAATAAAGAGAGAAATCTTCCTTACTTAAGTGCTACTATATCAAACACTCTTTGCAGGCTAGGACAGGCACTAATGTTCCCTTTGTGAAATATCAGCTCCATCTTCTGTTTCTAATAATAACACTGAAAGGTATAATGTGTGAAGAGGACTTTTGTACATATTTTTTTTCTGCAAAAAAGAGCCTCACTGTGTCTCCTGGAGTTAAAAAGAAGTTTACAAATAGGACAGGGGAAGGATACAATAGAAATATTTTTGAGAGATTGCTACTATCACATTCATGCCTTAACATAAAACAAGGGGATGTTTTGGTTAACACCAGTCCATCCGAAAGAGTTGCCTTTTTATGCATCTTACTGTTATGGTAAACAAGCTGTTGCCATAGAGGTTGTATCAATATTTTTAAGAGTTTTGAAGGCGGTGGTATTCCTACTTTAGCTGGTTTCACAAGGTTCTTGTGCAATAAGAATACATACCTTTCAAGGAGACGTGCTGGTCTGATGTAGTAGAAGAGCAGAATTACGATGAAGTCATTGTGGACGGGGAGAAATATACACCTCTCTGGGTACATTATGCTTCTAGATGACCACAAGTCATCAATGTTGCAGAGGGACCATATGTTGTAGATGGTTAATTCCTATCTTTTTGGCTCTTAAGGGTTAGCTTCAGAATGGGTGGCTGAACTGACTTGTTAAAAATAACAAATTGGCAAATCTTTGTCCCCAACGCCAACCATTCCCATCCTTTATAAAAAAACAATTGAATGCAAATGAACCAAGATTTGGTGACCTAGAGATCTAGTCAGGACCCACCTGTTTCCCAAGCTCTTGCTGAAATGGTTTTAACTGATCAAAGGGTTGGAGAAAGTGGAACTAGGTAATGTTGCTCGCGGGCTTTATTTAATAAGATACTATTGGTGTAATTGTTTAGGTGCCTCAGGATGTTGTTGTTAAAGTAGGATGTTTTAAAGTAGATCATGTAGTGCACATCATTCAAGGTAGATGCAATTAACACAGTGAAATAGTCTGATAACTTCCCTACCTCCTTTTCACTCTTCTAAGTTTCTAGTCAGAAGTGAAAAGGCTGGAAATTGCATGAGCAAACATACTCTTTTAGGAGTTTTCAGCCTACTTTTTCAGCTTCAAAAATTTATTCCCAGTATGAACTGCTCACTTCACCTTGAATGGTCTCTTACAACTTGTATTAACTCCTTCATGCTAAACAATCTGTTTCACCTGTGTCCCTGTATTGAGCTGGGACACTCTGAATACTGTTCCCAGACCTGAAGAAGAGTTCTGTGTAAGCCCAAAAACTTGTCTCTCTCACCAGCAGAAGTTGGTCCAGTAAAAGGCATTATTACCTCTCCCACCTTGTCTCTCAAAAAGTTTAGATAGTTGTGAGTCAACATTGTGTCAAACATTCTACTCCCCAAAAAACCCCCACAAGTGACCCTAAATAAATAAATTAAAAATACAAATTACTCTGAAACAAATCAATCTTTAAAAGAGGTAAATTAATCAAAGTCAAAAACAAAACCCATACCCTAAGCAGAGTTTATGTAGCAAAAAGGAAGAAGTGCCAAACACTCCAGGAAGTTCACTAGGGCCTTCACAATTGCTATTAATTTTATTTGGAAGTTGCTTGGATGCCCCACCACTGGGTGGCAGTATAAATTCCTAAAATAGACTATTAAGCATTGGATAAACCCCTGGTCTTTGCAAAACAAATCCAATCCTTGTTGACATTCTCCACTCACTACTTCAAATCTATCTGGCTTTGTTTTTTGAAGTCCCACATGAAGTTATTTGTTGTCAACATATATAATTCCAGTGGACTTTTGAACTCGGAATCACCACACAAATTAGTCTCTGAAGTGAAAAAGTATGACTGTTGCTGGCAGAACTGTGAGTGGAGGTTTTTGGTGTATCTGCCTTGCAACCACATAGTTCAAAAACAAACCAGTAAACAAGACAAGACAATTTTACTGAAAAGTAGTAATAATAATAACAAATAATAATAACAAACAATAATAATAAAAACAAGCTGCTTTCTATACTTACCAGACTGTCCACGTCTATGCTTGAGTTTACTGCCCATTGTAAGGTGCTCATGATATTCATGGCTAAAGTTAGAATAACGGCAGCTTTGGTTTGCCCTTCACCTGCAGGCGGGGGGGAAAACTGTTTATAAATATGATTACATGCAAATAAAAAGCCAATGGCTAGCAGAGAAAATGGGTATGTATATCTTAAAATGTGAATGTCCAGTAAAAGTGTTTATTTTTTTACTGCTGCTGTTCAAAGAGGAAGCATGTTTTAGCAATTAAAGTAAAGGACTGGGAGTTGGGATTCTGGGTTCTACTCCTGACATTGATACTAGACTTGCTGTTTGTCAGAAGCTGGGAATGGGCGACAGGGGATGGATCACTTGATGATTACCTATTCTGCTCTGGGGCACCTCACATTGGCCACTGTCAGAAGATAGGATACTGGACTAGATGGACCTTTGGTCTGACCCAGTATGATTGTTCTTATATTCTTATGGATCTGCTCTTGTTTTGATGGAAGTTAATGGGGAATTTTAGCACTGAATTAAATTGGGAACAGGTTCAGGCCCTATGTGACCTTAATTACTTGCCCTCAAGTTTTTCATTCTAGACTCTAGGAATCTATAAAATGCCTCATCTGTCACATCCAGATGTCAAAAGAATTAATTATGGAGAGGTTTGTGACTAGAGTTCCATTTTAATGCTACCACCACCAAGATAATTCAAACTGCTTAGTCCACAAACTGAAGATTGGGGTTTCGTCTGTTGGCCAAATTGAGAACGAATTTTTCTTATTATTTACTGAAAGTTGGTGTTGTGACTTTTTGTGGGTTGGTTGTTTGATGGTCATTAATATCAGTAGCGTTTAGCTGCCTCTCAGCAAATTCACACAGACTGTCATGAGTACTATAATCCCTCCATGGTTCTGTTTTGAATCTGACATGCCATTGTATACAGGGCTTAAAATGTCAAATTGGATAAAAGTTTTAGTTACACTACAGCTACCTTCCTCTGGTTTGTCCATTGCCTCAAAAAATAACCTCCTGTACATTTTTTTATAGACTTGTTCTCTTTATCAAAGTAATTATAAATCTGAAGAATAAAAAGGAACACGGTCCTTTTAAAATCTGATCAGTTTCAGAAAACAAATTCAGAGTAGTTTCAGGTACTGCACCTACCATTCTGTTTGCCTGCCCATATCTATATCTATACGCACAATCAAACTTTCATATTTATTAAAATTGTGTTTGTGTTCCTGAGTAATATGAACTTGACTATATACAAAGTGCTTACACAAAATAAACAAACAAGGGGGAAAAGTGAAGATTGCTTCCCCATGATTTTTCCCTGTAACTTTTCAGTTAGTCCCCTGAAATATTAGTTTTAAGTAAAGTAGCCAAACATTTTCAGACAGTGATTCTTTTTTAAGTTGATAATGTCCCTTTTAAAGGTGTAAAAGGAGATAGAGCATTACAATACAAATTTGTGTAACTTCTCATTAAAAAACAGATAAAATGAAAAAAAATGAATCTGGGCAGATGAAATTTGAATATCTGAACTTTGCTTTTGCTGAATGTATTAATGCAGCTAAATGAGCACAACATTATTGAATTTGCAAATTAAATTATTCAAATACACAACTGTAAAACTTCATCCAAATCCAAATGTGTTGTCTGAAATCTAGCTGCACAGTAATGATTATAGATGGTGCAAAGTGGTGGTCTGGAGTTAACTCCACCTTAATGAAGTTTGTTGTCTTGGAGTTGATGATTGTAAAGTGCTTTGAGCTCCTTAGATGAAAAGGGAGATCGTTAAGTGCAAAGTATAGTTTGTGCCAAACTACCTGAAAACAGTCTACAGTACACTTTTGCAGAACACTGCCACACTAATGCAAAAAAGACTCTTCTAAATTCCTTCTCTCCTGAGTTTGTGTCAAGCTTCTGGTAATCACAGTGCTAGAAAACTGTACATGTAATATACAATACTTGGCAGTAGAACTTCAAGTAAATATACAAAGGAGAGACTTCCTGTGTGACACAACTCAAAACCTTGGCACTCCACATTCTGGATAGAGTCTGGATCAATTTAAAACACTATATCTGGAAGAATATTTAATTAATTTTTTTTGTCTATAATGTTTTGTTTTTCTCAATTTTAAAATATGACAAATACTGAAATATAATTGTACAGGTAGCCAAGGGCCTATCTTTCTGTCATTTGAAGTCAGTGGAAATATTGTCATTGATCCCAATAAGAATGGGATTAGGCATCAAACATTTTATATTTTGTGTTGTCCTAGAGAAAAAATTTAGCTAAATACCATGGATAACAAATTTAGGTGTAACACTTTTTGCAGTATAGCATCACAATGAAACTGTCCACGTATTTTGGTCACCTTTAAAGTTAACATCTTCCAAGAATTACTTTACAATGGTATCTGCAATATCAGGATTTTCCCTTATTTTCAGAATAGGAAATGCCTCCTGACTTTGCATCTCACAGGTGGCATTCCGTACCCGATAAGACAGGACCCTAACTCTGGTATCTCTAATACTGTTACCACTATTGTGGGAACAGCTGCTGTTAAATCTTGACTCTTTAATGGTAACCTCTTTGTAAATGATGATATTCAAATAAATGAAACTGACTTACTTACGGAGTTGATTTTCCCTCTCCTAATATTTATTGATGCTATTTTGAAAGCATTTGGACAAGTAAAAATCAAGCAACATTTGCCTTGCAGATTAATGGGTTCTTACAAATGTGTTAATTAGCACAATGTGGATGTTATTAACTAAATAAGAAATCCAGCTAAATACTCAATCATTTCTATACTCAGTATTTAAGATTATTCTGTTTAATATGTTATTTTTAAACTTCTGTATATCTTTCATGAAAATTCTCAATACAAAATGCAGAATAGAGAACTGAGGAGAATTCCAGGAATTAATACAAGGCTATAGTTCTGTCGAAGGGCTCTGCAAACAGCCACCATAAGATGCATGTATTTTTTTCATGTCCTTTTTTATGTTAACTGTTAAAAAAAAAATCAGTTTCAACCTGGAGAAGGGTCTATCCCTTCTCTCCAATCCATGCACAAATGTGGCTCTCATACTAAAGTCCTGAAATCTAATGTGACAAAGAATGCATTAGCATTCTAAGCACATCTTTTGTCTGAAAGCGCTGTTGCTGATTCACTAGTATTAGAGCTGTGCAATGCAATAGTTTGGGGGGGGGTTTGTGATTTTCTCCCTAAAATCAGGTAAAACTCATGCTTTTGTGTGCAATCTGCTTTGATTTTACTGACTTGAATTCAAAGTTCAATGTAAAATTTGGGAGAGGGGGACAAATGCACATGAACAAGAACTGAAATATACATATAACAATAACATATATTAAAACTCATTAAAACTGCTGTGTTTTGCACAGGGCTCAATAATTTTAACATGCAAAGAGAAACCAAAGCAGACAGGCTTTGGGGCATTCTGTTTCTGAAGAAATGCATTATATTTAACTAACACTTTCTCTATGGCTTCATTTAGATGTTCACCTTCCATCTTAAACTGTACAGATGCTATGCTGGTCAAAGGCCGCCAACTTCTATCCAACAGTGGCAGCATTTCAGCAATGAGTGAGATGGTGAGAGCATATAACATACATAGTTTTATAATTAGTTGTGAGCACTTCAGGGATTCTGGGTGGCAGGTGCTAAACTGTACTCTCAGTAGTTTGAGCACTAGGCAGGGAGTCAGGAAACATGGGTTCTGTTTCTGACTTGCTGGGTGACCTGATCCAGTTCACTGAATCTTTCTGTTTCTCATATGGGAACAGTAATGTTAATCTAGTTATGCTAAGAGCTATGAGCTCTACAGATTAAGAGCACCATGTAAGTGTACATTTATTGGTATGGGGGTGCACAGTTGAATTAACATAAGAGAATTTTTTTAATAGTTACAGTACTGAGTAGGAAATTTTTGGTTCACTTTAACATGTTTTTTCCTCACTGGATAGTACTTTCAAATTAACCCTTTCAGCCAATTCTGTAAAACATCAGATTTTAGATAATAACTATTTTAACTGATAACTCACAATATTTTGATAGAATAACAATAAATTTGCTATTTTAATGCTTTGTTTTCAGCCTATACTACAATCCTGCAATAATTTCTAAATCTGGCCCCTTAAACAGAAGCAAAACTTTCATTTTAATCTCTCAGTAAAGTTACTGTACCTGAAGTCGCAATAGAGATGAATGCCACAGCAATGAAGAAGAGGACAAAAATAAGTTCTATTCTCATCTGGAACCAGCGCAGTGTGGACAGGTACAGGAACCAGTTCACTGTATGCAAGTTCAGCGCTTTGTGAAATAAGGTTTCAAAATATGGCTGTCGCCCAAAAGCTCTTAGTGTCCATAGCCCCTTTAAGCTTGTAACAAGATGTGTGAAAATTGGACTCCGGGCTGTAAAGTATTTAGATTAAAAACACTGTAAACATTCATCCTTCAGTACCTTTCAGAATAGAAATGACCTAAAAGCCCAACCCCACTCAATAATATAACTATCTTCATTTTTTTAAATTATACGTATCTTATTTTTCTTTCACAAATACCATCAACATACTCATAGAACAGGATATATGGTACTAGTGGTCCTATAAATGTGATGAAATTCCATTCAATGTATAATCTATGAGTGAACATTTTATTTTTTTGCAGCCAGTATAATTACTTGTAGAAATCCCTGCTATAGTGAGATATCACATGGAGGAAAACCAACAAAAATGAATTTCTTAATATTCTGCAAACTAAGCAAGGCAAGGTTTTTAACAAATAGAGAATGCCTCATCGCTCTGAATTGCAGAGTACGACAAACCTGTAATAGAAGTTTTGCAACACATCAAAAGTAGTAATGATCCCTCTGAACTTCACAATTCAGGCCTGTCCCTAACCAAAAGCAAAGGTAATCATCAATATCTGACATTCATGACTGAGATGCTAAGGAGCTGAAGGTCTGTCCTGAAGCCACAACATTGTCTGAATAAATGATCCAGCAAATCCTTGCTTCTAAAATTCTAAAATAGCATTGTCATTACATGTTCTAAATATGTTTCTGCATAAAGGGCCTATCCCTGAGAGGTGCTGAGCACCAACAAAGCCTGATCTCAAATTTTCAAGTACATTTAATCTTATTAAAACGGTATTTCAGATCATTATTTATTTTCAGGTGCACTAGTGATGCCCAACTTTAAATCTGTTTTCTTCGTTGCTCTTTGGCAGGAGGGAACTCCTTATTTGCTGGCTGAGTAATAGCATAAGCTATCAGGGGAGATGAATGTTCTGCTCCTGCAGACAATGGAATCTTGCACCAGAGAAGGCAAAGAAAAGGTGAAAGGGTAAATTGCTTCTCCATTTATTTGTTGTGGGTTTCGGTGTCTACAAATGTGGCTGCTTCTACTGTGACCCCAGAACCTCTTAATGCCAGCTGGCAAAGGGGTACACAGGGGGTGCAAGGAGATTACAGGTGTCTCCTGAGTCTGGTATGAACATTTTAGTTCACCAAAGAGTGTCATGTAAGGTCTCTAATAAAAGCTTATGTCATCCTCATCCTCATAATCATTGCAAAATGCTTGTATGGATGATATTTAAGGAGTTAAGTATCTGTACCAGAAATGTGTGTCCTTAAAGTCTGTGTCACCAACAGAGGTGAAGAAACAAGTTTTCTCTAACACAAGAAATGCTTCTCTCTCCCTGTCTCTGATGTAACCTAATACAATATATGTTCCATTTACACACAAAGTCAAAAATTAATGAAAAGATATGAAATCAACAGGCGAGGGGCACACAGGGGGGAAAAACAAGCCACAGGGGGTTATCTTGAGTAAGGACAATGAACTTTGTGGGTATTTCTAGGAGGCAAGGCAGACACTCCTGTACGGTTTTACTGAGGGGACAAGCTGTGAGAACGGCTTGTGTCTTGGGGGAAAAAGAGATCTCAACAATCCTTGCTGAAAAATGCTGACTTCGGGATAAGCTAGAATTATCAAGACAAAGAAATAATTTTAGTTTAGTCTAAGGTTTAGATTGTGTGTTATGGTTTTATTTGATATGTAACCAATTGTTTCCAATACCTTGTCTTTCTAACACTTTGAATCTCTGTTATTTAAAAATAAACTTACTCTTGTTTTAACTATAAATATATTGAAGTGCTATGGTGTAAATCAAAGTATTGGCCCTGAGTTGAATCTAACAAGTTGGTGTGTTCTGTTCCTTTGAGGACAGCTCACCTGGTATTTCTGTGAGTAACCAGTGACAGGGGGATACTTGGAAGGGTCTCAGGAGCTGGGGTGCATCTGTTAACTACCTACAGAACAAATGCAAGGTTGGTGTAACCCAGATGAGAATACTTGAGGGGATGACAGGCTGGCTGTGATGGGGAGCTATCGCTCAGCTGTCGCAGGCAAGTTTCTCTTGCTCTGGAGGCAACAAGGTGACTCACAGCAGTGGGTACCCAGAGAAGCATCACACATACCTTCAGATTCCAGTTGTTTCAGCTGCTGAGAAGTGCGGAGAAAATATGTCCTTAACATAATAAAGGCTCCTATCACAGGCACTGATGCCAGGAAGATGTAGGGCAGTAAAATTGAGACTACTATTATGGCGCCAGTCACAATCAGTATTAACTGTAGGAGGAAAGAAAAATAATATTGATACAGTACATTTTCATTTTACAGGTTAGAGATTGGTGATGAATCACCCCTTGAGGCCTATGTACTGTTCAACTTCATTACTTCAATCAAGTAAATCAGTGGCCTCTAGATACGGCAAGAACTGCTTTGCAAAAAAGGTGATAACTTTCACCTCTAAATCACTGGTTGAATCCAGGCCCAGTCAGTAAGTGACTGAAAACTGTTCAGTTTTGAAATCGTAGTCTCAAATAATTTTCTAGCAGACAAGTATTCATATCACCATAAAACCTCCTGACAACTGGCAATCTCAGCAGAAGGTGAGGGTTGAATAGCCATGGACACTGAATTAACTTTCACGCTGGAAAGAAATTTGCACAATTGCTGCTCTTGATGTCTGTGACTGTAAGAGAGGACTTCAGTTTCCGATTATCTCAGTCTGGTGTCTTTCACAAACACTATATTAACATAAATTTTTCTCTGGAAAAATTTCCTATCCTTCACTTTTTTTTTTAAGTATTAATTTAAAAAAATCCTCATCTGGAATCTAAGCAATTGAATAGGAGCATCAAGGGTTATGGACAAACACCTACTGTAGCAGCTGCAATGGTAAACAATGAGATACTTCACTGTATTTTAGATTTGTTTTAAGAGGTGAATCTTTGGGCTGATGCAGCATGGGTTATAATTTTGCAGGCTGTGTTGCACTGGTTTGTGGTAATGCAAGAGTTGTGTTTGCTTGTTATTTCATAATGCAGAATGTAACAACCATTCTAATCTTAAGAGGAGAATGAACCATTCATCTGAAATTCAGTCAAATTATATAACTCCCAAATCAAAGACTCCACATGGAATCATACAGCCCCGTGATGACCCTGCTTTAACACAGGTTCCTATCATTCTCTCTAATTCTGCAGAGGTTATCAATCTGTGCTACATTGTCCTTACTGTTGCTGTGCCATTTTTGTATCTGATCTTGCCTGCATGAGCAATAGAAGTAGAAAAGTGAGACAAGCCTAGATTCTCAAAGGTATTTAGCTGCCTAACTCCCACCGGGAGTTACTTTTCAGGGTCTGGGCCACAGTCTGTAGAGGAAATGGCTTCATGGATCATAGTCACTGAAGCAAAATGTTAATGGAAAATGGAAAACAGAGAAGAAAACTAAAAGGGGACATTTAAGCATACAATGAGAAAAGTAATGTCCAAGAACAAACAGTGTGAAATAACAACTCTGCTCAGGATATCTCGTTTGTGGCCTCTGAGAGAGGAGCACCCTCTTAGTCTGAACATGGGTGCTTCCTGCCTGAAACATCCTAATGTACAAAATGGAGTTGTATATCTAAGTGGAACTTCCACAGCGAACCATATCACACATAGCTCAATAAGTGCCCTTGTATTTTCATAACAAGTTCAATTTTTAATAGTGCAGATCTAGAAGTATAATTTTAAAAATGTACATGTTTTCAACTAGTTTTGTGAAGTCACTATAATGAATAACATTATACTAAAGCCTAATCCCTACTATGTTATACAAATGTAAAGAGGTTGGCTATTTGAAATCCTAAATACTGCTTATCTGCTTTGAAATGGGATCTTGAACTGACTGTTTCAGCAGGAGATACAAGTTACATTTCATAACTGACTCTTTAGTTATGAGAACCTCCTTTGAGTGCTCTGTGTAGGTGCTTCTTTTCCCTTCTAAATAGGTATTTCTTGTATAGAATATAAGCAGGGTTTCCCCTTCACAGACTGTAAATTAATCTCCCTTTAACCTATTATTTAAACTCAGAAAACTGAATTTCTGTCCCCTGGAAAACTTCAAGGTTTCAAGAAAGTTTGTATCTCAATATGGGATGAAAAGTAAAAACCACATTTTTATGGGACAGAAATTCTGAAAAATTCCATTTCAGAAGAAATGGAATTTTTCTTCTTGCTGGCTGCCTGCCTGGAAAGCTGTTGTCAATTTCATTTTCTGCCTACAGAATATTGATTTTTTTATTTTTTATTTTTTTTCAGAATTGAAACTTTCCCATGGAAAACTGTTGATTTTTGTGAAAAGGGCATTTTCCACTGGAAAATCATTCCGATGGAAATTTCCGAACCAGCTGTACTAGGTACATGAATTAAATTAACCAGAACATTTAAGACAGTAAACTGGTCTCCTTATCAAAATCAAAACCTCACCATTATACATCAGAGCTTCAATGGCCTGAGCATGGACCCTTAGATGGCTTCTAAAGTCAAGTCTCCTAAGTTGTAATACACAACTCCTGGGCTACATCAAAATCCGGCTGCATATTTCTCTCATTTCAATATAGTTTTTAATACAGTGTTGCTTCTTGACATGTCAAAATACTATAATTCCAGAAGTTTCATATATTCTTCCTGAACATAAGACTTGCCATACTGGATCTGCCCCATGGTCTATTGGTCCAGTATCCTGTCTCTGACAGTTGCTAGTACCAGTTGCTTCAGAGGAAGTAGCCTTGTAGTATGCAGTTATGGAACAACCTCGCCACAGGCAATGTTTCCACCAAACCTATAGTAATTAGCAGCTGGCTTGTGCCCTGAAGCATGAGGAATTTATATCCTTTCCAAAACCTTTTTTTAAAAGTATTTACTACCGTAACTCTGCAGATATTCATCCATCTAAATGTCCAATTGTTTCCTGAATCCTGCTAAGATCATGGCCTACAGCTAAATAGAAGGGGGGGAATCTAACAAGCTAAATGTATGTTGCGTTCTAATTTTTTGCTTAGTTCTTTTTATTTAATATGATATGTTATCCATGCTGTGTGACTGCAGGGGAAGACTAAATAAACAAATATATCTAGAACTCTGATTTTACAAACCTGAATGAAGTCAAATATTGTGAGTGGCAGTACGTCATCCAGTATGGCTGTATCTTTAGAGAATCTGTTAAGTATTCCACCTACAGATGGAAAAAAACAGAAATAAAGCAACAGGCAAAGGGCTCGTTGTTACATGAATATGTTCTACAGATGTCAGCTTTAACTAAAACTATAGCTTTTCTGCACATGGAAATGTTAACTGAGAGATGTTTTTAAAGTTTTTGCGCTAAACTCAGCCTTGGTATAAGTGCTATTCCCTTATTGTTAATGGAGTTACATCTGCTTACAACAGGGCTGAATTTAGCCCTACAGCTTTTATTTTAGTTAGTGAGGTCCCAGGAAAATGCAGAATAGGTTAGTACAATAGAAGATGCATGCTTAGAAGGGATGGGGAAGAGAGACAAAGAAAGACAGGCTGTACCACTCACGCAATAGATTTTGCAATAGATATGGATAGTCTGTGCATTAGCATGGTATTTAATTTCCAAATATCAGCTTCCTGACTTCCAAGCAGACTTAATGTGCATAATGATGTTAAGAGAGAATTAGTAATAAGAAGGAGTTATATGAAATGGAGACTCATTTTGGTCCATCTCTATTCACTAGTGTCTCCCGCTATCTACTCTTAAGTATAGTCCAGTAAATGAGGATAAGACAGGAATTTTATACACAGATGACAGTGGCACTTACTGCATTAGTTATGTAACAAAATCTCCAGTAACTTTAGGGACAGATTTTGATACCCTTACTCATGCTGAGTAGCACCTTATTCCATCCACTTCAGTGGGATTACCTGGAGTAAGGGTATCTGATTTCTGACCTTCAGTTACTTATTGCAGAGCTGACTGTGTATCTTATACAATAGTTTTATCCAAAGTGAACTCAGCTCTTGTCTGTTTTTATGGTTTTTTTACACTGTTGTCATAAATATAAAGGGAAGGGTAAACACCTTTAAAATCCCTCCTGGCCAGAGGAAAAAGCCTTTCACCTGTAAAGGGTTAAGAAGCTAGGATAACCTCGCTGGCACCTGACCAAAATGACCAATGAGGAGACAAGATATTTTCAAAGCGGCGGGGTGGGGAGAAACAAAGGCTCTCTCTGTCTGTGTGATGCTTTTGCCAGGAACAGAAAAGGAATGGAGTCTTAGAACTTAATAAGTAATCTAGCTAGATATGTGTTAGATTCTGTTTTGGTTAAATGGCTGAGAAAATAAGCTGTGCTGAATGGAATGTATATTCCTGTTTTTTCTTGTCTTTTTGTAACTTAAGGTTTTGCCTAGAGGGATTCTCTGTGTTTTGAATCTGATTACCCTGTAAGGTATTTACCATCCTGATTTTACAGAGGTGATTCTTTTACTTTTTTTCTTCAATTAAAATTCTTCTTTTAAGAACCTGATTGCTTTTTCATTGTTCTTAAGATCCAAGGGTTTGGGTCTGTGTTCACCTATGCAAATTGGTGAGGATTTTTATCAAGCCTTCCCCAGGAAAGGGGGTGTAGGGTTTGGGGAGGATTTTGGGGGGAAAGACATTTCCAAGCGGGCTCTTTCCCTGTTATATATCTGTTAGACGCTTGGTGATGGCAGCAATAAAGTCCAAGGACAAAAGGTAAAAAAATAGTTTGTACCTTGAGGAAGTTTAACCTAAGCTGGTAAAAATAAGCTTAGGGGGTTTTCATGCAGGTCCCCACATCTGTACCCTAGACTTCAGAGTGGGGAAGGAACCTTGACATGTTGGCACAGCGGTGGGATCATTTTGAGATCAATTTGAGATTTTTTGAACCAGAAGCACAGATTTTAAAAGGAAATATTTTTTTTCCTTTGGGCTGCTGGAAAGCAGGTTTTAAGCTGAAAGCAGTTAGAGGTTTGGGTTTTTTTTGTCTCTGCTTGGGGGCCAGAGCAGAGACAAAAGGGAATTGTCTTTTGTGAGCTGGAGTTTTCTCTACCTAAAGGCAGGGTAGTTAACCTCCTGCAGGGAAATTCACAAGTCTTCACAGACCTGAAGTTGTTTTTTACCTAAGAGCAACTAGAGGGATTTTAAAGGTGTTTACCCTTCCCTTTATATTTATGACAACTTTTATAAAACCTGCAGGAGATATTTCAAAACCAACGCAGACATCTAAAATGTGTGGTACTTAAAATGCAGTCAAGATTTTCTACAAGATTCATACATTACTTTTGATGTAGCAAACATTTAAAATTGAACTGAGGTGGTAGAGAAAACAATGGTGCCCTTTAAACAGAATGAAGCACTCTTTAATTAAAATCAAAGGCATAAATAATTAAGTCAGTCAGTTTCTAACTTGACTACCTGCTTTCAAAGAGTTGACGACTGACATCGGTGCCTGAAGAACTGCGTGCAGCATCTTCTGATGAAGAGTTTTAGAAACTGTTATAAGAGTATGCACCAGGGGTAAACCTCTGAAGATTCCCAAGGCAAACAGGGTATCTGCCACTCCCACGTAAATATAGAAGACATAGTAGCTGCTAGTGTCGGTGACAATCACTGCAGCACTGTTGGACACATCAGAGCTGTAATTTTTTTCCTTTGTTGCATTTGCCACTTTTGCAGCATATCTATGAAATGCAATTTAAAAAAATACAGTAAGTTCAAAAAGCATCTTCATTCCTTTTACTATCATTATTACACAAGTAGTATCTACAAGCTCCATTTGTCCTAAATCCATATGGGTGATTTTTCTTTCTTGAACATCAACCTCCATGTACAAAACACAACTAATTGGTCACTCCATATTCTATTAAGCCTAAATTCTCATCCCTGTGTTCAGCTATCAATGTGCTAAATACCTTATTTATCACTTCTCAGATACATGAGTGCTTATCAAAATCTACGGTATCTTCTAAAATCTGTTTCATCCACATACACTGTAGATGATTTGATAAGGAAATACACAGGAACTAGGCCATTAATATATGCTTAGGAGTCCTCTTTGATTTCCCCTCTATATTATTATGAAAAATGGATTTTATTGGTAATATCTTCTGAACAAGGTACCTTATTAGGAGTTATTTAATAAAAACTAACCTACCCAATTAGTTGGAAATTCATCCTTTTCTAAAAAAGAAAATCTTTTAATTGAGAATTGAGCAAACTAAATTACTAAACAAACAAAATGCTTTATCTGTATCATAACCACACTGGGTAAGGCCAAAAGCACTTCAGTGAATTAGTATAAGAGTAACCTTATTAAACAGAATGTTGGGAATTATTAGGAAAGGGATAGATAATAAGACAGTAAATATCATATTGCCTCTATATAAATCCATGGTATGCCCACATCTTGGATACTGCATACAGATGTGGTCACCCCATCTCAAAAAAGATATACTGGAATTGGAAAAGGTTCAGAAAAGGGCAACAAAAATTATTAGGGGTATGGAACGGCTGCCATATGAGAAGTGATTAATGAGACTGGGACTTTTCAGCTTGGAAAAGAGACGACTACAGTGGGATATGATAGAGGTCTATAAAATCATGACTGGTGTGGAGAAAATAAATCAGGAAGTGTTATTAACACCTTCTCATAACGCAAGAATTAGGGGTCACCAAATGAAATTAATAGGCAGAAGGTTTAAAACAAACAAAAGGAAGTATTTCTTCACACAATGCATAGTCAACCTGTGGAACTCTTTGCCAGAGGATATTGTGAAGGCCAAGATTATAACAGTGTTCAAAAAAGAACTAGATAAATTCATGGTCCATCAATGGCTACTAGCCAGGATGGGCAGGGGTGGTGTCCCTAGCCTCTGTTTGCTAAAGGTGGGAATGAGCGACAGGGGATGGATCACTTGATGATTATGTGTTCCTCTGGGGCATCTGGCATTGGCCACTGTCAGAAGACAGGATACTGGGCTAGATGGACCTTTGGTCTGACCCAGTATAGCCATTCTTATATGTTTTTGACTAGCTTTAAGGATCTTCATGAACAAATATTAAGAGGTTTTTGGGGTTTTTTTTACAAAAAGCAACAGCAGAAAGAGAATCCCCAAGCCCATAATAAAATGCAGACAATACTTACTCTTTGAGAAGCCACACCCCAACCAAAGAAGCAGCCACCTGCAATCAGTGAACATACGATTATTTTTTTCTGTTACATTATGTTCTTTTACTCCCTTTTCTTCTTTCCACAATTATGGTAATTGTTTATTGCATCATTATTTGGACAGAGAACATTATAAATGGATGAAATTCAAACTTCCTTGAAGCAAACACCTTGCCACTTCTGTTCCTCCTTCCAAGGGAAACCCTTCAGTGCACCTCCCAAGGAGATATACATTTATACATACACTTTATGAGCATTCAAGTACCAAAGCACCTTTTATATTTGTTGGCACTGTGTGATTAACAGCGATTTGCTGAAATGCATTCTTGGTGACAAGGGACCCTTACTGTATGTTTGGACATTTCTTTTGTTTTAAATATTATTACATTTTGTTAACAACTCGAACAGTGAGACTGCTTCCCAGTAGATATGAAATATGTGTGATTTCAAATAAAGTGACAGTAAAGAATTCAACACATTACTAATTTTATTTAACTCATTTGTCTGACACTGTTACTTTTCAGGAATATACCCCTTGAGGTATATTCCTGAATATAGGAATATAACCCTAGAGGCACTCAATCTGTGCCTCTTCCTCCAGTTCAGTTCAGCTTTAATTTCTGTCCAAACCTTTGCTACCAGAGTTAGTGTAGTATTGTCACTCTCTCTGACCAATCTCTTTGTCTGATCTGAGTGTTCCTCAGCATGTCTCCTATCCCTCAGCTGCTAGTTTTAAGTAATACTTCAACACACCGTTAATTTGCTGTGCCAGCAATAAAGTTCCACTTTGTTTAAAGTGGAACTCATCCCTTCTGTATAGGCTCTCCTTGCCCCCAATGACAGCCCTCAGTGTCTAATAAATATAGAGCCTCCTCTCTACACTGAATTCTTATCTATCCACTGAGACCCAGGGGAGCCTCCTGTTGAGTTAATCTGATGATACTGGAAGCACTTCAGAAAATCTACTGGATAGATCTTATACTTAAACCTTATTCCTAGTAATTTAAATGTAGATCCTAGGTCATCTCTCTCATATCTCCCCACATCACTGCTATCAAGATATGCCTTATGACAGATTACACCCCAATACTTATTAGAAATTTGTTTTAGATGTCTCATGAGATCTGCCATCTTTGCACCAGTTAGATAAATTACTGAAGAGCTGTCACAATAATCTAGTAATCAATATCTCCCCCCATCCTCCTGTGTCTCACAGCCATAATCGCATCTCCACCTTGGCTGCCTCCCACTACAAGACCAGCGTTCTCATCTGAGGGATGCAGAGAGCCAATTCT
This sequence comes from Chelonia mydas, assembly GCF_015237465.2. Lineage (NCBI taxonomy): Eukaryota > Metazoa > Chordata > Testudines > Cheloniidae > Chelonia > Chelonia mydas. The sequence continues at coordinate 302,117,884 of NC_057849.1, read as the reverse complement.
GAGGTGGGCCTGCTTTACAGAATCCTTGCATGCTGTTTCTATGAGTATCCACTTCTTCCTCTGCTCTACCAGTTCAGCAACTCTGGCTTCTAGATTCTGTAGTTGGGCATTAAGGACCATGAGCTTCTTGAAAATGTGCACACATACAACACTTGGCCAAAAGGTAAGTTCTTGTACATTTTCCTTGTAATAATGCCCTGGTTGGGTCATGAATCTGGCACCTCTAGATCTAGAATAGCTCATTCTTCTAGGTTTAAGGTAGCATCTATAGCAGTGGTGGGCAACCTACAGCCTGCGGGCCGCATGCGGCCCCTTCCGGGTAATCCGCTGGCCAGCCGCGAGACAGTTTGTTTATGTTGACTGTCTGGAGGCTCAGCCACCTGCAGCTCCCTGCAGACAATGGGAGCTGTGGGAAGTGGTGTGGGCTGCAGGGACATGCTGGCCGCCGCTTCCCGCAGCTCCCATTGGCCAGGAACGGCACACCGCGGCCACTGGGAGCTGTGGGCAGCCGTGCCTGTGTATGGTCAGTGTAAACAAACTGTCTCATGGCCCGCCAGCAGATTACCCTGATGGGCCGCATGCGGCCCACGGGCCGCAGGTTGCCCACAACTGATCTGTAGTGTAAGCTGCCACATAGGGCTCCATTCTCAGCTTTTTACTTGACGCTACTCTCTCAGTTTAGAAGTGTAAAGTCTCTACTGCTAAAGGGTCATGCCCATCATAAATCTCTGTACATGCGGTAGCCATTAGGGGGGACACTGTGTTGCTGAGTATGTAACTCTCACTCGGGTTGGAAATTTTGTCATCCTGCACATATCCACCGGGGACTAAATACATTCTGCGCAATAATTGAATAAGTATTCCCCACCCTGTTAATCTGTTCACTGGTCTTTGACCTCTGTAGTTATACAGGGATTTTACTGAGTGGATATTAGTATGTCCTAGGTTTTGTCTTCCAGTTAGATAAAGGTTTTTAATTTTTTTAAATGATCTAATAGGTGTTCTTTAGGTTTCTAACAATTAACTGAGCAGCATATTCCACTCAGTGACAAACTACCATGCCAAAGCCCCTGTGCGCACTCTGGCTGGGGCCTCTCTTTCAGTTTTGAGGCTGCAAACCCTTGCATAAAGGCAAACTGGCTTTGGCCCAGATTCTCGAAAGTATTTGGGTGCCTAATTCCCAATGAAATCAATGAGAGTTACATGCCTGAAGACCTCTGAGAAGCTGGGCCTTACTAATTAGCAACTGTAGGAAAAGTAAAACCAGAAATAATCTGGGTCCTGACTTTTAATGGTTCAGAGAGAGACTGAGTGGTTAGGACACTCTCCTGGGAGGTGGGAGACCCAAGTTCAAATCCCAGCTCCACATCAGGCAGATAAACCTGGGTCTCCCACGTTGCAGGTGAGTGCAGAAACCACTGAGCTGCAGGTTATAAGGAAGACACCCACATCTCCTCCTCTACCTGTTTGGTTTTAGGAATGCTCTGAGCATGCCCACCAGATTGGATCCAAAGGGTCAATAGACAGGTGAAAACCTAGTATGAGGATCCGTCTGAGGCTTACACATGAGCTAGGCACTTGGGTGCCTAGATTAAGGAATCTGTGCACATGCTCACTAGTAGAAACTTAGGTGCCTAGGGAAATGTAATGGTGGAAATGTAGCCACCTACAGAGAGGCTGCAGCTAAGCAGGGGTTGGAGGATCTCGGTTGTGCCTAAATGGTGGACTTGAGTTCCAAATTCCTCGTGTGAATCTAGCTCTTGGGGTTATGGACTCTTGTACAGCCTTGCACTAACTCATTGTCTTTGAGAAACAACAGTAAACCAAAAAAGTAACATCCCAACACCAATCATCAGCAATTAAGTCAGCAGCCAACAAAAATGCATATGCAAAAATGTTGACACTAAATACTTTTATATTTGAAACAAAAAAATGCACAGTTTGAACAAACATAACATGATATTAAGAGCAGAATAGTCTTACCTCAATTAAAAAGATTACTACACACAAAATTAGCACAAAAGTCAAGCTTTTGTGGGTGGTAATGTATCTGTAATATGTATTCCAGGTAGTAACAACACTCATGCTTGCTGCATCATCAATAAAACATTCCTGCCAAGATAATTGATAAGAACATGGTTAGAATGTCCACCTCTAGGCATAAGAACTATTGATATGTGACTACAATCCCTCCTGCACTGATTCATTTTAAGTGACAGAATTGCAGGATTCAGTTTGGCCAGAGAGGAGGAATGATGACTGTAGGGAGGAGTGACATTTTTCAGGTGAAACCTTTTGCTGAAAAATGAATATTCAGGTTGACCAAAACATTTCACAAATTCATACAGAATTTGCTGAATTGTTTCAGTTGAAAAAGAAGAAGAAAAAATAAAGAAAAGTCTAAACTTTTCATTTTGACTTTCCCATTTGAAATCCATTTAGAATTTTACATCCATATTGATTTTTTTAAAGGTAAAAAAAAATCAAAAGAAACAAAACATTTTGTTTGACCTGAAACAATTTAATTTTTTTTTTTTAGTTTGGTCACCAAACCAAAAATCAGTTATTCATACAGCGCAAGATAATTGTTGTTACCTCTTGCATAAAGACACCACTTAAAATCACTTGAGCTGTTGACACAGCCTGATAATAGCAATCTTCAGATCAACACACTATTGCTAAAAACATAGCTCAATTATGTCTTAATTTCTTCAAACATTACCTACACATGAGCTTTCAAAGAAACTCTGAGGAATCTCTGTTCTGCTAAGATCACTCAGGCAAAAGAAAAGATGAGAAATGCTAATTTTAAATAATAACGAGCTTTAAGCATTTCTTCATTGTATACAGCACATAGCATGATAGGGTCCTGGTCCATGAGTAGGGCTCCTAGGCACTATGGTAACAATAATAAAATAATAATAATAATAATAATTAATAATAAAAGTACAAAATTTTCATTCAGAAAGTGACCTAGAAAACTTCAGTTGTACTCCAAAGAGCAACTTTGCCAAACTTGGAAATGAAATTCATTCATTAAAAAGTGAAATAGAGAGATTTTAGACCTGTTTTAAGTGCAAATCTCATCTGTGTTTTAACTACAAAGTTATTACCAGAAACTCCATTATACTATAACTAATCCAGCATAATCTTCTCTCCAGTGTCTGCATCACCATGTAAAATTAATTCAGTGCTTTTTTTATAAATCAAATACTATAAACTTGTAGCCTAATCAGCTGCAATATTGAATATCTACATTCAATGTGTGTAACTATTCCAATTGGTTTAATTTATTCCATGAGTTAATATTTCAAATGTCTACTCTTGATTCTTAGTTTAAAAATCACACAAACTTTAGTTTCAAACTTGATTTCAAATTTCGTTTCCACATAATTAATCTAAAAAGGCAGTAACTGTAAGGGAATAGATAGATTTCAAAAATTGTACATGACTTGTTATAAAGTAGACAGGAGCTGTGCTTGAGGGTCTGATGCAGTGATATTGCAACAAAAGAGTCCTCCTAGAATCATTTTTTCAGATTATGTATAAATTCTTTAACTAAATTTCAAACTGGTATTTGAGATAGAAAAATAAAGGACACTCTACAGAGCAGTACCACATAATGCATTACAAGGAAGGTGGAAAACATAGAAGGACTGTAGTGCTCAGTGCTATCAGCAAAGTATTTCATCTAAGAAGAAGGGCAATACAAATCAGCACCTACCTTCAAATCTTCTTCATTAATCTCATCACTTATTTCCAAGACACCGTCTTTAGACAAATGCCTAGCATAGATGTCTCTCTTGAGAGACAGGTTAGACTGGGGGACCATTGACATATTACGTACAGATATGCTTCCCTTTTTGTAAAAGCTCTGTCCCTGGTTAATTGAGGTGCGGGTCATCAAGTTCAGCACAGACTGCCTCCTCTGTCCTTGGAACATGGGCCCTGTGGTTAGTAAATTGCTCCGAGGCAGAATGACCTCCCCCTGTTCAGAATCGGGCACCAGAGACAGCCTTCTTTCTGGTGGCTCACTATAACCTTCTATCCCATTGGCCTGTCCTGGGGCTTTCTGTATTAATGAAAACTTTCTGCTAATATTAAGTGGATTAATAATGATGGAGTTCTTTCTTTTTTCATTGAAATCGGTAGTTTGTTTAAAAGACTGTTTCTTGGATTCATTTCGGGAACCCACTCCATCTCCATCAATGGAAAACCGTCGGAGAGCTTCATTCAGAATTGAGTTTCTTCTCTCTGGACTGAACTGATCAAAAGAATCAAATCCCATCAGCTTTGAGCTGAAGTCAGGGCGCTGACCCTGAAGTTCAGAAAATGTTCCATAGAAATAGCTGGTCCCTTCATGTAAAATTAATATTTTGTCTGCTGTCCTTAAATGTTCAAGTTTTGAAGTCACCAGGATTCTAGTTTTATTTGCCATCAACTTGCAAACACAGCTACAAAAAAAAAACAAAAGAATTATACGCATTTTAAAACCAGGGCAATCATTCAATATTTTCTCTCCATGCTTTCATATTACTTTCATCACTTCCATTCTTACTCCATTTGCTTCTTTATGGCAGAGAAATGGGTGGAACACACAATTAGTGTTCATCTGTGGTGCCGGGGGGGTGAGCAGAAGAATGGACACTGGCCTCTAGTTAGGCTCAATGTAATGGTGGCGCAGCTGAGCTGCTTGTAAGTTCCCCACTCTCAGCCATTCAAAACTTTCATACACCACACAGATGTGACTGGGAAACTTCATGGAGAGCAGGGAATTATTGTATAATCGACCTATGGGGGGGGTCCCCTAGGTACATATGTGCTTGCCCAGTCTGCTGTCAATCTCTCCTGTCCAGTTGGTCACTGGGTCCTTTTGGGTGACCAGCCTGTTTGGGTTTACACAAAAAAGGACAAAATACTATTTTCTATGAACACCAACACCCATGAAACAGTTGATAATTATTTAAACTATTTTAAACTATTTAAGATAATATGCCACAAGCACTTGTCATGCATGCACACACTCACTATAATATTGTATGTGTAATATGAGAGAGAGAGAGAGAGAATATATATAACTGTATCTGGGGATGAATAAGCAATAGGAGTTACAATATGTCCAATTACTGTATGGGCAGCTTTAATGAGTATAAGATGCCTGCTATCCAAAAGGTAATGTATTGTCACATGGCTTTGAATACAGCATCCAAAATCATTCCTAAAAACTATGTATCATTTTGACCACTTCTATATTTTGGGCATATTAATACAAATTCTGTGCCAAATAGAGGAGGGAGTGTTTTCTTTCTTGGATTTGTGCTTTGCATTGTGCTGCTTGACAGAACTCCTAGAAACAAACCTCAGAAAACATACCATACCTTTCAAATATTTCTTTTTCCGTTAAAATATCTAAATAGCCAAAAGGAGAATCCAGGAGATACAAATCAGCATCTTTGTACACTGCTCTAAACAAAGGAAATAGAAATGAAATTAGCTTTCACAACTATCTACCTGTTCAATTTAAGTTACATTTAAAATGCATGCTTTTAAAATTGAATCTCATAACAGCTGTAACTAATAGACATAAGAATCTAGACTGCTTATTTATAGGGAATCAGTGTTCAAAATTAAATAGGTTTATAATTCACCTTTTAATAAAGCCTTTCCTTGTAGAAGGGCATTTTGCATAGTAAGGTAATTTTTCATGGAATTCCATGTAATCAAAAGAAACTGCACAACCACCTTTACTGTGTCTTTTACTTTGGGACTTTTAAAGACCTTCTTAAGGCCTGCTTTTGCAAGTTGTGTATGTGTAATATGCTTGCTCAGTTTAACAGGGATTCTGGACCTGTTCCAAAGTCTACTGATCTCAAGCTCTTTCTCTGTCGAAGGCTTACAGAATTATGGGACCATAGGGCTCAGTCTTGTAAAGTGCTTTATAGTAAATGGACTGCAAGGTCCTATATGAGAATCTTAGGTCCCAATCCTGCAAACAGCTACTTAACATCAGTGGTACTACTCACATGCTTGATGTTCAGCAAGAGCCTAAGTATTTGCAGGGTCCGAATCTTAGACTGTAATGATCTTGAGCTGGACACTGGGGCCCACCCCTGCCCCCACTGAAGTGAGCAAGAGTTTTGCCATTGATGTCAATGGGAGCAGGAGCAGGCCCTTTGTCTTACTGTGTGGTTGTAAAACGTGACACTATAAATGAGTAGTACAAAGAAATAATCAAGAAAACCCTGAAAATTGGATTTTACTTCCATTTAAAGTACTTAAAAATCTTTTAACATTTGTTTCTAAACAGTTATCTTGAACAAACATAATATGAAAAACATATAGCCACTAAAAACATTAATAGTATACTCTGCCAATAGTATAGGTAATTTTACTGGAAGACCTTCTATTATGATTGAATTCACTTATTGTACATTTTGATGTAGTGACTGCACAGTAATCATATTGTTCTTGACATTTTCAACAGTTGGCGAATTTATAACTTACTTCCTACATTAATGGCCGTGTTCAGCTCAGTGCTATATATTGGATGTTGCCTATACTGTCTTTGTGACTTTTTATTTTAAAAATATAATTATACAGCTGAAGACTAATGCCTATTGGCAAGCTGATCACACAACAGTAGATTGATAAAGTCCATCATATGACATTCCAGGAATTGACCTGAGTTCCTTTGGAAGTTTATAAACATGGCTGTACAGAGTTTGGAAAGGTATTTAATCAGTCTGATAGTTTTTATGGAAATCTGAATGGTTTATACTTTAGTTCAGTATTCCCCAAACTTTAGAAAGATGAGCCATGCCCCCTTCAGGAAAATGGAATTAACCATGCCCTCTGCCTACTTGCAACTCTGCCAAGTGTTCTAAAGGTCTCCACATCTTAATATATGCATCTTTAACCTCACCCGCACTAGAGCATGCCCAATGTTTGAGAAATTCTGGTCTATGTCTTCATAATATGATCCTACTTCTGCCTTGTGTGGTTTGAGTATTGGCATACTTTAAATTTCAACACTGTTACCTAATGGTTAACGAATCACCATTGGCATCTGAATTAGCACCCACTGAAATGAATGGGGCAGTTCACATGTCAGAGCTATTGTTTCAGGCTCTACAAACCCAGGCAGACATCACTGTGTTTGGTTACACTGCTTCATAGTTTGAAGGTGTTTTTCTTCACAACTACACCAGCTAGAGGCTTCTTTTAAGGAAAGCTCAGATTTTGGAGAAAAATTGAAAATTCAGTCTGCTTCCCCTTCCTCTGTATGCAGTGTTGTTGTAGTCATGTTGGTTCCAGGATATTAGAGAGACAAGTTAGGTGAGATAATTAGTTGGTCCAATAAAAGATATTATCTCACCCAACTTGTACCCCCATCCCCTGGTTATTCCTTTGCAGGTTCCTCCAAGGGTGCAGTGCCTAGTTTGGGTAGTTTAATTCTTTTATACCAAATATAATATTTCTTTGAGCTTAATCCTTAACTGTTATTTAATAGATGCCAATCTTAAATAAGGGGGGAAATAAGCAAACCATATGTATCTTTAAAAAAAGATTCTTCCTCAACAATTTTATTGGGAGGGTTGTCTCTTGATTGAATGAATGTTTAATAAAATGTTTAAAAAGCCCTGTGTAGGGGGGATGCATAGTTTCACTGCCCTAGGGCCAGCATGAGAGACACTGAAGTCCTAGGAAGCACAGTCACTGTGCAACACCTTATGAAGGATCACTCTGCGGGCTTGTGTGGAGAGGAGGTAAGGTCTTTGCTTTGTCTCCTTTGAAGTGGTTTGCGTCGCAGAGCCACTTCCAGGGATCAGGCCTCAATTTCCCTGTTTGGAAAATGGAGACAATATCTGACAACCCTCTGAGGGCATTATGATTCTCAATTATTTAATGTGTAAAGCTCTTTGAGACCCTCTGGTGACAGTTGCTGAAAAATTTTGTATTTCTATTTGCACATGACAAGCATTTCTCTGGTGCTCAGACAATCAACATTTCATGCTGTGAACTTTAACCTGACAGTTTCAGTTAACTATGGAAACTTTCATCTTTTGCTGAACCTCTAGGTATTTCTGAACTAAATTAATGAACATATAGATGTATCTTAAATACCTGTATTTTCATAGGACAAAAATCTGATCTCTGATGTTAAAATGCAGCTCCCATTGGAGTTATGCACATATATCTATATGGCAGAATTAGGTCCACATTTCATTAAACTGTTCATACTATGTTTTCCAAATGTGGCGCATCAGCCATTCAGATGATAAAATATTCACCTCGCTAGTGAGATTCTTGCCCGTTGACCTCCACTCAGGATGATTCCGCCTTCCCCCAATACTGTACAGTCTTTCTCAGGAAACTTTGAAATCTCCTATTAAAAGATTTTAAAAATTAGATGTGTATTTTCCATATTCAAATGACACAAATTGCAAATTAACCAAAAGCAAATGCACATAGTGTTTAGATGGAAATGTTAGGATATAGATATTCAGGCCTGTCTGTAAAGGCCTGTACTTTAAGAATTTAGGGGTATTCTTATTACTTGGCTAGTTAGAGGTATAAAAGAAAGAATCAAAATCACTGTCTGCTGGTGTAAGGGCCTTCTCTTACTGTGACAGTTTGAGGCCCTGTTCTTAGGCTAAGGCCTTTGGCTAAGCAGCAAAGGCAGCCATAAGCCAGGAAACGAACAGTCACATCCTCACATTCCAAACTAGTCACATTGAAAGAAGGTGCTATTGGGCTGTTAGGAATACAATCCTGTCCTGAATACAATTCTGTCCTGATAATGCCTATCACCTCCAGAGAAAGGGAAGTGCCTAGAAAATGTAAAAGGAAACTTAGTTTGATAGCATCCTGTCTGGCAAGAACTCACTTATCAATAGCTGGGATGTGAAATCCTCACTTCTGTATTGTTTTGTCATTAGAGTTCCCACTTTGCTATTGTTTGTCTGTATAATCTCTGCCTGGTTCTGTGATTGTTCCTGTCCGCTGTATAATTAATTTTGCTGGGTGTAATCTAATTAAGGTGGTGGGATATAATTGGTTAGCTAATCATGTTACAATATGTTAGGATTGGTTAGTTAAATTTCAGTAGAATGATTGGTTAAGGTATAGCTAAGAATATTACTATATAAATTAGGGGTAAACAGGAAGTAAGTTGGGATTCGAAAATAAGGAAAAAGGAACTTGTATTTAAGCTTGCTGAAGTTCACCCCAATAAACATCGAATTGTTTGCACCTTCGGACTTCGGGTATTGTTGCTCTCTGTTCATGCGAGAAGGACCAGGGAAGTGGGAGAGTGAAGGAATAAGCTCTCTAACAGGAAATAACTGTAAGATCACACAAATTTGTTTGCTTATTTCATTGTTTCCTTATTAAGAAATGAATCATTAAAGTGTAAACATTTATTTACCTCAGAGCTCACCAAAAGGTTATCAAGTCTTATGAGCAAATATTAGTCTTAAACATTAGTTCCCTAGAAGTAAAGAATGGCCCTTTTACATAATCTAATTCTAAACCTCGAACCACTAACGTACATTTCCTACCTGAGAAACGAGTGACAAAAAGACAGTTACCTTTTCTGTATCTGGTGTTCTTCGAGATGTGTTGCTCATGTCTGTTCCACAATAGGTGCGCGTGCTCGCCACATGCACCGGTGCCAGAAGCTTTTCCCCTAGCAGTGCCCTTAGAGGGGAGCGCCCCAGCAACCCCTGAAGTGGTGCCTCCACGGATCGGTATAAGGAGAGTTGCACGCTCCCCCCCCCCCACCCCCAACCAGTTCCTTCTTGCCAGACAACTCCGACGGAGGGTGGGATGTCGAATAGACATGAGCAACACATCTCGAAGAACACCAGTTACGGAAAAGGTAACTGCCTTTTCTTCTTCGAGTGATTGCTCATGTGTATTCCACAATAGGTGATTCCAAGCTATATCTGTTGGAGTTGGGTAGGAGTTCACAAGTTCTCAGGATGGAGAACAGCCCTGCCGAACCAGGCGTCATCCCTGGTTTCGGAGACTATCGCATAGTGCGAGGTGAACATGTGAAGCAAAGACCACGTGGTGGCCCTACAAATGTCCTGGATGGGGACGTGGGCCAAGAAGGCAGCTGATGAGGCCTATGCCCGAATCGAGTGCGCCTTCACAATCGGTGACGGGGAGATACCTGCCAGCTCATAACAGGTGTGGATGCATGAAGTGATCCAGTTGGAAAGCCACTGAGTGGAGATCAACCGACCCCCCATGCGCTCAGCCGAGGTGATGAACAGTTGCGAGGACTTTCTGAACAGGTTGGTACTCTCGAGGTAGAAAGCCAGAGCCTGTCACACATCGAGCATGTGGAGACGGTGCTCCTCACTGGATGCGTGGGGCTTGGGGCAGAGGATGGGCAGAAAAATGTCCTGACCCATGTGAAAGGCAGAGACCACCATCGGGAGGAATGCAGGGTGTGGGCGGAGCTGGACCTTGTCCCTTATTAAACCCCGCGAATGGGGGCTCGGAGGTCAGGGCCCTGAGCTCCGAGACCCGCCTAGCTGACATGATCACGACCAGGAAGGCCACCTTCCATGAGAGGTGGGACCAGGCACACGTGGCTAGCGGCTCAAACAGGGGCCCCGTGAGGTGGGTCAACACCAGGTTCAGGTTCCACTGCGGGACCGGGGGCCTGGCATACAGGAACAGATGGTCCAACCCCTTGAGGAACCAGCCAGTCCTAGCATGGGAGAATACCCTTTGCCCCTGCACCGGCGGATGGAAGGCCGATGTGGCTGCCAGGTGCACCCTGACTGACGAGGGCACCAGGCCCTGGGCTATAAGGTGGAGAAGGTAGTCCAGGATAAGATGGATTGGGGTGGCTACCGGGGAGACCCCGCTCAGCCACCCATTTGGAGAACCGGCACCACTTTGCCAAGTAGACATGGTGCATGGAGGGTCGCCTGCTTTCTAGGACGATGTGCTGGACCCCTTCTGATCACGTTCTCTCCTCCCTACCTAACCATTAAGCAGCCACGCCGTGAGGTAGAGAGCCGCTAGGTTGGGATGGAGGAGGTGGCCCTGGTCCTGGGAGAGCAGATCCAGGCGGAACGCCAGGCCCGTGAGGGTCCCGTACCAATGTTGCCTGGGCCTTGCTGGGACAATCAGGAGGACCCAGGCCTTGTCCACCTTTACCTTTTCCAGGACCTTGCTGATCAGTGGGATCGGGGGGAAGGCATAGAGAAAACTGGCCTGACCAAGACAGGAGGAAGGCATTGAAGATAGCACCCCATTCCAGTCACCCCCTGGAGCAGAACCGGGGACAGTACCAGTTCTGCCGAGTAGCAAACAGGTCAACCTGGGGAGTTCCCCACACTTGGAAAAGTTGGTGAGCCACTTCCGGGTGGAGAGACCACTCGTGCTGAGAGGAGAAGTCCCTGCTCAAGCGATCCGCCCGCGCGTTCCAGGCACCCGGTAGATGGAAGGCCTTTAGGCAGATGCCATGGACTATACAGAAATCCCACAGCCTCAGGGCTTCGCAGCAGATGACCAGGCCCCACCTTGCCTGTTGATATAGAACATTGAGGCCATGTTGTCCGTGAGGACCCTGACCACCTTGCCCTCCAGGTGTGAGCGGAAGGTGTACCACCCTGAGCTCCTTGACGTTATGTGTGGGGTCCGATCCTGAGACGACCACAGACCGTGGGTCCAAACATTCCCCACATGAGCCCCCAACCCAGGTCCGATGCTTCGGACACCAGCTCCAGTGACAGGGCCCTGTCCCTGAACGGGACCCCTTGGAGCATGTTGCTTGGGGCAGACCACCACCATAGGGAAGCGATCACCAAGTCGGGCACGATGAGGACCTTGTCCATCCTGTCCCTGGCCTGGGAGAACTCCGAGGCCAGCCAGAGCTGGAGGGGCCTCATTCGAAGTCTGGTGTGGCAGACCACGTACGTGCACGCCAACATGTGACTCAAGAGCTGGAGGCACGCTCTGGCTGTTGTCACTGGGAACTTTGTGACTGTGTCAATGAGCCCCTTCAGGGTCTTGAACCTGTCCGGTGGGAGGGAAGCTGTGGCCAACGAGGCATCCAGGAGCGCCCCAATAAACTCCATGCATTTGTAACCCTTCTGCCAGGCCAAGTTGATAGTAGCAAGGGCCGGGTTCAGTACAAAGGGGTTCCCTCTCATCAAAGCAAATGCAAAACTCGCTCGAACCCCCACCCAGTGACCTGGGAAAATCTTACACACCCCCTGGGCGCCTCAAAGAGGCAATACTTCCCCTCTCGCAAGCACAGAGTCTCGGTGTAGCTGAGAATCTTTAATAACATGAGGTAAATGACATCAGCACTAAATTGGGGAAACACCACAACTAGTGTTCATTAACCAAACCATGAGCAAAAACCCACCCCAGCAAATTGGGCCACATCCTTTCCCTCGGGTTCTTGAGTCCCAGAACCCAAACGTCTCTTGAGTCCAGCAATCCAAAAATCACTCAAAGTCCAAAAAGTCCAGCCCCAGAGTTCAAAAGTTCATCTGCAAAGCGTTACTCCCCAGTCTGGCTAAAAATGTGCCTGTGTGTGTGGGGGAAAGAGGTAAGGGGCACCTTACATGACCTGAAGCTGACTGCCCCACAGGGCTCCGCTCTGCACAGCTCAGCTCGCCATCTCACAAACACTCCGCCGTCTCTGCTCCACCAGCCTATCCACAAACAGCACCACTGCACTCTAGATCTTCCGGCTCCCCACTACTTGACACAGTGCTCAGTGATTTCAGCTCAGAGTAGTGGGAGTCTTAATGCTGGTGCACCATAAGGCCAAAGTGAATTCAGCACAGTACCTGTAGCAAGACTCTTAATAGACCCAAAATTAGCTCTGACATTCCACAGTGGAGAGAGACAGAGGTGCAACTGGTGTTTCGGGCCCACACCACCAGGTACTAATACCTGTCTCAAGCCTCTCTCAATTCACAGAGTTTTGGAACCCATGTCCCTTGGCTAGCAAGTGCTGCTTAGTTGATGGTGAGTCCCTCCATCATAACAAAAGGCCAAGTACAGTTCCAAGCACAGTTCCCATAATCAGGGTAATAACAATTTATTCTTCCTGCCCCAATAACAGAGACACTGGGGATCCCACAACAGCCAAAGTGACCATTTGGGCAGCTATGGCCTCATTCTAGGTGGGGTGGGTGTGCCTATGCAAATGATATCGGTCCCTGAAGTTCTTTTCCATAACTTGCCACACCTCACCACCAGATGTCAGGGTGGAGCTCATCCTGACTCTGCTTACACATTGAACTGGGACTAACGTGTGATCCCTCACCTGAGACCTGGAGCTGCCCTTGACCAGCCAATCGTCAAGATAAGGAAAAATCTGGACACCCCCCCGGCGCCTGAGGTAGGCCGCTACCACCAACATACATTTTGTAAATATCCTGGGGGCAGTGGACAGGCCAAATGGGAGGACCGTAAATTGGTAGTGATTCTGCCCCACCATGAAATGGAGGAGGCTTCTGTGCCCCTCGAATATGTGAATGTGGAAGTACGTGTCCTGCAGATCGAAGGCAGTGTGTACCAGTCCCCGGGATCCAGAGAGGGGATGATGGAGGTCAGGGAGACCATACGGAACTTGAGCTTTACCAAGAACTGGTTCAGATCTCGCAGGTCCAGGATGGGCCTGAGTCCCCCTTTGGCCTTTGGGATAAGGAAATAGCGGGAGTAGAACCCCTTGCCTTTGAACTGGAGCTTTACTGAGGGTGGATCCCTGAGGAGGACTGGCAGGGCGCCCCCGAGCGTCCCGTCAAAATTACCTTTTCCCCGCCTGTTTGCCCTTAGAGGACTCAGGTTGCGGGGCTGGCCTCAACTGCCTCTGAGGGCATCTTTTATAGTCCCATGCCTTCTTATAGGCGGCCTCATATTTTGGGTGGAGGCCTGAGCAGGAGTCTGCTGTGGCTTAAACTTAGATTTAGCTGGAGCCGGGACATAGAGACCCAGAGTCTGGAGGGTCGTGCGAGAATTCTTTATACCATGCAGCTTTGTATCTGTTTGTTCTGCAAACAGAGCTTTGCCGTCAAACGGGAGATCCTGCATGGCGGCCTGCGCCTCACCGGACAGCAGGAGCCACGACGCCCTTCTCATGGACGCCGCGGAGGCCATGGACTGTACAGCCGTGTCCGCCGCATCCGAAGCCACTTGCAGGGTTGCCATGGCAGCCGCTGTAACCTCCTCCACCAGCGCCTTGAACTCCTTCCTATCACGCTCCTGGAGGGAGTCCTCGAACTTGGGCAGGGAGCCCCACGGATTGAACTCATACCGGCCCAGGAGAGCCTGCTGGTTTGTCACTCGTAACTGGGAGCTCAAGGACAAATAAACTTTTCTTCCAAAAGAGTCCAGCCTCCATGAATCTTTATTTTCCGGGGTACGGGCTGGCTGCCATTCCCTGTGGTTGACCGACTTGACCACCAGGGAGTTGGGCGCCAGGTGGGTTTATAAGTACTCATGTCCCTTGTTGGGTACAAAGTATTTACTTCCGCTCTCTTGGAGGTGGGGGCCGAGGCCGGCGTTTGCCACAGGGCATTTGAAATTTTTTCCACCCCTTCATGGAGAAGCAAGGCTACCCTTCCCAGTGCCAACGGGGACAGTACATTAAACAGTGAGTGCAAGGGCTCCTCCATCTCCTCTGCCTGGAGGTGGAGGCTTGATTCCACCCTTTTAAAGAGTTTCTGGTGGGCCCTAAAGTCCTCCTGCAGGACTGAGGTGAGCAGGGCCGTAATCACCTCATCCAGGGAGGGCGAGAAGGCCGGTGCGGTACTTTGGGTGTCCACCGGCACCGGAGGGCCCAGCACTTGGTCAGTCTCCGGGCATGGTGCTGGGGATGTACGTCCCACCAACTCCTTCCTTGGAGGTCTGGAGAGGGAGGCCAATGGTGCCTCTGAGGCTCCAGCTACTGAGTGAGCCCCCACCAGGGCTGCGTTGGGGGCCACAGAGCCCACTAGCCCACTGGTACCACTGGGCCAGCCATGGGGCCCAGAGCCACTACACTTGCTGCAGCACCGGCGGGCCCGGTTGCTCAGCCCGGCTGGCCTGGCCCATGGAGGGACGACTACGAGCGGAGGCCGGGCTGACAAACAACCTGCTGCTGTCCCGGGAGGAGCAGCAGTGCCAGGAGCGATGAGCGACATCCCTCCATGGGCCAACCACGGGACCGCAATCTCAACGTGGAGGACTGGTACCATCGGTAGCAGCTGCTCTGCGATCAGCTCCAATGGGTGGACCCACAATGGCGAGATGCTGGGGATCGACGCCCGGGGCTGCGGAGGCGATGCCTTGGCAGGGTCTTGGAGTGGGATTCTGAGCGGGAACGGCATCGACATCCAGGCTGTGACCGGCTGCGGTAACCCCTCTGACACGAGGACCTCTGGCGATGTCTGTCTCAGTCCCATAGGTACTCACTCCTTGAAGTGGAGCGGTGCCAAGACTCTCAGTCGGATGGCACCCAACCAGACAGTCTGGTGGGAGTCGAGGATGATCCACATGGACTTTGCCCTGAACGGTCACTGGCGGAGAACGACGTCGTGAATGTTCTCTGGACTGAGACCAGTACCGAGCCGGGGGTGACTGCGGAGATCCCAACGGTGGCTTGCCCCTGGAGCGCAGGACTGACATTGGCGGCACTCCTGGTACTGGCAGGGACATGATGTCCCGGGCCGCCTGCAGGGCCTCTTGCGTGGAGGGCATCCGAACAGCAGGGGAGGCCTGGTCTGAAGTGCCTGGGCTACTCCGCTCTATATGAGTCGGAGGCCTAGAGGCCAGAGGGGATCGAGGACTGTCCGACATGGGTCTAGCCTCTGCCCTGGGTTTACCTCTGTGCCACTGTGAAGAAGGCAACTTTTTTGCCTTCTTGTGCCCAGTGGATGGGGAACGGTGCCAACTGGTTGAAGGCTCCGGAAGGTCGCCGCGCACTGACACCGCGGTGCCCGGTGCCAGCTCGGAGTGGCACGCTGGAGTTGGGGTCAGCGCCGGCTCCATCAGAATGGTCCGGAGCCTAATGTCTCTTTCCCTCTTGGTCCGAGGTTTGAATGATTTGCAAATCTTGCAACGATTGCTAATATGGGTTTCTCCCAAACAGCATAAACGGTCTGCATGTGGGTCACTCCTTGGAATAGATCACCTACAAGAGTCGCATGACTTAAAACCCAGGGCGCGGGGCATGTCCCGGCCCAGGTGCTGTAACTAACTGAACTAACTGAGCAGCTAACTAACTACAGGAACTAACACTGTACAAACAAGCAGTTCTGGGGATGAACTACAGCAAAGCTGGAGCAGAGTAGTTCTGATGCACCTTCACTGGCGGCAAGAAGGAACTGAGGGTGGGGGGCGCTCAGGACCTACGGGTACTGCTAGGGGGAAAACTTCTGGCACCAGTGCACGTGGCGAGCACGGATACCTATTGTGGAATACACATGAGCAATCACTCGAAGAGGAACGTGTGTTTGCAGTCATAGTTAGAGAAGACCATGAACCAAACTTTGGATCTGAACACCTCAAAATTCAGGGAAGTTCATAGCCACAGTGGTTCCAATACCCTAGATCCCCAAAGCCCTTGTCTTTGGTGAGGTTTGCAATGAGTTTGGGATCCAAACTTTACAGCTTGGGCTATCTCTTATTTAAGTGAATTGATGAATGGTCAGTGGTAAAAACACAAACTCAACAAATATAAAACAAGGGCTTAATTCCCTACCATGATTGGCAGGGGTGAGGGAAGGACTAGGGATCTATTTGTGTCTCCCTGATCCTACACAGTCTGGCTCTAGAGTTGAGAAGCTTAACACTGGGGAGAACCCTGCACCCATCAGTAGTTGACGCCACCTCCACTAGCTTTACACCACTGGAAAGTTCTCCTCTGCAAGGGGAATTCTCCACTGGCCACATATTGCCAGAATCTTGAGTGGAGCACATGGGAGAATCTGGACCCAGGAGACTTTGCTTTTTCTTTAGTACAAGACTGAAACCTTTGTGCGGCATTTTCTTTCCATTTTATGCCATTATTATTTCTGAAACATGAAAGCTGATGCATATTGCATTCTGAATGAGTGGGACTAGAGTGGTGGTTTTAGTTGTTGTTGCTGTTTTAAAGTTCTTCTTCATTCAGAAACTTGACTTGACCTTTTCCTTATAAGGACAATGAGGGGGAGGAGAAGGTGAAAGATTAAGTCTCATTGTGGTACCAGCCTGAATATTTATTATATTGACTGATTAAATCAATCAGCATGTGACTTCTTACTTCAGCAATGGGATCAGCTAGGGAAAATCAATCTCCAGTTCATACACTTGCAACCCAAAAACTATGCCTTGTTAATAGAGACTGGGTCACTCCCCAAAATTCAGACCTGGATTTTAAAAAACCCAGATTTCAGAGCTGTTTAGATCCAGTATTCTGGCTTGAGCCCACCTCTAGATATTAATTTTGTGCCAGGAGTCTCAGCTCTCCCTTTACAATGTGCCTTTGATCACCTTACCTGTGACTGCGACCATTCATCATTCTCCTCTGAACAATTTCTAACATTCCAAACCGCTGAGACATCTCCAACAGGCATGAAAATAAATAAATAAAATAACATGCCAGGAAAGTATTTCCTTCCTCCTCCCTTCCAAATTAACACTGGCCTCAGGGATAGAATGAACAACACTGTTCAGTCCTGGTTCAGGGACAGATTAAATGCCCCGCATCTCATGGCCTAGAAATTGGGTGCCTGGTACCTCAGGAAAGGGGAGACTCCCAGTTTTTCAATTTAATAATAGCCTTCTCTTCCCACCATAGAAGATTTGGACATATCTGACTTTAAAAATCAAGATACTTATATATGGAAAAAGTTATTTTGGGTAATAGAATGTTCTGAAGTTGAGGCAGTGCAGCCTAGTGGATAGAGCACTGGACTGGGACTCAGGAGACCTGGATTCTATTCCTAGATATACTGTTGCCCTGTTGGGTGACCTTGGGCAAGTCACTTCACCTCCCTGTGCCTCCTTCCCCCATCTGTAAAATGGGGATACTGATACTGACCACCTCCTGTGAAGCACTCTGAGATCTACTGATGAAAAGCACTACACAAGAGAGAGGTATTATTATTTCTTTCCCTCATAGAGACCTGTACAGTCAAACTCCTGTAAACAATATGCACACTTGAGTTTACAGGCAGAGAGATGTGAAAAATAGCACCAACATCTTTTAAAACATTTCAAAACTTGTCATAAATAGTATATCTGTAATGTATGAGGTATTTAGAGAGGATCCATGGTAGTGTGCCAGGATATACAAGTTTTATAGGCACTCATTTGGGATGTTCTGCCTAGCTCAATGAGGGCTTCACTGCCTGTGCATGAATACTGCATCCATCCCTTGCTCTTACAGATAAAACCTTTATGTCTCTCCACTATGCCATTAAATATTTGCGTATTTATATATCTAGATATTTGAGCTGAATTTTTTTCCCCCAGTTCCTACTGAGTCCATTCAGAAATACAGTTACTGGTTCCTAGTGCTACTGTTCTTCCAGTAGAGACCAGCCAAAGAACTGTGGCATCTATAGGAACTTCCATTACAGACAATGGGTGAAAGTCTGGCCCCACTGCATTGTAAACCTAGGTCCATGAGACCCAGGCTTGTGGACTCAAGATACATCCACACTGGGTCATCTGACTTGGGCTTATGGGCTCAGGCAGTGAGGTTAAAAATTGCAGTGTAGATGTCCAGGCTTGCACCGAAACCTGGGCTCCGGGCTCTGCTGGGGAGACAGATGGGTCTTAGAGCCTGGGATTCAGCCCAAGCCTCACTGCCCACATTGCTATTTTTAGCCTCACTGCCCAAACACCATGAGCCTGAGTTCAGTGACCTGCACTCTGAGACTAGGTGCTGCAGGATTTTTATTTCAGTGTAGACATACCCTCAGGGTTCCCAAGCCCACACTTGAGCATCCACATTGCAGTGTAAACATGGGCTTACAATTGCTAGACTCGGGCCTCACAGCTGTGCTAACACATCCAATTGTCACTACGCAGACCTTCTAACTCAGGTGTGCATCTTGAGCTGTGTGCACATTGCAAAATGACAGTGCTTGGACCAGAGTCCCAGGGGGACTTGGGCTCTGACCCACGCACCAGAAGATCCTAGGACCAGAGTCCAGAGTGCTTGCTGATCCACGTCAGATGGATTTGTGTGGGGACAGAAGACAGGCTTGGGCTCAAAACTGAATCAAAGCCCAAGCTCAGTGTGCAGTGTAGACATACCCACTGACTTAAATGGTGTCAGGATTTCACCCTGTTTGTGCATAAAATATAATATGGTACCATTTTGTGCCATTGCCAAAATATTTTGTGCCATTAGAGATTTTTCAACAGAGACACCTATTGTGTTACACTGCCAAAGAAATCTTCCCTCCAATCCAGTTTAAGAGATTATAGCACAGAGTAGACAGGGGGCACTACTCTGGGAGTGTCACGGGTAACAAATGTTTTATTAATTTGATTCCAAAGGAGTCAGCAGAATATTTCATGTTTTGTCTAAATCGATCCTACTTACTCAACTTTTCCACTTAGAGGTAGCTACCAATGGCAAATATAAATCAAAAAATTAAAATAAATGTGACACACATTAGATGTTTGGAACATGCATTAGCCACTGCAAAAAATATATAATATTGGGCCATATTCATCCTTGGTGTAACTTTACTGAAGAAAGTGGAGTCAAATCAGGGATGAATTTAACCTGTTGATGCTGAACAACATATAAATGTATAATAATTATGGAGTATCCAGTTCTACTGGATACATTCGTTTTTGGGTGTCCAAATTGATAAACCTGCAGCCTGATCATTCAGAAGTACAGAGTCCCTACGGTTCCCAGTGACTTCAGTTACATTTGTGGGTGATTAAGGGAGGAGGGGTTGAATGATCTGCACTTTGGGTTGCCAACTTTTGGACCCCCCCCAAAATAAAATAACCCTGCAAATGATAGAACAGAGCAGAGATCTCAGCCATCCAGTGTCTGCTCTTTTTAGTTCACCCTCACTTCCTCCTTCTCTCTCTAATACTCTTGACTTCCTTCTTCTCTGCTTCTTTCACTCTCCCCTTCTCTACCCCCGCAGATCTCTTCACTTTCTCTTCTTCTCTCTTCCCCTTGCTCTCTCTTTATTCTCACTAATATCCCATACTCTCACTTCTCTATCCGCTCTCCCCAATTTCCTTTGTGTTCTCTTCTCCGCACTCTGCCTTCTCTCTCCCCTGCCCCCACCCAATATATTCCCCTTCTCTTATTCCACCTCCTTCCTCTTGGAAGTGGTCTTCCTCTCTCTCTCTCTCTCTCTCTGCCATCTGTTTTCTGCACAGCAAGCCTCAAGAGCATTCCCAACAACTACAAAGATCATAGTGCAGGCCCCATTGTGTGAAATGCCCTAGGGAATCTGTAAGTATATTTGAGCTGAAACAGAAGCAAAGGATTTCAATAAGGAGCTAGAACATCATTCCACTCAATTTAATCATTTTTCTCTTTAGTTACAAGCAAAATACACTCCCTCACCCATTTGCTCACTCGCATGATTACTTCTGTATTTCCAGCAAGAACATAAACCTTTCAAATCTCACAGAAATAGAGATGTGGCCCAAACAAACCCCCAGATTTAATACCCCTTCACTTTTGGATCTCAGTTGGAACTGAGCAACTGAAGCCCATCTCTAAGCAGATGGGCTTGCAGTGGATTTGAAACTATAAGGACACCTCTTATTAGGCAGAGAATACACACAATGGGCCAGATCCTCCACTGTGGCCAAGAACTGCTCAGCACAACTCAGCAGGACCTATCCACCGGTGGGTGTGGTGGAGTAAGGGATAACATTTCTCTGGGGTCAGAGGCCTGGAGCTGGCCTGGCTGCCGGATTAGCTCACCCCCTGTACCTGAGGAAAGAGATGGAATTACTTAGCTGCCGTTATAAAAGAGGGCAGCAGCAATGTGGGGAGGGGCTGTGGAAGTTCCTGGGGCTGTGTCCAGTGTACTGCCAGTGGAGCTACTACTGAAAGGAACTGCTTCAGAAAACCAGAGAGACAAGAGGGGAGACCACTGCGGAGCCATGGAGGGCTGAGGCAAGAGCCAGGAAAACTTGCTGTGGGAATTAGTGGTATGAGAGGCAGGGGAAGGGACTGCTGTGCTTACACAGATTTTGAAGTCAGAGTCTGGGGGGTGGGGTGAGATGGGACCGTGTTTGTTAAGAAGGCTCAGTTAAAGAAACTGCTCTAGCTGAAGACTGTGTTTCTCAAGGAATAAACTGACAAGGATTAGCCCAGGGAGTGAGATGACTCAGTAGAATAACCTTTGGTCCAAAAGGAAGAGGGTGCTATAAAATAGGCCCAATCTATTCCAGTGGGTTTAAGCCATGTTTGCACTCTTTCAAGCCTGGGTCATTCTGCACCAGTCTGGTTCCCTGATGCAAATTGGCTACTGTAACTTGAGCTGCCTGTCAATGGCCTGAAGGTCCTAGAAGGTCAGTGGAGGATCACCTTATGCAGGTGAGCTCTCTATGGGTTAGATCTGCTGGGCAGAGGATAGCTTTGCACCAGTGGCATGGTAGGCAGCTGCTCCAACACAGGGGAGGATCTTGTTTCGTAAGTGTGGGTGAGGAGAAACACTGACTCAAAAGACAGGAATATACCAACTTTGTAAAGTTTATCTCAAGGTTGTGATAACCTGTGAAAGTTTGAGCATAAAACACTTCTTGCTTAGCAATAAAATAAATCTGAGTGCTCCACTTTGTAGTATTCCATGCTGATATTATTTGGTTAAATGCTTTTTGTACTCTAGTCAGTCTTCCCCACCCTCCTTCCTTGTGTAAGGTACGAGTTTCTGAGCAGAATATCTTGGATGCTGTCCTATCTTCTCTGTCACTTCTTGAATCAGACTTAATTCCCTTAGCCTGACTGTGCTGTCTATAAATTGAACACACTCACCATTTCTTGCTTTAAAAATCTTCTGCCAAAGGAAAAGTTCATTAGGGAATGGGTGAATTTTGCCAGCATTTGCTTGAGTTTTGGGTGGACCTGAAACTCCAGCTAAATGTCATGAACTCTTGTGAAACAGAACTCCTGGATTGGGATCATGAACTTTCTGTGAATGATTTTACACAAATCTAATGAGCAGCAGGATTTAGGGAGCACAAGAGGCTTTTTTATTTGAATAGGAGACCAATTTTTTTAAGTGACTGGTGACTTTGAGACCAATTTGAGACACCTTAAAAGGACCTGATTTTCCCTACGGAAATGCTCAGGACTTTCTAAGAATCAGGCCCCTTTAACATGTCCCAAGTTGAACACACACAAATTTGAAGCATTCAGAATTATTACTTACTAAGTCTATAGCAGAAATGCTGAGAAGCAGACATTAGCCTGAATGGTGAGGTTTCATTCTGGAGTTGAACAGCCTCAAAATTTGGGGTTTGTTCAGATCCATTTAATTTTAAAGACTGCTTATAGTTTAATGACCAGGGGGAAAGTGCAGTTTTGTGCTTTCTGCAAAATCAGCAAGCTGTAATTGCAAATGTATATAACAAGGCTGAAATAAAATAAAATGGGGAAGGGAGTGGAAGGAAGTTAAAGTTAATAGGTTTTAAAGTCAGAAGGGTCATAAAATTTCACCCAGTAAATTCTATATCAATCTTATAACTTGTTTGAGCTAGAGCATTTATTTTTAGAAGGATATCCAGTCTTGATTTAAAGACACCAAGTGAAGGAGAATCCACCACGCCCATAGATGGCTTTTTCCAATTGTTAATTATCCTCACTGTTAAAAATGTGCACCTTATTTCTATCCTGAATTTGTCTAGCTTCATCACCAACTACTAGATCATCTTTTGCCTTTTTGTTTGTTTTGCTAGATTAAAGAGCCATCTACTATCAGAAATCTCTTCCCCGTGTAGATACTTGTAGATTGTGACCAAACCACTTCTTAATCTTCTCTTGGTTTATCTAAATCAGTGGTCCCCAAACTTTTAATGTTGCACCCTCACCTTAGCCCGTAATGTAATCTTTCTGGGCCCCACTGGGGCTGGGAAGAGGGCCAGAGGCTGGGAGCAGCAGCTGAGGCCACAGCTGAGAGTAGGGCCACAGCCGGGAGTGGCCTGGGGGAGGGAGGCTGGCCTGGGCCCCACCACACCCTCGCAAAGATTCCTCCATGCCCCACAGTTTGGGGACCACTGATCTAAATAGATAGTTTCTTAACTCTCTCATTGTAAGGCATGTCTTCCAGACTTTGAATAATTCTTGTAGCCCTCTTCTGAACCCTTTCCAGTTTGTGAACACCCTTTTTGAAGTGTGCACACCAGAACTGGACACACTAATGCAGAGTACAGAGGTAATATCAGCCTCCCAACTCCTACTCAATGATCTTCTATTGATATTCCAGGTACCCATTTTATTTATTTATGTATTTTAGTGTTTTGTGCATTAGTATCCTGCCACAGGTAATCTTAACTGTTCAGAATATGCAGCATATGACCCACTTGTAGATTATTTGTATTCAAGGCAAATTCTGCAAGGTGAAGCAGAGATGCTGGTAGATGTGTCCTCTGCTGCAAGAATTCTGCCAGCCAGTAAGCTTCCTTAAGATTAAGGAGGATATGTGGTGGGATGCATTTTGTTGCTCCTCTAAACTTCGAATTTGCACCCCTCTGTAGCACACTCTACTCATGGCAAAGTATGAACTAGCCAGCTGGTGGCTGAATCTTAACCCTAGCCAGCGGATCCCATACCCTTAGGAATGTGGTGCACAGGCTAGCATGTTTGTTTGCCCTCTCTCCTAGAATTTCTTTAAGCTCCAAGGAACAAAACATACTGATTGCACACGAGGAATGGAGAAGATGCTCCTCATGCAGGTGTTCTGACTAGGTGATCACAACGATCCCTTCTGGCTTGGAATCTGACTCTGATATCCTATCAGCCTCCATCCTCTGTGACCCAACCCAACGAAAGGTAGGATCTGTCTTTCTTTTTATTATTTGATTTCACATGAAACACAGCCTTTGTTTGTATGCATTGTATGACAGAGTCAGACCAGAAGAATATAAGAGAGTGGTGGAAGGCAGGTATATCAGCCTCAGGATGAGCAGGTCCCTGTTCCCTGGATAGCCAAACAAAGGCTACTCCAGGCCAATCAAGACACCTGATGGAAATTAACCAATTAAGGTCATTAGGCTAATGGAGACAGGTGGAACCAATCAAGGTCTCACTCAGACTACTTGAAAGCTCTCCTTTCCAGTTCGCTCGAGAGAGAGCCCAGGTGAAAGGAGCTGGAGGAGGAAGCATTGCTGTATCCTGAGGTAAAGGTGAAGCTAGGAAGAGGGGACCACAGGGGAAGTGGCCCAGGGAATCAAAGCAGCACTTAGCAGTGGAGGGAAATCCACCAACAGCTGCTATCCTTAGGGTCCGTGGGCTGGAACCCGGAATAGAGGGCGGGCCCAGGTTCCCCCCATGCACACTCTACAAAGATCCCCTTGAGAGGGGAAGCAAGACTTGGTCCATTCAGGAGGGTGAACCGTGTCTACCGAACTCTACGGAGCAACAAAGACTGTGGGGTATTTCCCCTTTCCATCTCCCATACTGGCCTGTGATGAAAGTAACTCAATAGGCTGTGACTCTGGCCACTACACTGTGAAAGGAAGGTCACATTGGGGCCTTAGTAAGTTTCTGAGGCCCCTGGATCTGCCAGGAAGTGCGGGACCCACAATTACAGGCTCGGAACTTTGTCACAACTGGTGTGGGGGTGGGATTGTTGGCTTATCATTCACCACACAGCGGAAAAAGGGGAGAATTAAAAAAAAAAAGTGCATGGGGTTTAGGTGTCCTCACTGCAATGGACGATGTAATAAAAGCACTGATACATGCCACTGCAGCCCAGCAGGAAGCCACCTGAGTCCATGCGATGGCACAACAAGAATCCATGCAGCTACAACAAGAGACTAACCAATTATTGATAGGGCAGGCCTCCCAGGATCGAGCCCTTTTACAGGGGGTGGTAGACCACCTGAAAGCCCTCACTGCCAAAAACCAAGGGTCTGAAGAGTCACGAGTATGGAGGGCTGCTGGTTGTCTACCAAAGATGACAGCCAATTATGAAATAGAGGCATATCTTCTCTCCTTTGAGAGGACCACCTTGTGAGATGCATGGCCCCAGGACCAGTGGGCCAGCAACCTTGCTCCCTTATGTGAGGAAGCTCAGAAAGCCTATCATGACATGCCCACTGAAGCTGCCTGTGACTACCCTCAGCTGAAAGTGGAGATCCTAGCGCGATCAGGGGTAATGACTGCAGTATGGTCCCAGAGATACGAGTGGAGATACCAGGATGGCAAGCCTCCGAGGTCCCAATTGTTCGACCTCATCCACCTCACACGAAAATGGTTATGACCCGAGGCATGCAACCCAGAGGAAATGTTGGAAACTTTGGTAATAGACCGCTATATGAGGGGATTGCCTCCAGATCTTTGTGCATGGGTGGGCCAGAACGACCCTGCCACCTACAACGGGGTGATCACGTTGGTGGAGAGATGGATAGCGGCCCTTGAGCAGTCCCGACTACCTAGAGAAGCCCCCTCCCGAAACAAGTATCCAGGCCCGACCCCAGAAGGTCAGATAACCAAGCACTCGGGGAGCCCCAGGTGGAAGAGAATAGTGGCCACAGAACAGCCAGGAACCCAGAAAGGGGAGAATAGGCTGAGCGGGGTGAACCATGGGGCAAAGAGCCCTAACCCAAGAGACAAAGGAGTACCTAGAGCCCCTTATAGATGTTATGCATGTGGAGAATGGGGACACCTAGCTGTATAATGTCCCAATATTGAGGAGCCCATGCAGTGTAACCTGGGGGATTGGGCAGACCCATGCACCCTAATCAACCTCACAGGGGTCGCAGCCACCCCACACCAATATACAAAACCAGTAAAACTGAATGGGGTAGAGACTATGGCGCTCGCGGACTCTAGTAGCCCTGTCACCCTGATTTCAGGGAAACTAGTGAAATGCAACCAGTTAATACAGGCCAAGCATATGGGAGTAACATGTGTACATGGGACTGTTAATTATTATCCTGTCATCCCAGTAAGGATCGAAATCCAGGGAACAATCACTGGGGTAAAAGCGGGGGTGGTCCCAAAACTCCTATACCCAGTGCTCATTGGAAGGGATTTCCCGGGATTTGGAAATTTGCTCCTGCCAGAGGGGTGGGACAGAGGAGAAGACTCTTAAGTGAAGGAGTCATCCCGAACAGAAAGTCACCCCTCCTTCTTTGCTGAACTATCTCCAGAGTTGTTCCCCGCCCCCAGGAAGGGCAGAAAAACCAAGAAGGAAAGGAGGGCAGCGAAGGCTTTGGGAACCTGGTAGGCCGACAGGCACAGGGAGCTGAGGAAGAGACTCCTGGAGGGGAAGAGCAGGAAGCAGAGTCTCGTTCCAACCCCAATACCAACAAACTGACCGAGGAGGTGGAGACCAGTCCCTCGGAGTTAGGGTTGATAGGTCCCGGAAGAGAGACTTTCGAGCGAGACCAGGCAGAAGACCGCAGGTATGATAATGTCAGAAAAGAGGTGGCCGAGATAGATGGGGAGCCTGTGTAGGGAAAGGCCCGATGGCCAGCACCCTATTTCATGATAAAGAAGAACCTCCTGAATCGGGTGGTACAAATGCAGGAACAATTGGTAAACCAGCTCCTGGTACCCCAAAAACATCAGAGGGCAATATTAAGTCTCGCTCACAGTCACCTCTTTGGGGGACACTTGGGGCCAGAGAAGACTCAGGCACAGGTCTTGCGCAGATTCTTTTGGCCGGGGGTACATGAGGATGTCTGGCGGTACTGCGCCTCCTGCCCCAAATGTCAGTTGCACAGCCCTCTCCCACATCTAAGGGCCCTGTTGGTACCCCTACCAATCATCGAGATCCCTTTTGAGCAGGTAGCCATGGACCTGGTGGGGCCTCTAGAGAAGACAACTCGAGGTCACCAATATGTGGTTGTCATCTTGGACTGTGAAACCAGGTATCCAGAGGCCATTCCCCTATGAAATACAGCCTCCAAGTCCATAGCGAAGGCGCTGGTGGAAATTTTTGCCCGAGTAGGGCTACTGAAAGAAATTCTAATGGATCAAGAAACGCCTTTCGTGTCCAAGCTGATGAAGGACCTCTGCTCTCTGCTCCATGTCCAGACTCTGTGAACCTCGGTTTACCACCCGCAGACCGACGGCCTGGTAGAGAGATTCAACCGGACCCTCAAGGCCACGATCAAAAAGGTGGTAAGTAGCGATGGAAAAGACTGGGATACCCTGTTGCCCTACCTTATGTTCGCCATCCATGAAGTTCCTCAAGCCTCCACTGGATTCTCTCCCTTTGAGCTATTATATGGCAGCCACCCCCAGGCCATACTAGATATAGCTAGGGAGATCTTGGAAGAGGAGCCCAATACACGGAAGAATATAGTTGAGCATGTATTGCAAATGAGAGACCGTATAACCCGAGTCACTCCGATAGTGCGGGAGCACCTGGAGAAGGCCCAAAAAGCCCAACAAACTCACTACAACCGCCAAGCAAAGGTTCAGCATTTCCAACCCGGAGACTGAGTAATGGTGTTAGTACCCACGGCAGAGAGTAAACTCTTGGCCCAGTGGCAGGGGCCCCTATGAAACAGTTGAATCTATAGGAGAGGTAAATTATAAGGTACGACAACTAGGATGTAGAAAACAAGAACAAGTGTACCACATCAACCTTGTAAAACCCTGGTGTACCCAAGAAGCATGTGTAATTGCCCAAAAGGAACCACTGCAGGAGAACAAAAACCCCAAACAGGTGAAGGTGTCTCCTGATTTAACACCAGCCCAAAGAGAGGAGGTGGTCGAGGTCAACCGGAACCAAGGTGTATTCTCATCTCGGCCAGGTCGAACAACTGAGACATATCACCACATCATTACACACCCTGGGGCCAAGGTAACAATGAGGCCTTACTGGGTGCCAGTGGCCAAAAGAGAAGAAATCAGAGCAGAAGTAAAGAAAATGTTGGAGTTAGGGGTAATTGAAGAGTCCCACAGTCAGTGGTCTAGCCCGATCGTGCTAGTACCCAAACCAGATGGCTCCACAAGGTTTTGCAATGACTTCCGTTGTCTGAATGAGGTGTCCCAGTTCAATGCATATCCTATACCCGGATAGACGAGTTAGTGGACTGACTAGCAAATGCCCGGTTCCTGACCACTCTAGACTTAACTAAAGGGTATTGGCAGATCCCCCTTGCTGAAGACGCAAAGGAGAAGACCGCTTTCTCCACCCCAGAGGCTCTTTTTCAATATACAGTCCCCCCGTTAGGTCTGCATGGGGCCCCAGCTATCTTTCAGCACCTCATGGAAAAGCTATTGCGCCCCCATGCCAGTTATGCGGCTGCCTACCTGGATGATGTGGTTATTCATACCTCAGACTGGGAAACCCACCTGGAAAAGGTGGAAGCTGTCCTAGATACCCTAAGGCACACTGGCCTTACTGAAAACCCTGCTAAGTGTTCCATAGGATTAACAAAGGCTGGATATCTGGGCTACATTGTGGAGCGAGGCATAGTAAACTAGAGGCCATCCAAAACTGGTCCCAACCGGTTCGCAAGAAACAAGTCCAGGCATTTTTGGGGGTACTGGGGTACTATCGAAGCTTTATTTCCCATTTTGCCACCAGGGCAAGTGCACTGACAGACCTAATAAAAGCTCGGGGACCTGAGATGGTACAATGGACAGACACAGCAGAGAGGGCATTTACAGATCTGCAGACAGCCTTTTGCAGTGGCCCTGTACTTATAGCCCCAGACTTCACTAAGAAGTTCATCTTGCAGACAGACGCATCCGAAGTAGGACTAGGGGCTGTCCTATCCCAGATGGTTGGAGAAGAAGAACACCCAATCCTCTATCTTAGTAGGAAACTCCTCCCAAGGGAACAGAAGTATGCTGTGGTCAAGAGGGAATACCTTGCCATTAAGTGGGCCATGGAAACACTGCGATATTACCTGTTAGGAAGGCAGTTTATCCTCATGACCGACCATGCCCCTCTTCAGTGGATGCAACGGAATAAGGAGAAAAATGTGAGGGTGACCAGATGGTTCTTATCCCTCCAACCCTTCCAGTTCCGCATACAGCACAGAGCCGGAAATCACCACGGCAACACAGACAGCCTGTCACAGGTGCATTGCATGACAATCCAAGTTGCCCAACCCCTTGGTGTTGAGCAGGGGGGAGGGATATGTGACGGAGTCAGACCAGAAGGATATAAGAGAGTGGTGGAAGGCAAATATATCAGCCTCAGAATGAGCAGGTCCCTGTTCCCTGGATAGCCAAACAAAGGCTACTCCAGGCCAATCAAGACACCTGATGCCAATTAAGGTCATTAGGCTAATGGAGACAGGTGGAACCAATCAAGGTCTCACTCAGACTACTTAAAAGCTCTCCTTTCCAGTTCCCTTGAGAGAGAGCCCAGGTGAAAGGAGCTGGAGGAGGAAGCATTGCTGTATCCTGAGGTAAAGGTGAAGCTAGGAAGAGGGGACCACGGAGGAAGTGGCCAAGGGAATCAAAGCAGCAGTTAGCGGTGGAGGGAAATCCACCAACAGCTGCTATCCTTAGGGTCCCTGGGCTGGAACCCAGAGTAAAGGGTGGGCCCGGGTTCCCCCAACACACACACTCTACAGAGATCCCCTTGAGAGGGGAAGCAAGACTCGGTCCATTCAGGAGGGTGAAGTGTGCCTCCTGAGCTCTACGGAGTAACAAAGACTGTGGGGTATTTCCTCTTGCCATCTCCCATACTTTCATCACAGGCCAGTAACTCACTAGGATCTGACTCTGGCCACTAGGCTGTGACTCTGGCCACTAGGCTGTGAAAGGAAGGTCACATTGGGGCCTTAGTAGTTTCTGAGGCCCCTGGATCCACCAGGAAGTGTGGGACCCACAATTACAAGCTCGGAACTTTGTCACAACTGTTAAACATTATCTTTGTGGGCAGCTAAGAGCTCTCAAACCAGGTAGTCTATTTACTTTAAGGGTGTCAGCCTCTTAGGATCTCAGAAGGTTGCAATTTGTGTTTACAGCTTTGTGTGATGCATTCACCACCTGTGCAGAGACAGAATGGATTGACATCATGGCAAAAGAATATTTTCATTCTCTTTCAAACAGTTTAAAACTAAAAATTGAAGAGTGATGGTAAGACGAGTATGGGCTCCG
Source organism: Chelonia mydas (assembly GCF_015237465.2). Taxonomy (NCBI): domain Eukaryota; kingdom Metazoa; phylum Chordata; order Testudines; family Cheloniidae; genus Chelonia; species Chelonia mydas. The sequence continues at coordinate 302,087,643 of NC_057849.1, read as the reverse complement.
GAATTGGTGAATTATTACACTCTTTTAAAAAGTGATAAGTTGATTGTTGGTTTTTTAACAGGGAAAATGACAGTTTACATTCCTGCTGTCTTGACTCTGAGAACTCCATCTCTTTCTCAGGTTCATTTTATTTTTCTTACCAAAGTAAGAACTAATGAACTTTAAATGTAGGGCCTCTCACTTCAAATGTCCTAAGGCTTTAACTCTACCAGTTTAACATGTGTTAAAAGCACACCGCCTTGTCTACACTAGGCTGTTAACATTTGTTATCTAACACTTTCACATCCTACAAGGCCCAACTGTTCCTTGATGAGCCTTCACTAGAACTAGTGATCTTCATCTGGCCACCTGTTTCATGGCTGGTTAGCTCTGAAAGGATCACAAATCATTTTAAATCTCAAAGTAACTGGCAGTCATTTTGCATTGTTTCATTAGTTAAAGGAAAACATCCTGTTGAGCCCCTGTAGGAAGCTACTCGTTACAATTATACTCATTTCACAGAAGAACTATTCCGCACTAGCATTGCCCTGATGCTGTCCTCCATAAAGTGGAAGGGGAAATACTGAGGTAATCGACATGTCCTCCCTTACTTGAGATATGCTGGTGCAGGGGAGAGTATACTTCAGGGCCTACTCTTGCTTATTTTCCCTCAGCAATCCTGCCTACTTGTGGGAGCTCCTGCTGGGATTTGCCCCATACAGTGTCCAGGACCTTAAAGCCAGGATCTAGCCCTGTCAGGAACTAGCCCTGTTTTAGTAATGTTGGTGAGTTGGTAAATGTAGGCTTGGAAGGATTAGATTTTTATCAGTAAATGTGGTGAAAAGTTGATTTCACTGTACACACACAAACTCACCAAAAAATTTTTCCATCAAGGATAATCAAAATTTACAGACAAGGAAAGTAAGAAATGATAACTGAGAACTTATTAGAGTTTGAGTTAAGGATATTTACTTTGTATATTTTGACATGTGATGTTGACAGTTTGTGTTTTAATGCTTACAAAGCTTTAGCTTTTTAATCTCAACATTTACTGTCATTAAATAATTTTCTGATCCTGTCCCATAATTTCCTGCAGCTGTGAAAATTTAAATAGATAATGTAGATGTTTATTTTTAAGTTTGTATTTTTATCAGTTGAAATTATTTAAAAAAAAATCAAATTGTGCCAAGCCTAAATAAATGGCATTTTCTCCACTGAATTAGCACTGAGCACAGAATTATTGAGCATTGTGCTGCCAGAGATGTCACCAGTCCCTCCACCCACAAAGGTGTAGGACATGTCAGGGTAGTAGGGCTGTATCAGCTGTGACCAGTTCCATAAATCCCCAAGAACACTATGAGGGATGTGCTATGAGGAGTCGGGGCCAGCTTGCACTGGAAACTAGACTCCTGTTGGGGAGGGACAATGCTAGCTGGAAAAGCTTTCTTCTTGATTGACTCAAACTTCCACGGACCAAAGGCATTACTTTTTATTTAAGGTCATTTAGAAATCAGGCCATAAGAAGCCTTTGGAAGTCTCAGTTTAAAAGCTGAACTGAGGTTTGGGTTTTTATATTTTAATAGCCCAAGTACCCCGGTCAGGTGGAAATCAAGACCCTGGCAACTGGTACCACGAACAACTGCTGCTCACCTGATACATCCCACTATCAAATATAAAAATCATATACTTTCGTTCTAATTCCATTAATGGTGGTGCTTTGAACTATCTTAATCTTATCAAACAAACTACTACAAATAACTTTAAGACATAAGCATACACAAGTTAAGCAAATCTTAGGCATGCTGATAGGCAATGCCCCATGCAGTTTTCTTAAGCTCCTCTAGTCCTGAGGGCACCACACCAGTGGGTGATATTACCACAAGGGAAAAAAATCACTGATGTGTATGCTAAGTAGTTTATACACCAATTTTATTACAAAATTATCTTAGTCTGTACAGAACCAGCCTTAACAAATATTGGCCTGTATTTTGCATGATTCTGCAAGAGTGTAATTCCTACCCAACTTATTTATTTTATTTGTACAATGGTAGCACCTGGGGGCCTCATTCATAGACCAGGATCCTGTTATGCTAGAGGCCATACAAACATACATTGCCAAATTATCAGGCCAGTATATTCAGTCAGAGTTCTTTAGAATAGATAGTGTCCTTTTCTACGGTTCTGAATTCTTATGGCCTTGCGGGAGCTCACTGGAAAAAATAAGTCACTTTTTTCTCATTGCTTTTCTATAACTTTAATTGAAAGCTTTCCAAGAGTTTTAGAGTAGGGACTGTCTTTTACAATAGATGTGTACTCTTTGTCTATGGCCTTCTGGAACGCAAACAACAAATAATAATAAAGCAGCAGGAATGCTTTTTTTTTTTAAGAAACAATCTAAATGCTCATTTGTTCTATCAAGAAACACTTTTGTGCAACAGGTACTACCAGATGGAACTTCTTTTACTTCATAAGCACTAATTCAGAATCTAACAAACAAAATGCTCCACCCTCAAAATAAAGATTCCTGCTATCCTATACAGTGAACATTTTATTCTTGGACAGGCTCAAATATTGGAAAGCTATGTGAACTATTTGCTTGCATTTTCCATCTATGCATAATTACTTTTGAGATAAAGTTACTGCACACGTTTTCAGTAATTCCTCAAATGGTTGTAAGTGATAAATTCTTAGAAAACAGGTTAAATGCCAGTCAAAAGAGATATGAAGAGTAAATGTAGTACTGTCTTTTTCTTAATGTTCATGCACAGAGATTTTTTTACTTTAATTGTGATCTGTCCTAATAATTAGGGTCAGTATTTTTAAACCTTTTTTTAAAATAAGGCAAAATAATGCCAAAGCAATTTCTGTTATTGTATGAAAAATCAAACCTATCAAACCCAAAACAAAGACCTGAAACCAACAGGGTGCTGAGCACCTTGTGTTCTCACTGAAATAATTAAGTACCATGCACTAACAGGTGCCTGCCAAGGACCAAATTCTGCACTTACAATACTATTTACTTAAATGAAATGATCAGAGACATAAATTAGTGCATGTTTAGGTGGGGGGGGGGGATGGGAAAGAAGAAGAAAAATGACTCTATTGAGCAGTCACTTAACTTTCCTTCTGGAACAAGCTGATGTGGATCTTAAATGTGCACTCCATCATGCTACTTTCTTTAGAAGTCTGGACGTGATGGAGATAGGAGAGGGATCATTCCACATCTACATTGCTGCTAGGAGCTGGAACAAGTTGTATTGTTCCAGTCCTCTGTATCAAATACAGGAAAGGGCTTTTTTCCTCCCCAAGATTGTTGTGTCAATGAGAACATGAATTTGGGGTAGAATCTCATTTAACTGTAGTTGAGGGCTTATCTACATGGCAAGTTAACAAGCACTCCAGAGTGTGAATTTACAGCACATCAGTAACTAACTCACCATATGGACACATGACAGTGCTTTGAAAGTCCTGGTGTATGACTTAGCACACTGATGCTTCCAAGTACAGTATGCTAAGCTGCAGTCTGGGACTTTCACTGCGCTGTGGCAGTGTTCACACAGTGAGTTAGGGCATGGACAGCAGGTATGCTCTAGATTCACACCCTCCCTTGCTGCATGCTATCTTCCCAGGCAGACAAGCCTTCAGACTGGCCCTTCTGCAGATGTGCAGTGAGGAGATGAGTTTTCTTCCACCACCACCACCTCCAAGCCCTTTTGCATAGCCTATGTAAAAGCCAGAAACAATTGCGGCCCCTTCACTCAGTCAGGTGGAGTATTTGGTCATTCATAAAGGGGTATGACGGAGCACAGGCAGAAACTTCCTGGTGATCCACACCAGCCCCACCAAGAGCAGGGCTCTGCCTTAAGCACACAATTGAGTTCTAAAAGATTTACCAGAGGCTGTAGGTAGGGAATTAACATTTGGTTTTCAGCATTTTTTAATCTTCTCTACAGTGTTTCCTCAGAAACTTTGTAGAAGCTAGAAGGACTGAAGAGTTGACTGATGACACTAGGACACCGTGTGAGGGAAGGGTTCTTGCTGGATTTCTCCCTGGTCATAGTGTAAGACTAGCTTATTCAGAGTCCACATGTACCAAAACTTCCTCCTGCCATTATGAAGATATCTGTTCATTCTTTTTTACCTTCAAGGCAGTGCCTTGAACTACTGTCGAGAACTACTTAATAACACTTTTTTCTTATGCTAACCAGCTGCTCACCTCACTGGCACTAGCTCTAGAGGCTTAAAGACCTAAAAGATATGGGTCAGATTCAGCAGTTGGCACCCACGGGATGGACAGAGCAGTCAGCAGTCATGAGGCTGACCAATATTGTTAACCTTCCCATCATTCTAGGAATTTCCTGTCTTATTGCAGGGGATGCACAGCGTGGCCCTTAGAGCAAAAATAGAATTTGGAATGGCTGCAACAGGCTGGTTCTTGGATCTGTGTTGTTGACAATAGCTATAAGACTGGATTCATGCAGCAGTCTGTGGCAGAAGGCCTAGCATGGAACAAAGCCAGGACCTCTTCTTCAGAAAGTCTTAATAAATTTCCTGTCAAACTGCTAATCAAAACTCAGGCTGTTCTTTGAGTATCAGTGGCATACACAGTAAGGCCTTAAACATATATAAAAAAGCTTTATTATTTAATTGTACCCTGCATAGAGATAAAGTACAGTAACCTCCTCTTATCTTAAAACAAACCATCTATTGTTTTCTTGCTTGAATGGATCTAAAAGAAAATAACTTTCACTGTATGACCTAAAGAAAGACTTTGCTAAGCTAGTTTAAATATCTGTTGTCTTTAATATATAGATGAAAACAAGAGCCCTGTCTTGTGACAAGGCTGGGTGAATAAGAAGATATTAGAAGCTGGGTGGAATAAATACAGACAAGCTCTAGTGCAATACATCTTTACAAAATACACTTTTGTGTTTCACTGTGTGATAAAAACACTTGTCTGGAACCATGATCTGACAGCAGCAAGAAACATACAGTACCCATGGAGCCCACCTCAATGTATCAGTTACGAACTGGATGTTAAATAGGAGCTTGATCCTGCAGGAGTTTACATGCACAGAGTCAGATTTTTAGAAGACCTCAGCACGCTGAATACTGAGCTCTTTTGAAAATCTGGCCATGAGGTCAAGAAGAGTGGTAGTTGCTGAGGCCTTTAAAATCTGGCCCATGACTCTCCATTGAAATCAACGACAGTTTTGGTGTGGAAAAATAGCAAAACTGAGCACCTCATGCAGACACTTTCCTCAGTAAATAGTTTTATAAGAGTTAAAAAATAGTAAAGCTGTTTTTAAAAAATTTTGTTGTTTAAAAATGTTGATGAACATATAATTTTTGTTTCGGCAAAAAATTATCTAAATTTTTCAGGTTTTTTGCTTAAATATTTTCTATTTTCAGCTGAGGAAAGAATAGTTTTTAGGGTTTGGGGTTTTTCAATTAAATCCTCAATTTTTCAGAAATCTCTATGGAGATTTCTGTTTCTATGAAAACTTTTCACTGAAAAAAGATTTTTGAATGAAAATTGTTGACCATCTCTAAACCACAGCGCTGGGAGAACTCACCTGAGCCAACCTTGCTGGGTTCTGTTTGTGTAGGTTATGTGTATCAGAACCTTCAAAATCTGGTCACAGGGGCTCCACAGCTGGTTTGCTTGGTGTTTCACAAAACTCATGTGGTGTCCCACCCTGGAAACTCCCTGTTAATAGACTAAGCCCATAAGTAGCAGTATCACTCTTCCTAATTTTGAGTAGCTCTGAGATTCTAAACCTTTCACACCGTTCCTGGGATCTTTCATACAGTTCTAGAGGCTCCCCTATTACCATACTCCTCATCCTGAAGCATTTTTTCTCATTCAATAAACAGCTGTTCTGAAATTTCTGGTTATTTTTAATCGTACGTAAAGGTTGTTAATTCCATTTTCTATAAAGACATTTTGGTAATTAGATGTATTCTGAAAGAATAAATGAATTTAAAATATGATTGTTTGGCTTTTAACAATCAAAGTAGGTAGAAACTTTGGTAAGAAGCATCAGACCTTACTGTGAATGGTTTTATAATAGGCTTACTCTGTGGGCTTAGACCGTTTCATATGCAGCTGGGGAAACTATTCACAAATATTTTTTTCAAATTCAAATGGCTTCTCACATTTCCCCCTTTCTCTTTGCAAATATTAATGCAAACACATTCACATGAATGTTGCAGAATGGTTATTCTTAGTCTGAATGTGTTAAGGGCCTGATCCAGTGCTGATCCAGTCAGGAAACAGAAAAATTTCTATCTCAAATCACAAACAGCAAATTAGACTAAGATATAGTTTAAGTAAATATTTTGTGAGCAGCCCAATTTTCCTCCTCCCTTCTCTGGAATTGGTGTCACATTGCTACCACCATCATCCTTTCTGAGAGGATGAAAAACTGTGAAGAACACTCTTCTCTGGATTTGCTGTCCTTCCCTACATCATCCTTCACTGAACAACAGTCTGTGCCACATCCCCTGTTCTCAAAAGGGCTCCCTAACCCGAGTCGCAATGCGCAAAGAGACTGCATTTTCCGAACAGATCACCAGGATCTGCCTCTAGCAAGGGACTGGGTTGTGATGACAAAGCTACACCATTAGTGCCCATGTTAAGGCTGGCTCCTGGTATCTGCACAAGGCCTAATTGGTGCACATGATGACTTCTTTCTCCCTCCTTTGCTTTGATAGTTATTACTGCATTTGTAATTTCCTTTACAGGTCATTAGTTTCCTTGGTCATTTTGTGCACTAACACAACAACCTTGGTACAGAGGCTGTTATGGGCTTGTGCACATGCAACTGCCTACAATTATTAGTTTTGTCTGTGCAATAACTGTCGTGAATGCCAGTTGGTGACAGAAAACTGGGGACTGGCACTGGGTTCATGAATACTGACACTAATAGAGCTGAAATTTCTTCCCCCAGGGAAAAAAAACTTTTAGTTTTCATTGAAATCTTGCGCAGGAAATGTTGAGTTTCCTGCTGAAAATGGGAGTTATAGTGCCTCACGGGAGTTGTAGTTTGATCCTTGTGTCCTCATTCTCCTCTGTGGACAGGTACCCCAGCTAGACAACACCTCCCATAATACAACAGAGAGTCTCCCCTTTTTGGTGAGGGGAATCTATGCAACGTGGAGTCTCTGACTGTGTTGCTTTGTGGAAGATGTGGTCCAGCTGGGGATCCTGGCCCATAGGGGAGAATGGGAAAACAAAGAGCAAACTACAGTTCCCACTGTTGGCCACAATCTTTTGTTTTGGGGGAAACATTTTAATAAAAAATTAATTTTCCATACAAAAAAAGTCATCTAGTGTAAAACCCACTTTTCTGTCAAAGAATATTTTGAGAGAAAATTTGCAACCAGGCCTTCACACAAACCCTTTCTGTGAATGTGATAAGAGAAAACTAATCTGAAGTCTGAACTCACTCTGTCAAACTATATAGTGGCCTAACTTTTCTAGCAGTTATGTCTCAAGGAAGGCTAGACTCAAATGTCAAAAAGGGAAAGGTTTAAAACAGGTAGGGAACCTTTTTCTATCAGGGGTCACTGGCCCACAGAAAAACTCAGTTGCAGGTCACACAGCACCACGGAGGAGCGTGGAGGGGGTGGGGGGCTTCCCCCCACAGCGGGGTGAGCCGGCGGTCACAGCTCCAGCCCCATGGAGGTGTGTGTGTGTGCGGGTGCTCGGGTTTCCCCTAGGCTCCAGGGTGAGGCCAGAAATGAGGGATTCAGGATGCGGTAGGGGACTCCCGGTTGGGGCAGGGGGTTGGAGTGTGGGAGGGGATGAGGACTCCAGCTGGAGGTGTGGGCTCTGGGGTAGGGCTGGGAATGATGGTATTAGGGTGCAGGAGAAGGCTCTGGGCTGGAGCCAAGGGAGTTGGAGTGCAGCAGGGCGGGGCTCAGGGCTGGGGTAGGGGGTTGCGGTGCAGGGTCTGGGAGGTAGTTAGAGTGAGGGAGGGTGTTCTGAGCTGGGGCAGGAGATGCGGGCTCCCACCAGGCAGTGCTTACCTCAGGCAGCTCCCGGTTGGCGGCACAGCAGGGCTAAGGCAGACTCCCTGACTGGCTCCACGCTGCTCCCAGAAGCAGCCGCAATGTCCAGCCCCTAGGCGGAGGGGCCAGAGGGTTCTGCGCTGTGCCCTCAGGCACTGCCCCCGAAGCTCCCATTGGCTATGGCTGAGGGCAGGGGCAGCGCACGGAGTTTTCCTCAGTTCCCTGATCACCGCTTCGCCTAGGGGCTGCACAGACATGCCAGCTGCTTCCAGGAGCTGCACGGAGCCAGCCGGACTTTTAACATCTTGCCAACCCCAGCTTCCACCCACAGCAGGGTGAGCCAGTGCTCATGGCTCCAGCCCCAAGGGGGGGGCACTCAGGCTCAGGGCTTCTGGCCCGTGGCATATAGCCTTGCCGTGGGCCGGATGAAATGAAGCAGCAGGTAGGATCCGGCCCACGGGCCATAGGTTCCCCATCCCCTAGTTTAAAATATCCTAAAATTCTCTAACTCTGATTGTTTAGCTCCTCCTAACTCCCACACTAGTCTCGCACTCTCCAACAGAACCCAAGACCCCGTGGCTTTAATTATAATCACTCCTTTGGCATTGTAATTTCACCAGTTTATCTGGAATAAAAATAATACCATGTGACTAGAGAACCCAATCACCCAGTGATAACACACACATGGTTACATTCATGATGAGTTATCTGAGCAGTTACAAGTAACTTACAAACAAAGAGAAAAGACTGACCTCTTCTAGCTGACAGCAAGTAATTTGTGAGTCATTAGTTAAATTGATCACAGTAAATAGTACATTCAGTGCAGTCATTTGAATGGGCTGGGCAAAGGTCATTTGAAGGCATCTTCCCCTTTTTCTCCCCTTCTTATTTTCCTGGAAGGAGTCTCTGCTCCAGTAACCCCATTTGCCTTTGGTATGCTAGAAGCAGCAACTTAATTGTGATTTTTGTCACATGACAATGGTGTTTATGGCAGCAGTGTGAGAGAGAGCGCCTGTGTGAGAGAATGTGCACCTTCCATCCACTGACTAGCTAGAGAAGGGTTAATCCCTGCTCTCCAAGTAATGCAGCTCCCACAGCTTTCCACCTTTTGTGCAGACACTACCTTGAGTGAAGCCATGAGGGGAGAGCAGTTGGCTCAACTGGAGGGAACTATCCTATCCAGAGGTGTAAAAAAAGGAGTCAGTGATGCATTAACCTATGAGGTACATCCTCTTCTTGAACAAAGGGACACCCTGACTGTAAGAAGCACTTGCTGAGTTTTCTGAATTGACCATGGCTGCAGGATATCTTGCTTAGTTAAACTCCATACCCTGGATTGTTGGGCCCCTCACCTGGTTTGAGTCATGTGACTTATCACAGATCATAAGAGAATTTTAATTTTAAGACTGACCTCTTCTAGTTGACAGGCCTTGATGACACTCTTATATCTGTATTCATCATAGGACACACCAAAGATGATGTTTTCTTTGATTGTTCCAGGCATGATCCAGGAGACTTGTGGAGAAAAGGAAATCCTTCCACTGTGCTTGATTTTACCTTCTGAAGGCTCCAACTCTCCCATTATCAACATCAAGAGAGAAGTCTGAAAATAATTAACAGTTAATGTATCAGAACAGATTTACACAACTGTAACAGATTTTCAGCATATGTGAGTCATCTTAATAAATAGCTTGTACTCTATTATGATGCATTCATCTTGTGCAGAGGGTCCATATCAGCACCTATCCAACACCAAAGCTGTATTTAGTGGAGGTTTTGGTGGTGCATAGGGTCCTGTAAAGGCTTCTAAACTGGGATGAATTTCATTCTCAGTAAATGAGGACAGTAGTCTATAATGCCGTGTAGCTATTCTAGTATAGGAACTGGGAACTCTGCATTCTGATCAGCTGGCAAACTGAATTGAGCAGATATTCTGGCTAAGAAACAAAGATCAAAACAGCTTAGACCAGTGCAGTAAAACTAAGTGTCATATAAGACAGCCATTTTTTAAATATTTATTTTACCAGTGAGACAGTTTCATTTGGGCATACACATAACAGTTTGCATGAGCAATTGTAGTAGCTGCTTGATGTCTTGCATAGTTAAACTCCACATCCTGTGTTGTTGGATCCCTCGCCTGACTTGAGTCATGTGATGGTTGCTCAGGCACATTTTAGATTCAGGCCTGCAATGATTTAAATAAACGAATGTGTGCGTGTGTGTGTGTGTGAGAGAGAGAGAGAGAGAGAGAGAGAGAGTGGGAGGAGGTTATTATTCAATTTTGACATCACCAGTTATTTTGTTTAATTTTTTTCTCTATCCCATGACACAATGCAAAATGTGTTGCTTTTTGTTGGTGGTGGCTGTCACATGCAGGCTCAGAAATCTTTCTACCTATGTAGCCTTGAAAAGTGTAACTTCTTTGTGCATGTTTAATTGTTCAGATAAACAACTCAGTTTGATCTGATTTTTCCTCTGTTAACTCAGCTATGGCTAGTGTTTCGTATTTCTCTTCATAAAAGAATTGATTGTAATTTCAATACTGACATGTTATAATTTCAAAGTTAATCAGTAGCTAGTAGTAACCTTGCCACACAGTGTTGGCTACCTGATCAAAGAATAGAATTGAGAAATACAAGGAAATATATGTTACAAGAGGTACTCTATTTATTAGTGATAAGAATACCATTAATCAGCACAGCTGGGACTTGGTGGCCAAAAACTCCATAAATCTTCTTAAGTCACAATTTTATGGTGCGACGTTCAGAGGAAGTTTGACAGATAGTAAAATATTCATGGAGAATCTTGTGTGGTATATCATTCCCCTGTCCCAGAGGCTCAATTCTCCAAAATGCCTGGTTCACCAGGTTAAACATTAGGTCCAGTATTTCACAGGATTAACCATTTAGTGTGTTTCACACATCTAGCATCTATCTGTTTGTTTTAATCCTGTGTCTCTAATATAACTTTTAATTTGCTCAAACTAAAGTGTCTGCTGGTAAAACACTCCTAAAAATTTGTAACGCTTCTGCGGTTTTCCAAGTCCAGAAAAATGCCTTTTGCAGATACCAATTATAGACAAAAATAACATTGTGTATTCTGTTTCTGTGGTTCATGGGTTTGGTTATACCTGGGTGAGCCAATAATAACTTTAGCCAAAAGAAGGACAGTAAGGATTAAATATTTTGAGGAAAAAAGCTTTCCTTTTCCTAAATTCTTGTATATTAGATTGTTTTAAGTAACTCAAGGAAATGGATTCTCCAGATAAAGACTATCATTGAGGATAATTATCCACTGGAACAATTTACTAAGGGTTGTGGCAAATTCTTCATCAGTAGTAATTTTTAAATCAAGATTGAATGTTTTTTCTAAAAGATATATATTCTAGTTCAAACAGGGATTATTTCAGGAAAGTTCTATAGCCAGGAGGTCAGACTAGATGATCACAGTGCTCCCTTCTGGCCTCAGAATCTATGAAACCATATTTTATTTAAATTGTTAGTTTAAGATTATAAATACTGGATCAAGGGGAATAACCACGTTAGGCTAAAAGTGACTGGAATAATGTGTCAGAAATTGTTCTTCTGTTAGTTTCTGATGAAAATGTTGTGTCCCTGCTTCACATACAGTCAAAATCATCAGCAGTAACTTTTTCATACTTGTATCTTATTATGCCAAGTTTACAATGCAATTCCCATTGGTATCAATACTTAAGAATAATGCTTGAGATAGAAGCTGATGGGAGTTTTACCATTGACTTCAATGTACCAAGGATTTTACCCAGTGAATATAATAAAAGAAAATCAGGATTGGATCAAAAACAATTAGCTAACCAAAATAAATAAATTAAAAGTTGATAAATGCATAACCAATAGTGGTCCATGTTGTCATACCTTTCTCCACAAGCAGTCCCACTGAAGTCAATGGGACCACACTGGTGAAGTAAATTGCTACTCAGTATGAATCGGGGTATCACAATCCAGCACATTATTTGTAATAAATAGTTTGATCAGATATATTATCGGCAAATCAAATGCACCATTGAATGATTTGATTATATAAGTTAGGCTCTTCAGGATATTATTTTTGGAAGCACATAAATTGTTGACATAACTATTAATTGTTTACGGTCTTCACTGTGGAAATTTAATTTTGTGTTATTCCTATGAAACACCTCTGACTTCCTAAGATCAGTCTTGTCTTGTAAATTACCATTTCCTTGTTAGAATGTAAAAATGGCCATATTGTATCAGGTCAATGATCCATCTAGCCCAGTATCCTGTCTTCCGACAGTGGCCAATGCCACATGCTTCAGAGGGAATAAACAGAACAGGTCAGTTTCAAGTGATCCATCTCCCGTCACCCAGTCCCAGCTTCTGGCAATTAGAGGCTTAGGAACACAATATTTGAGTTTGTATTTACTTGTATATGGCCTATATACATTCTAGTATGGAAAATACCCAGGATAACATTCTTATATTGCCCTAGCACTAAAAATACAATAGAAGTCCTTTGGCCATTCCATTCAAACTAGAGGCTTTGATATAGTTTAGGCAGAGGGCATGGCATGGGAAGAAGATAATCAGGTACATTGCAGCAAATGAATACCATATTATAGTTAAAACAATAACAATTTAACCATATTATAAAACACTTTTGCCAAACAATAATATTTTATATTTTATCAGTGAGGTAGAAACTGGAATACCTTGCCTGCACCAGTAGATCCAGAAACAGTTAACAGCTCTCCTTTCTCAATTTTAAAGTTGATATCTTTAAGAACAGGAGTGCCATAAAGTGGAAAGTTACTAAAGAGGAGATTATTATCATTGCTGGAAACTTTTCTGCTCTCCTGCTTTGCTTTTACAAATATCTCCCCAATTCCCTGCAAAAACATTAGACAGGCAATAAATAGAAGAAAGACATATGCAGACACGTATGTAATACTGTAGAGCTGTATTTTTTTAAATACAGGTAAGAAAAGTATGCACTTATTCTAATATTTGTTTTCTTAGATCTACATGATTTCATTATTACATTTTAAAAATAATAAATTTATTAAATGATCTTTACAGTAAACCTGGCTTTTTGCTAAAGTTGGGGTGATAAGTGCAGGCACCTTTAACTTTGCTATTTTTCCAGCATCAATACAGCTTTGGAGACTGATTCTGCTCCCATGCTGGTGTCAATCAGGAATAACTAGTGAAACGCTGCCAAAATGCAAACAAAGTGCTTCCTCCAAAATTTCCATTTTGGCATAATTTGACATGTTTAAATGTGATTTTCCCAAGATAGTGCACTTTCTCACCCATCACCCATAAAGCAGTCTTCTCTAATTGGTGTGGGCAGCCAATGGAGAGAGCAAGTTTTCACTAACTAAGGGATTGATCAGCAGACAATCCTAAACTAGGGCAGGGAACCTGGGATTAGCACAGATGATCCAGAAAAAGGTTGTGGGGTTTTATTTTTCGTTTGTTTTGTTCTATGTACTTAATGGGAAAAAATCTGAAATTAAAAAATATTTCTAGTAATTTTATTTTGTTTGATTTAAGTTCTAACCTCATCCCAGAAGGCTGTTACTTTTTCCACCTCAACACCAGTTGTTGTTAAATTATACTCCAGAGTTTTATATTCTTCTTTTTGCAAGAAATCCTGTAAGCGTAATGACAATAGATTACAGCAAAGAGTATTAGACTACACTATCACACACAAACAGATAATACACAGCGCAGTTAACCAGTGCATTTATATCAACTTCAGCAGCTGGTATTCAGTCTTATCATTGTATTTTTGTGTTCTAGTGCAAGGGAGATGAATATGTTTTGTGTGTAGTGTGTTTCCTTATCTCTTGGAAGCACGAGGAAGTTGCTTGTGAAGATGGAGACTCTGTCACCACCAGCCGAAACGTACTGTATGGGCATCAGGGTCTGATTAAGAGTGGTTATAAAAACTTGGTATATCCTTGGTTTTAAGGGCTTACATTGGGCAATGTCATGCAACCAGTCAAAATCCTTTTTAAACAAAGATTTTGTTGATGAAATAATTAGAAATATTGGTAAGCAAAGAAACAAACTACTTATCTGTTCTTTCTCACTTACCCCAGGACTGCAAAAAAATGAGTTAATTATCAAGGTATATCCACCAAAAAGGAAAGTTATATAACAGATCTTTGCTACTGCAGCTTTAAGGTTGTATAATTAAAATGGTAGAAGTCAGAGAAGGCAAAAATAAAGGTTTCTTCAGCAGCATTGCGCTAATATTATTTTATGGCATACACTTAACAGGCAAAACAGGAATAGAAAATAGGATGTGTGTAATTTGGTTAAGCTAATGTTGCTGTAGGAAAGTTAACTTTTGCATTCTCTGGCTTTACCAAAGAATTATTAAAATTGTACAGTTCATATAAAAAGTTATTCTATTTAAGTTCCATTTTCCTTTTTCAAAGGGGAGAGCTAAAGGCTCCTCTACCCCCCAATGCCTTCTTTAAAGTCCTGAGGCCAAATTTTGCCAGCTTAGGCCCTGATCGAGTATGATATTTAAGCACATACCTAATGGGACAACACACAATCATGAAGTTACTCACATGAGTGAGTATTTGTAGGACTAGAGTCTTAGGCACCTAAATTTATTCTTTCGATAGTACCTATATGGTGATTTAGGCAAGGACAGCTTCACTCCCCGTCAGCCAGACAGATAGGGTTGCCAACTGTCTAATCGCACAAACCAAAACACCCTCTTCCCTGATTCTGCCCAGAGGCCCCACCCCTTCCCCGCCCCTTCTCCGAGGCCACACCCCACTCACTCCGTCCCCACTCCCTCTGTCGCTCGCTCTCCTCCACTCTCACTCACTTTCACTGGGCTGTGGCAGGGGGTTGGAGTACAGGAGGGGGTGTGGGCTCTGGGCTGAAGGGTGGGGCAAGTGGTTCGGAGTGTGGGAGGGGGCTCTGGCTGAACCTGGCACAAGGGGTTGGAGTTCAGGAAGGGGTACAGGGTGCAAGTTCTGGGAGGGAGTTTGGGTGCTGGAGGGAACTCCAGGCTGGGGCAGGGGATTGGGGTGCAGGAGTGGGTGAGGGGTGCAGGCTCTGGGAGGGAGTTTGGGTGCAGGAGGGGGCTGGGGTAGGGGGTTGGAGTGCAGAAGGGGAAGCAGGGTGCAGGCTCTGGTCAGGAAGTACTTACCTCAGGCAGCTCCTGGGCGGCAGCACTGCGGGGCTAAGGTGGACTCCCTACCTGCCCAGGCCTTGTGCCGCTCCCAGAAGTGGCTGGCATGTCCCTGTGGCCCTTGGGGGGTGCAGGGACCTCTGCATACTGCCCATGCCCACAAGTGCCACCCCCACAGCTCCCATTGACCACAGTTCATGGCCAATGGGAGCTGCAGAGTCGGCACGGGGGGCGGGGGCAGGATGTGGTGCCTCCTGCTTCCCGCCCCCAAGGGGAAGCAGGGACATGCCAGCCACTTTCTGGTGCAGCATGGAATCAGGGCAGGCAGGGAGCGTGCCTTAGCCCCGCTGTGCCACCAGACTTTCAGCACCTAAAGTCTCCCAGTTTGACTTCAGTAGCCTCCAGGAGATAGGGCCTGATTCCAGGAGACTCCCAGCAAAACCAGGAGGGTTGGCAACCCTACAGACAGACTATTAAATCCTTCCTGCCCTGGTCCAATGTGGGATTTGTCCTTCCTATCATAGATCTAAATCTCAAATACTCAAGTTTAGATTTGACCCTTTGCAAAGTGCAGAGATCAGACCAGCATGAAATCCAGATCAGAATCTCCCCTATCCAACTCTTGTTTGTCCCTGGTCCTCTCTTTCTCCCACCCCCCTGCTCAACCCAAACAAATAAAAAAAGCCAGTTTAGAACTGTTCTAAACCCATATTATGATTCAGGTCTATCTATAAGTACTATCTCATGCATTCTTATCACATTAATTATAAAAATGTATTGTATTCAATAACTTTAACAAAAAAAATGGAGAGAGCTGATGAGATTTGGACAAAAAATAATATAAGAATTCCAAGAGAGATCTGAAACAGCATTTTTAAATGATCCATCCCATAAGACCCCATCTTGAATTCACTGCACACATCCAAAACTACTGTTGACACAGTGGGTGTTTGAGGTATGCAACAATTGTAAGACTGCCCCTTGTCATGTTTAAATTCTGCTGAAAGATTTATTCTACAGGCAAGAGGCAATAACTTGGAAGTGCTTCCCATTTAAAGAGTGTGGTTCTGAGGTGACTTTAGATCAGAAAACCATAAAAGCAATTTATGTTATATGAAACTGTGTACTTTTGATGAGGGATTGACAAAATAAGGTACTATAAAGGATTAGGTTTTATATCTGGAAGGATCTTAGTTTATGTACAGTACCTGTATTTTGTTGATTGCTCCAAGAGAGTCATACCATGTCTGCACAGCCCCGGGGAACTGCCTAGTGACTGTCATTCGAAGAACAATGCAGAATGAGATGGTGGTAAATATTTTTCGGACGATAATTCCATGCGTCAGCGCAAGGGGAAGCACACACAAAAACACCACAAAAAAACCTGAGAAGAAGAAGGCTGAACTGTTGAAATATCTCACATATGCAGCTTTTCGGGTCAGTTTCAGTTCAGTTCTGTCAAAAAAAAGAAGTGTAAAGATTCATTGTTCATAGTGACAGAAAGGTGGGTGAAAAATTTAGTGACACAGGCTTAACTATGTGTCCATGTTTGCCATTACTTTCCAAGACTACTGAAGAAGTGACCCCGTTCCTACTATTAGTGTGAAAGCTTGAGGAAAGGGAAGTAGATATACTAAGCCCTGATCTACACTACGAGTTTAGGTCAAATTTAGCAGTGTTAGATCGATTTAACATCCACACGACTAAGACATTTTTGTCGACTTAAAGAGCTCTTAAAATTGATTTCTGTACTCCTCCCTGACGAGAGGATTAGTGCTGAAATTGACATCACTGGGTTGAATTTGGGGTAGTGTGGACGCAATTCGACGGTATTGGCCTCCGGGAGCTATCCCAGAGTACTCCACTGTGACTGCTCTGGACAGCACTTTCAACTCAGATGCACTAGCCAGATACACAGGAAAAGCACCGGGAACTTTTGAATTTCATTTCCTGTTTTGCCAGCGTGGCGAGCTCATCAGTAGAGGTGACTATGCAGAGCTCATCAGCACAAGTGGCATGCAGTCCTAGAATCGCAAAAGAGCTCCAGCATGGACCGAACAGGAGGTACTGGATCTGACCACTGTATGGGGAGATGAATCCATGCTATCAGAACTCCGTTCCAAAAGACGAAATGCCAAAATATTTGAAAAAATCTCCAAGGGCACTATGGACAGAGGCTATAACAGGGACCCATAGCAGTGCCGCGTGAAAATTATGGAGCTCAGGCAAGCCTACCAAAAAACCAAAGAGGCAAATGGCCGCTCCGGGTCAGAGCCCCAGACATGCCGCCTCCATGATGAGCTGCATGCAATTCTAGGGGATGCCCCTACCACTACCCCACCCTTGTCCATGGACACCTGCAAGGGGACCTGCATGCAACAGGGATGAGGATTCTGGGGACAAGGAAGATGAGGAGGAGGAGAAGGAGGATACTGCACAACAGGCAAGTGGAGAAACCGTTCTCCCCGACAGCCAGGAACTGTTTATCACCCTGGCGGGCTCCCAGACCAGGAAGCTGGAGAAGGCACCTCTGGTGAGTGTACCTTTGTAAATATAATACATGGTTTAAAAGCAAGCATATTTAATGATTAATTTGCCCTGAAGACTTGGGATGCATTCATGGCCAGAACAGCTACTGGAAAACTCTGTTAACGTGTCTGTGGATGGAGCGGAAATCCTCCAGGGACATTATTAAGGGAACATTCAGAGGTGGCCGTTCCTGCTGGGCTGTTTGCCTGTGGCTGAAAAGACATCATCCCCGCTTTTAGCCACTTGGTGGGGGGCGGGGGCCGTTCATACTGAGCTGTTCGCGTTTGGCTGGCAGGGATCTTCCCTGATACTAGTCACGCAGTGGGAGGAGGGGATAAGCGATCATCACAGAGAATGGGGGGGGGGGGGGAGTTTGTGCTGCATGTTAACCTGAAAACCGCAGCCCCTCCTTTTAAATGGCCAACCCGACAGGTGGTTGGTATGGGAAAGGAAGGTGCTGCTGTTTGAAACCATTCCCACATGTTATGAAGGTTGAAGAAGCCAAAAGACTGTGGCTTACCATGGCTGCCTGCAAGCTGAATTCTGTTGCCCGGCCCTGGGTGCGTGATCTCTCACACCAAACCGGCAAGCCCTCAATATAAGAGGCAAAATGCGACCTTGTACCGAAAGCACATGTGCTATGTAATGTTAACAGCTTGGTTCACCATGAAAGAGTCTACCCATTGTTCTCTAAAATGTGTCTCTTAAATTCTACTCTCCCTTTTTTTCCTCCTGCAGCTGCAAATGTTTCAACGCTCCCCCTATCATCTCCAGCCCAGAGGCTAGCGCAGATAAGAAGACAAAAAAAATGCACTCGCAATGAAATGTTCTCTGAGCTCATGCAGTCCTCCCGCACTGAAAGAGCTCAGCAGAATGTGTGGAGGCAAACATTGACAGAGTCCAGGAAAGCAGAAAATGAACGCGAGGACAGGAGGGACGAGCAAGATGAGAGGTTGTGGGAGCAAGAGGAGAGGTGGCGGTAGCATGATGAGAGGAGGCAGGATGCAATGCTGAGGCTACTGGGGGATCAAACTGATATGCTTCGGCGTCTGGTGGAGCTGCAGAAAAGGCAGCAGGAGCGCACACCGCCACTACAGCCCCTGTGTAACCACCCACACTCCTCCCCAAGTTCCATAGCCTCCTCACCCAGATGCCCAAGAACGCGGGGGGAACGGGACTTCAGGTACCCAACCACTCCACCCCAGAGGATTGCCCAAGCAACAGAAGGCTGGCATTGAATAAGTTTTGAAGAGCAGTGTGGCCTTGTCCTTCCCTCCTCCCCGCATCCACCACCCCACCCGGTGCTTCCCTCCTCCCCCACCCATCCCGGGCTACCTTGGCAGTTATCCCCCTATTTGTGTGATGAATTAATAAAGAATGCATGATTTTGAAACAACAATGACTTTATTGCCTCTGCAAGTGGTGATCGAAGGGGGGAGGGCAGTTGGCTTACAGGGAAGTAGAGTGAACCAAGTGGGTGGGTTTTTATCAAGGAGAAACAAACAGAACTGTCACACCATAGCCTGGCCAGTCATGAAACTGGTTTTCAAAGCTTCTCTGATGCGCAGCGCACCCTGCTGTGCTCTTCTAATCACCCTGGTGTCTGGCTGCACGTAATCAGCAGCCAGGCAATTTGCCTCAACCTTCCACCCCGCCATAAACGTCTCCCCCTCACTCTCACAGACATCGTGGAGCACACAGCAAGCAACAATAACAATGGGAATATTGGTTTCACTGAGGTCTAACCGAGTCAGTAAACTACACCAGCGCACTTTTAAACATCCAAGTGCACATTCTACGACCATTCTGCACTTGCTAAGCCTGTAGTTGAACAGCTCCTGACTACTGTCCAGGGTGCCTGTGTATGGCTTCATGAGCCATGGCATTAAGGGGATAACTATAGGCATTTCAACATTCCCAACAGTTATTTTCTGGTCTGGGAAGTAAGTCCCTTCCTGCAGCTGTTCAAACGACCAGAGTTCCTGAAGATGCGAGTGTCATGTACCTTTCCCGGCCATCCCACATTGATGTCGGTGAAATGTCCCTTGTGATCCACCAGTGCTTGCAGCACCATTAAAAAGTACCCCTTGTGGTTTACGTACTGGCTGCCAAGGTAGTCCAGTCCCAAGATAGGGATATGCGTTCCGTCTATCGCTCCACCACAGTTAGGGAATCCCATTGCAGCAAAGCCATCTACTATGACCTGCACATTTCCCAGAGTCACTACCCTTGATAGCAGCAGCTCAGTGATTGTGTTGGCTACTTGGATCACAGCAGCCCCCACAGTAGATTTGCCCATTCCAAATTGATTCCTGACTGACCAGTAGTTGTCTGACGTTACAAGCTTCCAGAGGGCTATCATCACTCGCTTGTGAACTGTGAGGGCTGCTCTCATCTTGGTATTCTTGTGCTTCAGGGCAGGGGAAAGCAAAGTCACAAAGTTCCATGAAAGTGCCCTCACGCATGCAAAAGTTTCGCAGCCACGGGGAATCATCCGAGACCTGCAATACTGTGCAGTCCCACCAGTCTGTGCTTGTTTCCCGGGCCCAGAATCAGCATTCCATGGCATAAGCCTGCCCCATTGCCACCAGGATGTCCAAATTGCCAGGGCCCGGACTTTGAGAGAAGTCTGTATCCATGTCCTCATCACTCTCGTCACCACGCTGCCATTGCCTCCTTGCCTGCTTTTGCTGGTTCTGGTTCTTCACATACTGCAGGATAATGTGCAAGGTGTTTACAATGCTCATAACTGCTGCAGAGATCTGAGTGGACTCCATGCTTGCCTTGGTATGGCGTCTGCAGGAGAGCAGAGTTGCAGAGGAAGCAGTGGCTGACAATGGATGCCATGAAAATAGATATTTATAGAGAACAACAAGAGGACCTGCGAGGTAGATTCATAAGAGCAGGAGAGCAGAGTTGCAGCAGAAGTGGTAGATGACGACGGTTAGCACCGCACACATTTCCCGAGGAAGAACACATGTACCCGGGAGCCCATGAAGACAACATGGAGAAATTCGCTATTGAGACAATAGCAGCAGAGCAGAGTTGCACCAAAAGTGGTTGACGATGACAGTTAGCAGTCCTACTGCACCATCTGCTGAAAGCAGTATGGCGTCCGCACGGAAAAAAGGCACGAAACGATTGTCTGCCGTTGCTTTTACGGAGAGAGGGGCGATTGATGACATGTACCCAAAACCACCCGCAACAATGTTTTTGCCCCATCAGGCATTGGGAGCTTAACCCAGAATTCCAATGGGTGGCGGAGACTGAGGGAACTGTGGGATAGCTACCCAGAGTGCACTGCTCCATAAGTCGATGCTAGCCACGGTAGTGAGGACGCACTCAGCCGACTTAATATGCTTAGTGTGGACATACATAATCTACTGTATAAAATCAATTTCTAAAAATCTACTTCTATAATATCGACCTAATTTCGTAGTGTAGACATACCCTTATGCAACTCCCACTGGCATTTCTCAGTGCATAATTTTGCCCACCAAGTCTATACTCTGTCTTAATATAAAATACTCCAATATCTAGCATAGGGGCGGGCAAACTTTTTGGCCTGAGGGCCACATCAGATTTTGGAAATCGTATGGAGGGCCGGTTAGGGGAGGCTGTGCCTCCCCCCGCCCCCCTGCTTCTTGCCCCCTGACCCCCACCCCGGGACTCCTGCTCCATCCAACATCCCCTGTTCCCTGACAGCCCCCCCAGTACCCCTCGCCATCCATCCCCCCCCACACTCCCTGTCCCCTGACTGCCCCTGGAACCCCTACCCCTGACTGCCTCCCACCACCCCATCCAACCCCTCCTCTCCTTCCTGACTGCCCCCCCCCCGGGACCCCTGCCCCATCCAACCACCCTTTCTCCCTAACCGCCCCCAGGACACCTGCCCCTGACTGCGCCCCACCACCCCATCCAACTCCCCCTCCTTCCTGACTGCCTCCCCAGGACCCCTGCCCCCATTCAACCCCCGTGTTCCCCACCCTCTGACCACCCTGACCCCTATCCACCCCCTGCCCCCTGACCACCACCACCCCCCAAACTCCCCTGCCCTCTATCAAACCCCCCTGCTCCCTGCCTTCTTATCGCGCTGGAGCACCGGTAAAGTGCTCCTCATAGTAATGTGCTACTTACAGTGTACTGAGCATGCTCAGTTCATCTGAGCATGCTCAGTACATCTGCTGAAGCCACTGCCCTTCACCCTGCCCTTATTAGCCATAGGATTCTGAGGCCTGCTTTTGACAGGGGGTTAAAAAATGGCAAAGAGGGTGAATCAGAGGAGGGGGGTGGCCAGGGTCTGAGCAGCGGGGTGGAAATTTACTGGTCAGGGGCATCAAGCAGCTGGAGGCAGCATTAGGAGAGGGGCTAAAGGGCAAAATCAGGAATGAGCGGGGGAGGAGGCAGAGTTAAGCCCAGGAGTGAGGCGCTGGCAGAGGGTGTTAGAGGGCAAAACCCAGCACAGGCGGGGCACAGAGGGTAGCAGTTACCCAGTGGGACTGAGACACCAGTGCTTGCAAAATAGTTTGTTGGGGGGGCAAGAGGCTTTTTTATTTGAGCAAAGTGGCTTTTTTATATGGTCACACGAACTGAGCATGCTCAGTAACATCTGCTGAAGCCTGACCTTATTAGTCATAAAAATCTGCTGACTGCTATTTACAGGGGTTAAAAAGGGGCAAAGGGAGCAAATGGGAGCAGGGGGGGTGGCCAGGGTCTGAGTAGGGGGCGGACATTGACTGGTCAGGGGGGTCAAGCAGCTGGAGGCAAGATTAGGAGAGGGGCCAAAGGGCAAAATCAGCGCTGGCGGGGGGGAGGAGCAGGAGTTAAGCTCGGGGTGAGGTGCTGGCAGAGGATGACAGAGGGCAAAATCTGGCACAGGCAGGGGCACAGTGGGTAACAGTTACCCCAGTGGATTGAGACACCAGTGTTTGCAAAAATGGTGGGGGGCAAAGGGGCTTTTTTTATTTCCCCTCTCACAGACAGCACCTCTCAGCATCAGCTTCCCAGGGCTGGGTTCTTAAAGGCACAGGCATCCCAATGCCTAGTCAATGCAACCCCTCTTTGTCTGATCTAATCTCCTGAGGCTACGTCTACACTACAAAGTTCAAAGCGCTGCCGCAGGTAATCCACCTTGACAAGGGATTAGCTCCGAGCACTGGGAGCCGAGCCTGTCTACACTAGGGCTTTAAAGCACTCAAACTTGCTCGGGGGGGCTGATTTTTCACACCCCCAAGCCAGCTAGTTAGAGCGCTTTAACTGCCAGTGTAGATAATCCTGGCAAGTTATGTCAGCATAGAGTCACTACAGTTACTATGTCACTTGGGTGCATGTCTCCTGGACTCCTTGTCTCAGCAGTCAGGATACTCACCAGAAGCACTTGTATAGATTCAGAGTGAGGTGCACCACTGTATTTTGGGAAGCTTTGGTTTGGCAGTGTACGCTGGGTACCAAACAGGTCAGACAGGGGTGGTTGTGGCCATGGGATCCAACTTCTTATAAGGCATTGTTAACCTTCCACTAATTTTATATTTATCCCATACATAAACATATACGTAATATTTACACCTTTTTTTCTAAACCCACAAACCTGCCTGGCCCCCCTCACTGTCTGCCATCTCACACAGAATCATGGAGCTTGCATGGCTCTGCACTATTGTCATGAGCGTTTGCACCCAAAAGTGCATGGTCCTTTACTATTTGCAGATCAGCAAACATACATGTGGGGTGTGACATTATACTCTACTTTCTTTATGAAAATATGCTTATGATATGGATATGACGTAGCTAATATATACTTTATGCAAGATGGCTGATGTGGGGTATCATTGCAAAACTTAAGACCTATTGACTGTGTTTATCCAACATGTAACGTTTGTATCTGAGGCTAGAAATATGGACCATGTCTAGCTTGGCTGCTTTTAACTCCCTGCTTATCGGAGTGGGGAAGCCGCCCCACTACAGTCACAGACACAACTTTTTTTGTATAGTGATGTGCCCCATGAGGGTTAATGTGTATACATTAGATTCCAGGGCCTTGTACCATCCAGAAACATATGCAGCAGCGACAGGTCCGACTTTGCTAAAAAAAAAAAAAAAGGCCATCTGATGTAGCTAATTCCTAAAGATAGCAGTCATCAGATTCCAGTGTTACAGGTAGCACATCCCTACAGATTGCAGTTTCTTACGAGTGTGTGTGTGTATGAGTGTGTGTGTGTATCTGTGAAAATGCTATCTGTAAGACCGGGCTACCTGCAGCAGCAACAGGTCCTACTTTGCTAAAAAAGGACATCTGATGTAGCTAATACAAGCAGTCTCACATGTAAAACCAAACTGATAGCTTTCTTTAACAGTGTAACAAGCCTTGTGGATGGGGGGAAGTGGTTGACATGGTCTATTTTGCCTTTAGTAAGGCTTTTGATACTGTCTCCCATGACCTGCTCATAAACAAACTATGGAAATGCAACCTAGATGGAGCAACAAGGTTATTCCCACATAGATAGTCAGAAATCTCTCACATGGCATCTTACTCCACTGATAAATTTGCCGAGAGGAGGTCTTGGGCCATGCATGCTTGGGAAACCAAAAGAAGTATGACTCTTAAAGGAGTCATGTTACCACAGTTGATGGGCAGAGAGTTCCAGAACCTAATAGAGAGGGACTCGGTCCCTGAGCTAATATTCTGAAAAGGGTAGGGTTTCTCTGCAACTCCTTGCCAGCAAGGAGCATCATACCCCTACCTGGTCTGTAGTGGGCAAACCTTGTCTAGGATAATTCGGAGGAAATTCAGGGACTTTCCCAGTCTTCCAACCTTTCTCTGGCAGGAGAGTAGGATTTGGCCCTCTGTCCTTATTGAGATAAAATTCTTACTGAGGACAGGGATTGGGCCCATTATCTTCATGTGGATTTAACAGCAACAGGTTGCTGAGGTTACTCCCTTCTAGATAGATTAGGTTTTGTACATCTTTCTTAGTCATGGCATCCATAGAAAATGGGAAATTTAGATCAACTGATATGCTGCTTTAGAGAACTGCCAGCAGAAGAGATCCTTTTATAAAAGTTTTTAGCAAACATAAGTTTGTCAAGTACAGCAAAAATACAAAGAGTCAGAGAATGGAGAGAAAAAGGGGGAGAAAGGGCGGGGAGAGAAGAGAAGCACCAGGGATTAAAGTGAAAAGAAGGAAACTAAATCCCTAGGAAAAACCTGAATTTGGGGTGGGATGGGGATAAGGAAGTGTATAACACAAAAAGCACTGCTTTGCAGGTATGTAGAAAAAAACCCCACTAGGACTATGTGAAACACACTGGAGAACAACATTTTCTTATCTCGTTGTGCTAAACTGCAAGAAGCTTCCTGATAGCAGCGCCATAAAATGATAGAAATAGGCTGAGCTTTAGTGCACCCTTTATCCCACTATTTCAACCTTAGATGTCTGAGTTTAATCATTCAGTGAATATACGTCATCAGAGATGTGTCTCATCACTGGAGTTCCCAGGATGTTTAGTAATAGGAATTCTGTGTCTCTAGAAGCTCACTAACCTTTTAAAATCCAAAATGGTTTGGAACAAGCTTGCCCGGGAGACTACCTGTGTTTTCATAACCTATTTAAACAGTTGTAAACAGCATAGATGCCCAAATTGTCTTGCTTTAAATGAGAGGGGATTGCTCAAAAGATGGTAGTGGTGATTTTTTTTCCTATAAGGGCACCTGAATTTTTGGAATTCACTTCCTCTGTTGCTCTGCCAGAGCCCAGATTTTTTTTTTTTTAAGCTATCTGGACATGTTGACTTGTTCAAAAGGCCGTGCCACTTCTCTGGCATTTCTGGAAGGGATGTATAGAGGTATTGTTCAGATTCCTGTTGTGGAGGGGATTTACCATTAGTATGAGCTCATTTGTGCTTTTAAGGCACAGCCTGTGTTGGTGGCAGTGCAGAGCCATACCATTCCAGAGGAGTGTTTCTGCTCTACACACTTTCAGGGTAGCTAGCACTCTTGGCTGGTGTGTAGATGAACAGGGTCAAGGGCCCACTTGCTGCTCTGTGGAGTGGCCCAAGAGGGAAGAAAGTGTATGTGAGGTAAGATGTTCTCATGAAATTTTTGCCATTTTCTCTTAAAGAAAGTCATACATAACTTAACAAGAGTTATTAAACCAAAGGGGTTCTTTAAAAACTTAATAGGGTCAATAAACCTGTGGAATATAATACAGAATAGCCTTTCTACAGATTTGTGCAACATTCAGTTGTAGGGATATACATCTCTATTCATTTCTTTAGTACTTACTCACAAGGTTTGGCCCAAATCTCACAAGAACAACTCATGAGTTTTTGGTTCTATAAGATCTAAGACCTAGCCTTGATTCAGCCTGGAATCTGAACCTCAGCCAACCCTAATTCAGATCTGGATCCAAACTCAGCCTCTCAGCCCATATTGAATCAAAATAGATTACAGGTACCATCATTTTCAAGGACTTCTCTGCACTGAAGGAAACAAGCGCTGCACTTTCTATGGGTTGCCATTTAAAAGGCACAACATAAGCAGCTGCACAATAAGGACATGTTTGGGTAATAATATTATTTCATTCCTTTTATTTACATGAAATATGGTCCTTACATTTCTTCTGTTCTTTTTTGTTATTTTCCCAGCCACACACTTGAAGCTTAATTCCTACTCTTTCTGTGGGAGTAGATGCACTACTCCCATAGGTTTGATGCAAGAGTAACCCACCAGCCAGCATGTTTTATGTCCCTTCTTCCCCACCATGCCCGATCTGTACTGGTTGTGAATCTGTTACAGCTCTTCTGTAGGGAGCCTGGCTCTGTGGCTCAAATTATAGTGATTTATACTTTCAGCTCTGGAGGTTAAAATGGGTAGTTGCACAAAGATCTCCCAGATTATCACATTTATAAGTCCAGTATAGCCATGTAAAGCAGGAGTACTTCTAACTCTTAAGCATGACATGACCCCAACAGCCTTGTATTACAAGATTTGAAGGGGTCTTTAATGAAGTCTGTGCAAAATAGCTGCAGAGGATTCATACCTCTGCTTCAGAATTGGAAGAAAGCCTTGAATAATCATAATCTCACAGATACCATTTTTTTGGTAGGGTAAGGAATAGGTTAGCTAGAAACAAATACAGATGCTAGGATTGCCTTTACCTATACCTGTTAAATGGTAACATTGAATGTCAGTTACATATAGCTAAGCAGCCAAGTCTTCTGATTTTTTTTCCATAACCATCAACATTTTAGAGATGAAAAAAACCAGCTGTTTCCAAGCCCAGAACGGGAGTTTTTCCTCTGCATTCCTTTTAGAATACATGAAACACCATCTGAGGGGGCTAGTTGCTTTATACAGCAAGATGGAAATAACAGACCAATGGACCATCTCCACTCATGCCCTGTCATTTAGAGTTGCTTTTATCAAATGGTTTGGAGAAAGCAAAAAACAGAACCACAAAACTTCCATACTGCACTTGATAAATTGGGGGAGAAACAAAACCACAGTGAGGGAATGTTCCTCCCACTGCCTGCTGATGGCCCATTTATGAAGGATGAATACTGATGGGTCTTGTTTCCTAGCTAACGTAACCATGGATGCTATTCATAGGCATCTAAGAATTTTAATTTTTTTAATCTTATAGAAATGAGTCTGACAAATGAATACACTTACTCTCGAAGGCCTTCAATCATTTTTTCCATTGCATCTTCCCAACAATAAGCTTTAACTGACTGTATATTCTCAATTATTTCTGAGGTGATCACAAGTCTCTCATTTGTCTTTCCTGCCCTCCGGTCTCTGTAAAATAATGAGGCATTAAATAATAATAGTGAATAATACTGTGCATTCAAAGACAAATAATTAATGCATTATGAAGAAAAACTCTAGGAAGTATGACTCACATAATTGACAATGACTCTTAATATTTTATAAAATTTCTCACTACTTTATACATATTAAACACTTAATTTTTAATATTTACACACTCACTGTTAATAAATAAGACCCTGAACCTACGTTCTTTGCACCCTCCAAATTCTGATTAAGAGGCATGTGGAGTTCACAAGGAATGCAAGGTTATGCCTTATCTGCCATTTTATGGGGCAAATTGTGCTCATTTTACTCATTTGTGACATATCAGTGGGAATTCCAGTGTAAGGTAAGTAAGGTTTGGCTTTGTGTATGTTAACAATAGTATCTGTTTATCTTTAGAATTTGATTCTATTTTTAAACATTGTTCATTAAGAAAAAGGGACTAAATTCAGCCCTGGTTGAACTCCACTGTCTTCAGGGAGGAACCTCCACTGACTTTGGGGATGAATTGGCGCAACGAACTTTACTAAAGTCATTTTTGTATCTAATTTCCTGTATTCTGGTGTGTGTTCCTGCTCTCCCAATCTCCAGTTTGCTTTTAAATCTCCTTTTCTTCCATTATTTCCTTCTGACTTTCCCCATTTTTCTTTCAATTTTATTTACTTCATGAAGAGGCAAAAAAAAGTTAGGATCTTGCTTTGCAAGGCAATGGCTATAAACACAGTTGCAAAACAATCAACCTATATAAATACCAAGATTTGGAAATAGGACCAGATTCTGTGCTTATTTACTCACCATGGAGCCCCATTGATTTAAGTCAGGACTATCCCCCATATGTGAAATAATCTTACAAACTAATTGTAAGATGACCAATTAATTATTAATGTATTAGTCTATTAAAGAACCACATCAGCATTAGCCCAATAATATTTTTCTACCCTTCTCCAAGTGCTTCTATTGTGTTTTCTTTACTTCACATTTTTTTTTTGTGTAATCCTGTCCTCAGAAGAGCAGACTCTAACGGAGTAACATTTTTAAGTGAGGACCATAAGTATCATAAAGCAATATGTCTTGTGAAAACATACAATTATTTAGAACATCTTTAACATTTTGTCACCTGTACTTCATCATCATTCGTCCTAACCCAGCTTGGAAAAGGGCCATGATTATCACAAAGAAAAGTCCACAAAATGCTGTGGGCCCTAACATCTCCACCAGCAGTCCCATCAGTAGCACCACTTGTAAAGGTCCAATCCATACAAAATGAGCCAATGCTAGCCCCTGCAAAAATCCACAGCAAAAATACTCAGACAATATGAAAGAGAGAGGAGCTATTGAGGTGATACTCTGAACAATTTGCACAAAGAATAGGAAAAGAATTTCCAGTAGTAAAACAAGTTTATAGAGGAGATTTTGTGGTTCTGAGCACATAGCAATGTGGGTGTTAATTACACTGAGGACATACCAATGCATATATACATTCCACACATGAGCTTTGTTTTTTTCAAGGGACAAAGTTCAGTCCCCAACTCTCCTCGAAGCTGTATAAATACAAAGTGAAATCCTGGCCCCATATAGGCATGTAGGAGTTTGGCCATTGACTTCACAGGGACCAGGATTCCCCCCTGTCCTCTCCCCTCTATGTTTTCAATCACTGCCAGATGAGACAAGATATATGAAAGAACCTATGAAGAATTATTTAAAATTGTTATGGAAGGTAACTTATTTCGATGAAAGAGTGACTAAGGCTGTATATGCAATTAATTCAAAACAACCTGCTCCCTATATGGTCATCTCCCTCATTTGTTTTCCCTGGGATGGATTTAGGGCCAACTCCTATAGTCCAAATAATGTCATGGACAGTGCACATCCTGAGAAACGAAAAACCTCACAAGTGTTAGGCAATAAGGGCTGGTACGTGCAGAGAGGGAGTGAGGGTGATGTACAAGCAGCGTAGAATTCCCCTCTGTGAGTTGGCAGCTCTGTGGTTTTGGGAGCAGGGGCAGCAGGGTGGGAGCAGTTGACGGGGGGAGATGGCTGATGCCTGCAGCATCCTGGCCATAGAGATTAATAGCTATTTGCCATACAAGATGTATGGTGGGGGTACAAGTCTATATCATACTAGCATTTGTATGACAGCATAGGTCCTGAGGGAGCGATGCTGTCAAGAGGTTTGGAGAAGGATGCACAAGGTAGTATTTGTCTAGCGAAGGGTTTGTACTTGTATTCATAACCACACTAGCTGATTGCCTCCCGAGTATCACATGAGAAGTTCTACTCTTCCTGTCTTCCTCACACCTCAGCCTTATGCTAGCTGTAGTTGGAAGTGGCATGCCTCTCCTCCCAATAGGATGGCCAAACAGACACTCTGTGACTTGAAATTCATGGAGTTTCTAGGCCCTTCCATCAACTGAGTAACATACAGTACTGTACAATCCACATACTACTACTAGCACTCTTTGCTTTACAGGTTTGTGCTGCTACCCCGCTGTCTTGGCTACAGGAGATGGCAGAAGATGTGGTCTGAATCAGCCACTCCCTGACTACACACCCACACATCATGCAGGTGGGAATGCAGTTTGGGATTTTCTTAAGATGAGAACAGCTCACCACAGTTGGCCATTTATTGCCATTGCTTGACTGTCGCCATGGTGATACTAACGCTTCTAGAACTGTTTGAAGTTTTGCAGTCACTCACTTTTGTTTCTGTGATACAACAAATACAGGAGCTTAAACAAGCAGTGACATACCTCGTCAAATTTGTTCAAATTGTTGGAAAGGAGACTAATGAGTTGTCCAGTGCTTATTTTATCTAGGACTCTGCTTGACAGTTTTAAGGTCTGCAAAATAATACAAAACAGTAGATGACTGGCCTTGTAACTTAGTTGAATAAAAGAGAATAAATAGAAATATTAGTAATTAACAGCCAGTGAACAGTAATACAAATGTTTCATTTGCTATCTTTGTTACAAAGAAAAACACTTATTAAATCCGTTCTATTTATATCACTAAAGTTTAATGTATTCATTATATTACTTTTCAAATACAGTATGGACTTTTTTTTAACCTAGCTTTTACTTTGTTGCATATTTCTATATGTAAGGCAAGACTGAATTACACATGCATGCTGAGTGTTTCTGTGTATGGTCCCAAATCCTCTAGAGTGCACACCTTAACAAGAATTTCTTGACAGACATGGTGAAATTTGTAATGAGGAGCAGTAACAACTCCATAGTTAAAGTTAGGTTCTATTTTGCACTTAACATGGGATTTCAACCTCTTCGTTTTTATATAAAATCCACACCCGACCGGTCCCAAATTTTCAGCACAAAATCTCTGAGTAAAACTTGAATCTTCTGAGTATTTTCCCATAAATCTATTAATGGGTTTCTAATTTATAATTAGTTAACAATTGGTATTTTAAAGTCCATATATCTGAGTCTTATGTTTTTTCAGCCCCTGGTAGCTTAAAAACAACAAACTGTAGAAAGTCAAAAAGATTTTGGTCTGGAGTTATAGAATTGCTTTAACTACAAGAAGAAAACAATTATTACCACTATTCATCACAAAACTACATCTTTATGCTAAACAGTTAGCTAATGGAGAACAAGATTTACTTGGCTACTTCTGCTCTTTGACAAGGTATGAAGAAGGCTTTTTGAATACTTTAGGGGAGGAATACAGCCTTTGGACATATGCCCCCAGTAATGTTCCTGGAATCCAAAATTGATGATTGATACTTGACGCATGGGGAATGGATTTTACTAGTCCAGGAGCTTTTGTATTGCATCAGAGAAGAAGATTTTCAACAAAATAGCAGCTATTTTGTTGAAGAGCAAGATTTCCATTGTTCAGGAGATTTGCTCAGCAGTTTCACAAAGCGAAAACTGCTGCACTGAAGATTCTGTTCTTCATCAAACCAGTGGCTCACTTCAGCTAGTAGGTGAAATGTATGAGTATGTTTGGGGACCCTGGAAGCATAGAGCCTAAGGCTACGTCTACACTGGCACTTTTGTCAGTATAGTTTATGTTGCTCAGAGGTGTGAAAAAAACACCTCTCTGAGTGACATAAGTTACACCGACAGAAGAACCGGTGTGGACAGCGCCGAGTCGGCAGGAGACAACTTTCCCATTGACATAGCTTTCGCCGTTCATTGGGAGTGGTTTAATTATGTTGATGGCAGAGCTCTCTCCCATCGGCATAGAGCGGCTACAAGAGCAATCTTACAGCGGCACAGCTGCATCGGTTCAACTGTGCTACTATAACCTCACTAGTGTAGATGTGGCCTAAGACTACCACTGGATGTGATCTGAAAAGTATATCCTCTCAGCTAGTTTTGATAGTTTTTTATCTAGGGATAATTTTTTTCAACATGGATTTGATTATAATGGGGGATGTGGTCTTTTGTTATGTAAGTACATCATCCTACAGCTGGCAAAATGTGATTTTGAATAGGTGAGGAGAATCATCAGGATTTTACAACAGGAAGGAGCTGTGATCTAAAAACTATTCTAGCACAATCCCTCTTCCACACACATACACTTCCAACAGCAATGCCCTGTATTAACTCAAAATTTGCCAGTTTTCAGATTGTAGCATATGAATAATACATGCATTTGGCTAAATAGAGCTGTGTTTGGCAAAAATCACAGTCCTTTTGAGATTTTCTCATTTTCAAAACAAAGAGCACATGAACATCTGTTACTAGACACTTTTCAGAGGAAGGAAGAATCTTGGTCGACAAATAATTTTAGGGCACCAGCTTCTAGATAATATAATGCATACATAGGCACCATAAAAAAGTCAGCATCTGCCAAGCATTATTACATATCACTATCTGAGATATAACAGGGGATTTCCCCATATTTAATATAGAATATAACAGTGATGAGTGTGTGATGTCTGTTGGCAAATGTTTACTTTTTAATGGTAACCACTGAATGCTTCCAATTCTGTAGATCAACAGTATCAATCTGAGGGCAGATTTGAGCCACTTAAAAGGAAATCTTCAAAACGACAGTCAATAAATAACTGGGATGCAGGAAACTGCATGCTGTAGAGTAGTTTTTCCTTGTGCTTTATGTTCACTTTATTATTCAAACCCGATCTCTCCTATAGTTTGTTGCCTAAAACCTCCCCTCTTCTGAAAATGTTCTTGTGCCAGCAGCATACACTAAATACAATAATTTTGCTTTCTTATTCATTCAAGTGAAAGTGAAAAAGCTACCTTTTTGTAAATTAAACTAAACATGGCTATTCTTATTTGCATTCCTATATGATGAAGGCCAAATATAGCAGGGTGCAGAAGCAGTGTCCTCACAATGAAGAGAAGGCACAAGCCTATGCCCAGATAGTAAGCTATGGATCGCTCATGGTAGTTGCTCGTATCATAGGAGGCTATTATTCTTCCCAGTAAAAGAGGTTGCACAGATTTGGTGACTTCCTGCAGGAGAAGACAAGAGAAAGCATTTGTAGTTAATTTCTTTTTCAGAACAGACAACTTTTTAATTTCAAGCTGTATCAACCATTTACTTCCAGTATATCGTAAGCAAGGATGCTTGCTCTCTTCACAGTGCAAATTATAAGAAGATACAATAGCCATAAAGTGCTTGATTCACCATGGCTTTACGCCAGTATTATGTTCTTGTAACTCCAATGAAGTCAATGGAGTTAAGCCAACATAAAATTTTATTAATGCAATAGTGAAACCAGGCCATAGACTTTAAGAATATCTACTGCTCTTGAGATATGTAACTCATGTTAAAGTGCTTAAATTAGCAATATGTTTCTAGATTTACTTTTCAAGCTCACGGGGAAAGATTTTATTCTCAAAATGTGTCTCTCATAAAGAAACAGAAACAATATAAGCAATTAGTCCATTCAACCTTTCCTGTGTGTACATGCTTGCGCTGGGGGTTTTTTTGGTGGTTTTTTTTTAGTGAGACCCTAATTTTAGCCTTCTGAACAACTGAGTTAATGACTCAGCACATTTGAATCCAGAAGCACTTTAGATGCTGGTTCTTCACCCTAACCATTGGGTACCAGTCTACCTTGTGCATCACTGAACCAAATAAGGCACAGCCAGATTCATAATATGTCCTAAAGTGAATGTTAGCAGAACAACAACAGAAGAAATAGGATGAAACATAAGGGAAAGGATAGGAAATAACGAAAAGAGCACGAAACACAAATACTCTGGTATAGCTATGTGGATATTAATCGACCACTATATTTATCTTGGGCCTGAGATCAGCTTTGCCCCACTTCTCTCCTTATCCTTCATTACTGCTGTCACTAAATCCTACTGGTGTTTGCTCTGTGCCAGGAGAATAGGTCTGTTTCCCTCCATTTCCTCTGTCCAGGCCTTGCTCAATTTCTCATTTTTGACCACTTACAACCTCTTTCTCTCTACCTCTCACCCCACCCAAAATACAGATGCAAAAATCACCTGAGTTCCTTGGTATGACTTTCTCCTTTATATTCTGTGGAAACCACAGAAGGGTTGTGAAATATGAATGAGCTCAGTGGTTTGTTTAATTGTTAGTGCTAAGAACTTTGTGTGTGTGTGTGTGTGTGTGTGTGTGTCCCCTTTTCGCTTCCCATCGTATTTGTTTCTCTCCCAGCAAAGAGAGTGAGCGTGTCAAATGCTAAACAAATAGACAGTTGCAAAACTCTCTTTGTACAGATGTGTGATACACTTTAAATGTTCCTAAATGGTGCCCCCAAACTGAGTGCCAGGGAGAGTTACCATGCAGGAAGAGAGGAAGACATGAGCTACTGGAGCTCAGTTGTAACTCAGGGTTTTCAGTGATAAATAGGTCAGGACTTTCCCCTTTGATTTTTCTTTTCCTCTCCACACTCTTTAAATTACTTATGGTTATCAAGACAACAGCATTACTAACTGCTTTTACATCATGTGCTACAATCACATCAGAATAGAAAAGTTAGTTGACTGTTTCAACACAGGAAATGAAAATGTATACCCGGAATAGATCACCTGTGTTAAGTACTACCTTTGCCAGATTAAATATAATTGTGTCAACACAAATACTGTAAACTTGAGTCCTGGTTTGACAAAGACAATAGTGTTCTTAGTAGGCAAAGGAGGAGTGTTTACAAAACACACACAGACACAGATACACAACATTAGACAGCTGTGTTAAGACCATCTGCATCTGTGAGCAGCAAATCACAACTTCATACATCTCATAAAAATGTGAAACAAGGACATGGGCAGTGCTTTCAAGGACATGGGCGTTGCTTTGTTTCATGTTCCCTGAGATTCCCAGGTAAGTTTTATACATCTGTCTTAAGTAGCATGTACTCTGGTATTTACAATTTATTCCATTTATGCATCAGTGGAAATACCATGCTCTGTGACTGTGTTTGTTGTGTATATAGAGACATCAAATATGTTTTCAGCTAATTGAAGCAAGGTGATTTACAGGTTTACAGGAATATACAAAGAATAATGACTGGCAACGTGCCACCTTATTTGCTAGATCATGTTGGCAGAGAGATCATATATGCGAGAGACTGATATTTAATACGCACACAGAAAGGCAAATCTGGGTATTTTTCATATTGTTCTGTCCTGTAATTCTGACAAGTTAACAGCTAACAAATATTAATATAACTTTAAGCTAACTAGAATGTCTTGCCTATCTGGTATGAGATGTGTACCTGTGTGGGAGGCAATAGGACTATTTAAAAGAATATTCACCTGCTGAGCCACTCTGAATTCTGCAGACATTAATTATAGAAATGTAGTGCGGGAGGCAACCTGGATATTTCATCAAGTCCAGCCTGCTAAAGTTTAGGCAGGGCCAAGTAAACCTTGGTGTTTATCCAAAATCTTCTTAAAAGCCTCCAATGATG
Source organism: Chelonia mydas (assembly GCF_015237465.2). Classification (NCBI taxonomy): domain Eukaryota; kingdom Metazoa; phylum Chordata; order Testudines; family Cheloniidae; genus Chelonia; species Chelonia mydas. Next base: position 302,052,274 of record NC_057849.1, on the reverse strand, counting down.
GGGATTCCACAACCTTCCTTGGAAGCCTATTCCAGAACTTCACTCCCCTTATAGTTAAAAGCTTTTCCCAATATCTGAACTAAACTTCCCTTCCTGCCGATTAAGCCAATGCTTTCTTGTCCTACCTTCAGTGGACATGGAGAATAATTGATCATGAGCCTCTTTATGACAGCCCTTAGCATATTTGTAGACTGTCACCTCAGTCTTCTTTTCTCAAGAACAAACATGCCTTGTGTTTTTAACCTTTCCCCATAATCAGGTTTTCTAAATTTATGATTTTTCTTGCTCTCTTCTGGATTTTCTCCAATCTGTCCACATCTTTCCTAAAGTGTGGCACCCAGAATTAGACACAATACTCCAGCAGAGGCCTCACCAGTGTTGAATAAAACAGGGCAATTACCCTACAACACTCTTACTCATACACCCCAGAATGATATTCGCCTTTTTTGCAACAGCATCATATTGTTGACTCATATTCAATTTATGATCCTTTTGAGCAGTACTATCGCCGAGCCAGTTATTCCCCATTTTGAAGTTGTGTTTTTGCTTTCTCCTTCCTCATGAAATACTTTGTCCTTATCTTTACTGAATGTCATTGAGTTGAATTCAGACCATTTCTCCAATTTTTCAAGGTCATTTTGAATTCTAATCCTGTCCTCCAAAGTGCTTGCAATCCCTCCCTGCTTGGTGTCATTGCAAATTTTATAAGCATACTCTCCGCTCCATTATCCAAGTCATTAATTAAAATATTGAATAGTATTGAACCCAAGAGTGACCCCTGGGCACACACTAGATACCCCCTCCCAGTCTGACAGTGAACCATTGAGAACTACTTTTTGAGTATGGTCTTTCAACAAGTTGTGCACCCACTTTATAGTAATTTAACCTTTTTAGTGAAGACTGAAGCAAAATAGGCATTGAACACCTCAACCTTCTTGAGTAGCACCCAACCCCGTTTTTGCATGTGTCCATAGAGTAGCTCAGCAGTGGACATGTAAATGGTCAGTTCTAAAATTACACAACAGGAGAATTTCAGGGATATTCATTCTGTTACCTAAATTTAAACTCCTATAGTGTAAATGACAGCAGTAAAAATTACCCAGGTATGGCTATATTGATTTATATTGCACCAAAGTGCATTAGAGGTTAAAAAACCCAAACAAGTACTTTGAGAGCAAGGAGGGGGAAAGTTAAAACTGTTTCTGCATTTGTGATACAGTTAATTTGCCTGAATGGACACTAACCAATATACAGTTATGCAAGTATGCTTGAAAGAGAGTATTGTACAGATGTATTACAACTATGCTCACAACTAAGTGGTTAACTGGCTAGTAAATTGCTTGCAAGAAGTGTGTTTTTTTTTCTTTAAAGAGACATCTAATGGTTGAGGAATATAGATGTTTAGGGCAGCAGGGAAGCAGATACACAGAACAAACCATGAACAGTTTGATGTGCGTAACACAACAATTTATGAAAGTGAATTATAGCATGCTAGGATACCAGAATGCAAGTGTCTGCCCTTCAGTAACATCATTACCTAAGGTGCATGAGGTGAGAGAGAGGGAGAAATTATTAGATCTACTGAGAGCAGAGCTGTGGTGCTGGTTGCAACAGGTGCTATACGAATAGCAGGAATTCAAAAGGAAAGCAAGGTTAAAACCCATATTCATTTTTGTTTTGTTTTTACAAAGCCTGAAGTCCTCACTCCGACTCCAGTGGGAATTGTGTTCATGAGACTCAAAATCTGGCCCTATTCCAATGCTCCAATTGTCAGCCTTCATTTTTCAGCAATCACTTTAAAAAGTATCCTTTAGAAACTAGCAAGCTGATAGAGGCCAATCCATTTAATATTTTGAACATTGTTTTTGTATAGTGTTAACTTTTTAAACACAATGTTGTGCGGAATACAGAACCCTAATATGCTGGAGCAGCCAGTGTCAGTTTATATTATTTTCTTGTTGTTAATTTCCTTATGCAGAAAAAGTTAGGGCCAGAACCTTAGACTGAATATTTGGCTGTAGGTGTGATTTCCCTTGTTTTTGTGAGTTTGAGCCAGACTCTTACAGAATCATTGCTACACACTAGCAAACCTTGAACTATATGCATGTTACAAAAGACTCATTGAACTGTCAGTTTTTCTACATTTCCGTTCCCCATCATTGCTGATTACAAGATATTTTGTATAAACAGAGATTTCTCTTTCCTAATCAGTCTTCAAAGCTAATTCTTCTGCCACTGAATGATATTACAGTCCAGTGCTTGTGACATAAAAAAGGTTTCCCTGTTAATGAATTATGAGGTCACAAAGAGGGATGGATTAAGGTTAACTGGCTCCCATAATACCCACCCAAAAACCCTCAAAGATTCAGGATTTAAAGATAGGGCAGGGATTAATGGGCTTTCTTCATTCCCACTCCTAACTCTTCCTCACTGCCTGAAAAGCTAATAGTATGTTAGGAACGGGACGAATAAGTCACCAAAAGTCATAATGCCACTATATAAATGCATGGTACACCTACACCTTGAAAACTGTGTGCAGTTCTGGTTGTCCCATCTCAAAAATGATATATAAGAATTGGAAAAGGTTCAGAAAAGGACAACAAATTTGATTGGGGCATAGAACAGCTTCCACATGAGGAAGATTTAAAAGCCTGGGACTGTTCAACTTGGAGAAGAGATGACTGCGGGGGATATAATAGATGTCTATAAAATCATTAATGGTGTGAAGAAAGTGAATAAGGAAGTGCTATTTACCCATTCTCATAACACAAGAACTGAGGTCACCTGATGAAATTAATAGGCAGCAGGTTTAAAACAAACAAAAGGAAGTATTTCTTCACACAACACACAGTGAACCTCTGGAACTCTTTGTCAGAGGATGTTGTGAAGGCCAAGACTATAACTGGGTTCAAAAACTAGATGCATTCATTTGGCTATTAGCCAAAATGGTCAGGGATGCAACCCCAAGCTGTGGGTGTCCCTAAGCCTCTGCATGCCAGATGCTGTCTCTGGATGACAGGGGATGGATCACTTCATAACTGCCCTGTTTGGTCCATCTGGCATTGCCACTGTCAGAAGACAGGATAATGGACTAGCTGGACAATTGTTCTGACCCAGTATGGCTATTCTTACGTTCTTTTGAACCTGTCTGCTCGCCTCCTTTTGCACAGCCCAAAATCAGCCCCCTCTTCACCTCTAAAGGAGTTGATGGGTAGAAGTATCCGAGGCAATATCTCTTGAGAAGCTGATAAAATTCCATGAGGGCATTTGGGTATTATAAAGATTTTGTTGTGGGAATATGTGAAATGAGATTGGTGTGGATGTTAATCTTGTCTGGATTGGTGATTTCCTTGATTTTTAGTGATTATACACAGAGGAAATGCATTTGAGGAACCTGTTCTCAAAGATGCTTGATTAATTTTCTGTGGGAGTACCACCCCACACACATACCCAGACAACTCTGAATAGCAACCAAAGTGAAGCAGAAGCCAATGCAGGCTATCGAGCACAGATACACTATACCCTCCAAGTAGATGAGCAGTCACAATCTGCACTAGCTGAATCTTCTCAATAGCCCCAAGTAGGCCAGAGTAAAACCATCAAATCTACAGATAAAAACGTAAGAGAAAACTGTAATAAGGCATGAATCCAAGAGAAATGTGTGCAACGCCAGCAAGGAAATGAGTTGTCCTGCTGAATGACACCAGGCCTGAATTTGTGTGTGTCTGTGTACACATGCACATTCAACAAAAACATGTGTACTTCGGTTTCTCTTAGTATAGTGGCACTGAACAGCACATTTTAAAAAACTATTAATTTGCAGTACAATAGCTCCCTTATTTTTGTTCCTCCTCTTTTTCACTTCCATTTCATCAGCACAATTTTCCTTCTAAAGTAGGTTATGTTTCTTTTCCTCAAACCCTTGCCTTTTCCAGTGCACATTTCCCTCAGACTAGCTTCTCTTTCTCCTTCCTTCAATGTCCTATTCTCTCCTTCATTTCCTCATCTTCATTATTATTATATATTTGTATATTACAGGAGCACCTTCTCCAGTCAAGAATCTGGGTCCCACTGTGCTAGGCACTGGACAGCTACACAACAAAGAAGATGCTCCCTGTCCCAGAGAGCTCATAGTCTAATTTAGTATTTGCCTGTCTGTACATACAAAGAGAGAGGGAGAATTGGTTGAATCCTTAGTTCCTATTTTCCTGCTTTGCAAAGCAAAAGAGTCAGAAAGCTACCTTAAAGGGGTTACCAAGGGGAAACAGAAGAGTATTCTGGTGGTGTACAACTTCTGCAGGCAGCTCTAAACTTCCCCTGAATGGAGGATAGGACAGGACAGGTAAAGAGGAAGCAGAATACATACCTCTCCAACCAGATTCTTGCTGGGGTAGCTTCTGGCTGCAGACAGTGTAATTTAGAGGAGCCCTGAGGCGGTTCTAAATTATGCCAAGCAACCAGGGACTATTTCAGATACTAGCCAGCTGAAAGGTGGCTTACGAGCCACCCTTCCCTGACACCTTTCCTCATCTGTGCATCTGAGGATTGAGCCCAATATCTCTGTCTATCCAGAAATTGTGTCTGTCTGTCAATAGCTAGGAAAACAGAGACTTTTTGTGTATGCAGTTAGAGAATTTTGATAAATCTGGTTTAAAAATGAAAAAGGACCCTTTAAACTCTTACATTGTTAACCTGAAAACTCCATAGAAGTGATTATTCAGCATCAAGTCTTTCATTTTAAAAATGTAACCCAACGTCACAGAGTTCTTAAAATACTAAACTACACATGGCTGATGTGAACGGTCCCAAATATCCATTCAATGCTGTTGTGCCTAAGAAGGGTTACCCTTAACTTATAAGAACATATGTAGTTGGTTCCACATTTTTTTTCCTTTTTAAAAAAGGTGGTGGTTATTGAATAGTTTTTTAAAAGGAAGCGCTAGGATTAACCAATAGAGGTAGGTACGCAACACTTAGTTTTGGGGGGCGGTTTTGTTTTTCAGATAAAACAGAATGCTAAGTTTTACAACTTCTCACTTCTTCATTATATTGTCCTTCTAGACTTCCTGACTCTATTTTTTGTCTAATGATGCCCAGAGCTACAGTCAATCTGCTGTATGAAATACTACTGTTTTTACGGACAAATTTATATTGTAATAAATATGCACACATGGCCTCAGAGCTTGTTAGCCGTAATGATGTCAATCAAGATTTGTCTACAAAACTACTGAAAAAGATTTGTTATTTAGACTTGTCATTCTAAGAATTAAGAAGAAGGAAATGACACATAATGTAAAGAGCTTCTATCACTCCTACATTCATGTAATTGGAAGCCATTATCTAGAACATCTCACCATTATACACATCCTTTGGGCCAAATATTGCTCTCTGATGCACCAGCAGACATACAAAAGAAACTCCAATGATGCCAATAGAATCACATTCACATTCACACCGGTGTAACAGAAAGAAGAACATTACTCTTTTTCTTTCAACAGGGTAATGAAACTATTGCAACATCAGCAATAAACCTATTACATTTGTTTGATCACAACGCTACCGTGACCTTAGCCACAATACACCATAAAACAAACAATCAGTTTTACACAATCTGTTGGTAAAAATCCATAGTCTAAAGTGAAATTAAGATAAAATGCTGATTATATGAATTAAACTCCCTTTGATGTAAATGGGAGATGCCCATGCAGATCACTGGTAGCATGCAATAATTTATTTCATATTGATAAGAATATCTTACAGCATTTAATTCCAAAGGACATTAAAGAACTTTACTACTTTATAGACTAGATGTTAAAACCAGGGTCCTGATACATTTTGGGGGTTCAAGGCACCAACAGCCAATTGTGAAACTCCACAAGCTATGTATACTGTGCCTCCCCAGTATCTGTAGCATCTGTACCCTTGTAATCTTTACACACAACGTCACAGAGAAGAAAAGGTAGTTATTAGAATGATTCCTCAGTAATTTAGCAATCACCAGGATAGCTACCAACATTCAGAGTTTACTCAAAACAAGAACAAATCTTACCCCTAAATATAACAATATTCCATAAAACATAAATTTCCAGAAAAAGCACCGTCGAAGAGCGTTAATAAGTTTAGGTTTTTTCTTTGAAGTCGCCAGCTCCCTGTCCCATTGTCTGAAAAGGAACCAAAAAACAAGACCATTAAGTTGTGTGAGCAAATATGTGAGTCTACAGCTCTAACATAGTTCAATTCACTCAAGTATATCCAAGGAGATTTAGCTAAGGTGGCTGATGAAACAAAGCCTTGCAGAGACCCCAAAGATCTGACCCTCATTGACTTGTTAGCTCAACAAAAGTTCAAATCTAGTTCACCCACATATTTGGCAGATTTATATACTCAGCCATACATCACCCTGCAGGGAGTTAATTCATTAAAAGGTCAGGTTGTATGTTTTAAAGAAACCTGCTGTACTTCTTAAGACCAATACACAAATAATAGGCAAATAAAAGTTTTGGAGCTCCTCCAGTTCCTAGCAAGAAGAAAACAAAGAGAAGCTATTCTAAAATGTGACTTTTTAAAAATGGACTGCATTGGTTTTTGTCAGCACTGAAGAGATTTTTAGATGGTAGCCTCCTAGTGTATAGTATATCTTCCGTCAGAAGCAAAGAGACAAGTTTACTATTTATACAAATTATTTATTTGATAATTGTAAATTAATACTTTTAATTTTGGCAAATAAAGATAACATGCATTCAAATAGAAAGATTAAGGAATTGGACACTTCCTGTATAAATTGTACCTTGTATCAATATTTATTAAGCATCACCAGGGTGCTCAGTACAGTACCAAATGGCAAAGGACAGTGACTAGTGATTTTGGGTGCCCAATTAAAGACATCTTAAAGGGGTCTGATTTTCAGCAGGCAGATGCTCAGCACTGTTATTTTTGAAAATGGAGCCCCCTGCATTTTAATCTAAATGGACAGACTTAGCAATGCATAGCCAATCTGTCCTGGATGACAGCAAAAGATAAAATGGATCTTTAAAAAACTAAAAAAGTATGTGCAAGAGCTAGTAAATTAATTAGTCACAGATCAAAGGAAGTTAGGAGCCTCCCTTAGAGAACCTGGACCTTAAAGCCCTATTTTAGCTTCTCATTTAGGACCCATTCCTGCAAGCACCCCACAGGTGAAACTGATTCCAGGGCCAGCACAAGGCCTATACACTACTTAAGAGCCACACAATCCTTATTTTGAGTGAGGCTTTTTGCAGGCCCTCTATATGTGGGTGAATTTCACTCAATGCACAAACTCCCATTTGACTCAATAGGGATTCCATGGGTGGAGGACCTCTAGCACAGGCCACCTGGGTGTGTTAACACTGGTAGGCTTGGCATGAAGAGTACATTTTAAAAAGGGATTTCAACAAAGAGAAGGTGGTTGTCTTTTATGCTAAAGGTGGGAAGGGATTTTCAGGGGTAAGTCAAAGCATGAAAGAGAGAATTAAGATGAGAATGGGAGAAGAATACAAAGAGAGCAGTGAGGCACTGTCAGAGTAAAGAAATGGGAGCAGAGATGTAGGCCCGGGTGAAGTAATGCAAAGGCCTTGCAAGAAAGAATGAGATGCCTGAACAGGATACAGGAAGTCAGTAGATTTTTAGTTGTGGTAGTGAGTGGAGGAGGGCAAGGTGGTAATCAGGAAGGCCAGGGCAGAGGAGGCTGCCTAAGAGAAATAAGGAAACAACCAGCATTTTAGCCCTGGGGACATAAAGGAAAGGATGGAATTTTTTTCAATGGTATAGAACAAAAAACAATAAGATTTGGTGATGACCTGGATATGCTACGAGGAAGAAATTAGGGGTGTTGAACTGACACTGAGTTTGAGAGTCTGGTGACGGACACGAAGTGACCCATTTTTTGCAAGCTACTACATAGCTTCAAACTTTTCTGAACTGAGCCATATTCCATTTACTGTCTGAAATCTGACTAGAGCTTAAAAACATCTGAAAACTCTATTGTTCCAGTGTTTCTGGTGTCAAGTTTCAATAGATTAATTAAGTGAACTAAGCTGATAGATACCTCCACCATTTCTAGCTCACTCTTCCAGACCTAGTTACTGCCTTCCACATCATGAGATAATGCTAACAAAATACATACTTCGTCATACCTTTCCAATTTTTCAGAAAGATTATCTGCAGAATCCGCAGAAGGGATTTGATATATGTCTGACAGTTCCAGACGTTGTCTGTAACCCTTCTTCAAAATTGGTTTTGTCCATCTAAGCAGAAAGAGAATAATAATAACTATCAGTTTCCAAGGTTAATTCTGGAGTTGGTTTAGCTATTAAAGCACAATCCAGCATTGCATAGATAATTCATCATACAACATATTATATAATAAACTATGAAACTATATTGTATTTACCAAGAATGATGTAGCTACTGAAAACATCTGGTACATATAGATAGATAGATAGATAGATGACATTAACAAACAGATTCAGAGTTCTTACATTTGACCATTTGGGTCAAGATCTGCCAGGCTCTCTTACATACAAACTCTCATAGTCAATAGGAGTTAACTGAGTAGAGGATTGGGCCCTTTGTGTTATATTTCCAATAATTTATAGTCTCCATTATCATGACTATTAAATCACAAAATAATATTACATTAGTGATAGACGCTATATTCATACAAGCAAGGAAATTCTACATTACAGCATTAATTGCGTGCAGGGCAGCTTGCACTGCATGTTACACAAGACCTTTTGAAGGCCTCTAAGTATAATGGGTGTGCTGAAGATATTTTTCATCCCTAACTTCCATTTATTCTTGTCATTATAAAGTTAATACAGAACTTAAAGAGCGCATTCTTAGTGCAATGGACAGGTTTAACATTAATGAGGCTGTATTATTAATGGAAGTTGCAATGCCAAATATCCATGCTTTCAGGGAATAACTTTGGGAAACAATTTTTGGACATAATCAGCTTGAGAATGATTTGGGAACTCATCTTACTGCATCAATGGCAGTTGCAACATTTCCATTGATTTCAAACAGAGCAGGAGGAGGCCCTTGCTGATCCATAGGGGAAATTCTCTATAAACCCTTGTCTGATCTATTCAGTATCTGAAATGCCTGCTACTCATTACATGTTCTAGAACACTATTCCCAAGAAATCCTGTTCATAATTTTATGTCATCATCTATTAATAAGGTCATCTGAAGACACACAAGTAAAACAAAATACAATTAGCAAATTAATTTACGATTTACTAAAAGTGATGGTATATTTTACAGATACCCAAAGTTACATGCACAATATGCTTGGCTATCATTGTTAACTATTATACATTTTCTCCAAAATAATTGCATAGATAATGCGAAAGAAACAGATTGTGAATGATCACTGTGTATGTGTATAAATGTGTGTGTTGCATAGACAAACCATATGACTTAGGAATGAGATAAAAATTGTCATCTAACAAATGTAGATTTCAAAATAGTTACCATCTAAGAGCAAAAGACCTGCATAATTTATTGCCAAGAAAAAACAGTCTGTAACTAAGGGTCAAACAAAACTTCAGGTAAAGAATAAGGGATGTTTTAAAGTGGTCACTTAGAGTTGCTTATTGGAGGTGAGTCTTAGTGTAGGTTTAACTGTGTGTTTGTGTACGTGTACATTATATTAAAAAAATGGACCAGATTCTCAGCTACACTAAGGCCCCATTACATTGGCAGCATAAAGGGGCCCTAAAGTGGGTGTAAATATAATACAGAACAGTGTACAAGGGCCTTAGCAAAAATGAGAGTCAGGGTCATAATGCATGCGTGTATGTGACTGTATGAAAGAACATGTGTATACACAATCTAATCTATCATTTTAAAAGGTAATTAATCATATGAAACATAAATCAATAATCCTAGCTATTCAGTACATAAAGCACTTGGGGAAATTAAATATTTCCCAGTGGACGTCTATATCTAGCTTAAACACCACAAAGAGAATGTGCTTTCAGTAATAAAGGGATTGTCTTTCATTGCTGCAACCACAGAAATGTACAGTTCCAGATAAATTGTTTGGTCTCAGCTCAGTCCTTAACTGCAGTTTACATGAAAAGGCAGACACTATTCATAGGTCACAGGAAAGCCAACTGTCAGACTCTGTTCTGAAGAGCCATAGGAAAAAGTATATGTGTTCGTGAACTTTTTGCTACTGGAGTCAGAGGTCAAGGTCTTCAGAAATTGATATCTAATTCATTTTAATATCTTCTGTACTTAAAATAAGTCATAATTTCATTAACTGATGAGCCTGTGTGGTCATTACAAAGGATGAGTTAGATCATGAACAGGATGGTAGAAAGGAATAGACGCTGTTGATATTGTACATGGGTTATACAAACACTACTAATCCCTTGTCCTTCGGAAACAAAAACACTTACGCATTTGTTTCATAAAAGAAACTGTTGTACATTCAGAAAATCTGGCAATCATAAATGAATGTAAGTGAGGGTCCATTAAATAGCTACTGTAGTTAATGCAAGTAAGCTGAGAGAGCTCCTAAGAGACCCCTTAATGCCAAAAGTACTGTACTAAAGCTCCACGCCTCGGATTGACTTTGATGAGTACCCTCAGGCTAAGGCCTTGTACAATGGGCTTGAAAACTGTAATAAGCAAACCCTACCTTACCTATCTTGAGACAAGGAGGGAAATGATTTACAGTTTCATACCCCGTATATATTGGGAAAACAATCTCCACTGCATTGTTTCTTTTCACACCTTTTCCTTTATTTGCATTTTTTATTGGAATTGAACTGGGCAGTTTGCCAGAGACTGAAGAAACAAAATTAATTGTAGTTGGAGTGAGCAGAGTGACGGTTATAGAAAAATAGCATGATATAACATAGGTCTACTATACCCATGAAAATGTGGCTTGAGTTGCTGATCAACTACAATTCTCCCTCATCCTTAATGGTGTGTATTTCACCCACCCAAATTAACTTGTAAGCACCTAGGACCTTCCTTAAAGACGAGTTTGATTCAACCCGTGGGCATAAGTGGAATCTCCACCCATTGGAGCAGCTGCACCCAAGCTGGATTCACCTTATGAGCAGGCAAAGCCGTGCTACCATCACCTTCCTCCAGGGTTCCACTGGGGGGTGCTTCTATCAACAGCAACCAAGATTGTATAAGACTCTGGTGGTGGAAGCAGAACAAGGACATGCTGGCTCAGGGCTGGTCCACATTTGAAATTTAGGTCAACATAGCTACATCACTCAGGGGTGTGAAAAATCTATACCGCTGAACACTGTAGCTATATCGACCTAATCCCAGGTAGAGACGCAGCTTCTGTCGGTCTACTTACTGTTCCTTGGGGATGTGGTGTTCCTACAGGGGTTGAAAAGCCTCAGGCTGTCTCGACACTACAGGGTTATGCCACTTAGCTACAGAGCTGTAGCTATGCCGGTATAACCCCCATAGTGTAGCACCCTATGGCCTCGGTGCATCTCCTGGGTGCTCTGGCCCTGCCCCCTCCCCAGCCAGCTCTGTCCAATTTCTGGGCTGTATCAACTCGTGTCAGGCTGCAGCGCATAGTGGTGTTAAGACACAGCTTGCAATGATGCTTGTCCCTTGAGGTGGGCTTTCAAAAACTCCTTCGGTTTTGCTGTCAGGAAGCAAATCCTGCTTGTATGTATTTTATAAAGCACCATGCACATCCATAAGTAACCCACAATAATAATAGTTTGGGGGGGCAGATTCACCAGTACACTCTGACTTTTTTGCACTGGTCTGGTGATGCTATGTGGCGATAAACCTAATTTAGCTAGCCAGTTAAGCCAGTTTTATAGATGGTTTGCAACGCCAAAGCAGCACGATGGAACCAGAGTCGCCCTTAATTTGTGAGATACCAACATTAATTCCTAATTTCTGGTTCTCATTTCTGTTGTGAGTGAGAAATAATTTATGAAACAAAGAAAGCAAGGAGGAAGGGAAACAGATTGGCCTTAAAGCATTATACAGTATTAGCAAATGCCACCGGATTACTGGCTGGCATTTAATGAACTCTTTCACAGAGAAACCTGTCACGCTGTCAGAGTCTTGCAACTAACTAGGGATGTTATTATGGGCATATATACATGAAACCCAGCTGGAGACAAGTTTCAAGGGTGAACTGTAGGTAAGAAAAAAAGAAGGAAAACAAGTTCCACCTCTTTTATTGACAGCCTGGTAACAAAATACACACCATAAGGATATAAGACACAAGGATACCATGTATGTGACACATTGTTTTAACTTTGCTTTTGTTTGTTTTCTAACTAACCTTTTTCTTTAATATTCCCTCCCTTTAGCACTCTACAATGCATCTCTTATTGTAGCTATTTGCTCTTCTAGTTTGCTCAACCTTATTCCATATGAGAAAATTCAAACCTATTGGATGAACTTCTCTGCCCTGCTAGAGAGTACTACCTTGTCTCTATTAACTGATGCTGTCTTCTCAACAGGGCCAAATCCTGGCCCTGCTTAAAGCTGCTTCCTACCCCTCTGAAGTCACAAGAAGCTTCAATGTTGGTTTAACCAGCAATGTGGGTTTTCCCCCAGCATAGAGGAACCTCTGCCCTGGACAAAACATATCTGGCCCTCTCCCTCCCCCAGTCCTGATGTAGACATGCAGGTGTAGAAGAAGGCATGGTCAAAGAACTACTTTGCTCTAGCCAAATTGTGGAAACTCAGCTGCGGCCCCTGCTGCAAGGTGTGCAGAGAAGCTGCCCTGCAGGGGCAGACCTGGGGGAGTTCTGGCGTACTCTGACTCAATTTCAACAGGTGCTGTGTACACTACCACACACTTGGTCAGCTCTATTGACTGTAGCAAAGGAGATTCTGGCTCCGCTGTCATCCCTTTTAGATAGCTGGCAAAACTTTCAGTTGGGAGCTGACTGGACAGCTGAGACCAAGTAACCAACACACAATTCTGAACTCCCACCACATGTCAGCAACAGACCAGAGTGCATGGACAGGTTGGACTGACCCAAAGCAGAGAGGGGATTGCACTGGCATGGGGCAGAGAGTCTGTATGTGTTTAGCTATCCAAGGGGGTTGGGGGCAGGGGGAGATGTATGCTGTAAGAAGGGCAAGGATATCTGTGTAACTCTTGCTAAAGATCCTTGACCTAGGGGCGTTCCTGGCTTTCCCAGGGTTAGATAAAAGTGGTGTTCTATTGTTAAGTGTGGTGCTTATTCCGGGAGTTGACTCTGGTCTCCCTGGGAAGGAAGGCTGATGTTCGTGAAGAGGCCAATGGCTGAGACTTGGGATCCTTTCCCCAACCCTGGGAGCTCCACTACCTGACATATGAAAGACTTTGTGCTTGAATCAACATGGCTGTTAGAGGGAAGTGCATATCTCACACTCACTTTACATCTGTGATGGCAGCTTCATTCCAGTGTGAAATTTAACCCTCAGGGGATGGCAGGCAGTGCATGGCCAGGAGAGGACAGCTTTAAAACATGGCTGGAAATCCATCAGAGCACAACTGATGGATTCAGTGCACCCACAGTGCAACAATTTGTCCCTAGCCAGCACCACCACTTCCTGGAAATGCATTGGGCAGTCTCAGGTCCCCCAGATGCATGGGGTTGCAGGTGTCTTGTTTTGTTTCATTCCTCCTTTCTGTGAGCTTTCCACCACAATGGGACCAACGCTCTGCGTATTTCTCTGCCTGAATCAAACCTCTAACATTATTCTCCACTTACCGTAATTTAAAAACATTCTATATGAAATCAGATGTTAGGATAGAAAATACTTATACAATACGTTGCATTAATTTTGTATGGCTGTGATATATTTCTTTGCAGCTCTGAAGGGGCAGGATTTAAATATAAGAAAAAATTGAACAAATATTCTGAACATTATATTTATTGCTTCAAAGAGCTGGAGGTAAATGTGGATCTTATTAATCTGTATGCTTTCTTTGCAGGTCACTAATCATAGAATCATAGAATCATAGAATATCAGGGTTGGAAGGGACCTCAGGAGGTCATCTAGTCCAACCCCCTGCTCAAAGCAGGACCAATCCCCAATCAAATCATCCCAGCCAAGGCTTTGTCAAGCCTGACCTTAAAAACTTCCAAGGAAGGAGATTCTACCACCTCCCTAGGTAACGCATTCCAGTGTTTCACCACCCTCCTAGTGAAAAAGTTTTTCCTAATATCCAACCTAAACCTCCCCCACTGCAACTTGAAGAATTAAATTTCTCTCTTAACGAACATTTGTGTTTGCTGTCAAGTGTTATTTAACATGGAAAACATGTAGCTGCAATATCATTGACTATGCCACTAACTGTGAATAGCACTGTCTGTAGAATAATCAGTGTTCTCTTGAAATCCCAGGGTCCCAATAGCTAATCTTAATGAGAATTACTCAATGGAAAATCTTTGACAAGATTTACATTTTTTATTACCATTTTCAAAAATGTGACATTTATTCTGGCTATTGTCCAGGATTCCCCACTGAGTAATGTGATCTAGAAGTGGCTTTGGGGATCCTGCCTTTTTAGCAGAATTTTGATTTTTCCTTTGCATAGTGCTTTTTACAGCTAGTAAGATGGTCAATGCCACTTCAGGTTTTTGAGGTATTACAACTATGAAGCCCAGTCTATATGTGAAAACCAAAATAGGGCACATTCTAGGAACAAAGATATACATGTGGTGTGCCATATAAGGGTAAAAGATATTAAATGCATTAAAGTCTGTCATTATTTGATCTGGATAGGCAAATGTGAAGCTTGTCATAAGCAACAGAGATACATCCACTGAACTTTCAATTACAGAGTGGATCCATGAAATAACACAATGAGTCTATTAGTTGTAAACAGGGCTAGCAATAATATTTAGTTGCTAAAGCACGTAGCAATGGAAAAGCTGGCCCAAAAAAAAGTCTCTTTTATTTTTAGATATTAACTAATTCTGCAACAATGAACTAACCTCACTTCACTCTGACCTTTCACTAGGAAATATGTCTTGGACCCCTAAATAGCTTTCCCTTTAAAAACAAAACAAAGTAACTAACTATTTGTTTCAATGTTATTTTAAATATATTGTTAAAGTATTAGGTTAGTTTTCTAAAATTATTTGCAATAGTTCAGTAGTAAGATATCTTTAGATTTTTAAAACTAACTTTCGAAAAATCTGTTGAGTTCTGCATAAGTCAGAAGATGAACAATAGCAATAAAATGACTAGAAATGTTGTATAGGTCAGTAAGGGCCAAATCTTGTTTCTATTATTCACAGAAATAGTCTCAATGACTTCAGTAGGAGGCCTTGTGTGACTAAGGTGAGCAAGATTTGATCCTGAATCTTTTATCTATCAGTACTGTAATCAGAATTAATTATCAGATCTACAATAATGGTCTTTCTACTGGTAGACTAAAATATCTGCTCAGTTTTCAACAATTAAGAAAGAGGACCTGGACAGCTAAGAGGTGAAACCAACAGCTTTGCAAATTTAGGACAACCACGAGTAGTGTGAAATCATTTGGCAAATGATTGCACAGTTTGCAAATACAATCACTTTGGTAGTCACAAGTTTGTTCATTATAGCCTGGCCATTACGTGTCTTGGCAGAGACCTCAAAATATCCATTCTTTCGAATATCCCCCAGCAAGAACATTTTGCCACTAAAACCATGAGTTTCCCTGGGTTTGACACAGTCATTGTCTATCTAAGCCTTTATGGGCACATTACGTACTGAGGTCCAGTGTAGTTTTCACATGCTATTCAAAAAGCTGTGGAATAAAAGCATTTCATCAGAGAGAAAGTTTCCAAACCTATACTTTATTCCAGCATCACTGACTTATTTGTGAACAGAACTAAATATCTTATTGAACAATTGACAGCGGGTTTACTGGGATTAATGAAGAAATAAACATCCACGGGTAAATTGACATCTTCTCAAGTTCTTCTCTCATGCAAGAGAAATTACTATTCCCATTGAAGTGAAAATATGTCAAACATTTAGGTATTCAAGGGAGTGAGCATTCCTATATGTATCTTTTGTATGGAACTTGGTTGTAATAGCTTGTTTCAGGTACATTCTGAATTAACTTTCCCACACATGAAGCATGATTTGGTGGTTGAAGTACTGGACTGGGACTCAGGAGGTCCGGATTCATTTCCCGCTCTACCACAGCCTACCTGTGTGATGTTGGGCAAATCACTTAATCTCTCTGTGCCTCAGTTACCCATCTGTAAAATGAGAATAATAATACTTCCTTTTCCCCGCACCTTGCCTGTGTTGTCTATTTACACTGTAAGCTCTTCAAGGTGGAGACTGTATCTTACTACATCTTTGTACAGTGCCTAGCACAAGAGGTCCTTGATCTTTATTAGAGGCTACTATAATACTATAATACAAATAATAAGATGGTTTTCATCATCAATTATTATTAATTAAAAAAAACTTCAAGGATTCAACTGCATTGCCCTCCTTCCTGATAAAATAGAATAAGTGTAAAAAATGGATAAGTTCTGAAATATTTAAAATATTTACTTTGGTTTAAATGTACATACCCATTACAAGTTTTTGTCCTATCACAGAGCCAAGAGCCTTTGGGCAGCTTTCAGAAAACTCACACACATGTTGATTTGAGCAGGTGTGTTTTGGATGGATGAAATGGCTACAGGAAGAGGTTCCATTAGTTGCTGTGGTGCAATTGGTTAGTACTTTTGGCTGTTAAGTGGAAGATTGGTGTTTCAGACTTACCCAGGGATGGACTTTAAACATGTTAGCAGAGGGAGGATTGCACTGGGATTGAAATGACAGGATTTGTAATATGGAGATCAGACTACTAGTACAGGTTATGCCACAGATTTCCTCTTCTACACTGGAGTCATCTCTTGCACCCAAATTTTTAAAAGTGGACTCAAATTTTGAATGCCCATCCTCAAAACCTTAGGGACTGATTTTCAGAGATGCTCAACACTCACAAAGTCATCGACTTCAATCAGATTTCTGAGTGCTCAGCACCTTTGAAAGTCAGGCCTTATGTGCCAAAAGTTGGACACCAAAAAACTGATGTGTCCAAAGCTAGTGGCCACTTCTGCAAATGTGGGAATTAATCTCTATATATCATTTACCTCAGCTCCAAAATAATGATACTTATTATGTTTATATAAATATAATATTTTCCAATTCCATGGGGATATGGTGACAACTAATGAATGTATGTAAAGTACTTTGAGATCCTTGGATGGAAGGTGCTGTCAATGTGCAAAGGGGGCATTTGCTTAACTTCACACACTAAGTAGTCCTCATGAAGACAATGGGACTACTTTGCCGAAGGCTACATCTACATTGAAAATTAAGATGTAATTCTAGTGCAAGTAGGCATACCCATACTAGCTTTGATCTAACTGGCAGTGCAGGCTGGTCAACACAGCAGATGCCCATTTGCTAGCCTGCACCAGGTTTCATGCTGAAATCTTCATTGCTGCTGTTTCCCATGCTAGCTAAATTAAAGCTGGAATGGGTATGCTTACTTGCACTACAATTATACCTTAATTTGTGGTGTAGACATATCCTAAGTCTTTCCTGGATCAGGGTCTATTTTTTTGAGTCAAGGTCAGAAGGAACCACTGATGATCATCTAGTCTGACCTCCTGTATAACATCGGCCATAGAACTTCCCCAAAATAATCCCTAGAGCAGATCTTTTAGAAAAACATCCAGTCTTGATTTAGAAATTGTCAGTGCTGGAGAATCCACTTTCACCCTTGGTAAGTTGTTCCAATGGTTAATTACTCTGAATGTTAAAAAATTACACCTTATTTACAGTCTGAATTTGTCTAGATGAAACGTTTCCAAAGCATGGACTAGTGTCTTGTCATGAGGGGTAGAAAGGAAGAAATGTATTCTGGAGCTATGATAGAGACAGTAGCAGCACAATTATAACTTGTGTAAATCATAGACTCATAGGACTGGAAGGGACCATGAGAGGTCATTTAGTCCCGTCCCCTGCACTCATGGCAGGACTAAGTATTATCTAGACCATTCCTGACAGGTGTTTGTCTAACTTGCTCTTAAAAATCTCCAATAATGGAGATTCCACAATCTCCCTAGGCAATTTATTCCAGTGCTTAACCACCCTGATAGTTAGGAATTTTTTCCTAATGTCCAGCCTAAACCTCCCTTGTTGCAATTTAAGCCCATTGCTTCTTGTCCTATCCTCAGAGGTTAAGAAGAACAATTCTTCTCCCCCTACCTCGTATCTTTTACATACTTCAAAACTGTTATCATGTCCCCCCTCAGTCTTCTCTTTTCAAGACTAAACATACCCAATTTTTTCAATCTTCCCTCATAGGTCATGTTCTCTAGACCTTTAATCATTTTTGTTGTTCTTCTCTGGACTCTCTCCAATTTGTCCACATCCTTCCTGAAATGTGACACCCAAAACTGGACACAATACTCCAGTTGAGGCCTAATCAGCGTGGAGTAGAGCAGAAGAATTACTTCTCATGTCTTGCTTACAATACTCCTGCTAATACATCCCAGAATGATGTTTACTTTTTCTGCAACACTGTTACCTCATATTTAGCTTGTGGTCCACTAAGACCCCCAACTCCCTTTCTCAAAAAGAAAAGGAGTACTTGTGTGTGGCACCTTAGAGACTAACAAATTGCATCCGATGAAGTGAGCTGTAGCTCACGAAAGCTTATGCTCTAATAAATTTGTTAGTCTCTAAGGTGCCACAAGTACTCCTTTTCTTTTTGTGAATACAGACTAATACGGCTGCTACTCTAAATCCCTTTCTGTAATACTCCTTCCTAGGCAGTCATTTCCCATTTTGTGTGTGTGCAACTGATTGTTCCTTCCTAAATGGAGAAATTTGCATTTGTCCTTATTGAATTTCATCCTATTACTTCACACCATTTCTCCAGTTTGTCCAGATCATTTTGAATTTTAATCCTATCCTCCAAAGCACTTGCAACCCCTCTCAGCTTGGTATCATCTGCAAACTTTATAAGTGTACTTTCTATGCCATTATCTAAATCATTGATAAAGATATTGAACAGAACTGGACCCAGAACTGATCCCTGTGGGACCCCACTCATTATGCCCTTCCAGCATAATATGGAATGTTTTCCACATAAATTGTTTTCCTAGTAAAAGTTGTTACTTATCTTGTTTACTTTTCATTTCTTCAGTATGAAAAAAATGTAATTTCCTAAACCAAAACCTGCTTATTTATTCACAGTTATAAATGTTTCAGAAAAATAGCTAATTTTTAAATTATGAACTTTTATAGTCTATACTGACCAAACCTCTCCCTCTCTCTTTCTCTTTTTGCAAGCCTGGATCATTTTCTTGAATAGTCATACAAAAAGAGGGTATTCCCTTGTTAAGAGTCCATATGTGACACTGCTCCTTTATAAAACTTGTTATTGTCTGAACTTTTTTTAGGGCAGGGATTGGAAACATTTTTAAAGAAAATGTACAAATACAGTAGTGAATTGTATCTATCTTAACTACATTAGTTACAAACTAAGATTCAAATTCCACACTTAGCTATGCTCACATAACTCCCAAGCAGGACACATGCATCTAAGCAAAGAATCTGGCCATAGGTTTGTAAAAAGTAATCTATTATTTAACGTTTCATATGCTGTCATCAGATAGCTGAGAACTACTATGATGAATGATATGTTTATCACTGAGAATCTCCTGGTGGATATCTTCTCTGCAAATTTTGCCACAATTTCAAATGGCCCTATAGTGAGTGACCTTCAGTCTATTACATTACATCCAGATTGGCATTTAACAAATACAAAGCTATGAAAGAAGCAGAACCCAGTAGACACTGTTTTAAGTGAAGATTTCTTAAACTACATGAAGATAAGATTATGGGACAATATTAAATAATTGTTGTTAGTAGGAAAAGTAACTTTTTCTTCTAAATCACTTTATAAACAAAGGAAGGATTGAATCCCTGATTTTATTTCAGCTGCTCTGTTCATGCTACACTAGAACATTAGCACTTGAAAGCACCACACCTGGTCCATGGGATAGCACTTAAGCCGCATGCTTAAAGTTAAGCACATTCTTAAGTGCTTTCTAAATGAGGCTGCTTTCTTGAATGGGGCTGCTCTTGTTATGCAGATACAATTACATACCAAAATGAAATTCTACAGTTTTAGAAAAACTCAACCAAATTCAACTTTTTATCACTTTATGGGATGAACCAGTTTTTTGAGTCTACAAGTGTCTACCTAATGCAATATAAGAATATTGTTCTGGTTTTGTAAAGTTCATCACACATAGTATTTCTTAAATTTTGTTCACTTCTTATAACTTGACAGTTTTACTTGTTGCTCCCAAAAAGCATGTTAAAAGAGGCATAGTTATCCTTAAATCTAGTCATTTTAAAACCTAAAAGTTGTCTGAGATACTACACCTGCCAGAGTTCCCCTTCTATTCATAATCACATTTTCGATTTTATAAACGGATTTTCTCACCCCTATTGCTGCATGTAGGACCCACACAAACAACAAGGGAAACTAGCCAGCTGCGTGAAATTGGGTGTACCCAGTATGGTCTCAGATGCCCAAAATTGGGGAAATATAGAGAAGGATTTTTGTCTTTCTAATCTCTCTCTAGTATAATATCAGCTGTTGCTTGTAACAGCTCCAGGTTAAAGGTTTTCAAATTTGTGATTTCTATGTTGTCCCACTGTGTGTGGTGGGGGAAAGGGACGAAAGAGGATCCCTTGTACACACAAAAAGAAGAAAAAAGGGACCAGGAACTTTCGCCCCCACAGGACACGTCTCAGTCTGAAGAGAGACGGTGTCTATTAAGGTGTCCCTAATATCACTTTTTAAAAAAACGTGCTTGCAAAGCAAATTTCCCCCGAAGTTCTCACACCTTGGAGTGAAGTCTACAACAGCCAGGCTCAGAAGTAGAGCAATTTACCAAAGGTTGCGCAGATAATCTACTATAAAGTAATTTACCCAGTATGGGTGTGAACATTCATGACACTAAGAGGTTTCAGCCGCCCCGCGTGTTCAAAACGCTGGCACAAGGTGGCAGGGAAGACCACGGCGCGCAGATCCTCCTGGAATAAACCGGGCGAGCGCAGCCCTCTTTGCAAAACATTTCGGGGCTAATGGGTGTAAGGCAACGTGCCCGGACAAGACGCGCGCTGAGGGTCCCGGGCTCCAGGCAGGGGCAGTCCTGCGCTCGCGCGCACTCACTTCCCGCTGCCCGTCCCCCGGGGCCCTCCAAGGCGCGCGACGGACACAGCCAGGAGGCTGAAGGTGCAGAGCGCCGGGGAACCCAGCCGAGCCACACCTCGCATGCCGCCGCCCGCTGCAGGGTCCTTCCCCGCGCCCCAGCCCCGGCTCTTACCTGAAGAAAAGTTTGGAGAAGATGTTGGCCTTCTCCAGCGGGGACTGCTGCATGGTGCCCGGGCTGCCTGCTGGGCGGCGCTAGGCGCAGGGAGCTGCAGCGGCGCGAGCTAATTGCTAAGCTCTCCCGCGGCCGCTCCGCTCCTGCGGCTCCCCCACCTTATGTACCCTGCCCGCGCTGATGTCATTGCCTCCCTCCTTCCCCTGCCCCTCTCCCCGCCTCTGCTGTGCCCACGGGGCCTGCCCTCCTACCCTGTCCCCCGCGCCCCGCTGGCCTCGCCCCTCGGGAGCAGTCCCCGCGGATCCGGCACCAAAGGAATCCGCCGATGCGGGGGACACCCGCCTGGTTCTGCCAGGTGCGCGCTCCGCGCCCAGCCGGCTGCCGGGACCCCCGACCCCGAGTTCTCAGGGCAACGCGAGGAGCCCCGCACCCTCCCCTCTCCCCCGCCCCCGGGTGCCGCCTAGCTGCGTCTCGGGCTTTGGGGGAGGAATAGCGACGCCTCTCGGACCTACTCGCCCCACACTTGTGCTTCGGGCTGTATCAAGCAGGGTGGGCTCCAGAGCCCCTTGGGGTCGGTCTCTTCCAGGTAACCCCCCACCCCTAGCAGTTTGCTGGGATCAGGCGGGCAAAGCCCCCGCTCCTTAGCTCCAAACTGATTCTTCCTTCTGCTGGGAAAGTCCCCCCCCCCCCCCCGTCCCCGCCCTTAGCGCTTTCTGGATTGTGCCCCGGGGTCTTATTCCCTGCCCCCTGGGTTGCAGTCTTTGCCTGGTACTGCGTAACACTGCTCACTCCAGAGCTGTGATCCCAGGTATTACTACACCCCATCCCCACCCCTAGCCGTGCTGGGAGCTCAAATGCCAAGCACAACACATCACCGCCCGAAAAGAACTGGCAGGGGTTCACCGGGACACCTGCTATCGAGCCAGTTTCAGTCTCAGTCAGCAAATCCTCTTGAACAGTTTATGGAGAGAAACGGAGACTCCCACTTTAAAATGCAAGACTTGGCCTGTAAAGCTGGTTTCCTCAGAAGAAAAGGTAAACTCGGGTATCTCGAGGAAATCCGGCGCTCTTGCCTCAGCCTTTATAAAGTGCTCAGTACACCTTGTGTTAAATCCTGGAACGCTATTGTGAAAAGTGTTAAGCACACATTGATAATGGGATGGAGCAGATTAATAGCAAAGTAGGCTTTTTAAGCTGAGATTTTTTTTATCATCTCCAGGTCTTTGGCAAATTTGTTTACTGTGAAACTACCTGATTCATTTCTGCTTGATATGAATGCAAATAAGTACAAATGTGAATACTTACTAATAAGGATACTGTCATGGGGTGTGCAGACCCCAGGCTGTCTTGGCCAGTAAAGGGTTACTAGGATTGGGAAACTGCCTGCCTGCTCAGCAGGGGCTGATCAGGGGACTCACAACAGCTGCAGAGATAAAAAGATGTAGAACAGAAGGGTGGGATGGTACCCAAAGAAGCTGAAGGGCTATGGTGAGCCGGAGCCTTCAGCAACAGGCTGGTGAGATACTGCCCAGGAAAATGGACCCTCTGGAGGATGGGACCAAAGGGGTAACTGAGGAACATCTTGAAGGACAGGCATGCTAGGTAGGCAAGGGGAGCATGAAGGGGTTGGGAGAGCTTGATGCTGACCACTTTGTTATAAGAACAGCTATACTGGGTCAGACCAAAGGTCTCTCTAGCCCAGTAATCTGTCTTCCAACAGTGACTGGTGCTGGATACTTCAGAGGGAATGAACGGAACTTGGCAATTACTGAGTGATCCATCCCTTGCCTTCTAATCCCAGATTCCAACAGTCAGAGGCTTAGGGAAGTGCAGAGTATGGGCTTGCATTCCTGACCATCTTGGCTAATAGCCATTGATGTCTGTCCATGAACTTATCTTGTGCAGGGTTTCTCGTCTTGAACCCAGGAGAGTGGGTGAGCCTGGATTCCCTACCAAGCCCAGTATGGTTATTTATCAAGGCCTTCAAAAAGTGAGCCATACCCAAAGAAGCCAGAGGCTGTGTCCCCCTCACCTAGGGTCACTAGCCTTCTGAAATATTGGACTTTTTAATACCCCCCATCCCCCAAAAGGGAAGGGGCTATCAGTAGCCTGGCCAGAGGGCTGAGGTTGTAACAAAGAATCAGTGAGTGGGCTGGAAGGTGGGCAGCCCTTCAGACAAGAAGGGAAAATGAGGCAGAGTTGCTGTGTTACCTGGTCTAGCTATGAGGGATACTGAAGAAGAGTCATATTTATATTAAAAATGCATCTGCTGCATATTTCTTCTGTTTTCTTACAGGGCATGGTTGTCTAAACTCATGAATGTAAGAAGTGAAGCTGTTTCCTTATTGTGAAACTTCCCCAGGACAATCATTCCGGCTCAGTCAAGGTGGGATGTCCTATATTTCATAACGTTGCATCAACACACTATTATTTATAAAGCACCATTAATGTGCATTGTGCATTACAAACAAGATACCTGATTCCTGTCCCCAAACAGGTTAAAATCTAAGCATAGCCAAAGTGCCAACAAACATAGAACTAACATTAGGAAGAACACTGATCACAGCATAAGAACATATGGTTATTTTGTTTAGTTATGCATTCAGTGTGATTGATCCTGGTTTGGTTTGTTTAATACTCTGGTTTTGCTGTTTAGACACTCCATTTGTTGATTTTGATTTTTGTATTTACAGCATTAGATATGGGAGGGGGGGATCTGTCTTTCAGCAAGTGCATGGTTGCTCCCCACAGTACATTGTCTAGTACTTTATCCAGACTAGTTGCATCTCCAGCACTGTGCTTTTCTCTTCGTGTAGGTCACGCTACCATTTAACTAGCTGTCACTCCTAGGAAGCTTTTACTGACATTTTTAAATTAATTTTATATCGTTATTTCTAGTTATGCCCAAGTGTACTTCCATAAATAATTCCTCTTCATCTTGGTGGTGTTTCCTCATGGTATATGTAGTTGGTTAATGTCTTCTCTTCTGGAGTGTCTAAACGAGGCTTTTTTTGTCTCAGATTTCCCACTGATCCTACCACAGTGATCGCAATAATGGGAGTGCCAGTGTAGACAGGACTCCAGACAGCTGTCAGTGTCTTAAGCACTAGGTCATCTCATCCTACTCGGATTAGGTCTAGATGATGCCATGCTTAAAACATCAATGGCTGCTGAAGCATTGTCTACACTAGTACTCCCACTGTTGCGATCACCAGTGGAGCTGAACTGGTGGTAGCAACAGTGGGAATCTTGAGGCAAAAAAGATTGTTGGAGATGTCCCTCTTAATCATTGTTTAGAGCTAAATTTGCGAAAAGTCTAAAGTCTTTCCTTATAAGTCAAGCTCTCTAGCTCCTTAACTATTTTGTTTATTCTTCTCTGTACTTGTCAATAACTCTTGGATTCTGAGGTGTCCAGGTGTAACGTCATCAGAGCCACAGGGACTTGATAACTCTGCATACAGAACCCAAAATTGCATAGGCCTTTTTTCCCTTATCAGATTGCAAACTCTAATCTAACTTGTCCACTATCACTCCCAAATATTTTTTTCTGCATTGCTGCTTTCTCCCTTCCAATGAATATCTATATTTCAGATGACTTTCACTTTGAAAGACTTGCAAGGTAGTGTATTGAGGAATCTTATTTTGTCACTTTAGAACTGTCCATATTCCTAACCTTCTCTAATGGGGTTGATGCTGCTCTAGTTGAAATACTTGAGAAACTTGTCCGTAACACTAGTCTGAGCATGAGTTGGTCTTAGGTGTGGGAACCACAAAGGTTCTTAGATGCTTAAGTCCCAGTTTTGGCTCCACTGTGATCCCCAAAACTCCTGCTGAATGCAGAAAGGTGCCCTAAACACTGAATTAGTCATTTCTCTCTAGCACAATGATTTATTCACAGTGGAACAGCTTGAGCAGAAGATACTGAGGGAGTCCCAATTCAGAATATCCCATAACTAACTAGTTAAAGCACCGGCCTAACATTTGAACAGGTGTCTCCCACCTCCTCTCCCCCCGCCCCCGGAAGAAGGTGGGGGCAATGAACCCTGGGTCTCCCACATCCCAGGTGAGTGCTCTAACTACTGGGATGAAGATATAAGGTGTTCTTTGTGAAGTATCGCAGGGGCCTAACTCATTCCTGCAAGAAACACCTTGGGCACCTAAGCTGTCTGACTCCAGGTGGTAAGTTCTTGTTTGTGCATTGCGAAGAAGATCTAGGTGCCACCCTGCAACCTGGACTTATGTGCCTATCTTGGGACGGGGAGGGAGGAGTGCGTAGTGTGGCTTAGTGCACATCCTTCTCCTCAGCATTTCCCATTGGCTAGTTTAGGAAGCCCCCTGCCTAGCGTGCTGTCATTTGTGGATCACATTCTTAGGCATCTCTCTCCCCATTTGTCATTTAGGGAGCCTAGATTCCTAACTTAGCTTTGTGGATTAGTGTTTTTCCTGTGGGTGGTGGGTTTTTGTTTTTGTTTTAACCTGCTAGGTGCCTAAAAATTAAGTGTTGTGGCACTCAGAGTTGCAACTCTTAGGTTTCTTTGTGAATCCCACCCTAGTTCTCTTTGGGTTAGAGTTGCAACTCTTAAGTCTCTTTGTGGATCCCACCCTAGTTCTCCTTGGGTTATTTCTGTTCTCTCTGGTTACACCCCCTTCCAGTTTAGTATCTGTGGATTTCACTGACATGCTGTTTATTTACTTCCATTTTTAGAAATGACCTAAAAGTCCCAATCTGACACCAGCAATTTTATCCACTAATTTTATGCACTTCCAGCTGGTTTTGCTACATTTTGCTCAAAAAACTTAGGAAAAGATAAAGTCCCTGATCCAAAGATCTTATCTTGGAGGGGGGGGGGAGCCTTATCCAGCAAAGATTTAATATAATGCAACAGACCAGCTACAAATGGAACTTAGAGGCAAAATAGCACATCTGTATGATATGGGGACCTCTCCGCAGGGCAGAAGCTGCTCTAAGAAGACAGCTAAGGAGTCCCCCAAACTGAGGGCTGGAGTACAGCTAGCATTTTCAGCTCTATTCCTCCTTCCCACCCCGCAGTTCCTATGGCCCTGAAGTCAATGGAGCTGTGCCACTTAAACTAGGACTGAATATGGCCCAGTGTGTTCTGTTACATGCTTGTGGTTTTAACCGTAAAAGTAAACTAATAGCTTTTGCAACTAGGATATAACATTCACCATTGAATTAAACCCTAAGTCACCACGGAAAACAGGGTAGACACTGGTTTTATTACAAGGATAAATTCTACATTCTGCTCTGCTTCTAAAGAAACTTTCAAGGAAAAAGAAAACAAAAATATGTTCATTTGCCAAGTATTCAGAAGGTGATAGGCTGACAGCTTCAAGCCCTGGTCTACACTAGGAGTTGAGGTCGAATTTAGCAGCATTAAATTGATTTAACCCTGCACCCATCCACACGATGAAGCCCTTTTTTTCGACTTAAAGGGCTCTTAAAATCGATTTCCTTACTCCACCCCCGACAAGGGGATTAGCGCTGAAATCGGCCTTGCTGGGTCGAGTTTGGGGTACTGTGGACACAATTAGATGGTATTGGTCTCCGGGAGCTATCCCAGAGTGCTCCATTGTGACCGCTCTGGACAGCACTCTCAACTCAGATGCACTGGCCAGGTAGACAGGAAAAGGCCCGCAAACTTTTGAATTACAATTTCCTGTTTGGCCAGCGTGGCAAGCTGCAGGTGACTATGCAGAGCTCATCAGCAGAGGTGACCATGCAGAGCTCATCAGCAGAGGTGACCATGGCGGAGTCCCAGAATCGCAAAAGAGCTCCAGCATGGACCGAACGGGAGGTACGGGATCTGATCGCTGTATGGGGAGAGGAATCCGTGCTATCAGAACTACATTCCAGTTTTCGAAATGCCAAAACATTTATCAAAATCTCCCAGGGCATGAAGGACAGAGGCCATAACAGGGACCCGAAGCAGTGCCGCGTGAAACTTAAGGAGCTGAGGCAAGCCTACCAGAAAACCAGAGAGGCGAACGGCCGCTCTGGGTCAGAGCCAAAAACATGCCGCTTCTATGATGAGCTGCAGGCCATTTTAGGGGGTTCATCCACCACTACCCCAACCGTTGTTTGACTCCTTCAATGGAGATGGAGGCAACATGGAAGCAGGTTTTGGGGACGAGGAAGATGATAGCTCACAGCAAGCAAGCGGAGAAACCGGTTTTCCCGGCAGCCAGGAACTGTTTCTCACCCTGGACTGGGAGCCAGTACCCTCCGAACCCACCCAAGGCTGCTTCCCGGACCCGCCAGGTGGAGAAGGGATCTCTGGTGAGTGTACCTTTTAAAATACTATACATGGTTTAAAAGCAAGCATGTTTAATGATTAATTTGCCCTGGCATTTGCAGCTCTCCTGGATGTACTCCCAAAGCCTTTGCAAAAGGTTTCTGGGGACGGCAGCCTTATTCCACCCACCATGGTAGGACACTTTACCACACCAGGCCAGTAGCACGTACTCAGGAATCATTGTAGAACAAAGCATTGCAGTGTATGTTTGCTGGCATTCAAACAACATCCGTTCTTTATCTCTGTGTTATCCTCACGAGAGTGATATAATTCATGGTCACCTGGTTGAAATAGGGTTCTTTTCTTAAGGGGACATTCAGAGGTTCCCGTTCCTGCTGGGCTGTTTGCCTGCGGCTGAACAGAAATGTTCCCTGCTGTTAGCCACGGGGAGGGGGGAGCGTTGAGGGGGTAGCCACGCGCTGGGGGGGAGGCAAAATGCGACCTTGGAACGAAAGCACATGTGCTATGTATGTAATGTTAACAGCAAGGTTTACCGTGACAGAGTGTACCCATTGTTCTATAAAATGTCTTTTTAAATACCACTGTCCCTTTTTTTTTTTCTCCACCAGCTGCATGTGTTTCAAGGATCACAGGATCTTCTCCTTTCCAGAGGCTAGCGAAGATTAGAAGGCGAAAAAACGCACTCACGATGAAATGTTCTTTGAGCTCATGCTGTCCTCCCACACTGACAGAGCACAGACGAATGCGTGGAGGCAGACAGTGTCAGAGTGCAGGAAAGCACAAAATGACCAGGAGGAGAGGTGGCGGGCTGAAGAGAGTAAGGGGTGGGCTGAAGAAAGGGCTGAAGCTGAAAGGTGGCAGCAGTGTGATGAGAGGAGGCAGGATTCAATGCTGAGGCTGCTGGAGGATCAAACTAATATGCTCCAGCATATGGTTGAGCTGCAGGAAAGGCAGCAGGAGCACAGACCGCTGCTACAGCCCCTGTGTAACCAACCGCCCTCCTCCCCAAGTTCCATAGCCTCCTCACGCAGACGCCCAAGAACGTGGTGGTGGGGCCTCCGGCCACCCAGCCACTCCACCCCAGAGGATTGCCCAAGCAACAGAAGGCTGGCATTCAATAAGTTTCAAAGTGCTGTGTGGCCTTGTCCTTCCCTCCTCCATCAGCCCTCCTGGTGCTTCTCTCCTCCACCATCCCTCCTGGGCTACCTTGGTAGTTATCCCCCTATTTGTGTGATGAATGAATAAAGAATGCATGAATGTGAAGCAACAATGACTTTATCGCCTCTGCAAGCGGTGATCGAAGGGAGGAAGGCAGGGTGGTTAGCTTACAGGGAAGTAGAGTGAACCAAGAGGTGGGGGGTTTCATCAAGGAGAAACAAACAGAACTTTTACACCATAGCCTGGCCAATCATGAAACTGGTTTTCAAAGCTTCTCTGATGCGCACCGCTCCCTCCTGTGCTCTTCTAACCGCCCTGGTGTCTGGCTGTGCGTAACCAGCAGCCAGGCGATTTGCCTCAACCTCCCACCCCGCCATAAACGTCTCCCCCTTACTCTCATAGATATTGTGGAGTGCACAGCAAGCAGTAATAACAGTGGGAATATTGGTTTCACTGAGGTCTAACCGAGTCAGTAAACTGCACCAGCACGCTGTTAAACGTCCAAATGCACATTCTACCACCATTCTGCACTTGCTCAGCCTGTAGTTGAACAGCTCCTGACTTTGTCCAGGGTGCCTTTGTATGGCTTCATGAGCCATGGCAATAAGGGGTAGGCTGGATCCCCAAGGAGAACTATAGGCATTTCAACGTCCCCAACGGTTATTTTCTGGTCTGGGAATAAAGTCCCTTCCTGCAGCTTTTGAAACAGACCAGAGTTCCTGAAGATGTGAGCATCATGTACCTTTCCTGGCCATCCCACGTTGATGTTGGTGAAACATCCCTTGTGATCCACCAGTGCTTGTAGCACTATTGAAAAGTATCCCTTGTGGTTTATGTACTCGCCAGCTTGGTGCTCCGGTGCCAAGATAGGGATATGGGTTCCGTCTATGGCCCAACCGCAGTTAGGGAATCCCATTGCAGCAAAGCCATCCACTATGACCTGCACATTTCCCAGACTCACAGCCCTTGATATCAGCAGATCTTTGATTACATTGGCTACTTGCATCACAGCAGCCCCCACAGTAGATTTGCCCACTCCAAATTGATTCCCGACTGACCGGTAGCTGTCTGGCATTGCAAGCTTCCACATGGCTATTGCCACTCGCTTCTCAACTGTGAAGGTTGCTCTCATCTTGGAATTCTGGCGCCTCAGGGCAGGGGAAAGCAAGTCACAAAGTTCCATGAAAGTGCCCTTACGCATGCAAAAGTTTTGCAGCCACTGGGAGTCATCCCAGACCTGCAACACTATGTGGTCCCACTAGTCTGTGCTTGTTTCCCGGGTCCAGAATCGGCGTTCCACCACATGAGCCTGCCCCATTAGCACCATTATGCGCACATTGCCAGAGCCCATGCTTTGAGAGAAGTCTGTGTCCATGTCCTCATCACTCTCGTCACCGTGCTGACGTCGCCTACTGGCCCGGTTTCGCTTTGCCAGGGTCTGGTGCTGCATATACTGCTGAATAATGCGTGTGGTGTTTAATGTGCTCCTAATTGCCAAAGTGATCTGAGCAGGCTCCATGCTTGCCGTGGTATGGCGTCTGCATGGAAAAAAGATGCGGAACGATTGTCTGCCATTGCTGTGACGGAGGGAGGGGCAACTGACGACATGGCTTACAGGGTTGGCTTACAGGGAATTAAAATCAACAAAGGGGGTGGCTTTGCGAGAAACTGAATGGCCCCCTCAAGGATAGAACTCAAAACTGGGTTTAGCAGGCCATTGATTTCACAGAAGGAGGGAGGGAGGAGAAAATGAATACAAAACAAATCTGGTCTATTTCTTGTTTTGAGCCACTTCATCTATCTTTATACATCTTGCTAGCAGCAGACTGTGCAGTACGACCGCTAGCCATTGTCATCTCCTGGGTGCTCGGCAGAAGACGATGCAGTGTGACTACTGGCCATCGTCTTCTGCTAGCTCCAGATTAAAAGACAGTGCACTGCCGGTAGGACTCAATCGCCATGAGACGAAACTTAATAGGGAAATGACCTGGCTGAGTCACTCCCATGTTTGCCCAGGCGCCCGGTTAAAAGAGCACCCAGGACTACGTCAACAACGGCTACCAGTCATACTGCACTGTCTGCTGCCAAAAGGCAATAAACTGCTGCTGTGTAGCAATGCAGTACCACGTTTGCCAGCACCCAGGAGACATATGGTGATGGTTAGCTGAGCGGCCTCCATGCTTGCCGTGGTATGGTGTCTGCACAGGTAACTCAAGAAAAAAAGGCGCAAAACGATTGTCTGCCCTTGCTTTCACGGAGGGAGGGAGGGAACGGGGGCCTGACAATATGTACCCAGAACCACCCGCGACAATGTTTTAGCCCCATCAGGCACTGGGATTTCTACCCAGAATTCAGATGGGCTGCGGAGACTGCAGGAACTGTGGGATAGCTACCCACAGTGCAACGCTCCGGAAGTCGACGGTTGCCTTGGTACTGTGGACACACTCCGCCGACTACATGCACTTAGAGCATTTGTGTGGGGATACACACAATCGACTGTATAAAAACGCTTTCTAGAAAACCGACTTCTATAAATTTGACCTAATTTCGTAGTGTAGACATACCCCAAGTAACCAAATTCCACACTCTGTCCACAGACCAAGTACGACACAGGAAGCAGCTGTTTAAGTTTCCCATCTCAGTCAACATGCTCCTATTGGTACATGGAGGGGACTACATCTAAACATGGGAGTGTAGTTCAGTCTGTATGTCTCCTGAGGCTGCCAGGCCAGATATTGATTAATGCCAGTTATGGTTCTTTTTGTGTCCTGGATATGTCCACTAAGAAATGGGATGAGAATACCAACTTGTATTATTTCAGGTTTCAGAGTAGCAGCCGTGTTAGTCTATATCCACAAAAAGAACAGGAGTACTTGTGGCACCTTAGAGACGAACAAATTTATTAGAGCATAAACTTTCATGGGCTAAAACCCACTTCATCGGATGCATAGAATGGAACATTTAGTAAGAAGATAGATATACATACAGAGAAGGTGGAAGTTGCCATACAAACTGTAAGAGGCTAATTAATTAAGATGAGCTATTATCAGCAGGAGGAAAAAAACTTTTGTAGTGATGATCAAGATGGCCCATTTAGACAATTGATAAGAAGGTGTGAGGATACTTAACATGGGGAAATAGATTCAATATGTATAATGACCCCGGCACTCCCAGTCTCTATTCAAACCCAAGTTAATGGTATCTATTTTGCATATTATTTTGCATAATTCAAGCTCAGCAGTTTCTCCTTGGAGTCTGTTTTTGAAGCTTTTCTGTTGCAAAATTGCCACCTTTAAATCTATTTCCCCATGTTAAGTATCCTCACACCTTCTTGTCAACTGTCTAAATGGGCCATCTTGATTATCACTAAAGTTTTTTTTCTCCTGCTGATAATAGCTCATCTTAATTAATTAGCCTCTTACTCCACCCTTTCACGTTCTCTGTGTATATGTATTTTATTTATATAATCTTCTTACTATATGTTCCATTCTATGCATCCGATGAAGTGGGCTGTAGCCCAAGAAAGCTTATGCTCAAATACATTTGTTCGTCTCTAAGGTGCCACAAGTACTCCTGTTCAACTTGTATGACGTATGATGTTTATTTATTGGCTAATATAAGAGGGCAGGAAGTTTTGGTAACTCATGACCAGGGCTAGAGTTGATCTCGAGATGAAATATTCTGATCAGTCCTTGGAACTCTGAAATTCCTTAAGTGAAATCCTGGCCCTACTGAAGTCAATAGCAAAAATCCCTGGCCAGCAACTACTCTGCCAGATCTCTGGGGGAATAGTAGCATTAAATTCATCCTATAACCACTAAATAGCAAGACTGGCATCTTTTATATAGAATTATTATTGTAAATAGTGAATACTAATTCCATGCTTCACAACCTGTTGTCTGAGTTCACCTTAAGGATGCAGTAGTTCAAAAAAGGGTTAGCTTGTTACGCAGACCCTGATTTAATCACATGGATTTCACAGGAGGATGATAATACTGGACTGACGTACCTCTAAAACTGCATGGAGCTTTGACTGTGGCATTCACACTTCGGCCTGAAAGGAGCATTGTCATGCATACTCCTCACTTAGTTTTTCACTATATTAGTTGCACTTGGCCAAAAAAACCTTTTTTTTCCATTTCTCCCTCTCCACCCCCATGCTTTCCCCTGACATCTTAGTGACTAAAAATTAGACTAATCAATTTCTTTTTGTTTCCAGTCAGATTTTTCTTTTGGGTTGTCATGCACTAACAATGCTGTTGTGGCTGCCAAAAACAACACTTGTGGTCACGGATTTGTCACTGTTTATAATACAGTACCTAATACAAACAAAAAGATTTTCTTTAAGTCTCGCCCTGCTGGCTTTTCAAACACCTAAATCTCGGGCCTAAACTTACTTGACGTCCCTTGAAAAAAAGAAATACAAAAAATGGCCCTTGGCTACACTGGTAGAGAGGAGGGTATGCCTCTTTCCATCCCACCCGGCACACAAGCAGCAGGCCAGATACTCCCTACAGTTCATGAGAGAGTACTAGGAGAGAAGGTTAGCCAAGCATGATGTTTCACACCATAAGTCTGATCCAAAGTCAATGGAAAGATTCCCATTGATTTCAATAGGTTTGGATTAGACCTTATGATCCCAAGGGTTATGATCCTTGGTTTTGGGAATACGTATAGCAATTGAACATATGCCTCTGTCAATAGTCAATGTAAGCTATGGGCACATCCTGCTCCTGTTTCTTAGCTTGCAGTGGTCTTATAGAAGAAGATGCACCAACCAACATCTTCTTTTCTTCATTGCTCTGCATGTTACCCTATACTTTATTTACAGATGGTAGAGTTGACCTCCCCCTACCCCGGTTGACACAGCAGAGGTTTGTCTGTTTCAGAACTGTGTGGATGCCATTGTGGAAGCAAATTGTAGTTTCTCTGTTCCTTGGGAAACATTCTTGGGGAAATGTTCTCTTTTAATGTTGTGGTGCTTGAAAACATGCTGAAAATAGTAAAGCAATAAACAGTCTCTGTTATGGTTCTGTAAATTATATTTCCATTTCTTAATATTCAAAAGACCAGAGAGACACTATCAAATGACTTGCACTCATTTTCTTTTCTTTTTTATATCCTTAGTGTTTTCTACTTGTAGGTAAATTAGCTCTTAATAATATGCAATTTTATTTTGTTCATTAATCATGACTGACTTAACATCATGGATGACATATTAGGAAGTTAACTATCTACTCCTTTATCAGCAAGTTTAGTTAAAATACGTTGTAAATGAAAAATAAAGCTGCAATGATATTGGTTTAACAAGGTTAAGCATTCACAAATATTTACTGGAACAACATAACTATAGAAGTCAATATCAGCAAGATTGAGACTGCAGAAGGATGATGTTGTTTGTTTTGTTTGTGTTAAGTGAATTTAGTTCCAAATTTATAGGACAAATTCAGTCATCGCTGTTATAAGTAGGCACAACTCCATTGTTTTCTGGTGCTGTAATTGTTTGTTCCAACCATGAATTTGGCCCTTGAACTAAGGCAGGGGTTCTCAAACTTCGTTGCACCGTGACCCCCTTCTGACAACAAAAATTACTTTGACCCCCAGCAGGGGGGACTGAAACCTGAGCCTGCCCAAACCCCACTGCCCCAGGATGGGGGACATGTGATGTTATTGACATAAACTGTAACCGTATAGATCATTATTGCAACCACTATTATATATTTGCAGCAAATACTGTACAAAGGTTGTCATGTGAGGTGTTTATAAAGAGATTATGATTTGCTGGTTATGATTATGCTGTCTGTATGTGTGTATCACTTTTGTAGTTGAAGTTATGAATATTGGCTATGTACTTGTATCTCAATGGGTTTTGATTCTAAGTAGCCTCAGTGAAGCATTTAGTCAACTTCTTGAGAAAGGACTATTCTTAGTAAGTGCCCAGTTGAGAAACACTTAACTGACCATGAACTTTGGGAGATGCCAATCCACATCTGAGCTTTCCTGGGAACATTCAAACTAACATGTAAACAATGGTTGTTGGCCTGCAAACTGAGTCATGCATGGACATGTGACTTGCCCTTGTGACTCCAGACTCCATCTTGCTGCTGTGATTTTTCACAATAAAAACGAAGGAGTATCCTTCCACAGGAAGAGACTATAAAAGGCAGTTGCATCTCCTCCATCTTGTCTTCAATCCTTCTTGCCTCTGGAGAAACCTTGCTACAAACTGAAGCTCTGAAAAAAAGATTGAATGACCCATCCCAGCTGTGGATGTACTCCAGAGACTTGATTTGAACCTGCAGTTTATTCCATCACTGCTACAAGCCTGAACCAAGAACTTTGCCATTACTGTATGTAATTGATTCCCTTTAACCAATTTTAGCTCTCATTTATCTTTTTCCTTTTATGAATAAATCTTTAGGTTTTAGATTCTAAAGGATTGGCAACAGTGTGATTTGTGGGTAAGATCTGATCTGTATATTGACCTGGGTCTGGGACTTGGCCCTTTTGGGATCGGGACAACCTTTTCTCTTTTAGTGGGGTATTGGTTTTCATAACTATTCATCCCCATAATGAGTGGCACTGGTGATGATACTGGGAAACTGGAGTGTCTAAGGGAATTGCTTGTATGACTTCTGGATAGCCAGTGGGGTAAAACCAAAGTCCTCTCTGTCTGGCTGGTTTGGTGTGCCTTAAAGGTGGAGAAACCCCAGCCTTGGGCTGTAACTGCCCTGCTCTAGGCAATTTTTCCTGAATTGGTACTCTCAGTTGTGTCCCACCAGAGGCAATATCATTACAGGGCCAAAGCCTGAGCCCCACCGCTCCAGGCACAGAGGCCAAAGCCGAAGCTCAAGGGCTTGAAACACTCAACCTGAGCCCTGCTGCCCAGGGCTGAAGTCATCAGGCTTTGGTTTCAGCCCTGGGCAGTGTGGCTCGGGCTTCAGCCCTAGGCCCCAGCAAGTCTAAGCCAGCCCTGGCGACCCTTCAAAGGGAGTTGTGACCCATTTTGGGGTCCTGACCCACAGTTTGAGAACCACTGGACTAAGGTCCTTGATCTTTGTAATGCTGCCCTTGCCACACCTGCCCTGTGCACAAACTCCCCCACAGATCATCACTGATGTCTGACTACATCAATATAATATTTTGTCTCTATCAGTTCTGGAAAAATCATCTAGTACTTCAATGGCAGTAAGAGATGTTCTACTGACTGTGTTCTCGAGGGGTGTGTGTGCACAGCTCGGTGTTAAAGGATGGTTGAAGCATCCTCGAAGGCCCAGACATCAGTTCTGGGGAGCAAAACAGTTGCAGAGAGCCAGATTGTGACAGGCCATCTAGGGATGTATGAAGGAGGAGCTCAAAATAAACCATCTCTTCATTCACAGGCCATTAAAGGCCTGCTGAAGTTGTCATTCCTGTTTCCTGGAGAAACAGGTACTGCTCTGAATGTTTCCTAGTGGTATGTGGTGACCCAAAGGCACTGGGGCTGGTTAATCTGAGAGCAAGAATTTAGCTCTAGCTTTTTTTAAGCATAAAAAAATGAATCTGCATGAAAACTGGAGAGTGCTAAATCCAGTTCCTTCCTCCCTTTTTAAGAGAACTCCAACTACAAATGCTTTTAAGCAGGATACCAAGTTACAACAGCAGAAAAAATTCCCACTGCTAACACTGTTACTTCTGAGATGTTTACAGATTAACCTTTTCATGGGTAGTAGATTCACAACAATCACATTCTCATAAACCCATTGGACAATCTGACTACAGTTGATTGACCTACATGAGTTTAAAAGTGGACTCTAAACTTTGAATCACATGTTTCCAAAGGTCTCCAATTTCCTGTGTGCAACTTTGCACCTACAATTATTGGCTGGCATAAATCATAATGAGCATTATTTAGATGTTTAACTACCTGACTGAATCTGTAGGCAAGTCAGATGCTGCCATTTGCCACTGCAGTTCATTACACCTGCAAAATTGGGCCTAAAAATTGGAGGCTATGTTTGAGCCCCTTTAAAAACTTGGGCTTCTGGGTTGCTGAGCAATAAATATGATCTTGCTTAGGGTTTTATTCATGGATTAGTGTGTGGGGGGGGCTAAAACAGATCATTCCCGTTGATACTGATAGGTAATTCTCCTATCTACCAGTAAGACAGTAGACTCTCGGACAGGATGGCAGGGTTTTCTATTGATCCATTTTGCTAGCAGGTGTTGGACCCACACATGAAATGCTCACTCATTTCTTGTTGACTTACTGTGGCAGGACTATTTCTAACCTACCTTGGATATGAGAGCACAATAGCAGGCACTGGAGTCTGGAAAGGGGAAACAAATTAGGCTGAGGACTTGTCTACACACGAAAGTTGTCCCAGTAAGATAATTGTGACTTTGCACTGGTTTACCTAAATACATGCAGCACCACTTATTTCAGTTTAAACCAGGCTTATTGCTGTTTAGCTCGTACTGATTACTAATTGGTTGAAACTAAGGGCTTGTTTTCACCACCGGGGTAAGTTGACCTAAGTTAAGCAACTCCAGCTATGTGAGACACTCTCCGGTTGACTTCCCTTGCTCTTCTTGGAGTGGTGGAGTACAGGCATCCACCGGAGAGCACTCTGCCATCGATTTTAGTGGGTCTACACTAGACTCGCTAAAACTGGGGTGAGCTAACTTTTTGGCCCGAGGGCCACATCTGGGTATGGAAATTGTATGGCAGGTTATGAATGGTCACAAAATTGGGGGTTGGGGCGCAGGAGGGGGTGAGGGCTCTGGCTGGGGGTGTGGGCTCTGGGGTGGGGCCAGAAATGAGTTCAGGCTGCAGGAGGGGGGTTTGGAGTGGAGGGCTGCAGCTGGGAGTGCGAGCTCTGGGGTGGGGATGTGGGGTTGGGGTTTCAGGAGGTTGCTCTGGGCTGGGATGGAGGGATTTGGAGGGAGGGGGATCAAGGGTGGGGCAGGGGGTTGGGGTGCAGGAGGGGGGCAGGCTCCACGCAGTGCTTACTTCAAGCAGCTCCCAGAAGCAGCAGCATGTTCCCCCTCCAGCTCCTACACAGAAGCACAGACAGGCGGCTTTGCACACTGCCCTGTCTGCAGGCACCGCCTCTGCAGCTCCCATTGGCCGTGGTTCCTGGCCAGTGGGAGCCATGGGGGCAGCGCTTCGGGTAGGGGCAGCATGCAGAGCCTCCTGACTGCCCCTATGTGTAGGAGCCAGAGGGGGGACATGCCACTGCTTCCAGGAGCTGCACAGAGCTGCTTTCAGGAGCTGCCCCCAACCCCTCTCCCCAACAGGAGTGCTGGAGCAGGGCAAGACCCGGATCCTGCCCCCCGGCAGGAGCTCAAGTGCCAGATTAAAATGTCTGGAGGGCCCGATGCGGCCCCCAGGCTGTAGTTTGCCACCCCTGCACTAAATCGACCTCCTGCTGCATTGATTGCAGCAGCATTGATCTCCCCATAGTGAAGACAAATCCTAAATTAAAACAAGTCCCTCTTAGACCAGGCCTGAGTTTTATGTTTCAGTTGACAGTAAAAACATTAATAGGGAAAGAGTGAGTTTGGATACTACACTAGAGTATATGATTATCTGTTCACTCTTGGTTTAGGAATTGATGTGGGGGGGGAGGGGCTTTATGCCATCTTAGCATTTCACCTTACACTCTGAGCTCCATGGCCTAAGGTAGGGCATGTCTGCACACAACCTTGTACCAGTCTAATTAAGCCAGTTGAGTTAAATGAGTGCAAACCCCCTGTGCTGGGGCTGTAAGCAGCCAACACAGAGCCCTGATACCAGCTCTCCATTGCCCAGGATCCAGCTTTGTGTATTCCTCAGCAGCCAGATCACTTACTTCTCATGGTCTCTTTTTACCACTGGCGAGCATAAAAGGATCTTAGTCACAGTCAGGTCTAGATTGTGTGAACTAAATTTTTTTTAAATGTAAATATTATGATAGAAAAATAATATTGATCACACAGTCAATATTGAAACTGGAAGCAGTGGTGTATAATTCAAGAAGTGAATATACCAATTCTTCGCATTTATGCTCCTTATTAGACAGAATGTTGGGGAAAGGAGGATAAGAAAGGAAATAAAAGGTTGGAGAGGGGTGGGTAAGAAGGAAGATTGGAAGTAGTAGGATCAGAAAGAAGGTGGCGCAATGAGGTGAGGAGTGGTTATACTACAGCAGGGGTTCTCAAAGTGGGGGTCAGGACCCCTCAGGGGGTCACAAGGTTATTACATGGGGGATTGCGAGCTGACAGCTTCCACCCCAAACCCTGCTTTGCATCCAGCATCTATAATGGTGTTAAATATATTAAAAAGTGTTTTTAATTTATAGGGGCAGGGGTCGCACTAAAAGGCTTGCTATGTGAAAGGGATCACTAGTACAAAAGTTGAACCACTGTTACAGGGAGAGGGCCAGCAAATGGAGACCTACAGATTTGAGAGGTTTGGATCCTTAGTAAATAAAACTGTTTTTCTGGTAGCTGTTGCAGAAAAGGAGATGGGGCGGGGGGAATGTTAATGATTTTTAGGGGAATTCTTAAAACTCCTTTGAAGTCCAGAATAAAGATAAGAGGAGTTGAAAGCCTGAGAATCCTACTCTGACTGGCACATGAATTTTCTGTTCCCAAAGGTAGCCTTATTTAACTTCTTCCTTATATTATCATTTAATAATCCTAGAACAATGATATTATTGAGGCTAAAAGGGCAAAAATCCAAGAGTGAGATCTCCTGTACTCACCAAAAGACAGGTTCATTCTATCTCAAATAGCTGAGAAACAGAGTATTGAACCACCTACTCCATATGAAAGTGTTTAATTATTTACAAACTATTTAAAAGATTCTTTGAGCCCAGTTTTTTTAGAAGGTGAATATAGAGATTGGCATCTCCTGTATTTAAGAATTACTGCAAATAGTGATACAATACTAGTGCCATTGTGTGAATTCACACCATGCTTCTTGCGGATCCTGTCCATTTTCTTTTGCAAATCAGGTATAGTTCTGGTTGGGAACAAATCCTTAAATTTAGTAAGCTGAACGGATGCTGTGTGAATCAGACATTCCTTTTATTTAGAGAAAATTATTATGGAATAAACATAATAGCAAGTAATTAAAGTCTGAAAATAGACATAAGTTCTGAGCCAACACAGGAATCCTTTGTGGACTGGGGGACAAAGATACTAATGCAAGGAGCAATGAAAATGCTGCTGGGTGGGAGTAGCTACCTGGCACTCCTGAAATCCCGGGAAGAGAGGGTATCCCACAGCCCATAACCACAAGAGAGGATATGAGCGACTGATCCCTCTAAAGACATCTAAGTGTAGATCATTGGGGGGAGGGATAGCTCAGTGGTTTGAGCATTGGCCTGCTAAACTCAGGGTTGTGAGTTCAATCCTTGAGGGGGCCATTTAGAGATCTGGGGCAAAAATTGGGGATTGGAGAGGGTTGGACTAGATGATCTCCTGAGGTCCCTTCCAACCCTGATATTCTATGATTCTAATGAGCAGCGAACAGCAGAGAGGCTAACAGAGGGAGTTTGCCTGGGACCTGTCTGAGAGGAGGTACGCTAAGGGCTGCATTAGGGAGACTGTGTTGGTGAGTGTCTGTTATGGGGACAGTTTGACCGTGTGCTTGATTGGTTGTTTGAAAAGTGTGAATTGGGAGTGCTTTGTTCCAGGTGGGCCTG
Source organism: Chelonia mydas (assembly GCF_015237465.2). Classification (NCBI taxonomy): domain Eukaryota; kingdom Metazoa; phylum Chordata; order Testudines; family Cheloniidae; genus Chelonia; species Chelonia mydas. The sequence goes on along the minus strand of NC_057849.1, from coordinate 302,011,793 downwards.
ACTGTTATAAAAAGCCAGTCAGCTGAGAGGCTAACAGAGGGAGTTCGCCTGGGGAGAGCCCACTGAGGCTCACATCTTGCCGGCTTCTCTGAGTAGTTACTACGACTCCTGAGGAAGCTCGTAGAAGGAAGGCAATATGGATGGGGACTGTTCAGCTGTTGTGACCTGCAGTGGATGTGCCATGTTTGTCTTTCTTCCACAGGACAGAAGCGACTTTGTCTGTACAAAGTGCAAGCTGGTCTCCATATTGGAAGAGAAGGTTCAAGGTCTGGAGAAATCGACCCTGTGTTGCATAAGAGAAACTGAAGATTTCCTGGACAGACATCAGGATATGCTTCTACAGGCACAATGTTCTGAAGATTCAGAGCAGGCTGCGCAGCGGGGACAGGAGGATGGTGAAGAAATTTGGCAGCATATGAGCTCCAGAAGAAGAAAGGGGAGAGTCCATGTACCAGCAACGCAAATACAGGTAAGCAACCGTTTTCATGTTCTCTCCACAGGTACTAATGCGGAGAGTGTACTAGATGATACATCTGAGGGAAGGGAACAGAAGGAGACTCTGCCAAATGGAACGAATGAGATGCACTGTCCTAGGGTGGGGGGTTCCATGACCACCGCGCCTAAGAGGAGGCGGCGGGTGGTGGTCGTCGGGGACTTTCTCCTCAGGGGGACTGAGTCATCTATCTGCCGCCCCGACTGGGAAAACTGAGAAGTCTGCTGCTTGCCAGGAGCTAGGATTCACAATGTGACGGAGAGACTGCCGAGACTCATCAAGCCCTCGGATCGCTACCCCTTCCTGCTTCTCCGCGTGGGCACCAATGATACTGCCAAGAATGACCTTGAGTGGATCACTGCAAACTATATGGCTCTGGGAAGAAGGATAAAGGAGTTTGAGGCACAAGTGGTGTTCTCGTCCATCCTCCCCCTGGAAGGAAAAGGCCTGGGTAGAGACTGTTGAATCATGGAAGTCAATGAATGGCTACGCAGGTGGTGTCGGAGAGAAGGCTCTGGATTCTTTGACCATGGGATGGTGTTCCAAGAAGGAGGAGTGCTAGGCAGAGACGGGCTCCACCTAACGAAGACAGAGAAGAGCATCTTTGCAAGCAGGCTGGCTAACCTAGTGAGGAGGGCTTTAAACTAGGTTCACCAGGGAAGGAGACCAAAGCCATGAGGTAAGTGGGAACGTGGGATACTGGGAGGAAGCACGAGCAGGAGAGCGCAAGAGGGGAGGGCTCCTGCCTCATACTAAGAAAGCAGGACAAACAGCAAGTTATCTCAATTGCCTATACACAAATGCAAGAAGCCTGGGAAACAAGCAGGGAAAACTGGAAGTCCTGGCACAGTCAAGGAATTATGATGTGATTGGAATAACAGAGACTTGGTGGGATAACTCACATGACTGGAGTACTGTCATGGATGGATATAAACTGTTCAGGAAGGACAGGCAGGGCAGAAAAGGTGGGGGAGTTGCATTGTATGTAAGAGAGCAATATGACTGCTCAGAGCTCCGGTATGAAATTGCAGAAAAACCTGAGCATGTCTCTGAATTAAGTTTAGAAGTGTGAGCAACAAGGGTGATGTCGTGGTGGGAATCTGCTATAGACCACCGGACCAGGGGGATGAGGTGGACGAGGCTTTCTTCTGGCAACCAATGGAAGTTACTAGATCGCAGGCCCTGGTTCTTGTGGGAGACTTCAATCACCCTGATATCTGCTGGGAGAGCAATACAGTGGTGCACAGACAATCCAGGAAGTTTTTGGAAAGTGTAGGGGACAATTTCCTGGTGCAAGTGCTGGAGGAACCAACTAGGGGCAGGGCTCTTCTTGACCTGCTGCTCACAAACCGGGAAAAATTAGTAGGGGAAGCAAAAGTGGATGGGAACCTGGGCGGCAGTGACCATGAGATGGTCGAGTTCAGGATCCTGACACATGGAAGAAAGGAGAGCAGCAGAATACGGTCCCTGGACTTCTGAAAAGCAGACTTTGACAACCTCAGGGAACTGATGGGCAGGATCCCTGGGAGAATAACATGAGGGGAAAAGGAGTCCAGGAGAGCTGGCTGTATTTTAAAGAATCCTTATTGAGGTTACAGGGACAAACCATCCCGATGTGTAGAAAGAATAGTAAATATGGCAGGCGACCAGCTTGGCTTCACAGTGAAATCCTTGCTGATCTTAAACACAAAAAAGAAGCTTACAAGAAGTGGAAGATTGGACAAATGACCAGGGAAGAATATAAAAATATTGCTCGGGCACGCAGGAGTGAAATCAGGAAGGCCAAATCACACTTGGAGTTGCAGCTAGCAAGAGATGTTAAGAGTAACAAGAAGGGTTTCTTCAGGTATGTTAGCAACAAGAAGAAAGTCAAGGAAACTGTGAGCCCCTTACTGAAAGAGGGAGGCAACCTAGTGACAGAGGGTGTGGAAAAAGCTAATGTACTCAATGCTTTTTTTGCCTCTTCATGAACAGGGTCAGCTCCCAGACTGCTGCACTGGGCAGCACAGCATGGGGAGGAGGTGACCAGCCCTCTGTGGAGAAAGAAGTGGTTCGGGACTATTTAGAAAAGCTGGACGACACAGTCTCCCACAGTATTCTTGCCAGCAAGTTAAAGAAGTATGGGCTGGATGAATGGACTATAAGGTGGATAGAAAGCTGGCTAGATTGTCGGGCTTAACGGGTAGTGATCAATGGCTCTATGTCTAGTTGGCAGCCGGTATCAAGTGGAGTCCCCCAAGGGTCGGTCCTCAGGCCGGTTTTGTTCAATATCTTCATTAATGATCTGGAGGATGGCGTGGATTGCACCCTCAGCAAGTTTGCAGATGACACTAAACTGGGAGGAGAGGTAGGTATGCTGGAGGGTAGGGATAGGATACAGAAGGACCTAGACAAATTAGAGGATTGGGCCAAAAGAAATCTGATGAGGTTCAACAAGGACAAGTGCAGAGTTCTGCACTTAGGACAGAAGAATCCCATGCACTGCTACAGACTAGGGACCGAATGGCTAGGCAGCAGTTCTGCAGAAAAGGACCTAGGTTACAGTGGACGAGAAGCTGGATATGAGTCAACAGTGTGCCCTTGTTGCCAAGAAGGCGAATGGCATTTTTGGAAGTATAAGTAGGGGCATTGCCAGCAGATCGAGGGACGTGATCATTCCCCTCTATTCGACATCGGGGAGGCCTCATCTGGAGTACTGTGTCCAGTTTTGGGCCCCACACTACAAGAAGGATGTGGAAAAATTGGAAAGAGTCCAGCAGAGGGCAACAAAAATGATTAGGGGACTGGAACACATGACTTATGAGGAGAGGCTGAGGGAACTGGGATTGTTTAGTCTGTGGAAGAGAAGAATGAGGGGGGATTTGATAGCTGCTTTCAACTACCTGAAAGGGGGTTCCAAAGAGGATGGATCTAGACTGTTCTCAGTGGTAGCAGATGACAGAACGAGGAGTAATGGTCTCAAGTTGCAATGGGGGAGATTTAGGTTGGATATTAGGAAAAACTTTTTCATTAGGAGGGTGGTGAAACACTGGAATGCGTTACCTAGGGAGGTGGTGGAATCTCGTTCCTTTGAGGTTTTTAAGGTCAGGCTTGACAAAGGCCTGGCTGGGATGATTTAGTTGGGGATTGGTCCTGCTTTGAGCAAGGGGTTGGACTAGATGACCTCCTGAGGTCCCTTCCAACTCTGATATTCTATGATTCTATGATCTACACTGTAATGTAATCCCAGGATTAATGAGACTTGTGACTGTGGACCCAGGGTTTGTCAGACAATGGCTTGAGTGTCAACACTCATTGGTGACCCTAGGGTTAAGATTTCTGGACCCAGGACTCCAATATCCACTCTGTGTATTAGGCAAACCTGAATTAAACCGCCATGTCCCAAGCTTCTCAGTGCCCTCCCCAGATGTGGTCACCTTGGTTTGTGGTGTAGAGTAGGAAAACTTGACTGTTCACCCTCCACATTACAGAAAGCTGTTGCATCCTGCCAAGCTGTCTTTTTGGGTCTGCATGCTCCTGGAAACTGGAGCCAGCAACATGGAGTCACCATTTGAACAGCTGCTCTTGCTTCTGCTTTCACTCCTGGTTTCAGCAAATGGGCAGTTTCCATGAGATGCTGGTGGGCATTCGAGTGCCATTTCTGACCTACTGAAGGTACCTGATGGAGAAGGACAACACAGACATGGGAGATGAAACTGACTGTTGCTCGTGAGTCTTGTAGAGCGGCTGATGCCTTCTGTGTAATCTGGCCCTTCTGGAGCAGGGCTACAAGAGCAGACTTGTGGGAATTAGATCATCCTGTGAGCCTGGGATAACCAGCAGTGGATCCAGAACTTTTGCATGAAGAAATCTACATTCCTGGAGCTTTGTGAGCAGCTTGTCCTAACCCTCCAGTGTCACAATATGCATGAGGTCCATGGCTAATCAGCTGGGGGTTGGAGGTTTCTGAGGCTATCAGGCAGGTGGTTGTCCCTCTTTATTTTTTTAAACCTAAAGGTGGTGGTGTATAAACAATATCCCTGAAGTAACTGCTCCTTTTGAGAGAATAGTGTTTCCAAACTGTGCCAGTGCCACTGATGGGACTCATACCCATAGTTTGCCCTCCTCAAGGAGCACATGAGTGCGTAAACTCCATTGTTATGTAAGCTCTTGTGGACCACAGAGGCTGATTTATGCCAACATGGGCTGTACTGGAAAAGTTCATGATGCTAGGGTTTTCTGCTGACTGGGAGTCTATGGAGAGGCTGGGACGCTATTCCCACCAAATAACACTGTCATAAATGGAGTTACTGTCCCTACTCTTGTTCTGGAGGAACACACTTATACCCTTTTGCCTTGGTTTAGGAAACTGTAGGCAGATCTTAAAGAGTCTGGTAAAATAAGGTTTAATTATACTCAGCAGATGTAGAATGGTGGGTGTATGTGTGTTTGGCAGATTACAATGCAGAGGGACTTCACTTGTGATTCACATGACTACTTATGCAATGGGTTCAGGATGTGGGGAAAGAATAGTAGATTTACAGTATGGCTTGAGGTAGATAAATGTATTGGGAAACAGTTCCAGTTGTCTCATGTTTTATCTTTACTATTTGAAATAGACACTATGATGTGATGCAGTGATGGTAACAAAACTTCTTTAAAAAAGCCTTTATTTTTGAACATGTATTAGTATAACCGTTCTACCAGGTGTAGTTGGCAGCAACAAGGGCTGGGTTCAATAGGAAGGGTTCCCTCTTAATACTACAAAACAGTACTGTGAGCCCCCACCCAGCAATCTGGGAAAATTTACCACCAGCCTGGATGCCTCTAAGAGGTAATACTTCCTACTCACAAGCCCTGAGTCTGTGTATAAAAACAAGAACTTTCCTTAAAAGGGAAAGGGAAACAACCATCAGTCTGGGAAAGCACCATAACCATATTCAAAAATATGCAACCATAAGCCAACCTGACCCCACAGTGTGGTGGGCAGTGTCCTTTGCCTCAGTTTCCCACCTTGCAGGGCAAAAGTCTGACAAACAACTGTCCCTTTAGCACATCGCTCCCCTTCCCTCCACTACACCCCACTCACAGTTGGCTGTCCTTAGCAAAGACCCTGAGTTTACAGGTGCATTTGTGTAGGTTCACCTCCTACCTGTGGGTGTGGGGAGGAACATCGAGCAATGTCTCTGCAGCTAACTCACAGTTGCTGCCATTCACTCTGCCATCACCATCTACTGTGTCTGTCGCTGTCACTGCCCACTGCTGCCATCACTCATTCTGACATCACTGGGTGCTGCTATTGCCATTCATTTTGCCATCATCCTTCACTCTGGGGCTGTTGCTGCCACTCTCGGCAGTGCCTCTTTCGGAAGTTCCACCACTTAACCCAGCTCTCTGATTTCACTGGGTAATGGGGAAACTCACTGTTTTGTGCAGGCTGGGCAGTCTCTTTCTCTGTAATACTGTCCCACAGCTACTCTCAGGTTCAGCAGCTAGACCTGGTTCTCACTGATTTCAGCTCTAATGATCACTTAACAAAACACAGACTTTCATAGATATCTAGGTCAGAAGGGACCATTATGATCATCTAGTCTGACCTCCTGCACAACGCAGGCCACAGAACTTCACCCACCACTCCCGCAAAAAACCTCTCACCTAAGTCTGTGCTATTGAAGTCCTCAAATCGTGGTTTAAAGACTTCAAGGAGCAGAGAATCCTCCAGCAAGTGACCCGTGCCCCATGCTACAGAGGAAGGCGAAAAACCTCCAGGGCCTCTTCCAATCTGCCCTGGAGGGAAATTCCTTCCCCACTCCAAATATGGCGATCAGCTAAACCCTGAGCATACGGGCAAGATTCATCAGCCAGATACTACAGAAAATTCTTTCCTGGGCAACTCAGATCCCACCCCATCTAATATCCCATCAGAGGCCATTAGGCCTATTTACCATGAATATTTAATTACCAAAACCATGTTATCCCATCATACCATCTCCTCCATAAATTTATCGAGTTTAATCTTAAAGCCAGATAGATCTTTTGCCCCCACTGCTTCCCTTGGAAGGCTGTTCCAAAACTTCACTCCTCTGATGGTTAGAAACCTTCGTCTAATTTCTAGTCTAAATTTCCTGGTGGCCAGTTTATATCCATTTGTTCTTGTGTCCACATTGGTACTGAGCTTAAATAATTCCTCTCCCTCTCCGGTATTTATCCCTCTGATATATTTATAGAGAGCAATCATATCTCCCCTCAACCTTCTTTTAGTTAGACTAAACAAGCCAAGCTCCTTGAGTCTCCCTTCATAAGACAAGTTTTCCATTCCTCGGATCATCCTAGTAGCCCTTCTGTGTACCTGTTCCAGTTTGAATTCATCCTTTTTAAACATGGGAGACCAGAACTGCACACAGTATTCCAGACGAGGTCTCACCAGTGCCTTGTATAACGGTACTAATACCTCCTTATCTCTACTGGAAATACCTCTCCTGATGCATCCCAAGACCGCATTAGCTTTTTTCACGGCCATATCGCATTGGCGGCTCATAGTCATCCTATGATCAACCAATACTCCAAGGTCCTTCTCCTCCTCCGTTACTTCTAATTGATGAGTCCCCAGCTTATAACTAAAATTCTTGTTATTAATCCCTAAATGCATGACCGTACACTTCTCACTATTAAATTTCATCCTATTACTATTACTCCAGTTTACAAGGTCATCCAGATCCTTCTGTAGGATATCCCTGTCCTTCTCTAAATTAGCAATACCTCCCAGCTTTGTATCATCCGCAAACTTTATCGGCACACTCTCACTTTTTGTGCCGAGGTCAGTAATAAAAAGATTAAATAAGATTGGTCCCAAAACTCCACTGGTAACCTCCCTCCAGCCTGATAGTTCACCTTTCAGTAGGACCCATTGTAGTCTCCCCTTTAACTAATTCCTTATCCACCTTTCAATTTTCCTATTGATCCCCATCTTACCCAATTTAACTAATAATTCCCCATGTGGCACGGTACCAAACGCCTTACTGAAATCTAGGTAAATTAGATCCACTGCGTTTCCTTTGTCTAAAAAAATCTGTTACTTTCTCAAAGAAGGAGATCAGGTTGGTTTGGCACGATCTACCTTTTGTAAAACCATGTTGTATTTTGTCCAATTTACCATTGACTTCAATGTCCTTAACTACCTTCTCCTTCAAAATTTTTTCCAAGACCTTGCATACTACAGATGTCAAACTAACAGGCCTATAGTTACCCGGATCACTTTTTTTCCCTTTCTTAAAAATAGAAACTATGTTAGCAATTCTCCAATCATACGGTACAACCCCTGAGTTTACAGATTCATTAAAAATTCTTGCTAATGGGCTTGCAATTTCATGTGCCAATTCCTTTAATATTCTTGGATGAAGATTATCTGGGCCCCCCGATTTAGTCCCATTAAGCTGTTTGAGTTTCTCTTCTACCTCAGATATGGTAATATCTACCTCCATATCCTCATTCCCATTTCATGCTACCATTATCCCTAAGATCCTCTTTAGTCTTATTAAAGACTGAGGCAAAGTATTTGTTTAGATATTGGGCCATGCCTAGATTATCCTTGACCTCCACTCCATCCTCAGTGTTTAGCGGTCCCACTTCTTCTTTCTTTGTTTTCTTCTTATTTATATGGCTATAGAACCTTTTACTATTGGTTTTAATTCCCTTTGCAAGGTCCAACTCTACTTGACATTTAGCCTGTCTCACTTTATCCCTACATGTTCTCACCTCAATAAGGTAGCTTTCCTTGCTGATCCCTCCCTTCTTCCACTCCCTGTATGCTTTCTGCTTTTTTTTAATCATCTCTCTGAGATGCTTGCTCATCCAGCTTGGTCTACAGCTCCTGCCTATTAATTTTTTCCCCTTTCTTGGGATGCAGGCTTCCAATAGCTTCTGCAGCTTTGATTTAAAATAATCCCAGGCCTCCTCTACCTTTAGATCCATAAATTCTTCAGTCCAATCCACTTCCCTAACTAATTTCCTTAATTTTTGAAAGTCAGCCCTTTTGAAATCAAAAACCCTAGTTGCAGATTTATTTTTGTTAATCCTTCCGTTCAGTTTGAACTGAATTAGCTCAGGATCACTTGAGCCAAGATTATCCCCTACAACCATTTCTTCTATGAGGTCCTCACTACTCACCAAAACCAAATCTAAAATGGCATCCCCTCTAGTCGGTTCAGCAACTACTTGATGAAGGAATCCATCAGCTATCGCATCTAGGAAAATCTGAGCCCTATTATTATTACTAGCACTTGTCCTCCAGTCTATATCTGGGAAGTTAAAGTCTCCCATGATCACACAGTTTCCATTAGTATTTACTTTATTAAAAACATTAAAAAGGACTCTATCCATATCCAAATTAGATCCCGGCGGTCTATAGCACACCCCAAGCATTATCCCAGGGGAGACTCTAATAGTTTTCTTCCCCAATGTAATTTTTGCCCAGATGGACTCTGTCTTATCCATTTCATTGCTTCTTATTTCTTTACATTCTACCTCATCATTGATATACAATGCTACTCCACCACCTTTACCTTTATTTCGGTCTTTCCTAAACAGCACATACCCTTCAATACCTGTAGTCCAGTCATGACTACTATTCCACCGTGTTTCTGTTATCCCTATAATATCTGGTTTCACTTCCTGCACCAGTAGCTCTAGTTCCTCCATTTGGTTACCTAGACTCCTCGCACTGGTGTACAAACATCTTAATTTTTGCTGTTTGACCTCACTCACATCTGTACCCTATTAGGCATGGTCATTCTACAGCCAGTATAACCTACACTGCTCTTCCTCCTACCCACTGCTGTATCCTCTCTTACTTCGTTTTCTTTCCTCTCAATGCTAAAATCCGGCGTGGAGATTACCTGGACATCTCCCAAGCATCTTCCCCAAATTCCTAGTTTAAAGCTCTCTTAATCAGTTGTCCCAACCTCCATCCTAGAAGTCTATTTCCTTCCCTATTCAGACGAAGTCCATTCAGAGAGAACTGTCCTCTGTCCATGAATGCCTCCCAGTGGCCATACATCCTAAAGCCCTCCTTAATAGCACCACTGCCTAAGCATCTGTTGATAGTCATAATCTTGTCACACCTTTGTTGCCCTTCTCTAGGAACAGGCAGAATCCCACTAAAGATCACCTGAGCCTCGATTTCCTTCAGCGTCTTCCCCAGCCTAGCATAGTCTCCCTTAATACCTTCCAGAGAGAATCTAGCCGTATCATTTGTTCCCACATGAAAGATAGTTAGTGGATTCTTTCCTGCTCCCTTTAGAATCCTTTTCAACCTCAGGTCTACATCCCGTATCTTAGCATCTGGAAGACAGCACACCCTCCTATTCTCTGGATCAGCTCTGGTTACAGGCCTGTCTATTCTTCTCAGTAAAGAGTCCCCAGTCACATAGACCTGCCTTTTCCTGGTGACGGTGCTATTCTCCAGTCTATCCCCTGTTCCCTCTGGCTGCAAGTTCTTTCCATTCCTATTCTCCCTTGTAATCCTCTTTAACCCATCCTGTATCCTCCTGGGGCTCATATTTGGTGTAGTCTCCATTAACTCTTCCCCTTTTCTTATAGGACTAGCCGCTCTTCTCTCTTCCTTGCCCTTCCACCTTCAGTGACTACCTGCTGAGCCCCTTCTTCATTTTCCAACTCTGCAAACCTATTCTTGAGCTCTATTTCTCCTTCACTAGCCCGTCTTTTCCTCTGCCTGGTTCTTTTAGTCACATGCTTCCACTGACCACTTTCCTCCCCCAGCAGTTTCCCCTCAGAATTCTTCAGTCCTGCTTCTGTCTGCAAGTCTGAGCTTTTCCCTTCAGCTGCCTCATGTCTTTGCTCCATAATCTGCTCAAACCCCTTCCTAAACTCAACCAGACTTTCCACCTGCATCTCAAACCTTGGGTCTTTTCCTCCATCAGACAGCATTTCATACAGACAAAACTCTGACCAGGTACCCCCTCCTGGATCATGTACATACCACAGCTTCCACATCCAGTCATCTTCATTGTGTCTTCCACTACATGAGTCACCCCCACTGCTGCCTCTGTATCTGTCATTGCCTTGCCACCTAAATCCTGTTAATCTGGGAAACACAAACCACACCAAAACACCACCACCCACAGAAAAAACAAACCCCAAACAAGCACCACCAGGCAACCTCCCCTGTTTACAGCTCCATTTGCTAGCTCCTGTGCTGCTGCCTGACTGGCTGGCTACCTTTTAGGACCCCTAGTCAGAGAAGCCCCGCCCCCTAATCAGGGCTCAGCTTCTCTCCCAGCACAAAGCCCCTACAAGCCTCTTCACATACAAATACTACAAAACCAAAACCAAACACAAATACCTTCTCTTCCAACAGAACTCCCCTTCTCCTCCAACAGAACTTTCAGTTGAGTCTAATCAGCTCTCTCATTAAACAGTGGGGATGGGGAGAGTCAAATGGTATCTAGGACTCTTAGGCAGAGCCCATACTTGTCCCCACCTTCTCTCCCTTTTCATGGGCATTGACATCCCTGACCCCTGCTTAGCAAGTGTGCTTTGGTTGAGGGTGAGCTCCTCAATCAGGGAGTGCTAAGCACAGTTCTGCGGCTCTTTGCTCACACAGTAAGGATGATAACATTTCATTAACCCTGCATTCAATACAAAAGTGATTTGTATCTCAACACCAGACAAAATTGGCAACATAACACTTTGGCAACACAACTCTGTCTGCTGACTATCTAGGCAGAGTATGTGTTTTTATGCAAACAGATATGATCTGACCCTGAAGTCTTCCTCCCCCAGCTCATCACTAGATGGCAAGGGAGAGCTCATTCAGAGCCTCCCCTGTTTATGTTAGGAAAAAAACATCTTAAAGTATTGGCAGGCAGGCAGGCCAGCTGCCATCAAAACACCGGTAATAAACCAACACAAAAATCACTAATAGAACAAAAAAAGTGCACAAACCAAACACTAAATAGTGAAAACAGTGCCTACACGTAAACCCCTTACTGTTGTGTCCTCTTGCCCCTGTTCTCTGTCCCCTTCTTTCTATGTTTAGCATGCACTTAGCTGCCATTGTAGTAGGGTGGAGGTGTTCACAGGAGTAGGCATCTGCATGGGAATGGCAGAACTACACAGCCGTTCTCTCCTCCCTCCCCTTCTCTCCCCCACTTCTGGACTACATACAAAACTCTGGCCATACTTTGGACATTGATTTTGTTACCCATGAACTACGTTTAACTTTACTTACCCTCCACCCCCTTCGGTTTATAGGCTGCTTGTCACATTGTGGCATGGCCAATTTGTTCAGTGTGGCGTACTAAAAGGCAATATTGGGTTCTTATTTGTAACAGCTTGGCACATCTTTACATGAATGTGTGAGTTTCTAGTAAAACATTAATTGTAATTTTAATTACAAATGCTTGTTTCACTGTCTTGTGCACTTCCTAGTCTCCATTTTGAATTCCACATGGCGGTGGTGGGGTGTGTGAGATGCTGTTAGTGGATACATGCTGATACCCACTATTTGTAATAACTTTTACATTGGGTTATAAACCAGAAATCCCTCTCATTCCTATATTAATAAAAACAGCCATGAAGCCAAATGCTTATGCTCCAGGGCTACATCTGCCTCTTCTGTTTCTGCCACTGGCTCCATAGCAGGCTGCTCCTCTGAGTACGGACCTAGGATATGTTGCAGCTGCTCTGGTGGCAAAGCCTTCTCAGGGACTGATTTGAACACCAGAGTCACTTCAGTAGTCTGAGTTGGTGTCTGCTGGCTTCCATCCATTCTGACACTAGATTCTTAGGGTAGAAGGTCACTGTCCTGGGGTACAATCCAGACCAGTGAGGAGTTGTCACCACCTGCCCTGCATCCTGGGGGGCCTCGCAAGGTTTTGTTGCTGTAGCAGCCAAGACTGGGCCCCCCCAAACAGAATGCAGGTCACATCCTGAGTCTCTGTATAACGCAGCGTGCCAGCAATATTCACTCAGGCTTCCACCAGCCTTAGCTATCACTTGCAGGATGACTCCAACACACTCCCAGTCCCAAATTCTCCCCCCCCCTCCTCCCCCACCCTCCCCAAAAAAGTGTTCTGCACTGTCCCTCTCTTGGACAGTTCAGATATCTTAGGTCTGTAGTCCCTCTAAAGGGATCAATATCCAACCGTTTGCCACTGGAAATGGAATTACCCACACAATTCAGTTTAAACACAACACTGGATTCATTTTAATTTAAACAATAAAACAAGTTTGTTTAAATACAAAGAGAGAGATTTTTAGCGAGTACAAGTATAAGGCATTAGAGCCAGAAATGGTTACAAGAGAAATTTTTTAAAAAAAAAAGGCTTCCTAAAACTTAACAAATGAGACTTGATTCAAGGTGAAATCCCTTATCACTTGTAATATTGCTGACCAAATTCTCAGGCCAGGATCTGCTCCCAAAGTCCATGGGCTGTTTCTTTTGTCTTTTTAGGTGAAAGAGAAGGATACAGAGAGATACCTTGGGGAGCTTTTGCCCCCCACTTGTATAGTCCAGTCCCCCTTTGAAATGCATTTTCCAGAGGGTTACCCCTAGATAAAGTTTGTTCCCGCTGTGAGGAGGGAGACAAGGAGTCTCCTGATGAAAGAGGTTCCATACTGTTGCTAAGATGCAGATCTATTTGTTCCTGACCCCTTTCCTTGCCAAAGAACGGCCACTTGACAAGTGATGACACCTGGCCACAGCCATCAGCTTGTCCTTTGTTTCTGAGAAACTGGTTTATCCAGATTTGTCTGGTAATCATATTTCAGATCTTATTTCATCTTGTGTTTATAACTTTACATATAATGTGGCTGCACACATTTCACAATGATATTATTGACCAGTGAGTTATTCATTTTCAAATGATATCTCACGTGGCCAATTTTGTACAGAGATTTTTCCAATAGTGTGTAGAAGGTGAATACAGGGATGCATTTGGTCACACCTAGCTGACCAGGATATCATGAATTACTGGGAGCTCAGTGCTCAGGGCAGTACTTTGCACCCGGTCAAACTCCTTGTAAAACGGGCACAATGATGGTGAGAGGAGTGATTCTCATCCCTGGCTTTACAGTGGTCGTTCCTGAGCTGCTTAATCTGCTTCCTGCACTGGCCAGTAAATTCCCAATGCTGCCAGCTTCTTTGCTGTTTCCTGGTATGCATAATCATTCCTGGGACTCTTCCTGAAGTCTAACTGTTTGCTTGCCTCGCCCCTGAGATTAATCAAAATCTGGCTATGCTTCCGTGACCAGCTAGCTGCATGCTTGACAGAGGATTCCTTCGTGTTTGTGGCCATTTCAAATGCAGGAGAACTGCTTGGATCTCAGCAGCTGGAATAAAGTAGAGGGGGTTGAACACTGAACAGCTGTACTTGAAACAGGGGTGTTCCTTCCATTTCCTGGGAGTCGATTGGCCAGTCTTGGGATAGAAAGAACAATGGACACTTTCCCATGGGATTGTGAGACAGCCTTGGCGGACTGTCAGGATGCAAATTTGGAGGGCTTAGTGCCAAGTTGCATCCACACTGCAAAATGATAGCATTTGCATCTGAGCCCTCCCCCCGCCGGGTCCTGGGATCTGAGTCCAACAGAGTTGCTTGTAGATGGAAGGGGGTCTGGGCTCAAGACTGAGTCTAGGCTTATGTTGAAGTGTAGCGATGCCCTCAGGTCCTAGGGTTGTTGTGGGTGGACTGCTCCAGGTGAAGAAGGGAGGCAGGATGGAAGGAATATGGGTTCACTATGCTGCATGCAGCACTACTAACATCCTCAGCCCATTTTTGGAGGACAGACTGAGGTTCACAGCATCAGGTTGGGGGCCTAGTGTTAGCCAGACTTGAGAAAACGGTGATGTTCTTTTTATGAGTGCTACAGCCGAGCAGCAAAGGGGTTTAGTGACTTTCACGGTGGATTCTGTCAGGGCCAGCATGAGAAGTGGTGTCATTTTTTGTTAATAGTACAGCAGCTGCCAGCAGAATACTATGAATTGCTGAACTTAACTAAAAACCTTTCACTTCAGACACAATGGAAAATTTATACCTGGTGAGAAATGTGTCTCACTGTGTGAACTTGCAGAACACTATGCTAAGCCAAACAGGTGTGGCTGTATTTTAAATGGTTAATATTTTTAAAATCAAGTGTTGGACCTATTATAAATTTGTTATTGTGTAAATGTGAGGGTCAGGTGGATAGTAAATATCCTATATTTTATTTATTTTATTAACAGTATCTACCATTCACTCACTGTGAATGAAAACAAATAATCACTTTTTCTGTGGTACCCTCAAAAATGTTTCATGGCCTCTCAGCAGCAATAAAGGACTATATCACCACTCCCAGAGCTAAAGGGGCTGGCACCCTCATGACATTGGTGCACTGGTAAAAATGTTTTCACGTGAGAAAGCCTTCTAAAAATGGTACTTAAATCAAAACAGCCAGCAAGCCCAGTGTCATGACTCTGCAGGTCTTGAACCAGGGGCCTCAGTCAACTCTACGTCCCTTCCAATGGCTTTCTACTAACCAACTGAGTAGGAAAAGCTATGAAACCTGAAGCTACATAGGGGAGGGAATTGATTGGGCCTGATTGAGGGAAACTGTGAACGCTGCTTGGTCAGGGATTCCTATTTAGACCCAAAGAGAGGCATAGGAAGTTATCTATACAACTGGGCTCTACCTTGCTGCTACATTGGACCCTGACTCCTGAACCGTGCTTCCCTGCATTGTTCTTGACCTTTGGCTTGACTCTCTGACTCTGATTCTGACTCTGACCCTTGGCTTGATTCCCAACTCCAACTCCTGTTCCAACCATTAGACCTAGCAGCTTATGTCTCAACCCTGACAATCAGTCAATTTCTGTTCCATTCAAAATATGTGGGGAGGGTGAAATTAGTGTTTCCAAACTACAACAGGATTATATCAGTGGGGGAAGGTGTTAAACAATGGAGAGTAGGAATAAAGAGTCACTGTTAAACTTACTTGGCATTAAAAAATGAAAGAGTCAAGCAGTTTTGAAAAAGCTTATTAATGGAGACTGAGATCTAAAAGGTCTCTTTGTGAGATGTTTTAATTTTTGTGTAACAAGTGTTTCTATAGTTAACTAAGTGGCTACAGTAAATGGCCATAGAATGTGAATTGCTCAGTACAACCTTTAAGTGGTGCAAGTGTTCAAATATGCACACTGGCTTTTCTGAGTACTTAAGCAATCTTTGTTAAAAGTTTAATATAATGTTTGAAAAAAAAATGTTTTTAGAAAAGTTCAAATATCCTATATTTGGGTTTCAGTAACTTTGTGCTTTGAGCAATGCAAAATATTTGAATATGCCATGACTGGTTTTTATTTCTGTTGTATTTATAAAAAAGTAAATATAGGAATCTGATCTCTGTCTAATTTTTGTCATGGTCTAATTTTCATTGGTATTACAGATGCCTTACTTCTCGTGAAGAGCTAGATTTATCCACATGATCAGTTACCATTTATTCTCAGATGGACAAGAGAATCAATAAAAGTTGAAATATTTGATATTTTTTTTGCTGAAATTAGCAATAGTGAAGACTTCAGGTAAAGATAAATCAGACATGCTGTGGTTGTATTTATGCAATGTCTCTATTTTAAAAAACCATTTCTTAATAAACTGACTTAAAGGGCCAGATTCACCACTGTCAATAAAAAAGGGTACAACTTACACTCTTTACATCTGGGCAGGAAGCAGCATCTAAGGGAACAATACGTTGGGGAAAACAGATGGTGGTATTACTACAGGTTCCCACTCTGGTGCCAGACAAAGTGATTTAAGCCCAAATTCTCCTTAGTTCATTTTGCCAAATATCTTCAAATTTAACTTGTATTTTCCATGCTGAATAGTACAGATTTTGATTTTTCTCTGAAACAAACACCAATAACAGCCCTTCTTTTCACAAATACTCCATATTCATAGTCTTGAGGCAAAATCCTCTTTTCAGATCAACGTGGAGGAGGCTGAAAGCCATAGCTCCACTGGTGATTTATCTTTTTTGAGAAAAAATGTCCCTTCAGATGCTCTATTGCTCCAAATCAGTCTTTGTACCAGTTGAAAAGACTAGGCCAGACTCAGCACAGAGTCTGTGTTGGTGAATGCATCATGGATCATTGATCTCAATGGTGGAAAATCTGCTAGGAAAAATGTGTGGTGGACCAAAGTGACCATAACCTCATTTGCCCCAGGAGGATTTGGACAGGCTTTGTTTCAACCTACAAGTGTGTGGTCCAGCCAGCAAGATGATGTGACCAGGGAATCCATTGATTCAGAACATCATTTATATAGTCTGTGCTGGCGTAGACCAAGGCTGCCTTGACAGAAACCTTGTGGCAGGAGAGCAGTGGTTTAAACCACTTTCTATACCTCAGCACGGGGAAATTTAATTTACTTCTCCCTGTGAAAGCTCTAAAGGAACAATTTGAACTATTCAGACACCTTGAAAGGTTCTACATTAAGTGGAACTATTCAAGGAAAAGACCTATTGTGGGCTTCATTTTTTGACAGCACAATGAAACCTCTGCTCAATGTATAGCAGAGGTTACAAAAGCAAACAAGGTGTAATGAGAGAGTATAATAATGAAAATATTTAATGCCACTTAAAAATTGGGATGCCTTTACTGTGTATACAGTATTTGATTTTGGTCACTCTTTCTTAGAAACAATACAGCAGCAATGGAGAATCCAGAGAATGGCAGCAAAATTATTAGATGCTGGAAAGATATCCCTTTGAGGAAAGTGTGACACTGAGGCCAATTTGTAGTTCACTAATACATGTCAGCAATTCTGTCAGCCCTGACATACTCACTACACCTAACCTACTGTTTTCATGATATATTCGCAAAAGGTGGCATGTCAAATATCACTGGAAAACTAATAACACACTGATCATTAATATTCTTGGGTAATGAATGTATAGGGTGTGTACAAAGAATTATGAATATGTGCTAGAATTATGTTCTTAATTGTGTTTGGCAAGCAATGCATAATCCCAGTCTGCTCTAGACAATGGGATGGTTTGCTTGGTTGACCAGCCTGGACATCAGGCAGAGACAATGAAAGCACATCTATATAAAGGGTAAACAAATCCATCAATCTAGCAAATGAGGAAAATAATCTCTTGAGGAGTCAGAACATCAAATGGTAAGTAGTTGAATCAACTGATTTTATACAATATTACTGAATTATAAAAGTATGATGACTTGATGGGACCAAACTCCTTTTCCTGACTGTTTTGGGTCCATACAAAGAGAAACTTAGATATTACCATCAGATCAAATCACTGGCCTATCTAGTCTCTTTTATGAAAGGTAATGACACTGCTGATTACTATCACTGTAAAATGCATGTACTAACCCTATATTTGGAACTATAAATACTCACTGATGTTATATTTTTAAGTCTGTTACCAAACAACAAGAGTTAGTAAACAGGTTTGCTCCCAGACGGGAGGGAAGGTAGCTGTGTACCTGTCTCCAATGAAATTAAGCAAGGTGTGACCAGAAACAATGGAAGCTCCATTTACATCTGAATCAGCAGGGGGATGGGAAGTTCAGAGGAAGGGAAGAATGGTATGCGGTTTAGGGACAAAACAGTGAGTTTGGGAAGTTACAAGGAAAGAGAAGAAACCATCTTGGAATCTATCACTAGGAAGACAGAAGGAGCCAGAGTTCTTGCAAGCTGAAAAAGATGGGTCTGTCTTTGAATTGCATTGAAGTCTCAGAACTGAATATATTTGAGAAACCTGCTTAGGCAAAGATCTTTCACCTAAGAATACAAGGGAAACCAGCAGCTCTTACTCCTGTGGAAAGTCCTGACTGAGAAAGTCCTGACAGGACAAAAAATAATTGGTGAGGGAAACCTTCTTAAACAAAGACTGTGCCTTGCTAGATTAAGTTTTAGACACTTAGAAGTGTGTTTTTACTTGCTTGTAACCATCTCTACCTTTATTTCTGTTATTTGGCATCACTTAACCTACATCCTGTTGTTAATAAACTTGTTTCCTTTTAATCTAAACCACTCCAGTGATGTGTTTAAACTGAAGAAATTGCTAACTCCACTGAATGTGGCAAGTCCTTTCCTCTAAAGGAGGAAACAACCTTATTTCTCTGAGTGGTCCAGGAGCGGCCTGGAAACTTCAGGGCCATTGGTTTGGGGAAAATTTGGGGCTGGAAGTATGTTGTGGTCAGCTCGCCAAGTGTAACTAACGCTGCTGTTGTGGGAGCTGTTGTGTAGTGGTACTCTGCTGGGGTCAGAAGCATTGAAATAAGGCTGCACAGTACATAGATGCTCAGGATACAACATGCTTGTCTGCTGGCTGTTGGTGTCCAGGCTATGAGCCACAGCAGCAGAGTGTTTAAGGCACCCAGGGTTACAGGGCAGGCAGAGACACAACCCCTTACTGATCTGGATAGCACTTCAGACATGACAGATGACAAGATTAGGACTGTGGAGTATAGGAAGGAGTCCGAGAAGAGGAAACAGGATAGACATGTGTGAAATAATGTGTGGGACAGACAAACCAAATCAGGTGCTTCTATTTTCCCTTTCACATAATCGAAGAATAAGAAGGCAGGCACTGAAACATTTTGAATACATCAAAGGAAATACTTTTGTTATACTACACATAGTAAACTGTAGAACTCATTGCCACAAGACAATATTGATCTTAGCAGGATTTAAAATAGATAGACATGTACATAAGAATAAAATAAAAAATGCATTTACATTACCCATTCATTAGGGTTACTCAATCCCCTTCTTTCAAGACTCAAGGAAATAATCAATTGCCTGATGTTAGGATGAAACTTCTTGCATAGATAGATTATGAAATTGCTTATTATTGGGGTTTACACCTTTCACTGTAGTATCATGTACTGTGGATGATACAAACACCTCTGGGAATGGAGATTGTTCGTAACTCTGAAATGTTCATAACTCTGAACCAAACGTTATGGTTGTTCTTTCAAAAATTGAACATTGGCTTAATACAGCTTTGAAACTTTACTATGCAGAAGAAAAATGCCACTTTTAACCATCTTAATGAAAATTAAATAAGCACGGAAACAGTTTCCTTGCCTTGTCAAATCATTTTTTTAAACCTTTTTTTTTAGTAGTTTACGTTTAACACAGTACTGTGTGGTATTTGCTTTCTATGAATTTTTATATATATATATATATTTGTGTGTCTTTGCTGCAGTCTGAATGTGTACTTTCGGTTCCAAATGAGGGATTTGGTTGACCAGTCAGTTCATAACTCTGAGGTTCTACCGTAGATTGCCAGACTAGACAGGCCAGTGATTTGATCTGATGGTAATACCTAAGTTTCTATTTGTATGGACCCAAAACAGTCAGGAAAAGGAGTTTGGTTCCATCAAGTCGTCAGACCCCTATTCAATCATCAGTATAGCTCTACTCCAAATCTTTCCACTCTGGTTGAAAAGTAAGAGAAAATCTCTAAGGATCAACAATTAGTACCTAATAATCACCACAAAGATGTAGTCAGTAAGAAAATGGTGGAACTACAAATATGTACAGCCATCCATACCCTATATTCTTGAAATTAGAGATGGAAAAGACTTCTTAGATCATCTAATCCACCCTTTTATTATTATTATTTTTTAATTATTTTTATTATGCATATTATTACTTAACATTTATATTGTGATGGCACCTAGAGGCCAATCACCTCAGGGGTCCATTGTGCTAGGGCTCTGCTGTACAAACTGTGACATAGCTCTGTCCTTGTCTCAGTGGGTCCCGTGCTTCCTGGTGGATTTTACTAGCCTCAGAGGCTCACTGTGACCCTCCACATAGCCCTTCTCTCTCTAGAGGCAAGGGTCACAGCCTACTGAGCCATTTTCATCATAAGTCAGCAAGGGATGTGAGGAGAAGCCACCCTCCCTCACACAGTCTCTGTTGTCTCCCAGTCTCAGTGATTAGTCGGGGAGGGGAGCAGGGAGCCTGGGCCCACCCTCTACTCCGGGCTCCAGCCCAGGGACCCTAATAGTAGCAGCTATGGTAGCTGACTTTTTGGAAATAGGACATGTACAATTCCCTGGGCCACTTCCCAACAGCAGCCCCACTCAATATCTTCTTTGCCATTTCCTCAGGGCTTCCTTCCTTGCGCCTGATATGGTTTGTACTGCTTAGTTCCTCCAACAGTATGGCTTCCTCCTACAGCTCCTGACACGTGCCCAACTGACTAACTGGGAGGCTTTTCACTAGTTTCATCCAGCCCCTACTTGGCTTCAGGTGTCCCAATCAACCTAGCTATCTTCTCTGCCTTCTGGAAAGATTTTAATTGGCCCCAGGTGTCTTAATTGACCTGGAGCAGCTGCCATTTCACTTATCCTGGTACCAGGGATTTGTTTAGCCTGGGGCTAATATATCTGTCTCACACTATTTTTCTATAGCCATCTGGCCTTGCCCCGTCACATATCTGGCCCCCTGCTCAACACCATAGAGTTGGGCAACTTGGGACGCCAGTAAGTGTGCTCATGATAGACCATCAGCGTTGCCATGGTGGCATCCAGCCCAGTGCCGTATGCGGAACTAGAACAGTTGGAGGGATAAGAACCACCTGGTGACCCTTGCATTCTTTTCTTTATTCCGTTGCATCCACTGGAGGGGTGCATGGTCCGTCACGAGTAAATCGCCGGCCTAAGAGGTAATAACACAGTGTCTCCATGGCCCATTTGACAGCAAGGCATTCTCTCTCTCGACTACTCTGTATTTCTGTTCTCTTAAGAGAAGCTTTCTGCTTAGGTAGAGGATTGGGTGTTCCTCTTCTCCCACCATTTGCGACAGAACCGCCCCCAACCCCACCTCGGAAGCGTCTGTTTGTAAAATAAATTCCTTGTTTAAGTCCAGGGCAATGAGCACGGGGTCATTACAGAGGGCTGTCCTAAGGTCTGTGAATGCCCCCTCTGCTGTGTCGGTCCACTTCACCATGTCTGGACCTCGGGCCTTCACCAGGTCAGTTAGGGGACTTGCCCTATTGGTGAAGTGGGGAATAAAACCTCGGTAGTAGCCTACCATGCCTAGGAATGCGTGGACCTGCTTCTTTTGGGTTGGCCGGGGCCAGTTTTGAATCACCTCTAGCTTATTTGTTTGGGGCTTCACTACGCCACTGCCCACAATATATCCCAAGGCACCTAGCCTCTGCTAGCCCTATGGCACATTTAGCGGGATTAGTGGTGAGACCAGCCGCCTTAAGATGCGCAGTACTGCCTCCACCTTCTCCAAGTAGGTTCCCCAGTCTGGAGTATGGATGATGACATCATCTAGGTATGTGGCTGCATAACTAGTATGGGGGCGCAGCAGCCTATCCATGAGGCACTGGAATGTGGCTGGGGCCCCATCTAGCCCAAAAGGGATGATGGTGTACTGGAATAGCCTGTCCGAGGTGGAGAACGCTGTCTTTTCTTTAGCTTCTTTGGTCAGGGGAATCTGCCAATATCCCTTTGTCAGATCCAGCGTAGTCAAGAATTGGCCACTACCCAGTCAGTCAACCAGTTCATCGATGCGTGGTATGCAGGGCTGGATTACCCAATAGGCAGACTAAGCATGTGCTTAGGGCACCAGCAAAGTAGGGGGCACCAAACAAAGAGATTTTTTTTTGAAAAAATTTGATATTTGATATTTCAAAAAAAGCATTAAAGTAGTCATCATGGGAAAAATCAGAACTTTGTTAGACTTCCTTACACTCCAAAACACACTCTTCCCCCGTTTTTCTGTTCTCTTTTTATTACTTATCCCCACCTAAACCAGGGGGGCGTCCTACTAACGTAGATCAAAATAATGCAAGGAAATCAGATCCTATCATGTATTGCAATGTGTGGATGTGTCAGAGACAGGACCTGCTCATGCTGTAAATAATAGGAGAAAAGATCCTGGTATGTGGGTTGATTTCAGTACCGATGATGTAGCTTACTGGATAGATCATGGACCAAATGACTGTCAACATCACACTGGGCCATTTGAGAAATCACGTCGGACTTTTACCAATGGCAAACAAACAAGATATTGTCCACAAAAAATATTTTTCGGCATGAAAGCGAATGGTGAGAAATACACTCAAAAATGGCTACTGTATTCACCATCAGCAGGGTCTGTGTACTGTTTTGTTTGCAAACTTTTTGCATATATACCTTCAACATCCCGGTTTGCTGCAGATGGATTTGGTGAATGGCGGAATACTGTTTTAATTGAACAACATGAAAATAGCACTACTCACAGAGATTCAATGTTGTCATATTTAAATTGATGACAGGGCTTTGGATTGACACAAAAATCGGAAGAACAAATTAAAGGGGGGCATGAATACTGGCAACATGTCTTGCAGCATGTTATAGCTGTTATTCAAACATTAGCTGAAAGTGGTCTGCCTTTCCGGTGATCAAATGACACATTTAAATCATTGCAGAATGGAAATTTCTTGGGATTGTTGGAGCTTGTGACTCAGTTTGACCCATTTTTAACAGGCCATATCTCAAAATATGGGAATGCTGGCAAAGGTAGCCCATCATACTTATCCAAGATAATATGTGATGAACTCATTGGTCTAATGAGTGACAAAGTTCGTTCAGCTATTGTGGATGAAATAAGTACTGCTGAGTACTTCAGTTTATCTGTCGACTCTACACCTGATCTTTCACATATTGATCAATTGAGCGTTGTACTAAGATATGTGTCTCCCACAGATGGAAAACCAGTTGAACCATTTATAACATTTCTCAATTTGAAAAGCCACACTGGTGAAGAAATGGCAAATCAAGTACTGCATTATCTGTGCCAAGGTTGCAAAATAGATTTCTCAAAGTGCAGAGGTCAATCTTACGACAACGCTGCCAACTTGTCAGGGCGTGATCAAGGAATGCAGAAGAAGTTTTTAGAACAGAACAAATATGCCATATTCATACCATGTGCTGCACACTCTCTCAATCATGTTGGCCGCAATGCTGTTGATTGTTGTCCGGTGGCAGTAAGTTTTTTCTCAACAGTCCAGTTACTTTATACATTTTTATCTGCCTCAACACACCGATGGGCAGTTCTTAAAACATATTTGGGCAATGATCGTGTTTTGAAATCTCTTTCTAATACTCGCTGGGAAGCACATGCAGCGGCAACAAGTGCAATTCTGGAGTCCTACTCAAAGATTGTGGATGCATTAGAACAGTGGTTCCCAAACTTGTTCCGCCGCATGTGCAGGGAAAGCCCCTGGCAGGCTGGGCCGGTTTGTTTACCTGCTGTGTCCGCAGGTTTGGCCAATCATGGCTCCCAGTGGCCATGGTTCGCTGCTCCAGGGAAACGGGAGCTGATGGAAGCAGCAGCCAGTACGTCGCTCAGCATGCGCCACTTCCAGCAGCTCCCATTGGCCTGGAGCAGCAAACAGCGGCCACTGGGAGCCGCGATCGGCTGAACCTGCAGACGCAGCAGGTAAACAAACCGGCCCGGCCCACCAGGGGCTTTCCCTGCACAAGCAGCGGAACAAGTTTGGGAACCACTGCACTAGAAAGTATAGCTGAAGACCAATCACAAAAGGGAGAAACTATATGAGAGGCAGAAAACATTGCAAACAAGATGCAAGAACTAGAGTTTGTATTCATGTTGAGCATGTGGAATGAAATTTTACAACACTTTTACCACACAAGTCGAGCTCTCCAAGAAAAAGAATTTGATTTGAAAACATGTGCAGACCTCTGTCAATCATTAGCAGACCACTTACACATCTTGAGGAATGATTTCGAAAGATTTGAAGACATATCAAAAGATATCTTGCCTGATACTAACTACAAAGAAGCCCAGTCCCGCAAGCGAATCAGGAAAAAACAAGCAAATGATAGCAGTGCAACAGAAACAGCATTGAATCCTAGAGACAAATTTCGCGTATCTACTTACTAGATACTTGAAGCTCATATGAAGAGGAGAGGTGAAGTGTACAAAGAAGTATCAAGTAACTTTTCTTTTCTAAATGATATGGACTAATCTGACGAACAATATTCACAAGGTTCCCAAAAGCTAGGTGACTCATACCCTGTTGACTTGAACATGAATCTCTGTGGAGAAGTTTGGCAGTTCTTTACTGTTATATATGCGCAAAGTTTAATGAAACAGGAAAAATGAAATTCAGTCACATTGATCTTCATGACAAAATATTGAAAGATGGAATAAAATGTGTATTTCCAAACGTAGAGATCGCACTATGTATTTTTCTAACATTGATGATTACTAACTGCTCCGCAGAATGCTCTTTTTCTCAGCTGAAAAGAATAAAAAACCCTCAGAGAACAACAATGTGTCAGGACAGACTTGATTCACTTTCCCTATTGTGTATGGAAGTGGACATGCTTCGTAGAGTCAGCTTCGATTAACTTATCCAGAATTTTGCAATCAGAAAATCTAGAAAGAAGCTATTTTAATTTCAGCATACACGTAAGTTTTGTGTCATTTCGAAAAATAAAATTTTATTTTACGGTATAGTATTGTTTTTATTTTGAATTACATATGGGGGGGGGCACCATAATCTTTTCAGTGCTTAGGCCTCTAAAGGTCTTAATTCAGCCCTGGTGGTATGGGGTATGCATCGAATTGGGATACGTCATTCAGATGGCGAAAGTCATTACAGAATCTCATAGTACCATCAGGTTTAGGCACTAGAACGACTGGACTTGTCCACTGACTGTAAGCTTTTCAATAACCCCTAATTCTAACATTTTCTTTACTTCAGCCTTGATTTCTTCTCTTCTGGCTGCTGGGATTCGGTAGGGGTCTCAATGTTACCTTGGCTCCAGAGGTCGTGCGGATATGGTGATAGGTCTCAGTTGTCCACCCCGGTTTTGTAGAGAACACATCTCAGTTGCGATTAATCATGTCGGCTGCCTCGATCTTTTGGATCGGTGTCAAGTCGGGTGATATCCTCACTTGCTCATGAAATTATCCTCCTGGGAAAGGGTCTCCTGGGTGACTAAGCATGCCTCTTGATCGTTCCAAGGTTTTAGAAGATTGATGTGGTAAATTTGCTCCAGTTTCCAGCGGCCTGGCTATCGCAGCTTATAGTTCAGCTCTCCCACAGCTTCAATCACTTCGTAGGGTCCCTGCCACTGGGCCAACAGTTTACTTTCTGCTGTGGGCACCAATACCATCACCCGATCCCCTGGTTGGAACTGTCGAAGCTTCGCTTGGTGGTTATAATGGGTTTGTTGGGTCTCCTGTGCTCTCTCCAAGTGTTCCCGTACAATGGGCATAACTTGGACTATCCGATCTCTCATCTGCAGTACATGCTCAACTATGTTCCTTCCGGGATTTGGCTCTTCTTCCCAGGCTTCTCTGGCTTCTCTGGCTTCTCTGGCGTGGTGTCCTTATAGGAGTTTGAATGGAGAGAAACCCATGGAGGCTTGTGGAACCTCCCAGATGGCGAACATGAGGTAAGGCAATAAGGTATCCCAGTCTTTCCCATCCTGGCTCACCACTTTCCTGATCATGGCCTTGAGGATCCTATTGAATCTTACAAGGCCATCTGTTTGCGGGTGGTATACAGAGGTCCTTAGGGCTTGTACGTGGAGCAATGAACAGAGACCTTTCATCAACTTGGGCACAAAAGGTGTCCCTTGATCAGTCTATATCTCCTTGGGTAGCCCAACCCGGGCAAAGATCTGTACTAGCTCCTTAGCTATTGTCTTGGAAGCCGTGTTGCGTAGGGGAACAGCTTCCAGGTACCGGATTGCATAGTCCAGTACAACAAGCACATGTTGGTGGCCCCAAACTGTCTTCTCTAGGCGCCCTACCAGATCCATGGCTATGCTTTCAAAAGGAACCTCTATTATTGGAAGAGGTATCAAAGGAGCCTACAACTGACACTCCGTACAAGAAGTACAATATCGACGGACATCTTCTTGTACTCCTGGCCAGAAGAACCTCCGCAGGAACTGTGCCTAGGTTTTCTCCACCCCTAGGTGTCCTCCAAAACAAGTGACTGTGGGTGAGACTCAATATGGCTTTTTGATGTTTTCGCGGCACCAGAAGTTGTTATATCTCTTGCTCCTGCTTTTGCACCACACGGTAGAGGAGATCTTTCTTCACTATAAAGTAAGGTCGGGGACCCTGGACCTTCCCATCCACAGGTATCCCATCGATCTCGGCCATGTCTTTCCTGGTGTTATCATATCTGGGGTCCTCCGCCTGGTCCTGCCTGAAAGTCTCTGTCCCGGGACTAACCTGCCCCAGCTCCCAGGAGCCGGCTTCTGCTTCTTCCAATGGCTTGCTGCGATCACGGCTGGGGGTGGCCTCTGGCTCACCTTCTGGGGTGGAAGTTTCTCCTTTGGCTGCTTGTGTCCATCTGCCTACTAGGGCAGTCTTCTGGCCCTGGGTCAGGATCCGGGTTCCCAAGGCCTTTGCGGCCTTCCTCTCTTTTTTTGTTTTCTGGGAGGCTGAGAACAGATCCTGAGAAATCTAAGTGAACATCAGGGGTTGACATTCCCCCGGTGACAATTCGCTGTCCTCAGGGTCCCCACCTCCCTCCAGCCTCTCTGTGGGGAGTAAATTATCAAACCCTGGATAGTCCCTCCCAATGACTACAGGATATGGGAGTTTAGGAACTACTCCCACGGTCACCTCAATGGGGTTCCTCTGAACCTCTACCTCCACCGGGATAGTGGAGTAATGGCTCAGGGCCCCATGCATGCACGTCACTGCTACGCGTTTGGCTTGCAGCAGCTGACTACTTTTTATCAGCTTAACTGATATAAGGGTGATAGCACTCCCAGAGTCCACAAACGCTGTAGTCTGTGCTCAGTTTATCCTCACCGGCCTGGTGTAGTTATGTGGGGCTAAAGCGACGCCCACGAGGTGGATAAGGGAGCATGGGACCTCTCAATCCCCCAAGTTACATTACATAGGCTCCTCAGTGCTGGGACACTGTGCTGCTATGTGTCTGCACTCCCCACATGCATAACATCTATAATTGCTTCTAATCACTCCCATATCATGGAGGTTAGGGGATTTAGTCCCAGGGTGTCCCCAACTCAGGCCAATACCTTCCTTCTGGGGTCCCTGCTCACTTTCAGCCATCCCCTTCTTCCACCTAGGACTCCCTGGGGGTTTGGCTGCCCAACCTTCCAGGGTTGGGGTTGGGTGCTTGCTTCGAAAGGGGCCTTCCTTGGGTAGTCGGGTTAGTTCCCTGTCTGTCATCTGTCTTTCTACCAGCATGATCATCTCATCATAGATGGATGGATTGTTCTGGCCTACCCATTTACAGAGATCTGGTGGCAGTCCCCGCATGAAATTGTCCATGACCAGGGTCTCCAAAATCTCCTCTGGGCTGTATGCCTCAGGCTGTATGCCTCGGGCTGTAATCACTTTTGTGTGAGGTGTATGAGGTCGAATAGCTGGGACTTCAGGGGTTTGTTCTCCTGGTATTTCCACTCATGGAACCTCTGGGCCCATACCACTGCCATCACCTCTGATTGTACTAGGATCTCTGCCTTCAGCCGAGTATAGACAATGCCATCTGTGGCAGGCAAGTCAAAGTAGGCCTTCTGGCCTCTCCGCAGAAAAAAGGGGTGAGAATGCTGGCCCACTGCTCCTGGTGCCACGCCTCACGCTGAGCAGTCCTTTCGAATGAGAGGAGATACGCTTCTATGTCATCTCCTGATGTCATCTTTGGCAGACAACCAGTGGCCCTCAGGGTTCATGTCCCATCAGACCCCTGGGCCTGGGTGGTGAGGATCTTTAGCTGATCCACTACTTCTCACAAGAGGGCACAATCTTGGGTTGCCTGGCCCATTAATAATTGATTGGTTTCCTGCTGTAGCTGCGTAGAGTCCTGTTGTGCCATTGCCTGAACCCAGGTGGCCTCCTGCTGGGCTGCCATGGCTTGTACCAAAGATCTTACCTCCTCCTCCATTGTGGTACAAAACAAACAAACAAAAAACAGAAAACCCCAGTGCACTTTTTTTTTAAACCTCTTTCTTCCGCCATGCTGTGAGCAATGATCCCACTTCTAACACCAGTTGTGACAAAGCTCTGTCCTTGTCTCAGTGGGTCCCACGCTTCCTGGTGGATTTTGCTAGCCTCAGAGGCTCACTGTGACCCTCCACATAGCCC
Organism: Chelonia mydas; assembly: GCF_015237465.2. NCBI lineage: Eukaryota > Metazoa > Chordata > Testudines > Cheloniidae > Chelonia > Chelonia mydas. Next base: position 301,983,188 of record NC_057849.1, on the reverse strand, counting down.
TTCTCTCTCTAGAGGTAAGGGTCACAGCCTACTGAGCCATTTTCATCATAAGTCAGCAAGGGAGGTGAGAAGAAGCCACTCTCCCTTGCACAGTCTCTGTTGTCTCCCAGTCTCAGTGAATAATCGGGGACGGGAGGGGGGAGCCCGGACCCGCCCTCTACTCCAGGCTTCAGCCCAGGGACCCTAATAGTAGCAGCTATGGTAGCTGACTTTTTGGAAATAGGACATGTACAATTCCCTGGGCCACTTCCCAACAGCAGCCCCCACTCCATATCTTCTTCACCGTTACCTCAGGGCTTCCTTCCTTGCGCCTGATATGGTTTGTACTGCTTAGTTCCTCCAACAGCGTGGCTTCCTCCTACAGCTCCTGACACGCGCCCAACTGACGAACTGGGAGGCTTTTAATTGGTTTAGCCAGACCCTAATTAGCTTCAGGTGTCCCAATCAACCTAGCTATCTTTCCTGCCTTCTGGAAAGATCTTAATTGGCCCCAGGTGTCTTAATTGACCTGGAGCAGCTGCCAATTACTTATCCTGGTATCAGGGATTTGTTTAGCCTGGGACTAATATATCTGTCTCCCATTACTTTTCTATAGCCATCTGGCCTTGCCCTGTCACAAAACATATAGAAAATGACAGTTACAGCCCCCAAAGAGCTTATGATCTAAAAAAGAACTATAACAAGTAGATGAGACAAATAAGTCCATTAATGGCTATTAGCCAGGATGAGTAAGGAATGGTGTCCCTAGCCTCTGTTTGTCAGAGGGTGGAGATGGATGGCAGGAAAGAGATCACTAGATCATTACCTGTTAAGTTCACTCCCTCTGGGGCACCTGGCATTGGCCACTGTCGGTAAACAGGATCCTGGGCTGGATGGACCTTTGCTCTGACCCTGTATGGCCATTCTTATGTTCTAAGTGGGTCATGGTGGGACGGAGGAGAGAGAGTAACAAAAATAATAGGATGTCTGCAATTCTTAGACCATCAGGAGCAGGCATCACAACTTGCATGTGCCTAGCCTCTACTAGTGCCCTATGTTACATGTTCTAATACTTTATCCATCTTAGCAAGAGCTGAGAGAAACATTTATATCTTCTATTTTATCTGCTTGTGGAAAGCACAAATTAAATACTAAGAAGAACACTAAGGTCTGATCTATACTACAAAGTTAGGTTGACATAAGCCACCTTGAATTGACCTAGTTCTCCATATGTCTACACTTAAATTTGTCTCCCACTGATGTAAGTGCCCTGTTACAGCAATGCAGTAATACTACCTCCCCAAGTGGCATTGAGCCATGGTCAATGTGATGAGGTTGATGCAGCATGAGTCTAGGCACTACATTACTTATGTCAACCCTAACAGTCTTCCGGCAGCTGTCCTACAATGCCCAATACTGACCGCTCTGGTCACAAGTTTGAATTCCATGGCCCAGGGGTAATGCAGACCAGAAGTCCATTCCCTCCCCTTTAAAGCCCTGTGAATTTTTGATATGACTTTTCCTGATTGTCCAGCTTTGTGAGCACACCTAGCAGTGCTCCAATGTTGTGTGCAACTTCCCAGCTGACCATGCCAGGACTAGTAACAGTGCCATATGAAAGCAAAGGAATTGCGGCAGGCATACCAGAAGGCCAGGGAGGCCAACAATCAATTGTGGGCTGAGCTGAAGACATGCTGCTTTTACAAAGTGCTGTGTGCCATACTTGGCAACAAACCTGCAGACCACCATGGATAGTTCTGAGGACCCTGAGACACAGGGCCTGACGAGAACAGTGAGGAGAAGGAGGTGGAGGAAGAAAAAGAGGATGGGGGGCATGTGACCAGGTGGTCCAACTCTGTCATGAGCCCGGACTTGTTTGGGACTCCACTGCAGTCCATTATGTCTTGGTAGTCAAGTACAGGTGAGCTCGAGGCAGCGGAAGGAACCACTGGTAAGTGTGTAAATGTTTTTTCCCATTACAATGATGTAGTGATGGTGCCGTAACTTAACAGTACACAACTATCAACTCTTCATTCATTTACTTCTTACTGGAAAAGGTAGCTGTACAACAAAAAGAGGTAATGCTGCTCTCAGCTTTTCATTCCCCTATAGAGTTAGGCACTGGGGGCCATGCTGACCCATTTTTTTTTATGTACACAGGGATGTCCCTTGAATCCTCCTGAGAGATCTCAATGAAACTTTCATGCAGGTTCTCTGCAATCCTCTCCTGAAGATTTCTAAGGATGACTGCCTTATTTCTTCCTTCATGGTAGAGTGCTTCTCCTTGCCAGTCAGTAATACCTTCGGCATTGCAGGAAACAGGCTAGCAGCATCCATGCCCAGCAGCAGCTGTGCTCTCTGTGCCTTTGTTACCATCAGGAGTGAGATATCAGCTAAAATCGCCATGGCCTGTGGAAAATGGTGCCAGTATTCAATGCCGTTGCCCTATTCTCATAGTTTTATGCAACCAAGCAATTCCCTCCCCATTTCTCTACTCATGGAGGGCCATACTCACCATGGCTGGTGCTGTACACAAGCACTCCAAAATCAGAAGGGTCAAGAATCATGTCTTGTTTAAAACTTTAGGGGAGCAAGAAAAGGGAGTTCTGAATCTTAACTTTTGCTTTCTGTTGTGACTATTCTGACAGTGTTACCTCTGTGAGTTTTATCTGCAGCTGCTGCCATGGCACCCTGGAGAGGTTCCCCCTCGACACCCAAGGAACATCTGAGCCAGAGAAGGAGGAGAAAGAAGGGAACTTGGGCTGACACGTTCAATGAGATCCTGCAAGCCAGCGCTGCATCAGAGCATGAGCAAAGGGCCTGGAGGATGAACATGGCAAACAGCCTGGAGAAGGAAAGAGCAGACAAGAAAAAGGCCCAGGAGTCCCAGCAAGAAGAGGAGAGGGAGATACACCAGGACAGGCTGGTGCTTCTCTGGCAGCAAACACAGATGCTGCAGACTCTCGTGGAGCTACAGATTCAACAATCACGGGCTTGCCTCCTTTTTTCAGTCCATGAAGAACTCCATTACAGCACCTCCCTACACCCCCCACCCCAACATTCCATGGAGCATCCAGGCTGCATCCATACCCCAACCACTCCACCCCAGGGGACAGTAAGGACAACCACATCTTCACCTACAGTGACCTGTGGAAGCCACCGTTGCTGTATGTGTAAGTAAAATGGACATGAATGTTGTACCGCCTTGTTAAGTTCTGTTTCATTCATTTGTTACGTTTTTTATGTATTTGCTTTTAAATTGCACAGATTTTTCTTTGCACTGGTTTTGTTACAGAAAAACTTATATTTGGAAAATCATTCATCTTTATTAATTCACAGCATAAGCTGCAGAGTGTCTAGCCGTTCTGAAAACACCCACTTACTTGTTCTGTACAGTGTGACACAGCTACTAGGATCCATGACCCAGTCTAATAATCATAAATATACAGCAAGCACTGCAAAATTAATAGGTGCATTGACAGTGCTATATTCGTAGATGTGCACCAACCACTACACAATCCCTAACAGGCCCCAAAACTTCCAGGCCAGGTAAAGCACAGTTCACCACGATGCTTTAATGTGGCTCGCTGTTAAAGTGCTCTTTCAAAGTCTCACTGAGCCATATAGCTCCACACTGAGATTTTCTAATAGCCTTGTGTCTGGCTTTTCAAATTCAGCAGAAAGCTGCTCCAACTCCACTCTCACAGCAACTTTCCCCAGTTTGCTTCACAGATATTCTGCAGGTCACAGCAGGCAGCTATAACCATTGGGATGATTTTTTTCACTGAGACCCAGTCTTATGAGTAAACTATGTCAGCATCCTTTCAGTCTACTAAAAGAACACTCAACTGTCATTCTGCACCTGCTGACCTGGGAATTGAATCTTTCTTGGGCGCTGTCGAGGTGGCCAGTGTACAGCCTCATGAGCAAGGGGAAGGCTGGGTCTCCAGGATTACTATTGGCATTTCAACATCACCAATGGTAATCGGCTGATCGGGAAAGAAAGTCCCTGCCTGCAGCTTTCTGAACAGTCCTGTGTTGTTAAAGATGTAAGCATCATGCACCTTTCCTAACTAGCAAACACTGATGTCAGTGAAGCATCCCCAGTGATCCACCAATGCTTTCATAACCATAGAAAATTAGCCCTGTCTGTTGATGTACTCTGTGACAAGGTGGGCTGCTGCCAAAACAGGGATATGCGTGCCATCTATTGCTCCCATTGCAGTTTGGACACCTCAGTGTTGCAAAATCCATCCATTATGTCCTGCACATTGCTGAGAGTCACAGTAATGCACAGCAGGAAATGATTAATGGCTCTGCACACTTGCATGACAGTGGCCCGCCCATGTGGATTTTTCCCCTCAAAATGATTTCCCACTGACTGGTAACAAAATGCCATTGCAAGTTTTCACAGTGTGATCGTCCCTTCCTTCTCCCACCTGCAGGGCAGCTCTCATTCTGATGTCCCTGTGCTGGAGGGCTGGGGCGAGCTCAGCACACAGATCTAAAAATGTGGTCTTGCACATCCAAAAGTTCTGCAGCCACTGCTTTTCATCCCAAGCCTGCATTACAATGAGATCCACCAGTCAGTGCTCGTTTCTTGGGCTCCACCATCTGGAGCTCCTCCATAAATGCCATCAACAACCTTGAATTGGTTCTTGCTATGTCCCACAGTAATCTGTCCCCCAAGAAATCATCATGTTCCCTGCTGATTTGGTTCTTTGTACAGCTCTGCAAATACCGGGGGATGGTTTGTCCTTTGCTGAGATGCTAATGACAATAGTGCAGGTCTGTGCAGACTCCATGCTTCTGTCAGAGATGGGGGATAGTTAGGAGGGCCATGCAGGTTTGTGGAATTTTTTAAAAAGATGCAAAAATTATGGGATTTTAGATGACATTATGGGATGGAGACAGTTGCACACTGGAAAGTTGGCTTCCAGTCATCCCTGCACAACTCGTTTCTTCCCAACCATGCAGGGCCAAAACTTTCCAAGAGACAGTGCACTGGGCAGTGGTGGGTTGCATACTGGAATACCTATTCATGATGCACTGCATTCTACATCAACACAAGGACTCCTGGTGAGTATGCACAGCACTGATGCAAGAAGCCAAGTATGCACACGCACAAGTGATATAATAACTGCGGCAGCTTTAATGTGATGGAACTTGAGTCAACCAAAGTTTGTAGTGTAGACACGGCTCAAGTCTATACACCCAGGACAACATACTCTCTGCATGCAGTGAACTTGAGTTGAACTTGTTATAAGAACCATGCTTCATGTTTCAGCAGGCAGAAATATCTAAAGAACCACCTTGTAGTATAAAGAGAGTAAAAAACAAAAATAGATACATTCTATCTATCTCCAGGAATGGCTTCCAAAGACAGACCCCTGCACACCTGTTAATCAGGGACAGAAAGATGAGCCAAACAGGCAAAAAGATACACACACACACACAGCATTGAGTTGGAGTGACTACTGCTTGATATGCAGCTTGGCTGTAAATATTTTTTTATCTAGAATGGGCCCTTAGATCCTGTTTGATGCAGATCTTTTTAGTAATAAAAGAATGAGAGCAGAGAAATACAAACAATAACCAAAATAAATGTTTCTCAAGACTTACAGTGCAGTTCAGCCACCGTTTAGGGCCTGATCCAACATCCATTCAAATCAATGGAAATCTTTCCCCTTAACTTAATTGGGCATTGAATCAAGCCCTAAATATTTAGGTGCTAAATATAAAGAGTGTCATATATTGCTGGTGACTTCAGTTTTCAAAAGTGATTTTCATGCACAAGTAAAATGAGACTTCTTAATGTCTCCATCATCATCAAATGGACAGATCTCCTTTCTCTAATTAAGTACACATAATATTCTGTTTTCATTCAAAATTTAAAAAAAAAATCATTCTACCAGTACTATTCTTGTTAATTCTAAGACTAGAGTGTGGGTTCACAATAGCCTCTTATTCCTTCTAGAAGCATTTATATAATATCTCTGTGCAAAAAATTAAGCCTTCTCTTTCTTTCTTGGGTTTTCTGGAAATGAAGATTAGTAATTTAATCTTTTAGCACCACCTGTTGTATATTTCTGGAAACACTATAAACAAAATGTTCACAGGATTTAAAACTTGCCGCTTCCCAAAAGTACAATAATTACTACAGCTTTTTGATAAATCATTTGACTCCAGATGCCTAGACCACTTGATCAGAGCATGAGAACTAGTCTAATGGGAAGCAGCCTTTCCCAAGGCTCCTCCACTTTAATAACATAACAAGACAAAGGGCTTGTCTGCACTACCACTTAAGTCGATGTAAGTTATGTCATTCAGGGGTGTGAAAAAACTATCCCCCTCAGTGACATAACTTACTTCAACGTAACACAGAGTCTAAACCACGCTATGTCAGCAGGAAATGCTCTCCCATCGACATAGCTTCTGCCTCTCATTGAGGTGGATAATTATGTTGACGGGAGAGTGTGCTTCCATCAACATAGTGTGTCTTCACCAGATGCGCTAAATCGATGCTGCTGTATCGATTGCAACGGCACCGATTTAGTGTGGTAGTGAAGACACGCCCTAAATCAGTCAGCTGTTCTGAGAGAAGATTCACACCAAAGGTTTGATTCTGCATCTCTATCAAGCATTCTTAAACTACAATACCCATCTGGTGAAGTGAAGAAACAGATTGACAGAGCCAGAAGGGTATCCAGAAGTCACCTACTACAAGACAGGTCCAGTAAAGAAAGTAACAGAACACCACTAGCCGTCTCCTTCAGCCCCCAACTAAAACCTCTCCAGCGCATCATCAAGGATCTACAACCTGTGGCAAATTGCCGGCACTACTATGATGGGTCTCGCGCTTTCTCTTCTTGGGTGGGGGTTCAGGGCACCGTTTCTTGCCCCTGAACTGGGGTATTAACTGCCCCACTAGTGTCCTAGAGGAGGGGAGTGGAGAGGGAGGGACCCAGGCCCGCCCTCTACTCCTGGTCCCAGCCCAGGGGCCCTAGGGATAGCGGTAAACCTCTAGAACTAGCAGTTCCTTCCCCTGGGCTACTTCCCTCTCCTGCCCTTCAGTTTGTGGGGCTTCCTGCCCTCCCTCTGCACAAACCAGGTGTCCCTTTACCTAGGGTCTTGGTCTTCTTAGCCCACCACAGCACTTCTCCAAACTCTCCTCTGCTTCCCTCCAAACTGCTCTCTGCTCCAACGCCAATCCACTCTTCTTCAACTCCTCCAAACTGCTCTCTGCTCCAACACCAATCTACTCTGCTTCAACCCCTCTCTTGTCTGATTGAAGCAGGGGGGTTTTATCATGTGACTGGCTTCAGGTGCTTTAATTGGCTTCAGGTGCTTTAATTAATTTACAGCAAACTTTCTTCCCTCTACAGGGAATAAGGCTCCCTCTAACACTCTCCTGCTGCCCTCTGGCCATGCCCTCTGGCCCTGCTCAACACCATGGGGTTGGGCTACTTGGGATGTAGGTAGTAGCGGAGAGTCTCCATAGCCCATTCTACTGCCAGACATTCCTTTTCAATGACGGCATACTTTTGTTCCCTGGAGAGGAGTTTCCGGCTGAGGTACAAGATCAGGTGTTCCTCCTCCCCTACCATCTGCGAAAGGACGGCTCCTAGCCCTACCTCCGAGGCATCTGTTTGTAGGATGAATTCCTTCTCGAAGTCTGGGGCTATGAGTACTGGATGGCAGCAAAGGGCTGTCCTTAAATCTGCAAATGCTCCTTCTGCCACATCAGTCCATTTTACTGTCTCGGGGCCCCCAGCCTTTATCAAATCCATCAATGGCCCTGCTCTTGTGGCAAAATGAGGGATGACTCACCACTTGGATGAATCGTCACTTTAATCTGGGTTGATTAAATTGGGGTCCACTAAGGAAGTATGGATAGTTGACACTTGTGCTCCGGTGTCCCTCCATGCAGTGACCTTCTTCCCGCCCACACTCACAGTTTCCCTCTGCTCCAAGGGTATCTGGGAGGTATCTGGGCCTATGGACCTCTGGTGTGATTCCGGTGCAATGAACTGTAATCTGTTGGGGTTCTTGGGGCAGCTGGCCTTTACATGCCCCGACTCGTTACATTTAAAACATCGTCCAGCTGACGGGTCACTGGGGCGAGGTGGGTTGCTGGAGAATGGTGTGGTGGGACGATAAGGTATCTGGAGGGTTCTTTGGGGGGCAGGTGGGGCCTTGGGCGGCCCCCGGTAATAGGGTGTGGTCTGGGGTTGTCCCTTCTGGTCTCCGCTCCAATTGCGACCAGTTTTCTTCTTCTCTGCTACCTCCACCCATTTGGCTCCAATCTCCCCCGCCTCGATTACAGTTTTGGGCTTCGCATCTAGGATGTATCTTTCTATTTCCTCAGGAACACCCTCTAAGAACTGTTCCATTTGCATGAGGAAGGGCAACTCTTCTGGAGATTTAACACTTGCTCCTGATATCCAGGCATCCCAATGTTCCACAATGTGGTAAGCATGTCGGGTAAATGACACGTCTGGTTTCCACCTTAGGGCTCTGAACCTCCGACGAGAATGCTCGGGTGTTAGACCCATTCTGACTCTCGCCTTGGTTTTAAACAGTTCATACTTGTTCATGAGGTCCTTAGGCATTTCAGCCGCCACCTCAGCTAAGGGTCCACTGAGCTGTGGCCTCAGCTCTACCATGTATTGGCGTAGAGATGCCGTATCCAAGGCAGGCCCTTTCAAAGTTTTCTAAGAAGGCCTCAGTATCATCGCCTGCCTTGTAGGTGGGGAACTTTCTGGGATGGGAAGTGGTACCTGTAGAAGGATTGCTAGGGTTTGTTGGTATATTTTGCTGAGCCTTTACCTTCTCCATCTCCAAGTTATGCTTCCTCTCTTTTTCCTTCTCCTCCAGTTCTTTGGCCCTTGCCTCCATTTCTTTGTCCCTTGCTTCCATAGCTCTCCTGTGAGCAGCCGCTTGGTGTTGTTCTGCCTCTTTCGCTGCCTCCCTTTCTTTGTCCTTTGCCTCCATTTCTTTGTCCTTTGCCTCCATTGCTCTCCTGTGAGCAGCTTCTAGGGCTTTTTCGGCTTCTTTCATTGCCTCCAGTTTGGCTAACTCCAATTTGTGTAGTGCCTTGGTGTCTGTCATCTTTACCTCTCTGTTTTTAACTAACTTTACACCTGAGGGTTAGAAATACAACAAACAAAACTTGGCTTGTAAAATTTTGCTGTGCTGGAATAGGATACCTATATTCTCTGATAGTGATTGTCAGCCTACAGAAAAATCCAAAAAAAAAAAAAAATTCAAAACCTAACACCTTTTGTCTCCAGGCAAATAGGCAGAACCCCCCCCCCCCCCAGTTACTTTTAGGGGGAAAAAAAACTTCAGGTCTGTGAAGACTTGTGAATTTCCCTGTAGGAGGTTAACTACTCTGCCTCCAGGCAAAGAAAACCTGCAATTCGCAAAAGATAATTCCCTTTTGTCTCTGCTCTGGCCCCAAAGCAAAGAAAAAACTGCTGCTTTCAGTTGGACTTGTTTTCCAGCAGCCCCAAAGGAAAAAAGATATTTCCTTTTTAAAATCTGTGTTTCTGGTTCAAAAAATCTCAAATTGATTTCAAAATGATTTCAAATTAATCCCACCACTCTGCCACCATGTCAAGGTTCCTTCCCCACTCTGAACTCTAGGGTACAGATGTGGGGACCTGCATGAAAACCTCCTAAGCTTACTTTTACCAGCTTAGGTAAACTTCCCCAAGGTACAAACTATTTTACCCTTTGCCCTTGGACTTCCACTGCCACCACCAAACTTTATCTGGGTTCCTGAGAAAACGTTGTTTGGAAACATCTTTCCCCCCAAAATCCTCCCAACCCTTGCACCCCACTTCCTGGGGAAGGTTTGGTAAAAATCCTCACCAATTTGCATAGGTGACCACAGACCCAAACCCTTGGATCTTAAGAACAATGAAAAAGCATTCAGTTTTCTTACAAGAAGACTTTTAATAGAAGTAAAGGAATCACCTCTGTAAAATCAGGATGGTAGATACCTTACAGGGTAATTAGATTCAAAACATAGAGAATCCCTCTAGGCAAAACCTTAAGTTACAAAAAAGACACACAGACAGGAATATTCATTCTATTCAGCACAGCTATTTTCTCAGCCATTTAAAGAAATCATAATCTAACACATACCTAGCTAGATTACTTACTAAGTTCTAAGACTCCATTCCTGTTCTGTCCCTGGCAAAAGCATCACACAGAGAGACACAGACCCTTTGTTTTTCTCCCTCCTCCCAGCTTTTGAAAGTATCTTGTCTCCTCATTGGTCATTTTGGTCAGGTGCCAGCGAGGTTACCTTTAGCTTCTTAACCCTTTACAGGTGAAAGGATTTTTCCTCAGGCCAGGAGGGATTTTAAAGGTGATTACCCTTCCCTTTATATTTATAACAGGGTGCTGTCAGGCTTGGGGACTAGGACGATAGAGGTGGACCACTGGCTGTGGGATTCTTCAATAATCCAAGTTCCAGCATCTTCTTCACTTCTGTCCTAATTTCTTCCCTTTTAGCTTCTGGTATCCAATACTGTCTTATCGTCACCCTTACTCCGGGCCTGGTGACAATATGATGTTGGACAAGTGTCATACGGCCTGGCTGTGTACAGAACACGTCCTGGTTCCATTGGATCATATCAATGACCTCTGTTCGTTGTTCTGGAGTTAACTAAGGAGACATCTTCACCTGCCCCTGTGGGTTGTCTGTCTGGGGTGGAGCTCCCCTAATGACCAGGCACGTCTCTCGGTCATGCCAGGGCTTCAGTAAGTTGATGTGGTAGATTTGCTCTGGCCTTCAGTGGTCTGGTTGTCTGACCTTATAGTCCCCCTCCCCAGTGGCTTCCACTATCTCATATGGTCCATGCCAGTTGGCTCGGAGTTTGCTTTCTGCTGTCAGCACTAGCATCATCCCCCGTTCCCCCGGCTGAAATCTCCATACTTTCACCTGATGGTTGTAATATGTCTGCTGGGCCTCTTGTGCTTTTTCCAAATGTTCTCGTACTATAGGGGTTATTCGAGTTATTCACTCTCTCATCTGTGTCACGTGCTCAATGACATTCTTTCCTAGGTTGGGTTGTTCTTCCCAATCTTCCTTGGCAATATCTAATATTCCACGTGGGTGGCATCTGTATAGTAGTTCAAAGGGAGAGAAACCAGTGGACGCCTGGGGTACTTCCCATATAGCAAACATTAGATACGGTAGAAGAGTATCCCAGTCTTTTCCATCCTGATCTACCACCTTCCGGATCATACTTTTAAGGGTATGGTTAAACCGCTCAAGCAGTCCATCTGTTTGTGGATGGTAGACTGAGGTCTGTATGGCCTGGATGCGGAGCAGGGTATATAAGTCTCTCATTAATTTTGACATGAAAGGGGTTCCTTGGTCTGTCAGGATCTCCTTTGGGATGCCCACTCTGGCAAAAACTGGGAGTAGCTCTTTTTCTATTGCCTTGGATGTGGGATTTTTTAAAGGAATGGCTTCTGGATACTGCGTGGCATAGTCAAGGATGACTACTATGTTTCGGTGGCCCGGTGCTGATCTTTCCAGTGGGCCCACTATGTCCAGGGCTATCCTCTTGAAAGGGACTTCAATAATAGGCAAAGGTACTAATGGGGCCCGCAAGTGAGGTCAGGGGCTATGCAACTGGCATTCAGGGCAGGAGGCACAATAGTGCTTGACCTCTGCACATATTCCTGGCCAATAAAACCTTCTTAGGACTCTATCCAGTGTCTTGTCTACTCCTAGATGTCCCCCAAATAGATGATTGTGAGCTAACTCTAGTACTGCCCTTGTGTGTTTCTGTGGGACTAAGAGTTGCTCTACTTCTTCCCCTCGTATTTGCGCTATCCTGTACAACAGATCGTCTTTGAGCACATAATATGGCCTTGGGCCTTTGGTCTTTCCTTCCACAGGTACGCCATTTACTTCCACTACCTCCTCCCTTACATTTGCAAATAGCGGGTCATTAGCTTGGTCCTGCCAAAATTCTCACGTGCGGTACCAGTCTGACCTAATTCCAGGGGGCCTGTTTCTACTCCACCCCTTGGGTTACCCCTACTTGGACTAGGAACCACCTCCCAGTCCTCACTGGCCTGAATTATCTCCTGGCCTCCTGAATGCTTTTTTTACCTCTGTCTTCACAAACAAGGTCAGCTCCCAGACTACTGCACTGGGCAGCACAGCATGGGGAGGAGGTGGCCAGCCCTCTGTGGAGAAAGAAGTGGTTCGGGACTATTTAGAAAAGCTGGACGAGCACAAGTCCATGGGGCCGGATGCGCAGCATCCAAGAGTGCTAAAGGAGTTGGCGGATGTGACTGCAGAGCCATTGGCCATTATCTTTGAAAACTCATGGCAATCAGGGGAAGTCCCGGACGACTGGAAAAAGGCTAATGTAGTGCCCATGTTTAAAAAAGGGAAGAAGGAGGATCCTGGGAACTACAGGCCAGTCAACCTCACCTCAGTCCCTGGAAAAATCAGGGAGCAAGTCTTCAAGGAATCAATTCTGAAGCACTTAGAGGAGAGGAAAGAGATCAGGAACAGTCAGCATGGATTCATCAAGGGCAAGTCATGCCTGACTAATCTAATTGCCTTCTATGACAAGATAACTGGCTCTCTGGATGAGGGAAAATCGGTGGACGTGTTGCTCCTTGACTTTAGCAAAGCTTTTGACACAGTCTCCCACAGTATTCTTGCCAGCAAGTTAAAGAAGTATGGGCTGGATGAATGGACTATAGGGTGGATAGAAAGTTGGCTAGATTGTCAGGCTCAACGGGTAGTGATCAATGGTTCCATGTCTAGTTGGCAGCCGGTATCAAGTGGAGTGCCCCAAGGGTCAGTCCTTGGGCCGGTTTTCTTCAGTATCTTCATAAATGATCTGGAGGATGGTGTGGATTGCACCCTCAGCAAGTTTGCAGATGACACTAAACTGGGAGGAGAGGTAGACATGCTGGAGGGTAGGGATAGGATACAGAGGGTCCTAGACAAATTAGAGGATTGGGCCAAAAGAAATCTGATGAGGTTCAACAAGGACAAGTGCAGAGTCCTGCACTTAGAACGGAAGAATCCCATGCATGCTACAGACTAGGGACCAAATGGCTCAGCAGCAGTTCTGCAGAAAAGGACCCAGGGGTTACAGTGGACGAGAAGCTGGATATGAGTCAACAGTGTGCCCTTGTTGCCAAGAAGGCCAATGGCATTTTGGGATGTATATGTAGGGGCACTGCCAGCAGATCGAGGGACGTGATCGTTTCCCTCTATTCGACATTGGTGAGGCCTCATCTGGAGTATTGTGTCCAGTTTTGGGCCCCACACTATAAGAAGGATGTGAAAAAATTGGAAAGAGTCCAGCGGAGTGCAACAAAACTGATTAGGGGACTGGAACACATGACTTATGAGGAGAGGCTGAGGGAACTGGGATTGTTTAGTCTGCAGAAGACAAGAATGACGGGGGATTTGATATCTGCTTTCAACTACCTGAAAGGGGTTCCAAAGAGGATGGATCTAGACTGTTCTCAGTGGTAGCTGATGACAGAACAAGAAGTAATGGTCTCAAGTTGCAGTGGGGGAGGTTTAGGCTGGATATTAGGAAAACCTTTTTCACTAGGAGGGTGGTGAAACACTGGAATGCGTTACATAGGGAGGTGGTGGAATCTCCTTTCTTAAATATTTTTAAGGTCAGGCTTGACAAAGCCCTGGCTGGGATGATTTAGTTGGGTACTGATCCTGCTTTGAGCAGGGGGTTGGACTAGATGACCTCCTGAGGTCCCTTCCAACCCTGATATTCTATGATTCTATGAACGGGTTCGCCTACCAACAAAGGAGGTTTTCTGGTTCTCTGCTAGAATCCTGGTCCCCAATCTTTTATCTGCCCTTCTTTCCTGCCTAGACTTTCAGGGTTTTCCGGGGGATGAGAATAACTCTGGGGCAACCTCAACAAACATTGGGGTGAGGCTATCTGTAGGTGCCTCTGTCTCAACCTGGGGGTTGCTACCCTCCCCTGGCTCTATTGTGGGGAGTAAGCTCTCAAACCCAGGGAAGTCCCTAACAATTAAGACAGGGTAGGGGAGGCTGGGAACCACCCTGCAGTCACCCTGGTAGTATTCCCCTGGATCTCAATCTATACCGGGATTGTGGGGTAGAAATTTACGGTGCCATGAACGCATGTTACCCCTGTGTTTTTGGCCCAGGTTAGTTGGTTTTGCCCCACCAACTTTCCTGAGACCAGAGTGACAGCACTACTGGAATCTATTAATGCTATAGTCTCAATACCATTCATTTTTACTGATCTTGTATATCCATGTGAGGTCATTGCAACCCCTACCAGGCCAATTAGGCCACATTGCTCCCCGTGATCCCCAGATTAAATTGCATAGGCTCTTCCCTGTTGCGACATTGGGCTGCTATATGCCCCAATTCTCCACACTTGTAACACCACCCCCTTATTCCGGTTGCCATCTTCTGCCTGGGGCTATTTGGCCGCCCCCCCTCCAGTCCTCTCTTCCCAAACCCCCAGGCCCCTTCTTGGCCTCAGGCCATTCCTCGGTGTCTTTCCTCCCAGTTATGATTCTCCTGGAGTTTTCGACAGTCCGGGGCCTTGGGTTTGGGACTGGCTTCCTGGTTTGCCATGTCTCACTCGCTGGGGTCTGAAACAGTTCGTGGGCTGCCAGCTGTCTTTCCACGAGGGAGACCAACTCATCATAGGTGGAGGGGTCATTCTGGCCAACCCAAGCCCGATAGCCTGGTGGTAGCCCCCTCATATACCGGTCCAGTACCAGGAGCTCCATCATCTTCTCAAAGCTGAGGGCCTCAGGGCGCAGCCATTTCTGGATCAGGTGAATCAGGTCAAACAATTGCAATCGGGGTGTCTTGTCCTCTGTATACTGCCACTCGTGGAACCTCTGGGCTCACAACGCTGTCATTACTCTGGCTCTGGCCAGGATCTCTGCCTTCAGCTGGGGGTAAATCTGCTGCAGTCTCTGCGGCCATATCGTAGTAGACCTTCTGGGCCTCCCCACACAGGAACAGGCCGAAGATACCAGACCACTGATCTCGGGGCCAGGCCTCCTGTAGGGCTGCTCTTTCAAAAGCCAGGAGGTATGCCTCCACATCATCCTCATGTGTCATTTTCTGTAGGCAGTGGCTCGGCCGTATGGTCCGGGTCCCGTCGCAGTTGCGGTTCAGCTCCATAAGGGCCTTCATCTGGTTCACCAGCTCTTGCAGCAGGGCTCGGTCCTGGGCAGCCTGATTCATCAACAGATGATTAGTCTCCTGCTGCATCCGAGTCGCCTCCTGTTGGGCAGTTGCTTGGACCCGGATAGCCTCCTGCTGGGCTGCGGTGGCTTGTATTAGGGCCTTGACCATGTCGTCAATCTTAAGGATGGGAGGGTTTTGGCTTACCCTGATTTAAGTCCCCAGCGCGTAGATCCCACTCCTCGAACCACGTGTGGCAAATTGCTGGCACCACTATGATGGGTCTCATGCTTTCTCTTCTTGAGTGGGGGTTCAGGACACCGTTTCTTGCCCCTGAACTGAGGTATTAACTGCCCTACTAGTGTCCTAGAGGAGGGGAGTGGAGAGGGAGGGAACCGGGCCCGCCCTCTACTCTGGGTCCCAGCCCAGGGGCCCTAGGGATAGCGGTAAACCACTAGAACTAGCGGTTCCTTCCCCTGGGCTATTTCCCTCTCCTGCCCTTCAGCTTGTGGGGCTTCCTGCCCTCCCTCTGCACAAACCAGGTGTCCCTTTACCTAGGGTCTTGGTCTTCTTAGCCCACCGCAGAACTTCTCCAAACTCTCCTCTGCTTCCCTCCAAACTGCCCTCTGATCCAACACCAATCCACTCTGCTTCAACTCCTCCTCTTGTCTGATTGAAGCGGGGGGGGGGGGGTTATCATGTGACTAGCTTCAGGTGCTTTAATTGGCTTCAGGTGCTTTAATTAATTTATAGCAAACTTTCTTCCCTCTACAGGGAATAAGGCTTCCTTCTAACACTCTCCTGCTGCCCTCTGGCTATGCTGTATCACAAACCTATCCTGAAGGATGATCCCTCACTCTCACAGACCTTGGGGGACAGGCCAGTCCTTGCTTACAGACAGCCACCCAACCTGAAGCAAATACTCACGAGCAACTACACACCACACAACAAAACACCAACCCAGGAACCAAACCCTGCAACAAACCCCGGTGCCAACTCTGTCCACATATCTATTCAAGGGACACCAGCATCGGACCTAACCACATCAGCCATACCATCAGAGGCTTGTTCACCTGCTCATCTACCAATGTGATATATTCCATCATGTGCCAGCAATGCCCCTCTGCCATGTACATTGGCCAAATCGGACAGTCTCTATGCAAAAGAATAAATGGACACAAATCTGACATCAGGAATCATAATATTCAAAAACCAGTAGGAGAACACTTCAGTCTCCCTGGTCACTCAATAACAGACCTAAAAGTGGCAATTCTTCAACAACAAAAACTTAAAAAACAGACTCCAACATGAAACTGCAGAACTGGAATTAATTTGCAAACTAGACACCATCAGATTAGGCCTGAAAAAGACTGGGAGTGGTTGGGTCATTAGAAAACCTAAACCTAATTTCCCCAATACTAATTTCCCCCTACTGTTACTCACATCTTCTTGTCAACTGGCTGAAATAGGCCACTCTCATTACCATTTCAAAAGTTATTTTTCCTCCCTTGGTATCCTGCTGTCAGTTGAATTATCTTGTTAGACTGACCTCACACTTGGTAAGGCAACTCACATCTTTTCATGTATTTATACCTGCTCCTGTATTTTCCACTCCATGCATCTGATGAAGTGGGTTCTTGCCCACAAAAGCTTATGCCCAAATAAATTTGTTAGTCTCTACGGTACCACAAGGACTCCTTGTTGTTTCTGCTGATACAGACTAACACGGCTACCACTCTGAAATCTGATTCAACTGTATAGCATCATTTAAGTCAATGGGAGCTGCTATGCTACACTTCACATTAGGATCTCAAATTTATTGCTTCTTGTTTTTTTCCAGTGAGTTCTGAAGACACAAAATTATTCTCTATATAGTAAGAGATGTTTATATTCAGAGATTCATGGAACATTTAAAAAAATTATGTGAAATAGCATAATGTTGCTATATTTCAGGTCTAATTCTCCGCTCATTACACCAGTTTTATACTGGTGTATCTCCACTGGCTTCGTTGGAGTTACATCAACATAAAGATGGTGTAATGAGGTAGAGAATAATGTATTTTCTTATGGTGTGAATTAATGTATAACTTTGGAAAAGATGGTGTCAAACCTACTGAATGGGTTAAAATGCTACATAATCTCTTCATCTACATTTACAAAGCACCTATCACCCAACTGGAATGTAGATATTTATGGATTATAATTATAAATCCATGAACGTCATGGAATACCAGACATGGTCCTTAAACAATCACTTATGCATCTGCCACACCCAACCCCCCCTTTAGGCATTGTTTAGCCAAGTTATGCATAGTTAGTTTCTTTAATCATTCCTCACAAATTACTCCCTTTAGCCCTTGAAATGTTTTGTAGCTTTTCTGAGAATTCCATTCTATTTGTCTACATCTGTCTTCTATTGAAATGCCTGGAACTGAATGAGCTAGTCACACAGCAGCCTAATGTAATTAATATTGAAAATCAGAACTAAATGTCCCCCCAGACATGTTGAATAAAAAAAAAGTGTGGTAGCAGTTTCAGCACACTTTCTGTTGACTGACTGCATTTAAGTGAACTAAGTTATAAGGAAATATACTACAAAAACAGCCTGAATTTGGACCACATGCAATTCCATGATAACAGATATATAAGGGAGATTGAGAAGTTTTTATTCAGCAATGGAGAGCTACTAAACTAGAAAGAGTGGATGGTGGCAGCAAGTCCAGTTACAATGACCGTCCTAGGAACTACTGTGTTACAGAAAGATTCTGCCATTTATGTCTCAGATGCTCATAACAGTTCTCAGTTATTATATTTACCTGTTTGGTTTTAGACATCAGAGCTGGATACTGTGTTCTCTGGGCCACACACTGCCTGAAATATATGGAGGAATGGATGGCAGCAAATCTCAGGCCAAATAAGATGGAAGTAATTCTGATGGCCCTGGCGAAACATGTAAGGATGGAAGGTGTTGTGAGTACACCTTCAGTTGATGTCTTGAGGTCATTTTGGCTTTGTTGCAATTCCTTGACTTTCTGGTGACAACTGTGGCCTGAAATGCCTTTTTCTATTTGTGGTTGATCAGGATCCGATGTTTGCCACAGAAACTCAAACCTTTGTAACCTCAAAGCTACATTACAACCATGTGCTTTTCTAAGTGGCCTAGGGCAGAGTTATTTGCACGCCACCAGGCAGGTGAAACAAAAGATTAATGCATTTGTATTCACGAACAACAGGGAACATTAAAAAAACCAGAAATTATATTTACATAATAAAACTAGGAACAATACATACAGGAAAACATGCAAAATTTACATGAATTAAATGAAAATACAAACATCTTTAACATGGTCTGATCTCAAAGATAATCAGGAATTAATGCAAGTTCTAAAAATGGCTGTATTTTTGTACTATAAATATTTAGGGCTGAGAGGCTGACTTCACCAAACTAGTTCTCTTGCAATTGTAAAGCCTGCTAGAAAGGTTATGTTGATTCTTTACAAAATTAGGTTCATTTGGAGATAGTTGCAGTCTGTTTATTCTTTCCAAGTACACATGTAGTTTTGTTTGGACTCTGTAGTTACAGCATTTCAGCATCTTTCATTTTCTGAAAACACATCCATTATTTCCAGCTCACAGTTTCTTCGGTATAGGGATACATTGTACTCCAAAAAGCATTTCTTGGCTGCTCAGATGTTTTGTAGTATCCTTGCGTCTTCTCAATACTCTGCTCAGTAGTTTCCAAGAAATTATTTGACTTTCATGTTAGTCAGACAGCATGGTTGTACTAAAGCTCCATTTTCCTCCAAACACACTCTCCCCGTGGAAAACAGAAATCAGATGCTTTTGCAATAGCTTTTCCACTTCCTCTGGAGAACCCTCAGCAGGCCTGGAGATCTACCAGGGGAGAAAGGGTGGGTGGAAAAGGGCTATGCCAGGGACACACAGCAGTGCCGTGTAAAAATAAAAGAACTTCGACAAGCATACTACTAGAAGACAAGGGAGGTGAACAATCATTCTGATTCTGCCCCATAGACATGCCACTTTTACGATGAACTGCACGTGACTCTTGATGGTGACCCCACCATTACTCCCAGGAGTTTGAGTTCCAGGCCAGCTCAGGCAACAATGAGGAGGACATTGTGGATGAGGAAGAGGAGAATGACAGACAGGTGAGCAGTGGATCCATTCTCCTCAACAGCCAGGACCTGTTTTTAACCCTAGAGCCTTGCTGTTTGCAGGAATATACATTTTATTTCATTTATTTTATTTTCATTTATATATTTTATTTTATTTATTTATTTTTTAACCCTAGAGCCCTGCTGCTCTGGTGAATATACATTTACAGTCAAACTGTAGGGGTTACATGCTATTACATTATATGTTTAATCAGAACAAAAGATGATGCGCAGTGGGTATCTGCTTGCTGGTGACCTCTCCAGCTCTGCTGTGGGTGCTCCCCAAAAAAAGACTGTTTATGTGCACAGGGATGGCTTGGGAGTCCTACACTGAGATCTCTAGGAAACTTTTGTGGAGGTACTCTGCAATTCTTTGCAGGAGGTTTCTGTGGAGGGCTGCCTTGTTTCTTCCACCGTGGTAGGAGACGTTCCCTCGTCACTCCAGTATTAACTCTGCTGGCATCATTGTGGCACACAATATAGCAGTATAAGGACCAGGGCTGTACCCAGATGCTTGCAGCATCTGTTCCCTTGCTGCCTCTGGTAACCTCAGGAGACTGATATCACAGAGGGTCACCTAGGGGAAACGGGAAGTTTTCAATACAAGTACTCAAACTGCAAACAATAGAACAAGTGATCCACCCTAGTACAGTGAAATCTGGGTCCCACAACCATGCTTTCCCTAAGTGCCATTGCTGTGGATGGAAAGGGTAGCTGTCGATTACGGGCAGTGTTAAGAAAAGGAGGGGAGGGCTTACTGTGTCTTCCACACATGCACCCAGGCCGCCTTGGGAAAAAAAAACTATTTGGGAGGCTTAACGCTGATGCCTTTTCTCAAGCACAGACCATGTTGCTAGGGGGAGGGGGACATTGCTCAACCGCCCAGCTGTGCTCCCAATGTGGGTTTGCCAAAAGTTGCAGCATAAGACCTGTCACCCATGCCTTGTGGCCACACTCACCACAGCTGGAGCAGCTAACCGACTCAGGGAATAGCTAGGGATTCTGATTACGTTGTAGCTTTCAGTGAAATGTAATAAGGGTTTATTCTTTTAAAAATATCAATCTTGCACCAGAAATGATGTACGCATGACAATTGTTGACTTGTGCTTTTATGCCTCACAGAGGAAAGTTTGTCCTTCGGCGCATCCTCCACACTAGGAGAGAGATTTTCTCAGATTGGAATACAGAAAAAGAGGACTCAGGATGAAATATTCCGCAAGATAATGAACGCCTCCGAGACAGCTGCGATGGAGCTCAGATCATGGAGGATTTCACAGCCCGAGAAACTAGACATGGACATGTAAAACAGGAGAGTATCCCAGAAGCAGGAGTGTGCCACACAGGAGGAGATGCTGCAGATTATGAAGGACCAATCAAACATGTTGAGGCATCTGGTTGAGCTTCAAGAAAGGCAGCTTGATGCTAGACTCCCTCTGAAGCCTTTGCAGAACTGCCTACCAGCATTCCCCTATTCACAATCCTCCTCCCACAAACGTTCCATGAGGCGGGGGTGGGGAGGTACAGCATCCCTTCCATTCAACCCCAGGGGAGGGTACAAAGAACAGAAGGCGCCTGTAGCAAAGCGAGACTCACTGGAGCAGCACCTCCTGCTGGTCATCTTGGGAATTAGCTCTTTTCCAGCATTTGCAGCGCCTCTTCCTGGCCTGTGTCTCGCCTGCCGCTAGTCCCGTGTCCCTCCCGAACCCCGGTGCCTTTAACTTGGGGTTCTCCTCCCAGGGGAACCCCCAACCCTCTATCCCCACCTTGCCTCAGTGGCTACTGCCAGTCATCATCTAGCCCCCACTCACTGGGGCAGACTGCGGTCTGTGCTGGCCATTCATCATTGGCAAGGGGTTAGAACCTGCTGCCTTTGCCTATCCTCGGGCTGCCCCTCTGCCCCTTTTGGCCTTAAACAAGGCCTGCAGCCTGGGGGTTTACCAGGCTGGAGCTCCCCAGCTCCCTTTGTCCTACCCCAGCACTGCTCTGCTTCAGCTACCTTGCTTCCAGGCAGCTAGCCCTTCCCACTCCAGGGGTAGAGTGAGACTCCTCCAGCTTCTGGCCCACAGCCCTCTTATAAGGCCAGCTGTGGCCCGATTGGGCGTGGCCCCATCTGTGGCTGCTTCCCCAATCAGCTTAGCCTTTCACAGCTGCAGCCCTCTCCAGGGCTGCTTTTAACCCTTGTTTTCCAGGAGTGGGGCAGCTGCCCCACTACAGCGCCCCTTCCAAGACCTTGGATGGTTAGGAGTGCAGTGCTTCTGCAAACAAGCTGACTTTGTATCTCTCCTCCCAATGTTATCCCTTTTGCCCAAGGTTACCTTAAATTTTCTTTTCTTTCTGTGTCTTTGTGTATGCATAATAAAAGAAAACAGTTTGAGAAAAAAAATGCCTTTTATTTATTCCAGATATAAGGGTGTGTGTGTGGCGGGGCGGGGTGGGGGGGAATTACAGGGGAACTAAGGCAATGGTGTGGATGGTTTGGGAAGGCACAACACAGATAAGCATCGCACATTACTGTGACTCATTGCTGAAATAGGTTTTCAAAGCCTCACGGAGACACAGAGCCCTTGCTGGGCTCTTTTTATTGCTCTGGTATCTGGCTGCTCAAAATGAGCTGCCAAATGATCTGCCTTGACGCGCCAGCCAGGTGGAAACTTTTCTCCCTTTGTTTCATAGATATTATGGAGCACACAGCAGGCAGCAATAACAATGGGGATATTGCTTTCACTGAGGTCTAACCTAGTAAGCAAACAGTGCCAGTGACCTTTTAAGTGTCCAAAGGCACATTCCACCACCATGCTGCACTTGCTCAGCTTATTGTTGAACCGCTCCTTATTGCTGTCCAGGTGGCCAGCGTACGTCTTCATGAGCCATGGGAGCAAGGGGTAGGCTGGGTCTCTCAGGATCACGATTAGCGTTTCAACATAATCAGTGGTTATTTTGTGGTCTGGAAAGAAAGTCCCTGCTTACAGCTTTCTGAATAGACCTGTGTTCCTAAAGATGTGCACCTTTCCTGACCATCCCACACGAATGTAGGTGAAATGGTCCCTGTGACCCACCAGCGCTTGCAACACTATTGAAAAGTATCCCTTTTGGTTTATGTACTCTTTGGCAAGGTGATCTGATACTCAGGATAGGGATATGCATGCTATGTGTCATCCCACTGCAGTTAGGGAACCTCACTGAAGGAAAAGCATCCACTATATCCTGTACATTGCCCAGAGTCACTACCCTTATTAGCAGAAGTCTATTAATGGCCCTGCACACTTGGATCACAACAGCTCCTGCAGTGGATTTACCAACTTTGAATTGATTCCCCACTGACGGGCAACAGTCTGGCATTGCAAGCTTCCATAGAGCGATCGCCACTCGCTTTTCCACTGTCAGAACAGCTCTCATTCTGGTATTGCTGTGCTTCAGCACTGGGGAAAGCTCTGCACAAAAAGTGGAAAGTAGCCTTCCACATTCAGAAGTTCTGCAGCCACTGCTCATCATCCCATAGCTGCATAATGATGCGGTCTCACCAGTGAGTTCTTGTTCCCAGGGACGAGGAACGGTGCACAACCATGTTCAGCCAATGCACAACTGCCACCAGCAACTGGGAATTGTTTTGCTCTATGGCTTGCAGCAGGGCTGCTTGTGTGACATTGCAATGTTCTGTGCAGCAGGTCCTGTCTCGGCTCTGGAAATACTGCAGGATAAGGCATGAGGTGTTTGTAATGCTGACAACACAAGAGTGCACAGCTGAGCAGGGTCCATGCTTCTTGGGCTATGGCATATGCGTGGCTAAGCCAGGCTTTTGAAAAACGGCATGAAAAAACATGGGTTGTTTGCCATTTTGATTAGGGAAGGGAGGAAGGCTGAAGCCATGTTCCCATTGTCACCCGTGACAATGTTTTTGTCCCATAAGGCATTGCAAGCCTTTCCCAAAATCCCCTGTGGCCAGTTGCACTGTGGCATAGCTACCCATGGGGCACTGCTCTGTGAATCAATGCAAGCACTGCTACTGAGGATACACTCTGCCGGCAAAATGAGCCTGGTGTGAACAGGCACGATCGACTTGTTTAATTAGGAGGGTAGATGTTGATTTACATAAAGTCAACTTAACTTTGTAGTGTAGACATGCCCTAAAATGAATAAGAGTTTGCAGGTCGTTCTTTGTCTTAATCTCATACAGGAGCACTAACAGATTTTCTCAGGGAAAGCTTTTGAAATGATGAAGATTCTGAGATTTTTACAGTTGTTATTATTACTCACTGTACTTTTTGATACCACCTAGAGACTACAACTCAGCCAGGGTCCCATTGTGCTAGGCACTGAGCAACCATACAGAAATTGATAGTCCCTGCACTAAAAGACTTAGAGCTTTCAAATATATTTAAACGATTAATTTTTTTGAATGTCAATAGTTAGAAAATGGAGCCCTGTTTTTAGTTTTAAAATGTTAAAAAGATCACTGGTATGTGTAAAGTACAGTATTTTACAGGTGGCCCTACATCCATAGCTATTCCTGATTTCCACTAATCAGCTTTTGATAAAGAGAAATAACTAATCTGCAGTTATAAAATATAACTACAATGATGTTTGGTTTTCTTCCTTTTGGTATCCCCTTTTCCTCCCCACCCTGCAACCTCTGTACAAGCGAAACAATTAAGATGGCTGGTCTAGGCTAATGGAGGTTCTTGTTCACTGCAAATGAACATTTATTTAAAGATGTACAACAGACTATTATTGTAATTCCAGAAGAAAGTTCTATTTGTCCCCCAGGGATTTCCAGGTCTCCCTGAGTGTGAAAATCTTCACAATTTATTGGAAAACCTCTCTCCCAGTGGCTGATCTTTCTGTTATTTGGTTGTAATCATACAACAGCAGTGAGAATAATATCAAGAAGTGCATACCATCATGAGAATATTAGGCCAGGCAAATATCCTTTAACATCCATTCCCATCCTCCATAAATGTCTCTTAAAAATGGTTGGCAGAGTGAACAAAATGTGGAAATACCATAAGTTGCTCTTTATGAATAATGGGTATGATGAATTAGGATAGTTCATTCTGACTAAAGACAGATAATGGTGAATATCAAATTGCAAGTACAGTAGAACCTCAGAGTTACAGACACCTTGGGAATGGAGGTTGTTCATAATTCTGAAATGTTCTGTAACTCTGAACAAGACATTACAGACTTCAGCTACAGGCAGTTGGGGATGCAGCTGCAGGGTGGAGGGAGCCAGGGCTCAGGGCTTTAGACCTGGGGAGAGCGCTGGGGCTTAGGGCTTCAGGCCCATTGCTCCGCTCCCAGTTTCAGCCTCTCTGGGGGGCACCATGGCTTGGGGCTTCAGCTCTGCAGCTCCGTTCCTGGCTTCTGCCCCACGGGGGGTGCTGGGGCTAAGGGGTCCCCATGGCTCTGCTCCCGGTTTCAGCCAGGGGGGACGGCATTGGGGCTCAAGGCTTTAGTACTGGGGGAGCGCTGGGACTGAAACCGGTGCTCCCCTCGTAGCTAAAGCCCCGAGCCCTGGCATCCCCTGTGGGGCTGAAGCCAAGAACAGAGCCACGGGGCTTGAGCCCCAGCACCCCCTTACCCCCCCCCCCCCGCAGAGCTGAAGCTGGGAATGGAGCCATGGGGCTCAAGCCCTGAGCTCCAGCACTCCCGCTGTATCTAAAGCCCTGAGCCCTGCTGCTTCTGAGGGTCAGAAGCCCTGACCTCTCCCAGCATGCGGCTGAAGCCCCAACCTCCCCGCCACCCCGTGGCTGAAGCCCTGAGCCCCCGAGGCAATACAGTATTTGCTGCAGGGTTTGTTTGTTTTGTTTTGTCTCCACTGCTGCCTGATTACTTCAGAGTCCACATGGTGTCCAGTTGACAGGTAAGTCTGTAACTCTGATGTTCGTATCTTTGTGATTCTACTGTATGGAAATGAGTTATTTTATTATCTCTTGAGATGGTTCTCAGGGCACTTGTGTGAAATTAACCACCTCCTTAGCTGAAGGCCAAATTCTACAGTCCTACTTGACCTAATTCCCATTGAATTCTGTGGGTGTTTTCCTTGATTTAATGACCTCAGTATTTGGTCCTATATCACAGCACACAAACCTGTGGCACACAACCTACACACCTGATCCTGTTCTGACCAGTCAACAGCAGTACAAACAATGAATTATAGAATCATAGAATATCAGGGTTGGAAGGGACCTCAGGAGGTCATCTAGTCCAACCTCCTGCTAAAAGCAGGACCAATACCCAACTAAATCATCCCAGCCAGAGCTCTGACCTTAAAAACTTCTAAGGAAGGAGATTCCACCACCTCCCTAGGTAACGCATTCCAGTGTTTCACCACCCTCCTAGTGAAAAAGTTTTTCCTAATATCCAACCTAAACCTCCCCCATCACAACTTGAGACCATTACTCCTCGTTCTGTCATCTGCTACCACTGAGAACAGTCTAGATCCATCCTCTTTGGAACCCCCTTTCAGGTAGTTGAAAGCAGCTATCAAATCCCCCCTCATTCTTCTCTTCCGCAGACTAAACAATCCCAGTTCCCTCAGCCTCTCCTCATAAGTCATGTGTTCCAGTCCCCTAATCAGTTTTGTTGCCCTCCGCTGGACGCTTTCCAATTTTTCCACATCCTTCTCATAGTGTGGGGCCCAAAACTGGACACAGTACTCCAGATGAGGCCTCACCAATGTCGAATAGAGGGGAACAATCACGTCCCTTGATCTGCTGGCAATGCCCCTACTTATACATCCCAAAATGCCATTGGCCTTCTTGGCAACAAGGGCACACTGTTGACTCATATCCAGCTTCTCGTCCATTGTAACCCCTAGGTCCTTTTCTGCAGAACTGCTGCCTAGCCATTCGGTCCTTAGTCTGTAGCGGTGCATGGGATTCTTCCGTCCTAAGTGCTGGACTCTGCACTTGTCCTTGTTGAACCTCATCAGATTTCTTTTGGCCCAATCCTCTAATTTGTCTAGGTCCCTCTTGTGACAAAGTTCCTGCTCTACCTTGGTGGGTCTTGTGCTTATTGGCGGATTTGCTTGCCTTGGAGCTTCACGGCAGCCCTCAGCTTGGCCGTTTTTCTGAACCCACAGTCCAGGTCAACTCCTCCTGTGTCTGACCAGGAGTTGGGAGGATCTGGGGGGAACCTGGGCCCGCCCTCTTCTCCGGGTTCCAGCCTAGGGCCCTGTGGAATGCAGCTATCTAGAGTGCCTCTTGGAACAGCTGTGTGACAGCTACAACTCCCTGGGCAACTTCCCCATGGCCTCCTCCCAACACTTTCTTTATCCTCACCATAGGACCTTCCTCCTGGTGTCTGATAATGCTTGTACACCTCAGTCCTCCAACAGTCCGCGTTCTCACTCTCAGCTCCTAGTGCTTCTTGCTCCCAGCTCCTCACACGCACACCACAAACTGACGTGAGCGCCTTTTTAAAACCCAGGTGCCCTGATTAGCCTGCCTTAATTGATTCTAGCAGCTTCTTGGTTGGCTTCAGGTGTTCTAATCAGCCTGTCTTAATTGTCTTCAGAAGGTTCTTGATTGTTCTGGAACCTTCCCTGTTACCTTACCCAGGGAAAAGGGACCTACTTAGCCTGCTCTCCTACTGCTGCCCTCTGGCCTGGGCTTTTCTTGCTCTTTGCCCCTGCTTCGGCTTCCCCCCCGACCAGGCCAGACGCTCTCCCTGCTTCTTTTCTTTTATTGTTGTTTTTTTCTTTCTCTGCTGTTGCTAGAGTGCTGGCCGGCTGCCGGCTGGCTGTTAGTTTGTGGACCCGTCTCCAGCTGAGAAAATTTCTTATCACCTGCTCTGGCATCCCTGGAATGTTGGAGCTGCGAAAAAGAAAGCCCGGTCAAGGAAGGGAAACAGCCATCTATTGGAGGAACACCTCCTGGGGAATCTACAAATCGCCGTGGAGGGGGCCCAAGATTGAGTAACTTTCGAACTGTGATGTTGTGTGGGGGGAAGCCTTGACTGTGTCGTGACTGTGTTTGTAGGGACACAGGGGATGTGGCATGGAGCTGCCCCCCGATCCATCTGTGTCCCCCCCCCACACACACACACTACTATCCTCATCACTGCCCCCTCCATCGTCATTGCTGGCTGTTTAACATCTGCCTCTGGACTTAGCTGCTCGCCATGATTCTTGTGGGCCAGAAGCACCAGCCAACCAAACAGGACTCTTTGGACAAGCGGACAGTGGTTCATGTGCCTCCCCTCCCCCCCCCGAACTGCCCATCCCACAGTCTGTCCCTTTTTACCTGACCCCAACTCCAGTTAACCACCTGCCTCCACCCCCGCTGGGGCATCCGCAATGGAGGGCACCGGGGGACCTCCGCTGCTGCTATGCCCACCGCCTCCCCAGACTCTAGGGGAACCCCCCCAGCCCGGGGGAAAGGCCAGGACAAGAAGAAGGGGAAGGGCCCCGCTAAAACCACCAGGCCCTCCGTGGGTGGCTGCAGCCCTGCCACTGACCACAGCGTCCCTCCCCGCTACCCCCTCCACCGGCTCTGCGGGTGTCCCTCCCTCACCCCCCAGGACGTATGCCCGGGCAGCAGCAGCCCCCCCCCCCCGCTATCTCATCATCTCTCCCACCCACTGCCTCCGCCACCATCAACAGCGGCCGGGGCCCCTTCCCCACCATGACAAGGAAGCACGGTGTCCGATGCCTCCTGGTGCCCACCTCGCTCCACGTGGAGACCTACGTGCGGGCGTTGGCGAGGGTGGTGGGGCCCTCGGCCATTGTGGCGGCCTCCAAAATGTATGGGAAGGTCGTCTTCTTCTTAGCATCGGAGGCTGCTGCCCAGGAGGCGGTGGAGAGGGGCCTGGCGGTGGGGGGGGTGTTTGTCCCCCTAGAGCCGCTGGAGGACCTGGCCGTCCGCCTGGTCCTGACTTCTGTCCCTCCTTTTCTCCCCAATGCTGCCCTGTTACCCATCCTTTCCACCCTGGGGAAACCTGTTTCTGTCATCAGCCCTCTCCCACTGGGCTGTAAGGACGCCACTCTCCGTCACATCTTTTCCTTCCGCCGGCAAGTGCAGCCTACTTCTACTGCCGTCGGCGGCGCGTGACAGAGAGGCGCTCGAGGGGTCCTTCCTAGTCCCCCACCAGGAGGCCCATTACCGGGTGTATTTCTCCACGGGGGAAGCCTGGCGCTACCTCTGCCGGGCGTCAGGGCATGTCCGGAGGGACTGCCCCTTAGCCCGGCAAGGAGGGGCACCTGGGATCCCCGAGACCCGGCAGGACATTGGCCCCATCATTGCCGACGCCCCTGGCCGCCCCGTACCCGCCCCCCCTCCTCTTCGGACCACCACTGCTCCGGCTCAGCCCCGGGGGGCACCTCCCCTACAACGCCCAGACGAGAGGGAGACCCCCGCCCTCGCTGCTGACAATCTGGCGGGGCCTATGGAGGAAGGTGTGTCAGAGATACCACCAGGCATGGGAGAGAGCCTGCCCCAGGGAGAATCCTCCCTCCCTTATGCTGCCCCACCGTCCCCGTCCCCCCCCAAGCCCCTGAGCCATCGCCTTTACCCCCTGATACGACCCCTGCTAACCAGCCCCCAGATGATGCCATGGAGGGCTGGGCCCTAGTCCAGGGGAAGCGAGGCAAGGGGAAGGCTGGAGGTCAGCCTCATCTACCCGAGGCGGAGGCCCCCCGGAAGACCAGGAAGGGGGGCACCGATGCCGAACCTTCCGCTTTGCCCACGAGTGCGTCCCATCCACCGGTGTCAGCCAGGAAAGACGTGGTAGCACCGGAAGGTAGTGTTTCCTCTCCACAGGAGACCCTCCCCTCCGAGACCCTCAAGGAAGCCCCTTCTGTCCTGACACTACCCGAAGCCCCTGTGGAACCCAAGACAACTGTCGTGGTGGATGCCAGTGGGGAGAACCCCGGGGCGATGGAAAGTGTCCTCTCCTCCATGTTCGAGGAGATCGAGGCCCTAGATCTGACCCCGGTTGCCCAGGGGGAGGACGACCTTTTGCCAGCAAACCTTGATTTGGGTGACCTTACTCCACCCCTCTTTTCCCCATGCTCCCTCCTCCTAACTGCTGTTTCTACTCCCACCTCCGAGGAGCCCCTGGACTCCTCCATTGACCCAGCCGCTGATGGCACCCCGCTGACGACCACCGAGCCTGCTCAGGTGACAGCCAGCGCCACACGGCCGGGACATGAGCCGCCAGGGGCACCCCCTGTTGGTGTGGAGCAATCGATTTCCTTCCCGGGGGGGGGGGGCCCAACAGAAGATAATCCACCTCCTGATGCTGTAGCCGCTAAATCCACCATAGAGCCCGCGCCCGGTATTACTGAGAGCTCCCTCCCTACCCCCTTAACCCTCGAGCCTGATCGGGAGACGCCACTATCCAGCTGCTTGCCTCCCGAAATCCAGAACCTCGCCTCTGCCCCTCCCCCTATCCAGTCTACCTCCTGCAATGTTATCGCCACCTCCGGGGCTGTCTTCTTCCCTTTTCCAACCGATGACACCCAGGGAGCGGCCTTTGCGTTCTCCTGCCCCGACCCATTAGGGGCTGCTATTTTCCCTCCACCGCCCCCTATCGCCCCAGGGTTTGACGCGAGCCTGGAAGCTCCAGCCCATCAGGTACCCCGTCGGGGGTCCGCACCCTGCTTGCCCATTTTAGTGGACCACGGGGCTGCACCAAGGGCCCCGCTGGGGAACAACCGGGAAACCGTAACCCCACCCCCCCATGAGCTGCAAGAAGAGCTGCGGAAGTTTTTAGAGGATGTCCGTGGCTCCCGCAACAAGGTACAGCTTGCTCTCCAGCGATGGGGGGATTTTTTTCAAATCCTCTGGGCCACAGGGCCCTCATGGGGGAAGGTAAAGGGACGGGGAAGCAGGATGCCACGGCCTACTGGTGGGTCCGTGTCTTCCGTGACCAATTACTCACCTACGGGATGGGTCAGGGACTGTCGCGTGGCCTGCTGGGGGATGCGAGCATCCCTGCCAGTGAGGATCCCCCCCGGCCCTCCCCATGACACCTCTCACCATCACAACATTGAACACCTGGGGTTGTAGGATGGCTCTCCGCAGGTCCCAGGTGCTCTCCTTCCTTCAGGAGGGAGGGTACTCTGTGATTTTCCTGCAGAAGACCCATACGGATCCGACTGCCGAAGATAGTTGGCGGCTGGAGTGGGGGGACAGGGTCTACTTTAGCCATTCCACGATTTGGTAGGCTGGAGTGGCGACCCTGTTCTCCCCCAACCTACGGCCCGAGGTGCTAGGGATCGCCGAGGCCGTGCAGGGTCACCTGCTGCAACTCCGGGTCCGTATAGAGGGGCGTGTGGTTAATCTCGTTAACATCTATGCCCCGACATCGGGCCCGGAGCGGCTGCAATTCTATCAGCAGGCGTCCGCCTTCCTCGACACCTTAGATTCTCATGAGTGCCTCGTCCTGGGAAGGGATTTTAAT
Organism: Chelonia mydas; assembly: GCF_015237465.2. NCBI lineage: Eukaryota > Metazoa > Chordata > Testudines > Cheloniidae > Chelonia > Chelonia mydas. Next base: position 301,952,432 of record NC_057849.1, on the reverse strand, counting down.
ACCATCCTCGAGGAGCGAGACCGCTCGGGGACCAAGCAGTGCCTGGCCGCTGCGGACACCCTCCAGGAGATAGTTGAACATCACTCCCTAGTGGACCTCTGGCGTGACCACCACCCGGATGACACTTCCACGTTCACCTTTGTCCGGGTGGAAGCCCATCAGTCGAGCCACTCCCGGTTGGACCGCATTTATCTATCACGCTTCCATCTCTCATGAGCCCACTCCTCCAGCATTCGGCTGGCCCCATTTTCTGACCATCACCTAGCCACCGTGACAGCCTCCCTCTGTGCAGAGAGGCCGGGGCCGGCCTATTGGCATTTTAACAACAGCCTGTTGGAGGATGGGAGCTTCGTGACGTCCTTCCGGGAATTCTGGCTGGCCTGGCGAGGGCAGCGGCGTGCCTTTCCTTTGGCATGGCAATGGTGGGACCTGGGGATGGTGCACGCCAGGCTTTTCTGCCGCGACTACACTTGGGGCACCAGCCGACGGAGAAATGCGGCGATAGAGCAGTTGGAACGGGAGGTCTTAGAGCTGGAGAGGCGTCTGGCTGCCAACCCCGAAGACCCGCTCCTCTGTGGAGCATGACGGGAGAAGCGGGAGGAGCTCCAGGCCCTCAAGGACCATCGGGCCCGGGGTGCCTTTGTTCAATCCCGCATCTGCCTCCTTCGGGAGATGGATCGTGGCTCCCGCTTCTTCTATGCCCTGGAGAAAATGAGAGGGGCCAAGAAACACGTCACCTGCATCCTGTCAGAAGACGGCATCCCCCTCACGGAACCGGCGGAGATGTGCGAGAGGGCCCGAGACCGACCCTAGCGCTTGTAGAGTGCTTTGGGAGGAGCTCCCTACGGTCAGCGCGAGCGACCGAGACCGGCTAGAGTTGCCTCTCACTCTGGCCGAGTTCTCAGAAGCCCTCCGTCGTATGCCCACTAATAAGTCTCCAGGCATGGCGGGCTGACTGTGGAGTTCTACCGCGTGTTTTGGGACGTCTTCGGCCCAGACCTAGTCACCGTCTGGGCCGAGTCTCTGCAGAGCGGGGTCCTCCCTCTCTCGTGCAGGCGAGCTGTGCTCACCTTATTGCCGAAGAAGGGGGACCTCCGCGATTTACGAAATTGGCGACCCGTCTCGCTCCTCAGCACAGACTACAAAATCGTAGCGAAAGCAATCTCGCTGCGACTAGGGTCTGTGCTGGCGGACGTGATCCACCCAGACCAGACCTACACCATCCCGGACCGCAGTATCTTTGATAACCTATTTCTGGTTCGGGACCTTTTGGAACTCGGGCATAGAGATGGTCTGTCATTGGCCCTCCTGTCCCTAGATCAGGAGAAGGCGTTCGATAGGGTGGACCATGGGTACCTCCTGAGCACTCTGCGGGCGTTTGGCTTCGGACCCCAGTTTGTGGGTTTTCTCCGGGTGCTGTACACTTCCGCAGAGTGTCTGGTCAAGCTCAACTGGACCCTGACCGAACCGGTCAGCTTCGGGCGAGGAGTACGGCAGGGGTGTCCCCTCTCAGGCCAGCTGTACACTCTGGTGATCAAGCCCTTTCTCTGTCTCCTCCGAAGGAGGCTGACAAGGTTGGTGCTGCAGGAGCCAGAGCTGCGGCTGGTCCTGTTGGCGTACGCTGATGACGTGCTCCTCATGGTCCAGAACTCGGGCGACTTGGCGCGGGTGGAAGCTTGCCAGGCCATCTATTCGGCAGCCTCCTCCGCCCGCATCAACTGCGACAAGAGCTCTGGCTTGGCGGTAGGAGACTGGCGGCAGGCAAGCTCCCTCCCACCCACGCTTCAGACTATTCGGTGGAGTGCGGGTCCGCTGATCTACCTCGGCGTTTACCTTTCTGCCATACATCCCTCTCCTCCGGAGAACTGGGAAAATTTAGAGGGCGGGGTGATAGAGCGGCTCCGGAAGTGGACAGGACTACTCCGATGTCTCTTTCTCCGAGGGAGAGCGCTGGTGCTTAATCAACTAGTCCTGCCCATGCTCTGGTACCGGCTCAACACCCTGGTCCCGGCCCCGGGTTTCCTGACCAACCTCTGGACATCAATTCTGGGGTTCTTTTGGTCAGGAATGCACTGAGCCCCTGTAGGGGTCCTTCATCTACCCCTGAAGGAAGGAGGACAGGGCCTTAAGTGTCTATACACTCAGGTCCGTGTCTTCTGCCTCCAGGCCCTACAGAGGCTCCTCTACGGTGCAGGCAGTTCGGCGTGGAGGACACTGGCGCACGCCATCCTGCGCCGCATCCAAGGGCTCCGATATGACCGGCAGCTCTTTTATCTCCATCCGGGAGGTCTTTTGCGAGATCTCTCCGGGCTGCCGGCCTTCTACTAGGACCTCCTCCGGACTTGGAAACTGTTTTTAACGACCAGGTTCGTGGCGGTCACCGAGGGGGTAGATCTCCTCATGGAGCCCCTGCTACACAACCCCCAGCTCCATGTGCAGGTGGCGGAGTCTCGCTCGGTGTGCCAGAGCTTGATCATGGCAGAAGTCACGAGAGTCGGAGACCTCCTGGACTTTGACCGGGGAGACTGGCTGGATCCCCTGACGCTTGCCAGGCGCATGGGGCTCTCCAGAAATCGTACCCCCCCGGTGCGTACTTCAGGAAGGCCAGTTTGCCGCCCACTGCTCGAGCTTACCTCGACCGGGTCCTGCTCGAGGGCAAGCCCCGCCCACCCTCTACCCCAGGCCCGCCGGACTTTTTAATTGGACCCCTGCCCTGCAGATCCAATCGACCCCCCACCCATTCACTGCGAGCTGGCTGCATGAACTGCAGCTGGTACGCTTCCAAACCGCGCCAAGGAAACATCTATACATGCTCGCGCTCCACACCCTTCATGCCCTCACCCTAGTGTCGCGCCCCGACACAAAGTGGCAAGACCTTCTGCCACCTTTGGAGGGTGAGCGGCCCCGGTGGGCCAGCCTATATTCCACCTTGGTTCCGATGCCCGTCGGGGATATCAGTTGGCGGCTCCTTCACGGAGCTGTGAGCATGGGCGCGGTTCACCCCCATCCCAGATACTTGTCCCTTTTGTGGTGTGAGGGAAATCCTGGCGCACGTATATCTGGAGTGCGCCAGGTTGCAGCCCCTGTTCCGGCTCCTCACAAATCTCCTATTATGTTTTTGGTTGCATTTTTCCCCTCACCTTTTTATTTATGCACTCCCCATCCGTGGCCTCACAAAGTCGCGGGATCTCCTAGTTAACCTCCTCCTGGCCCTGGCTAAAACGGCCATCTATAAAACCAGAGAGAGGAGGTTGGCCGACGGAGTTTCCTGTGACTGTGGGGCCGTTTTCTGATCCTCGGTCGGTTCACGTACCCGGGCAGAGTTCCTCTGGGCGGTGTCCACCAACTCCCTTGATGCTTTTGAGGAGCAGTGGGCGCTGTCCGAGGTTCTCTGCTCGGTGTCCCCATCCCGGGTCCCTTTGTCTGACCCTTTGATTGGGGGAGAGAGTAAGGGACCCCAGCCCCAGCCATTGCTGCTGCATACACCACCACCCTAGAGGGGTCCTTTCACACGTAGGTGCACATGACCCCCCCACCCCAGATTGTCCACCCCACAGCCTGCCCCTCTTGTTGGGTGCTTTCAGAGGAGGGAATTGTTGGTGACACTCGGGCATGGCGCCAGGTAACTCGAGGGGGTGGCAGACCTTGAGAGTCGATGAAGCCCTCGCTCTGGACCACCAGGTAACTCGGAAGGGTGGAAGACCACGAGAGTCGAGGAAGCCCCCCGCTCTGGGCCCAGGCAAGCTTGAACACTTCCCTCCCCTGAAGCTAATGAGAAAACAATTGTGATTGGTTGCTGTGTTACACATTGCATATGCTGCTGTTTTTACTTTATAAGTGTATTATGCAAATAAAAACATCTTTTGCTTTAAAAAAAAAATTACTCTCCTATAGCCATCTGGCCCAATCCTGTCACACTCTATATCCTATCCCTACCTTCCAGTGTATCTACCTCTCCTCCCAGTTTAGTGTCATCTGCAAACTTGCTGAGGGTGCAATCCACACCATCCTCCAGATCATTTATGAAGATATTGAACAAAACCGGCCTGAGGACCGATCCTTGGTGCACTCCACTTGATACCGGCTGCCAGCTAGACATGGAGCCATTGATCACTACCCGTTGAGCCTGACAATCTAGCCAGCTTTCTATCCACCTTATAGTCCATTCATCCGGCACATACAACTTTAACTTGCTGGCAAGAATACTGTGGGAGACTGTGTCAAAAGCTTTGCTAAAGTCAAGGAACAACACGTCCACTGCTTTCACCTCATCCAGAGAGCCAGTTATCTCATCATAGAAGGCAATTTGATTAGTCAGGCATGACTTTCCCTTGGTGAATCCAGGCTGACTGTTCCTGATCACTTTCCTCTCCTCTAAGTGCTTCAGAATTGATTCCTTGAGGACATGCTCCATGATTTTTCTGGGGACTGAGGTGAGGCTTACTGGCGTGTAGTTCCCAGGATCCTCCTTCTTCCCTTTTTTAAAGATGGGCACTACATTAGCCTTTTTCCAGTCGTCCGGGACTTCACCTGATCGCCACGAGTTTTCAAAGATAATGGCCAATGGCTCTGCAATCACATCCGCCAACTCCTTTAGCACTCTCGGATGCAGCGCATCTGGCCCCATGGAGTTGTGCTCATCCAGCTTTCTTAAATAGTCCCGAACCACTTCTTTCTCCACGGAGGCCTGGCCACCTCCTCCCCATGCTGTGCTGCCCAGTGCAGTAGTCTGGGAGCTGACCTTGTTCGTGAAGTTTAATACAATTAGGACTGGGTCCTAACTTGGATAATAGGGCAAAGTAAATAACAAAACCATCTTTAGAGAGGTAAAATTCATATTGCAGCAAATGGGAGTTTTGTGTCAGAAACGACTGCGGGAGAGGGCCCAATACCATTGAAAGGACTGAAATAAAATATTACTGACAGGTACTCCAGAGTTAAACCTGAAATGTTCACCATGTGCTTTGTAAACATGCTAGTGAATATCAATTAAAAACTATTAAACAAAACAAAATATTTTCCAGAAGTAAATATGTTGAAATATCTGTTTTCTTCGTGAGCGTAACATACTTAGTTATGTGGTTAGCCCTCTAGCCTTTCCTGTATTTATTATTTTTTACAAAGACCAATGCAATCACATAGAAGGCAAAGCTTGTAGATGCACTTTTCAGTGTCTTCAAACAAAGGGCGGGGGGGGGGGTGGGGTTCAGAAATCAGGAAATCTTTAAAAATTCCATTTACTATTTATAAAATCCTGGAAACCTCAACATGCCTTTGAAGCACATGGAAAAAACAAAACAATTTCATACATTGTAAATTCCTTTAAAAAAAGCTGATATTAATTTTCACAGTTTTCATCTTTCAGAAATATTTTTAGTATACAGTATTTTCAGTATTGCTTGCTGTATGTTTGTGTCTTTTTATTGTGTTTTTAATCTGAATGATAAATTACAAGATGAACAAATATTGTAAAATTAATTAATTTAGTGCCTGTTGTGACAAAATAGTCTGGTGGGTCCTGCACTTTTCTTGGCAGGGAGCTAAGATGCCACCCCTTGCCTCTGTTCTTGATCATCATTGGCCCCACTGGAGGCCCAGGAAGGTGGTAAAGGAGGGAAGCGGGCAAGGGGTCTGGGTTTGTTCCTCACTCTGAGCTCCAGCCCATCTCAACCCCTGTGGGTTCTTACCCTCTTCCCCCTTGGGTGGGGTACCTGCAGTCCTTAGATACTGGGGAAGGGAGTCTCCCTCCCCTACTGGGACAGCGTCCCCCTTACTTCAATTTTCTGATTTTTCAGGTCTCACAGCACACTTCCAAGCTCCAATCCTCTCTCCTTCCTCCTCCTCCTCTGTCTGAAGCAGGGGGTTTAATTAGATTCCTAACAGGGCCTTACTTGACTGCAGGTAATCCAATTAACCTGCAGCCACCTTGCCTAGTCTACAGGGAACCACGCCTTAATTAGCCTTGAGTTTATATATTTCCCCTCTAGCACTCTCCCACTGCTTCCTGGCTCTCCTGTATCACACTGTACATTTTAGATAAAACTATTTTCATGCTTCCAACAAATTTCTGCAGGCAAGTGCTGAAGTTTGCAGGATTGATTTCCAACTCTTTTTATTCTGTGGGCTATTTTGTATAAGAGACAACTCTCATTATCCACTTCCTCACCTTAATTTGCTACTGTTTAAGTCACAAAATACTTCATTCTATATTCTACCAGGAAGTGCATTAAGGACCACTGGTAAGCCATGGACATCAGTTTAAAAAGTTCTGCATGATAATGTCCATTAATAAGTATGCATTTTCATATCAGTGAATATACTAACAATTAATTTACAGCAAACATTTCCAGTTTTACAGTATATAAAGTAGTGAGAGCTTTGGGGAATGGATTGTATCTTTATATATGTTTGAACCATGTTTACCACAATGGGATCCTGATCCTGACTGGCACTCTGGATGCTGCAGTAAGATAAACACTAAACCATATAATAATAATAATAATTAATAATACTTATACACTGTACGATTGTAATATTCATTTAAAGAATGACACAGAATTAAAACAATAGAACCATATGGAAATTAATATATTCAAAAACAGAAATCCATATAATGTTGAATATAGAAAAATACAGTGATGCACAGGATAGTCCTTTTTGTGATTAAAAGTGTGGAAGGTCTGTTGACATTAATTTGATCTCATGAAAGTTGTAATGCATGTTTTCAATGAAATAATATTTATTACAATTCTATAGTGATTTTCATTTGATAACCTCAAAGTGCTATACAAATGCTAACAAATTAGGCCTTACAACGCTTTTTGTGAGGTAGGTAACAGCTATATAGGAATCACTTTGCACATCACACTGAAACACAGCCTCCTCTGAAATGGACACCAGCTGTTTAACAGCATTTAACAGCACCAAATATAACTTATTAATTTGTAGAGAAAATATCATTTAAAAACGTATTTGTGGTAGGCTACGATGTATTGAAAGACTGGTTATCTTACTGATTTTTCTGAAGAATAGTATCATTTAAAACTAAAGCTTAATAGTATAAAATGTATGTGTGATGTTCCCCTCTGGTATTATCTGGACCAGTTATCTGCTAGACCACTCCAATCCTTGACTCTGGGAGCCAGTCTGACCCTGCTCTGCTGTGAGAACCCACACTCGTGGGCTGTTCATGCACAGCCTCTGGCAAGTAAGCTGCTCCCAGCTACTTGCAAGTGAATGACACTAGCCAATATCTCCGGTCCCAGACACAACCTGGGAACCTCCATCTTGCAGTGTCCAGTTATGCCCACTGGACACTGCAAGCTTATATAAGTTTGTGAATTTAACAAAGAAATTGATATGTACCAGGCTTGTTCTCCCAAGGGGAGTCTCTAACCCGATTTTAAGTGATTATAAGTCAAAGCATAACAAGTCAGATTTGGTCAAATGAAATAAAAGCAAAATGCATTCTAAGCTGATCTTAACACTTTCAGTGCCCTTACAAACTTAGATGGTTCTCACCACAGGCTGGCTGCTCTTCAGCCAGGCTCTCCCCTTTGATCAGCGCTTCAGTCACTTGGTGGTGTGGTGTCTGTAGATGTTGGTGGAAGAGAGAAGAAGAACATGGCAAATGTCTCTTCCTTTTATTGTGTCCTTTCTTTCTTCTTGGCTTTGCCCTCTCCCCCATTCACAGTCAAGTGAGCATTATTGAGTCTCTCCAAGCAAGGCTGAGCAAATCCCCTGGTGTGGCTTCATGCAAGTGAGTATTGCATTGTAGCTCCCTTGCTGGACAATGGTTGTTGATGGGTTGATTGATACCCCACCCGAGTGTTGGTTACTTTCCTTGCTGTTGCCACTGGGGAGCTAATATCTGGCTGATTCCCGCAATTTACAGCATGTTTTAGTGACAACCATACTACGCAATTCTTATAACTTCATATGCATTAATGATATACATACATAGATAGAGAAATGACTTTTAGCAGATTATAACCTTTCCTGATACCTTACAAGGCATGCTTTATATGTAAGATCACGATGATATGAAAATGAAGAATATGGGGTTACAGCATGCTTCCTCAAGGTATAGAATGTCACAGTATGCAAGCATGCCTACCTTACCACACAATCAATAGAAGGCTGGAGATTAACATCAATGCTTATACTAGATCTTACAGGACTGAGTAATAAAAAAGGAATAGTTATGTAGAAACACAACCATATCATCATCTAATTGTAACACTTCTAAGGTCCAAATTCTGCCCTCGACTATGCACATATAACTCCTATTGACTTCAAAGAACCCATTTCATGACTGTATCTTATGTGGTCGTTTTGACTAGTGCAAAATGCTATCCTAACAGAATGGTAGCAGTTTACACCCACTTGGTTCTGATGTAACTGACTACATAAGGTGCAGGGCACCAGAGAATTGGGCCCCTAAGCATCTGATATTCAGAGGTGCAACAGGCCTACAGCTCCAACTGAAATCCAGTAAGTACTGAGTCATCAGAACTTCTGAAAATCAAGCCATTAAGGTTTTTTAAGGTGGGCCTGGAAAACCTGGGGCACACATAGTCAATGACCAATTTTAAAAATGTGTCTATGTTTTTGGGATAAGCTGCTGCAGAATGATGGGAAAGTAACATTTTTCATTTGGCTTAAGTATTGCCTGGCCAGTTTTGTGCAAATATTTGTAACCCATTAAAAGAGCAGAAACAGTATTGCAGTCCAGAGTGGCAGAGAAAAAAGATTAAGATCTCTTCAGATGACTATAATTATCTTCTTTATCTGTACAGTTACATGTAGTGCTTTATATAGAAAGAAGATAATTTACAGTCATCTCAAAAGATCTTAATATTTTTCCTCTGCCCCTCTAGACTACAATACTATTTCTAAAGTTATCCATCACTACCCAATTAAAATCCTTTTAAGATGGATTTCTATTGATCATTTTACTCCCCTTTGGCTCTGAATTTTTAAAAATAACCAATATGTAAAGTCCTTTCCAGGTCCACGTAAACATAAGTTAGCAGCTCTCACACTTTAAAATGTGCATTGATTTGACCTGATTTTAACAAAAGCACTGAGTGAGCCTTCTGGATACATTTGTTGTTTCTTTCTTTTGCACTGTTTATCTTGTAGAAAAAAAGTATATAAACACAACTCCCCCTTCTTGTTACCAGAACAGAGCATCAAAGCTATGTTCTGCAAGGACCTCATCATGAGTCAAAGGAATGTATTCAGTGAAGAGGACAGAAAAGGAGACATAAATAAATTAAACAGGAAATGTGTGCTTGTATGTATCTTTTTTGTGTGTGTGTGTGTGAGTGTAATTGTCTGTCTCTCTGAGTGTCAGTCACTTATGTGAAAGAGCAGAAAAAAGAATTTGATTTATTAGGAGAGGGGAAAGAAAAAGTAAGTGGTGTCCTCTTTCAAGGGCAGTCCATTCCCTGCATTATACAGGGGTCTCCATCATCTAGTCATCTCCTGTGCTCCTGCCATAGGATAGTTGCTTCCTGTATCTTCAGCTTTGCAAGGATTTCAACTTTTCAGTCTCTCTGTTATACTAATCTAACTGCCTTCTATGATGACATATCTGGCCCTGTGGATGAGGGGAAAGCAGTAGACGTGTAGTTCCTTGACTTTAGCAAAGCTTTTGACACGGTCTCCCACAGTATTCTTGTCAGCAAGTTAAAGAAGTATGGGCTGGACGAATGGACTATAAGGTGGATAGAAAGCTGGCTAGATTGTCAGGCTCAACGGGTAGTGATCAATGGCTCCATGTCTAGTTGGCAGCTGGTATCTAGCGGAGTGCCTCAAGGGTCAGTCCTGGGGCCGGTTTTGTTCAATATCTTCATTAATGATCTGGAGGATGGTGTGGATTGCACCCTCAGCAAGTTTGCAGATGACACTAAACTGGGAGGAGTGGTAGATACGCTGGACGGTAGGGATAGGATACAGAGGGACCTAGACAAATTAGAGGATTGGGCCAAAAGAAATCTGATGAGGTTCAACAAGGACAAGTGCAGAGTCCTACACTTAGGACGGAAGAATCCCATGCACCGCTACAGACTAGGGACCGAATGGCTAGGCAGCAGTTCTGCAGAAAAGGACCTAGGGGTTACAGTGGATGAGAAGCTGGATATGACTCAACAGCGTGCTGTTGCTGCCAAGAAGGCCAATGGCAATTTGGGATGTATAAATAGGGGCATTGCCAGCAGATCAAGGGATATGATCGTTCCCCTCTATTCGACATTGGTGAGGCCTCACCTGGAGTACTGTGTCCAGTTTTGGGCCCCACACTACAAGAAGGATGTGGAAAAATTGGAGAGAGTCCAGCGAAGGGCAACAAAAATGATTAGGGGACTGGAACACATGACTTATGCGAAGAGGCTGAGGGAACTGGGATTGTTTAGTCTGCGGAAGTGAAGAATGAGGGAGGATTTGAAGCTGCTTTCAACTACCGGAAAGGGATTCCAAAGAGGATGGATCTAGACTGTTCTCAGTGGTAGCAGATGACAGAACGAGGAGTAATGGTCTCAAGTTGCAATGGGGGAGGTTTAGGTTGGATATTAGGGAAAACTTTTTCACTAGGAGGTTGGTGAAACACTGGAATGCGTTACCTAGGGAGATGGTGGAATCCCCTTCCTTAGAAGTTTTTAAGGTCAGGCTTGGCAAAGCCCTGACTGAGATGATTTAGTTGGGGATTGGTCCTGCTTTGAGCAGGGGGTTGGACTAGATGACCTCCTGAGGTCCCTTCCAACCCTGATATTCTATGATTCAGCACTAGCTTTAAAGCCAATAAAGAGGTATACTTTCTCATATTTGGAAGTGATATGAGTGTGGTATAATGATGGTCAACTTTTCAGTCTCTCTGTAATACTTTCTGTCCCTGAACAGCAATAGCAGGAAAATCCTGCTCTGCTCCTACAGTTTCAGGATGGAGCATCATCTTTGGGGATGATGCAGGGAAGTCTGGTTAGCATGCAAGAGATATTGGGGACAGGAGCATAGTTGTTACAGATGGAATTTTGGGAGAACTTGACAACCAAACTCTAACAAGTCTATACTGAACACATGCTACCTGGGATGTTTCAAAGGCTCATAACTTGCCAAACTTGGCTAATTTTTCATGGGCACTGCACATCCCTGACACCAGGGTGACCTCCCTGCCAAATTTCAAGTTCTTGCTCCAAAGCATGGAAGCTTTAGAGATTTCTAAAAAAATTCTTATACACAGTTCTTTAACTTGGACAAAATATTTTCCTAAACTCATTCTTGGAAATAGATGAACTTTTTCCACCCTCCTTCCCACCCACCCCCGCCAGCTCTCCCCACCCCCCCAAAATTAGACACCTGGCAAGGAAAATTTCAGCCCGAACAGTTAAATTTTGGCAAAGTAATAAGTAATTTTACAAAAGGGTCTTAGAATGGGAAGTATTGGGCAATGATAACTATAGGCATCACTACTTATACTGTATATACTTATACTTATACTGCCTGTAACATACATAAGAACATAAGTAGGGCCCTACCAAATTCACGATCCATTTGGTCAATTTCACGGTAATAGGACTTAATAAATCATAAATTTCACTATTTCAGCTATTTAAATCTGATATTTCACAGTCTGGTAATTGTTGGGGTCCTGACCCAAAAAGGAGTTGTGGTGAGGGGTCACAAGGTTATTGTAGGGCGGGTTGTGGTACTGCTACCCTTACTTCTGCACTGCTGCTGGCAGTGTCACTGCCTTCAGAGCTGGGCAGCTGGAGCGTGGCGGCTGTTGGCCGGAGTGCCCAGATCAGAAAGCAAAGCCGCTGCCAGCAGCAGCACAGAACTAAGGATGGCATGGTATGGTACTGCCACCTTACTTATGCGCTGCTGCCTGGGCCCTCAGTCAGCAGTTGCCACTCTCCAGCCACCCAGCTCGAATGAAGGCAGCAATGCAGAAGTAAGGGTGGCACGGTCTGGTATTGCCACCCTTACTTCTGCGCTGCTGCTGGCCGGGCGCTGCCTTCAGAGCTGGGCGCCTGGCCAGCAGCCACTGCTCTCCGGCTGCCCAGCTCTGAAGGCAGCGCATAAATAAGGGTGGCAATATCACAACCGCCCTAAAATAACCTTGTGACGCCCCTGCAACTCCCTTTTGGGTCGGGACCCCCAATTTGAGAAACGCTGGTCCCCCCCATGAAATCTGTATAGTACAGGGTAACAGCACACAAAAGACCAGACTTCGTGGGGGTGGGGGAGACCAGAGTTCATGGTCCATGATGTGTTTTTCATGGCTGGGCCCTAAACATAAGCATGAGATTGTATCCCCAACCACCTTGGCTAATAGCTATTGATTAACCTGTCCTCCATGAACTTATCTAATTCTTCTTTGAACCCGGTTATACTTTTGGCCTTCACAATATCCCCTGACAATGAGTTCCACAGCTTGACGGTGCGCTGTGTGAAGAAGGACTTCCTTTTGTTTGTTTTAAACCTGTTGTCTACTAATTTCATGAGGCATAGGTGCCAACTCTGTGGGTGCTCCAGTCCTTGAGCACCCACGGAAAAAAATTAGTGGGTGCTCAGCACCCACTGGCAGCTAGCTCCTCCCCCTCCCCCTCCAGTGCATCCTGCCTGGCAGCGGACCTGCCAATCAGCTCCTCCTTTCTCCCTCCCAGTGCTTCCCATCCATCCCGGATCAGCTGTTCCGTGGCATGCAGAACGTGCTGGAAGGAGCGGGGATAGGGCACGCTGGGGGAGGGGTCAGAACTGGGCACGAAGAGGCGGGGTGGGGGTGAGGGCTTGGGGAAAGGGTAGAGTGGGGGCAGGGCCTGGGCCAGAGCAGGGGTTCAGCACCCCCAAAGCAAGGAGGAAGCCAGCACCTGTGTCAAGAGGAGTCCCCTGGTTCTTGTGTTCTGGGAAGGGGTAGTAACAGGACTGTCCCTAGACAGTGTGGTACCCTACGCAGCCCCCCATGCGGGGGGGCTATGCCCAAAGTCTGTGGGGGGCAGGAGCAGGCTTGGGGCTTTGGGGGCAGAGGGCAACCACCCGCCAGCACTCACCAGCGGTGCGGAACGGGGTGGGTCCAGGTCACTCCACTTCCCGCCATCCAGTGAGTGTGGGATCAGGCCCGACCCCTGCTGCAGTCCCCCAAGCCATAGCTCAGGGGAAGGGGTGGAGTGGGGGCAGGGCTGGGGCGGAGGCTATGGGGAAGGAGTGGAGTGGGCGTGGGGCCGGAGTGGGGGCAGATTTCCTGGCCGGTATCCTCCCTTAGGCATCTCTTTTCTAAACTGAACAGTTTAGTCTTTTTAATCTCTCCTAGAATCATAAACTATCAGAGTTGGAAGGGACCCCTGGAGGTCATCTAGTCCAACCCCCTGCCCAGAGCAGGACCAATCCCCAACTAAATCATCCCAGTCAGGGCTTTGCCAAGCCTGACCTTAAAAACTTCTAAGGAAGGAGATTCCACCACCTCCCTAGGTAACGCATTCCAGTGTTTCACAACCCTCCTAGTGAAAAAGTTTTTCCTAATATCCAATCTAAACCTCCCCCATTGCAACTTGAGACCATTACTCCTCGTTCTGTCATCTGCTATCACTGAGATCCATCCTCTTTGGAACCCCTTTCAGGTAGTTGAAAGCAGCTATCAAATCCGCCCTCATTCTTCTCTTCCATAGACTAAACAATCCCAGTTCCCTCAGCCTCTCCTCATAAGTCATGTGTTCCAGTCCCCTAATCGTTTTTGTTGCCCTTCGCTGGACTCTCTCCAATTTTTCCACATCCTTCTTGTAGTGTGGGGCCCAAAACTGGACACAATACTCCAGATGAGGCCTCACCAATGTCGAATAGAGGGGAACGATCACGTCCCTTGATCTGCTGGCAATGCCCCTACTTATACATCCCAAATTGCCATTGGCCTTCTTGGCAACAAGGGCACACTGTTGACTCATATCCAGCTTCTCGTCCATTGTAACCCCTAGGTCCTTTTCTGCAGAACTGCTGCCTAGCCATTCGGTCCCTAGTCTGTAGCAGTGCATGAGATTCTTCCGTCCTAAGTGCAGGACTCTGCACTTGTCCTTGCTGAACCTCATCAGATTTCTTTTGGCCCAATCCTCCAATTTGTCTAGGGCCCTCTGTATCCTATCCCTACCGTCCAGCGTATCTACCACTCCTCCCCGTTTAGTGTCATCTGCAAACTTGCTGAGGGTGCAATCCACACCATCCTCCAGATCATTAATGAAGATATTGAACAAAACCGGCCCCAGGACTGACCCTTGGGGCACTCCGCTAGATACCGGCTGCCAACTAGACATGGAGCCATTGATCACTACCCATTGAGCCCGACAATCTAGCCAACTTTCTACCCACCTTGTAGTGCATCCATCCAGCCCATACTTCTTTAACTTGCTGACAAGAATACTGTGGGAGACCGTGTCAAAAGCTTTGCTAAAGTCAAGGAATAACACGTCCACTGCTTTCCCTTCATCCACAGAACCAGTTATCTCATCATAGAAGGCAATTAGATTAGTCAGGCATGATTTTCCTTGGTGAATCCATGCTGACTGTTCCTGATCACTTTCTTCTCTTCTAAGTGCTTCAGAATTGATTCCTTGAGGACATGCTCCATGATTTTTCTGGGGACTGAGGTGAGGCTGACTGGCCTGTAGTTCCCAGGATCCTCCTTCTTCCCTTTTTTAAAGATTGGCACTACGTTAGCCTTTTTCCAGTCTTCTGGGACTTCCCCTGATCGCCATTAGTTTTCAAAGATAATGGCCAATGGCTCTGCAATCACATCCGCCAATTCCTTAAGCACTCTCGGATGCAACGCATCCGGCCCCATGGACTTGTGCACGTCCAGCTTTTCTAAATAGTCCCGAACCACTTCTTTCTTCACAGAGGGCTTGCCACCTCCTCCCCATGCTGTGCTGCCCAGTGCAGTAGTCTGGGAGCTGACCTTGTTCGTGAAGACAGAGGCAAAAAAAGCATTGAGTACATTAGCTTTTTCCACATCCTCTGTCACTAGGTTGCCTCCCTCATTCAGTAAGGGGCCCACGCTTTTCTTGGCTTTCTTCTTCTTGCCAACATACCTGAAGAAACCTTTCTTGTTACTCTTAACATCTCTCGCTAGCTGCAACTCCGGTGTCACTTAGCCTTCCTGATTTCACTCCTACATGCCCGAGCAATATTTTTATACTCATCCCTGGTCATTTGTCCAATCTTCCACTTCTTGTAAGCCTCTTTTTTGTGGTTAAGATCAGCAAGGATTTCACTGTTAAGCCAAGCTGGTCGCCTGCCATATTTACTATTCTTTCTACACATCGGGATGGTTTGTCCCTGTAACCTCAATAAGGATTCTTTAAAATACAGCCAGCTCTCCTGGACTCCTTTCCCCCTCATGTTATTCTCCCAGGGGATCCTGCCCATCAGTTCCCGGAGGGAGTCAAAGTCTGCTTTTCTGAAGTCCAGTGTCCGTATTCTGCTGCTTTCCTTTCTTCCTTGTGTCAGAATCCTGAACTTGACCATCTCATGGTCACTGCCGCCCAGGTTCCCATCCACTTCTGCTTCCCCTACTAATTCTTCCCGGTTTGTGAGCAGCGGGTCAAGAAGATCTCCGCCCCTAGTTGGTTCCTCCAGCACTTGCACCACGAAATTGTCCCCTACAGTTTCCAAAAACTTCCTGGATTGTCTGTGCACCGCTGTATTGCTCTCCCAGCAGATATCAGGATGATTGAAGTCGCCCATGAGAACCAGAGCATGCAATCTAGTAGCTTCTGCGAGTTGGCGGAAGAAAGCCTCGTCCACCTCATTCCCCTGGTCTGGTGGTCTATAGCAGACTCCCACCACGACATCACCCTGGTTGCTCACGCTTCTAAACTTAATCCAGAGACTAATCTTAATATGGAAGAGATTATTTTTACCTCCTCTTCATTTTTGTTACCCTTCTCTGTGCTTTTTCCAATTCTCATAAATCTTTTTTGAGATGGGGCAACCATAACTGCACACAGTATTCAACGTGGGGACCATCCATGGATTTACATAGTGGTATTATAGTATTTACTGTCTCATTATCTATCCGTTTCCTAAAGGTTCCTAACATTAACAAAGTAATGCACACAACTATAATATTTATTACCTATAACTATTCTGACAGATTAATAACAGTTGCTGTCTTTTAGAATCACTAGCAATAAAAAATTACATTTGATCTTATCTTCACGCTTTAGATGAAGTAAGAAACTAAGCAGTAGGCAGGGCCACATTTTATGACTCATCAGGTGCATTTGGCCATTGGTCCACAGGTAGTGCACACTTTTACTAGATTTAGGGCCAAATTCTTCACTCCTTACCTAGCCAAATCTCACATTGACATCAAATAGTGGTTTTCCTTGGGTAAGGAATGTGGGATTGGGTTCCTAATTTGTTTTGTAAACAGCTTTGTGAATTTAGTGATGGTAAAAGGAGATCATAATAATGGTGACTCCTCAGCACTCCTTTCTATGCCACTGCTGTGTTACTTCAAAGTTTTCCATCCAGGACAACGCTTGACCCTTGTTTCGAGAGCAGACTGGACTACGGGGTTTACTTATTCCCACTCTGTAAGTAGCAGCCATCACGTTTCAAGGGGTGTCATGTCTGTCCCAGAGGCACTAGCAGAAAACACCAGTGCCTACTGAAATCGATCGGACCCTGTTCAGGGTCTTTCACGAGCCCCCTTCTGCTCCAGACAGGGATTTATGCTGCCTTAAGAAAAATTTAAAACCCCAGTCCTGAAATGCCAGTTTATGAGTCAACTTCCAGACCCGCCTGCGGGGTCCCTCCCCCAGCCCGGTCCCGGGGACCCGCGCGGCGGGGCTCGCGGGGAGACGCGCGGACAGGGGCGGAGCACACGCTCCCCTCACCGTCCCCCAGGGCCCCGCCGCGCAGCCACGTGACCCGCAGCGGCTTCCCACGTGAGACGCTTTCCCGCTCTGGCGGCGGGGAGTGGAAACGAGGCTGGGGTGCCGGGGGCTCCGCGGGCGCAGTGCGGGCGCGCGGCGGCCATGCCGGGGGCTTCCCGCTCGCTGGCGGTGGCCGGGGGAGGCGAGAGCAGCGACAGCGACGAGGACCGCTGGGTCATCGGGTTCGTGCAGGAGGAGCCGCAGGTGGGGGCGCCCCCGGGCTCCCGCCGCTCTGCCAGGCAGGCGGCGGCGGTGCTGGGGGCCTGGCTGGGTTGCGGGGGCTCTGGGCCTGGCCCGCGTGCTCGGCGCTCATCACTTGGGCCTAGGGTTGCCAACTGCCCCATTGCAGAAAACTGAGCCCCCTTTATCCCCCCCCCCCACTGCGGCCCCGCCCCTCCCCGAGACCCCACCCCCTCGTCTCCCTTTCTCCGGGGCTCCGCCCCCGCTGACTGCATCGCTCACTGTCCCCCACCCTCACTCGCTCATTTTCACTGGGCTGGGGCAGGGGGTTCAGGTGTGGGAGGGGGGTGCGGGCTCCGCCTGGGGGTGCAGGCTCTGGGGTGGGGCCAGGGATGAGGGGTGGCCCTTATCTCTGGCAGCTCCTGGAACTGGCCCATATGTCCCTGCAGTCCCTAGGCCAGGGGGGGGCAAACTTTTGGCCACATCTGGGAATTGAAATTGTATGGCGGGCCATGAATGCTGACAAAATTGGGGTTGGGCTGTGGGAGGGGGTGAAGGCTCTGGCTGGGGGTGCAGGTTCTAGGGTGGGGCTGGGGATGAGGAGTTTGGGGTGTAGGAGGGTGCTTTGGGCTGGGATCGAGGGGTTTGGAGGGTGGGAGGGGGATCAGGGTGGGGGCAGGAGGGTTGGGACGTGGCAAGAGGTTCAGGGGTGCAGGCTCTGAGCAACGCTTACTTCAAGCGGCTCCCGGAAGTAGTGGCATGTCCCTTCTCCGCCTCCTACACGGAGGCGTGGCCAGGCGGCTCTGTGTGCTGTCCCATCCACAGGCACCGCCCCTGTAGCTCCCATTGGAGCACTGGAGGGGCCATTGGCAGTCATAGCCAGAGTGCAGCCATGCGACAACTTCCAGGAGCCATGTGGTGCGGCCCCCGACCTGTGCCCCAGCTGGAGCACTGGAGCGGGGCCACGCTGGGGCTTCCAGGAGCCACGTGGTGCGGCCTCTGACCGTGAACCCCAGCTGGAGCGCCGGAGCGGGGCAAGCCCCAGATCCCACTCCCCAGTGAGAGCTCTTGGGCCGGCTTGAAACGGCTCGTGGGCTGGATCCAGGCTGTAGTTTGCCCACCCCTGCTCTAGGTGCAGGGTTGGCCAAGGGGCTCTACATGCTATCCTCGCCTGCAGGCGTTGCCCCTGCAGCTCCTATAGGCCCTGGTTCCTGGCCAATTGGACCTGTGGAGACGGTGCTCAGGGCAGAACTTCCCTGGCTGCCCCTGCGCCAAGGAGCCACAGGGACATGCCGGCCACTTCCGGGAACTGCGCGGAGCCAGGGCAGATAGGGAGCCTGCCTTAGGCCCGCTGCACTGCCGACCAGACTTTTAACGGCCCAGTCAGCGGTGCTGACCGGAGCTGCCAGTGTCCCTTTTCGGCTGGGCATTCTGGTTGAAAACCGGACATCTGGCAACCTAGTGGGCTGCACCGCTGCTGCACACATGGCTCGCTGGGTGTGATGTGGGCCCTGCTTCACTATAGAGTCCTACCGTGGTACCAGCGCTGGGGACAACCTCTGAGCAGCCGCAGCATCCCATGTGTGACCTGTGCTGATCCAGCAGAGCCCATAAGTCATCCACCCTCTGGGTCACGTTGGCCATCTGTCAACGGGGATGTGGCTGGGGATGTACCCCTCCACTCCCCCCCCCCGTATTTCCTCCCTCCCCTCCCCCTCGCGTTTCTGCCTTGTTTGTACATTATTTGTATGTGGCTTTGGAAGTGCAGCATGCTGTATAGCTAAGTGTTAAATACTCTCACAGCCTGATACTGAATCCACACAAAAGTTTCCAGTTGAATTAGTGACCATAGGAAGTTTTAAGATAATACCGAAAAAAATCATATTTCTGTTTTAGAATATTAGGTATTCATAAGAAATACAACTTCTTATAGCTTCTTATTTCTAATTTTGTTTTTATTTAAATAAAGCGTAAATTGTTCATGTACCAAAATGATTTTAGGAGCAGCCAGGACATATCACTGTGTTGACAAACGTGCGTTTGTAATGATGGGGAGGAAAAATTCCACTCAATTACATCAGTTTTGCATTGGAGTTTCACCACAATTGAACTGAATATTATAGTTCTGGGGTCTTGTAGTCTTCTGGCTGCTCCTAGCAAATTAGTATTTTTAAGATTCCTGTGTTTTACAGGATTCAGACTTAAAAGTTTTAATCTACTCTGAAAAGGGACTTTGTGACATTAACTTCAGTGGGGCATCTGCTTAAGTACTTTGAATAGGCATGGAAATAAGCACCTGCGTAAATGCTTTGCTGAATTGGGACCATTTTCAGGATTCAGTAAATGTTTTGAATGAACAAAATTGCTAATCTGTGGGCTACTGATGTGAGTTTCTGTTGTTTAGACTTTGCAATATGGGTGACCAGTTTAATGGTTTGCTTTTTGTGCCCTGACTAGCTGAGAGGTGGAGTAAGCCATTGATTAAATATTGTGAATTCATATCATGCACTAAGTTTTCTCACTATCACTGGCTACTTGGATTCTTCTCATGTTGCTGTGTAATAAAGAGGCTTCAACACTAGTGGGTTGAAAATGCGTGTTTAGCCTCATCATTCAGATCAATCCAGAAGCTTTTTTGTTGAGCCCCTCACCAGTCCCTCCTGCTCTACTAACAGTATCAGATTTGACACGTCCTCTGTCATCTTCTTTCACTACTGCCTATGTGCTTTTTTCTGTACCATTCCTTATGCACAGAACACCTTTCCTGAACTATCTCACAGAGCCACTACTTTCTCAGCAATTAAGTCCTTTCTGAAGACCTTTGATACCAAGTCCAACTGAAAATTTGATGACTAATAATGGCAACATCGGGGAACCATTGAAAATATTGCTGATGTTTAATTTACGTGAAGGTGGATAAAAATCCATGCTTTTTTGAAAAAATTAAAAATGACTTTTTTTGTTTTGTTTTTTAAATTATAAAGTTTTTTCTTGCTTAAAAATGAACTTGTTTAAATTGAAGTCTGATTTTAATACAAAATGTAAGGCCTAACCTTATCTCTTAAAACATTTGAATGAAAAATAAATGCACTGAATTCACGAGCCTCTATCAAAAACTTTGAGTTAAAGGCTGCTTTGCTATGAAAGAAAGAAATTGGGAAAAAATCTAACTCTTGAGGTCAAGCTTCATAAATATGGTATGGTAGGTTATGTATTGAATTATGGGCTTGTTCTGTTTAATACAAATTTTATGATATTTTGTGTATTTAATTAAATTCTAATTACTATCATAATGCAGCTTCACACAAATCATGAGCAAAAAGTTTATTATCTAGTAGATAAGCAATATATCACTTACCATTGTCTAACATACTAAAATGTATAATTAATAAGAATCTGAAAATATCAAGCTCTTTTTTTTTTTGTAAATCAACATATTTTAGTAGTTATATGAACCAATAAGAGGGTATCTTTCTTTAGACAATAACTGCAGTACAAATGGAAAACTTGATTAAAATTGATGATGGAAATGAAGGCTTTCCACTTGGTAATTTAAATCAGTCCACCCTGATTTTCATAGAAAAAATCTTTATATTGTAGATGTAAGGATGTGGCTGCAAAGTGCCTTATGCTCTTAATGAGATAAGATGGGTGATGTAATATCTTTTATTGGATCAACTTCTGTGCTATTAATGTAAGAGTGTACATTTCCAAACGCAAATGTTGGGATTGAGGCTATATAGTAGGAGTAATGAGGTGATCTTGCCTCTGTATATGGTGAGACCACTACTTAAATATTATGTTTTGGTGTCTGCACTTTTAGTAAGAATGTTGAATATTGGAGACGTTTCAGAAAGGAGTTTAAAGATTTGAGACATGGAAACATGAGGGACTTAATAAACTAAATTGATTGTGTTCCTGGAAGTGAAAGTTAAAAGGTGACTTGATCAGTGTATAAATACTGATAAGGGAGAGAAGAGCTCTAATAGAAGGCTCTTTAGGCTACCAGACAGACTTCGGCTGGAATTTGAAACTGGAAATTGGATGCAAGCTTTTCACCATTATGGTAACCTTTCATTGAACAGTTTAACAGGGATTGCTAGTTTCTTCATCTTCTGCAGTCTTTAAATCAAGATTGGATGTCCTTCTAAAGATATACTCTAGTTTATCACTGTTTAGTGAGCTTATTGCAGGTATTACTGAGTGAATTATGCATTCGCTTTGCAGCGTTTGATTTTTTTAAATTTCAACGCATAAGATCAGTGTTTATTTTTAAGCATTTTTTTTTCTGTTTTTATCTATTTGAATGTTCAGTTGGGAATTACCTATCTGAAAATTTTGATGATTATTATTGGAAATATTGTTTGTTGGTTTGTGTATACGGTAAAATCAACATTAACCAATAAATATCTAATCCTTCCAAGCCTAATTATCAGGTCAGGCTGTGTTTCTAATATTCTTGTAAGGAATAATGAATGTTAGAAAACTGGGAAATGCAGAGTTTAGGTGACATTTATCTCATGCTGTGACTGGAAACAAACAATAATGAAATATTAATGATTCTGTTCCACCCTAGTATTCTGCCAGCACTTCCAGTAATAGTTTGTGGCCAAAAACTGCTTTAATTATATCTATTCAACTGCACTGGCCTTGGATTCTGTTGTGTATGCAAGTGTAACTGATTAGGCTTTCATGGGTGTGACAGGGTGTATGAGCCCCACACTGATGAGACAAGGGTTAACGGGTTGCTCTGGACACAGAAAGCCATGCCCCGTCGCCCCTGCTGGGAAGGGAGCATTCAACTCAGTTTGGGTTAACTGAGCAGGAGAGCAGATGGGTCTACAGTCTCCTGCAGAGAAGCCACTGAGGTTCCCAAAGGCTGGGACCAGGCCTTATGGTCACTCCGCCAGAGACTTTTCAGCCACAGGGGTTGTGGACGCTGAACCGCCACAGACAGGAACTCCAAAGGGAACCACAAGTCAGACAGGCAGATGATCTGAAGCCGCGGTAGGAAGTGGCCCAGGGACTAGGCATGGAGCGCCTGTCTCCTAGATTGTACAATGTAAATTATTGTTTCTTTGGGCTCTGGGTTGGAATCCAGTGGAGCAGGGAAGCCTGAGTTCCCCTATCCTTGGCTGCTGACTCTTGCCATTGGGTGATGTAGGTGCTGAATCCCACCACTAGGCAAGGTGGCCATTGATTCTTGCCATTGGTCGACACAGTCAGGAGTATTGTCTCTAGGCGGTACTGCCGGCCTTGGACTCAAAATCGCTTTTGGGAATGGGTAGCCTTGCTATAGGAATTATCAATTCTCTTGTGCAAGCAAGAAAATAAATCTACCTCTCCAAGAACTGTGTTGGTTCGTAAAAATCTCATTTTTTAATAAGGTAAGCCAGTTTGGTGGAATGTGCTAGGAGAGCAGATCTATTGAATAAAAAAGTGCCATTTTTACAGGCACACTTGTTTCGGTGTAGAACTGTATGTAAATTATTTTCCTTTCTGTGCTGTAACTTTCTCTTACATTGTCCTTATCAGTAAATTATAGTAGAACCTAAACAAATCCTGGCAATTATTCAGACCAAGATAGAGGAAAGAAAACAATGATTTTTCTTCTACTTCCTTCCCCACTGTGCCTTCAAAAGCATGTTGAACGTTGAGTAGAAAAAATGTTTATTATGAAGTAACCGGGCTCTGATTTTATTTTCTTGCCTATTTAGCAATTTAGTAAAAAAATACAGTTAGAAGACAAGGATGAAACATTAAAGAAAGCTTTGACTTCTGGGGATGTGTCCATGATTGAAGAACTTTTAAATTCAGGTGAGAAAAGTGGATTGTAAACTTAACTTAAATTTACTGAATTTGGGAAAATGTAATTTGAAGGCCTTCTAAATTTCTAATTTCAAAGGAGTATTGCTAAGCCTGTGTATGTGTAATCAAACATTTGTAAAACAGTAGAGACTCTATATTTATTCAAAATGTAATTACAGAATCACTGTCTCCTTATGAGTGGATCACCATCCAGCATTGCCACAAAGTCATTAATTTGCCAGGAATAACATTGTGTAGCATAGCTCCGATGTTCAGAGTTCTTGATTCATTGGTAAGGTTTTCTTTCAGATGGAATATATTAAGCATGCTGTATAGTATCCTCTACCTCCTTACATTTTGTTCTCTTCATATTTTTTAAAAAGAGTATACTAGGTTTGCAAACAATATATTGTAAATTTGCAGGGAGGAGGTTTAAATTGAGGGTGGAATTCAGTGGTTCTTGCTTTTCAGTTTTTTTATACCTACTCCACCAGCGTTATTGTGCCTTTGGTTTGCCTCTTGGGCTGTCCTGGCAACAGTAGTTTCAGATTGCTAGATTGTCTGATTCTAAGAGGTCTAAATCTTTAATCAACTTGTGTGATGTTTTTCACTGTTACAAATTCTGCTTAAAAATACTAATTTGATTTTAAAATGGCTTCCTCACTTAGAAAATATTTCCATTAATCCAGTATTCGGGGATTGGATCCTTTATTGCAGCACCCAGGGCAGTTAGAGTGGTCAGTCATGAGCTACACGGATAAATTAACCTGCCTCGTGGTGATCTTCAGAAAATTGTGCTTCAACACAAAGCTGGAGTATAGCAGAAAGGAGTTTCTGTTCTGAGAAAATTAGTATAATTTCTGGAAAATTGTAGCTTGTTGGCAAACTTGGGGCGTTTTTTTTTTCCAGATATTAAACTGAGTGATGTATCTTGCTCTTCTGAAAATAAAAACTGCCAATTTCTTGACCACAGTATGAAGTGCATTCATTTTAAGTAAAACACTATTGCAAAATTGGTTGTTTAAAAGGGTGAAGCAAATTAACATCACTGTGTATGAAATGTTTGTGACCTCATGCTTTGTGTCAAAGCTTTCTTTATTGATAGGTGGAGCTGACTGTGAGTGGTGCCTATACAGTTAAGGTTGCCTAATGTTTTACATTATAAGCCTCTGTTTTTAGTGGCTTATAACTTTGGCAAACTTTAACCATTCAGTCTGAAATTTTTGATGTTGCTCTCTGCCACAGGCTGAATTCTTTTCTGAAGTTTTTAGCAAAAACAGTATGGCTGTTTCTGAGAATGGGTTCAATGGGAGGTGAGGAAGTAGTCTGGACAATGTTAAATTTGTTCATCAGTTTCTTTGAAGAGCTATAGTATAAGAGCAGTAATTCAATTTGGTGAGGAGTTGGTTCTGGGGTCATAGAGGTAACTTTGTTGCCCCTTTGAAAATCCAACCAGAATTGCTTAGTAGAACTTGATAGAGGCATACTCCCAAGGTGAAGCCTGAGGAGGGAAGTAAGCGGGGCAATGACAGCTTTGAGCCAAACTCTGGACTGCTCTGGGAGCCACTGCAGTCCATGTCACAAACTAGAGCAGCCCATGAGAAATTACATATAATCTAAATGTTAATTTTGCCTCAGAAGCAAATCTGGCAAAGTGATGGAGAATTAGCATATTTTTCAGTAAGGAAATAATCCACCCAAAGGGTTTTGGAGGTGTTGATGTAACATAGGGGTTAAGGGAATTCTGTGGCTATCACATTGTCATACTCTAGGGTAAAATTCTGTGTTGGCAGGGGAAGTGAGTAGATAAGGGAACAGGCAACTAATTGGTCTTTTATGTAAAGTGCATTTTTTCATTCTGATGCAGTTAACTGCATAGATGCTATGGAGAAAGTTACCTTAGAAATGTATGTAAATAGGGTGAATAAAAAAGTGTGTAAATACAGTGAAAACACCAACTTGGGGTATTAAGAGAGAGAATTAGCTCTGTTTCTTCTGTGCTCAGAACAGTTTTTGGGGCTATACTTGATTCCTTGGGTACTGAAAAGAAGAAAAAAAAGGTTTTAAAGATGATGGTAGCATCTTTTGAGAACTTCAAAATTAGGCATTTATCATCACAATTTATTTCAAATAAGATTCTTTTCATGAGATCTAGACCACAGACTTGAGTGGTCTTTATAATTCCTGTTTGCCTTCTTGCCCCATTTTCTCTCTCATCCACAAAGATGGAAAAAATTGATTGCTCTGCCAACTCTGCAGTGGCCAATAAGGCTAAATTCTGAGTTAATTCAGTTTTTAGTACTCTCTTCTGTTCTTCAACAATGAAGACCTACTGAATCCAAAAATTCTTGTTAGACTTGGGCTAGATCTTGGTGTTTCTGCATTGCTGCTGAGAGAGAAATTATGTTCAGAAATAATTATTAATATCTGGTTAATTATGGGGGAGACACTGCACATTGACAGAGTCTGCAGGGATACGATTGTTTTGAGCACTGTTGCTCTCTCAGAGAAATAAGTCATATAAATCCACCAGTGACTTGTATCTTTGAATTCTTACAGGACAAATTAACTGAGTCTGAATATGAACAGACTGTGTGCTAAAGTTTATTTTAGGAATGGGCCAAAAAAATCTGTACATCCTCTTGATTTTCATAGGTGTCAAGTAACTTGAATCTGTTGGGGAAAAGAGTCTGTACGTGGAACTTGACCTTAGTTCTTCAAGCGTTACCTCATTCACCTTTGGAACTTCAGATCTCATTTTCTGTCTACAAAAGTAGCTTTCCTGTTGGTAGTAAGATAAGCCAACAGAATATTTGGGCAATACGCTGCTCCTCTAGCAGCATTCTCTTCTGTTCACAGAGATAAGGAAGGTACTTTTATGCCAAGTATTGCCTTTGGAGGTGAATCACAGATCTTTATCTTTATATTGCTAGAATCCAGCTAGTTAAAGAAAAACCTCTGGCACAACCTGGACATAATAAGCACTGAAAACAGTTGCATTAAAAGGGCAAAGGAAAGGTTTGGTTTTGTACCTGAGTTGCAAGATGGATGAGAAATTGTGTACATATAGCATAAAAGTGGGAAGTCTTTGTTTTCCATAAGAAGGATCCCTAGAGTACACAGCAGTCTAGGGAGAGGGGCTGTTGAGGCCATGTAGATTAAAGCCTAAAGCATTTCCTAGGGAGTAGCCCTTAAAGTTGTCCCTGGCTTCCTTCAGGAGGCACACAGCAGCAGGAGCAGCTGTAAGGTGCTATGGAGGGCCCACCTTTCCTTCTTTAGGAGTCAGTAGTTCTAACTCTCTCAGCTGTTTTGTATGTTAAAAGATTGACTTGTGGGTAACTTTGTGAAGGATAACATGATAAAAGTTTGCTAATGTGTAGGGGTTAATTAGACCTAAGCATTTAATAGCCGTATTAAATCAGGGCTGCGGTCTGTGAGAGGACTAGAGAAAAGAGAAGGATATGGGTCTAAAAAGGAATATTAAAAGGAGAAAACATTGCAGAAGTCACAGGTTCCATATGATGTGCAGTAATCCCTTCTCCCTCTGCTTCTTGCATGCCAGTCTCCATTCTTTTTTTTTTTTTGGTCCCATTTTTGTTTATATAGCTTGTAAAACCTTTTGAGAAGGATTAGTATGATTCTTTGTAAGGTATTTTGCACAGTATTGAATGCTGTAAAACAAATATCCTCATCATTGGCTGTTAAACACCCTTCTTATCATAGTGATAGCAATATATAGGACAGACAAACCACATGACCAAGCTGTTTGAATGTGTAAAGCAGCAACATGGTCAGGTCTGCACTACTCGGCAGAGACAGCATTTGGCTGGAGATTCTGGAATGCTGTAGTTCCAGGGCTGTCCTTACCCAGACGCAAACTATGCACGTGTGTAAGGCACCAGAAAATTTGGGGCACCAAATTGCCCCAAATTTCCTGGTGCCCTATGCAGCTGCGTGCTGCTCCAGCAGCCAGCCTGATCCCCCAGCTGGCTGAACCGCCCTGGAAAGCTGCCCTTCCCTGCCTCTTCCCCATGGCTCCTGCTCCGCCCCAGCCCCACCTCTTCCCGCCCCTGCTCTGCCCCAGCCCCACATCCACGCCACCCCTTCCCCTGGGCAATGTCCCTTCCTGGGTGGCGGGAAGTGGACTGACCCGGCCCCAGTCCACTTTGCTCCGCTGGCTCCCAGCCGCACCACCGGTGACTGCTGCGGGGGCGGTTGCCCCTTCCCCCCAAGTCCCAAGGCTGGGAGCCAGGGGAGCAGAGCGGAGTGGGCTGGGTCACTCCACTTCCCGCCGCCCCATGAGTGTGGGGTTGGGCCTGCCTTGCACTCACTGGGTGTCAGGAAGTGGAGCAACCCGGCCCCAACTCGCACCACTCCGCTGGCTCGTGCTGGGGGGCAGTTTCCCCCCTGCTCCCCAAGTTTGCTCCTGCTCCCCCCCCCCGCAAAGGCCTGGGGCCAGCCGCTCTCCTCCCCCCTCCGGGGGGGCTGCTTAGGGCTCCAAAATATCTAGGGATGGCCCTGTGTAGTTCCCAGTAAAACCAAGAGTTGAGTCTAAAGGGACTTACATCACTGCAGAGGGATGAGGGACTTCATGTCATTTTCTACCAGGAAAATGTAGACTTTACCTTAAAAAATATAGACTCTACCTTACTCATATGTTGTTGTAATCGACTGCAAGTCACATCTCTGCAACAGGTTTTGACATTCCTTCTAGTGGTTAGAGCAGTGTGTATTGTTGTTTTTCCTACATTTCTTTTCCCCGGTATTGCCATACCATCCTCTCTTGATGTTTCTCTTCCGCATACCCCCAGTTGCCTGTTTCCATACCAAATTTTGCTGTGCCACCTTTCTGTCTTGCTCTGCTTCCATTCTGTTTATCTCTTGGTTAAGTTTCATTGTCTAGCTCTAGCCAGTGATATATACAGTGGAGTGAGGCGGGAGGGACAGAGGTAGAAAACTAGAAGAATTTAACTGTAAATAAATGCTGGTACTAGTCTTCAAAATGCTTGTCTTAGTTGCCTTGTAAGAATTGCATCTGAAGAAGTAGGTATTCACCCATGAAAGCTTATGCTCCAATACGTCTGTTAGTCTATAAGATGCCACAGGACTCTGTGCCGCTTTCACAGATCCAGACTAACATGGCTACCCCTCTGATACTTGTAAGAATTGTGAGTTTGGCCTCAAAGAAAGTGAACCCTGCCGTTATTCTTGGTGGCCATCTTGCAGTCCACTGTATATGCAGATTGCACAGTGAAAACTTTCCATAATGGTAGGTAAATTTATTTATTTATTTCATGGAGCCTCAGAGTATAATTTCAATAGAGGTAGTGTTTGTTTTTTTATACTGAAGTAGCACCTAAAGGCCCTGTCAAGTTTCCTTCCCCACTCTGAACTCTAGGATACAGATGTGGGGACCTGCATGAAAGACCCCCTAAGCTTATTCTTACCAGTTTAGGTTAAAAACTTCCCCAAGGTACAAACTTTGCCTTGTCCATGAACCGTATGCTGCCACCACCAAGCGTTTTAAACAAAGAACAGGGAAAGAGCCCACTTGGAGACATCTTCCCCCAAAATATCCCCCCAAGCCCTACACTCCCTTTCCTGGGGAGGGCTTGATAAGAATCCTCACCAATTTGTACAGGTGAACACGGACCCAAACCCTTGGATCTTAAGAACAATGAAAAATCAATCAGGTTTTTAAAAGAAGAATTTTAATTAAAGAAAAGGTAAAAGAATCACCTCTGTAAAATCAGGATGGTAAATACCTTACAGGGTAATCAGATTCAAAACATAGAGAATCCCTCTAGGCAAAACCGTAAGTTACCAAAAAGACACAAAAACAGGAATATACATTCCATCCAGCACAGCTTATTTTACCAGCCATTAAACAAAAGGAAATCTAACGCATTCCTAGCTAGATTACTTACTAACTTAACAGGAGTTGTAAGGCTGCATTCCTGATCTGTTCCCGGGAAAAGCATCACACAGACAGACAAACCCTTTGTCCCCCGCCCCCCCCACCCAAGATTTGAAAGTATCTTGTCCCCTCCTTGGTCATTTTGGGTCAGGTGCCAGCGAGGTTATCTTAGCTTCTTAACCCTTTACCGGTGAAAGGGTTTTGCCTCTGGCCAGGAGGGATTTTATAGCACTGTATACAGAAAGGTGGTTACCTTTCCCTTTATATTTATGACAGGCCCTATGAGGATCCAATTGTGCTAGCAGCACAAAGATATGAAGACACAGTCCTTGCTCGAAAGAGCTTATTCCAGTTTGAAACAAGATATGAGTGGAACAGTGATATGGAAGGGATCTGAAAGGTGATAAGATTGCTTGGTTACATAGGCCAGCTATGTGCACAACTGTATTATTAAAAGAACTCAAATTATTTGGAACCAATGTAGCTGACTATACCTGGGTACATACTCAGATGGCTTGCCCAAGCTGCTCCTGATGCTGTCACGGCCACACTTGTTTTTTTTAGGCACTAACTCAAGCAGAACTAGCATGCGTATGTCTGCTTGTACTCGGAATTACATCTCCCAGCTGCTGTGTAGACATACCTTCTGAGTTAAAAGTGCTGCCAAGATCTAAACATGTTTTTTGTTAATAGTGTACAGTATCTTGAAACCAGTCCTCATTTTTTCATTCCTGTACCTCATCCTCTTTGCTTTCTGTCTCTGGTAAGAGCATGAAACAATTTGCCTTTAAGATTACAAGATTCACGGTTCTTACCCTTTTAATAGTATACGTCAAGCATCTTGGTTCTTCATAATCTAGGTCTAATTCAGCATTCAGATTAGATCACCATCCCAGCCATACCGTATTTCCTTACTTTTCCTAATGGGTTCCTGTGACTGTTGTAGGCTTCCGAACTGGCTCCATTTTCTTTGATTTGTGTAATTCCATACAACAGTTGTCCAGTTTTGTTTCTTTTTCTGGGAGTCCCCACCCCAATAATGGTCTGTTTCTCATGCAGCTGTTAGACAAATGTAGCTTTGTCCCAAGATGTCTGTTAGGAGTTTTTCTCTTCTCTCTCCAGTTTCTAGCTACCTTAATGGCAAATCAAAGCTTCCTTGCAGTGGCTGTACAGTAAGGTGTACCGTGAGGTGGCTCAGTCAAAGTGGTATAAGTTTCTGCACCCCCTACAGCTCTGTCTTGCACTCCAGTAGCAGTCCCTTGTTTCTGTGCCACCTTTCACCATTTCCAGAAAGGGAAAGACCCCCACACAAGAGGACATGGCCTTCCTTGGCCAGACACTGGCCAGACTGAACTGGTAGTGCCTCCCTCACTTAAATAAACCAGGCACTACTGTTGATTCAGAGGGTACAGACGTGAAGAGGTTGATAGACCCTGGTATTATTGATCGTAACACATCACTAATTAG
The DNA here is from genome assembly GCF_015237465.2 of Chelonia mydas. Lineage (NCBI taxonomy): Eukaryota > Metazoa > Chordata > Testudines > Cheloniidae > Chelonia > Chelonia mydas. The sequence continues at coordinate 301,922,132 of NC_057849.1, read as the reverse complement.
GTAATTTAATTCCACTTTTTGAGCTGGCAGTGAGGGAAGACTGACCAGCTGCAGAGTGGATAAAAATCAATGATTTAAAAAAAAATTAAATCAGATTTTTTTTATTTAAATCGGATTTTTTGATAGATTTTTTTCCTCAAAAAGCATTTTATCTAAAGATAGTTTTAATTAAGATACATTATAGCTCAAAGATATCTCATCATGGAATAGGGATTATAAGTTCTAATTCTACAGTATGAGACAATATATTCATGTAATGTTTAAGAAAAGTTTTGTAAATGCGTTCCAATAGTTCATGGATTAGGGATCCAATCTTATGCGATTCCAGGGGTTTCTGTATAGATTATTTAGGTTAATCTTTCTATCTACCCAATGGGACTCAGTGCTAAGTCTAGAAGATACCATCAGAGATGCTTAGTTTTGCCGTTCTCAAACTGTGGATTTGTGTCTCCAGAGATAATATGCTTGTCAACGGCAAAAAATGGTTTTAAATAAATAATTTATAGAGGTGAGAAATAACAGACCTCAGCCTTATTGTCCCTCTGCAAATTTGTGTACACAGTCAATTCCTTACTGCTCTCTAAAAGTGCAAAGTTTCAAAAAGTTCAATGAATAGAAGATTGTTGGGGGCGGAATAGATCTGGACAAGGAGAAGAAGTATGGAGATAAATGTGAGAAGGGCGGGACAGACAGTAGAAACAAAAGTGAAACTGTTTGAGCAGTATATTCCAGAAGTCTTGAGGTCTTTCTGAGTATAGCCTTCACTGATTTGAGACCTACCATACCATTCTCTCACTAGAAGGGAAAACCTATAATGGTAGCAGGCCGTAAGAGAGGCCCAGTTTGGGCTCATCTGTCTCTGAATTGTGAAGAATATGTATTAAGGTTATAACAACCAACAAGAATGCAGTTTTATGTAGAAATCCATGATTAAATCGAGTCTTCCTGACTAGTGATTTAAATCGTGATTTAAATCAAATCCACCCTGACCAGCTGTGTCCCTTCCTGTCTACACCACCCTACAAGTTTCAGCAATACTGGGGTTTGAGCATTCCCACTCCCTTCCTGATTCTTCTTGGGGTTTGAAAATTACTTTTTGAGGAATTCTTCTCTTGCACCTTATTTTTAAAATATTTTTCTGAGGCACTTTTAAAATCTTTTGTTGATCATCTTATATTAAGTTTGTCCTGAGAGCGTCTCCTGGACAGTTGCAAGACCTGACTGGAATGTTCAGAAGGTAGCATTTCAGTTTGTCAGGAAGTTATATGTAGTAGCCAGATACAGGGCCAGGCTTGTGCTTTGCCCAGCTCCCCTCCAGGGTCAAAATCTTAAATAGGAAAATAACACAAGTTTTATGCTAAGAGGGAAAGACTGAACAGTCAGAAACTTGCATAAATGATGGTTTTAGAGCATCAGAATTACAGTTGGGTAATATTTTTTTCTTGTGCATGGGAAATCATTAGTCTAGAACCACATCTGGGTGTTGTGGTTAAATCTTGTTTTTTCCTCTAGAGACCTTAATTAGGTAGTACTAAATGCTAAGGTAGCTTATGCTAAAGCAAAAGCAGACAGAGATCAGAAGGGGCCGGTGTAGGGGAGTTCTAAATCATGAAAACCCTAGCAACCAGCTAGGGTGGAATTACTTGCTCCTCTCACTGTTGCTAGACACAGCCTACTTTCTGTTTTGTGACCTCCCACACAAAGTCCAATTCATGAAGCAAAACCAAAAATCATCATCATCTTTTTATTATTAGTGGGAATCACTGCGTTATTTAAGTGGAGAAGATAAATCTGGGCACAGCTGCGATAATGAATAAGTTTGCTGCAATTGTGTGTTGCTAGCCTTTCTAAAATCTTTTTGTCTCTGGGATCATGTTTGAAATGTTATGGTGGTTTGGTTTTGATGAGTTAAGAATCAGGCTTCTTGATATTCAGTTGTGGAATTTGTTTCCAGAGTTCCAAGCAGAGATGGAGTCTTTTAATTGATCGAAGAAGATAAAAATAGGAACAAAGCACTTCCTCTCCCTAGGAATAGATATAAAGACATTAGAGAAAACAGTTAAATATTTACATTACTGTGTGTATTGGAGTTGGAGTTCTAAAATACATATTTATCTTTGTAAATTTTTTAACGTTTTGACAGGTGTGAACGTAGAATCTAGTTTTCAGTTTGGATGGACTCCCCTGATGTATGCTGCTAGTGTTGCTAATGTGGAATTAGTTCGTATCCTTCTGGACAGAGGTGCTAATGCAAGCTTTGATAAGGGTAAGATACTTGTGAATCAAATTAGAAGTTACAGTTGATTCTGACTAGTACACTTTCTCCTATTTATGTCATCTCTTAAATATTCAGGAAAAAAGAAAGGGTCACTGTCAAGTAGACTAGGTCCTAAACTTGGCTTCATAATCTGGAGACTGTAATCAAGATTGTAGAAAAATTTTAAAATAGTCTACCACACCATCACTCACAAAATTTTGGGTTTAATTTTGTTTAAACAAATCTTAATGTATTGTGCTCCCCTTGACTAATTCTACAGTAAATGCAAGTTAAATTGTATTGCTAGAACTGTGCTGACCTCAATTACTGCCTTTTTCTTATATCCTGTAAGAAATGGAGTAGGGGGGAAATATTTTGCCTAAATTACAGGACACTGTTGTGTAATTAAATAATTTAATTCATTTATTAAATATGTATATTATGGCAATACCCAGAGCCACCTATTAGGATTGGGCCCCTGTTATGTTAAATGCTTTATAAATGTTTGAAGACAGGGTCTCTATAGTTTAACTACTAATAGAAATGCTCTCCTGTCCCTTCTGAAGATAATGATCCTCATTTCTCCCACTTTCCATCTGGCCGCATAGGTCAGAATGTCTCCTCTCAGTTGCCTGCAAGTCCCATTGGACTAGTGATCATATGTACAATGTAAATAAATGTGCATTCGTTATGTTTTCACTTTTCTAAAAATGCAGCACGGTATTCCAGTAAAATGAAGGTTGTCAAATTTTAAATCAAAAAGTCTCACTCTGTATTACCATTACCAGAGTAAATGGAAATATTGTAGAAAAATTGTACAGTACAGGTAAATGTCTTGTCGGGAACATGTAAAAATTGAATAATTAGTGATACATAATATAAATTAGTTTTCTAAATTAATTTTGGAGACAAATTAATCTTGCGTGATCTGATTATTGGATGATCAAGGTTTACATAATCTGGAAAAATCCAAAAAATGTTCTATATACTTGGGAAAATTTGTTATATAACAAATTTTCCCAAGTATATAGAAAAAATTGATAACTCCTGTATACTCATTGCTGTTTCTTTCTAAGAAACAGACTCTGATTTGTTTTTCAGTGGCTTTGTTTACTAGTCAATATGAAATCTTACAACACAGCTCATTTTCTTACCTTGATGGAAGTCAAAATTAAGACATTTCTACATCGTAGAAGACAGCAACGTGTGGGACACTTAAAGAATCTTTTTTTCTTTGCAGGAATGTATTTCAGTTATTATATCGATGAAGAAAGTTTTCAAAAATATCCTGTGTGTGCGCTTTCTATCTTGTTTTAAACCGAACTTCCTCCTTTAAGTAATTGAACTCAGATGAATTTCAGTGAACTGCAGTAGAACGTCACTTGAATTGGAGTTAGTGGGCAGATAATGGCAATCACATGCACTAACAGATGGTTGTGAGTGAGTCTTTTTTTGTAAAGAGGGGTAATATATGCTTCAGGCTTTAAAAGGAAATAATTATAAAGTGCAGTTTGGAAAAGCTGCTCTAGCAATCATGTAGTTACATCATTTCAGTAAATAAACTAGTGTTATCCTGACAACAGGAATATTTTTTTTTAAAAAAAGCTTATTTTTACACTACAGCATGCAATATCCTAATGAATTTTACCAAAATTTCTGCTTAGCTTGGTATATGTTTTGATTAAAACAGATTTTTTTCTGTGAGCCAGATCCTGCTCTGTGCCATTCTGGTAGTGCAAAGAGGACTTAAATTTACATGGGGGAATTTCCATATGACACCAAGTGGCATAACTGTCTCTATACCACTAACTCCTGCATTTCTCTTGGTGGAAGGGACATGGTTGGGCATGGCTGGAATTTACTCATACTTTAAGGCATTAGCTAGCTGCTAACTAATGGGGGTTAGGAAGAAATGTCTTCTGTTGCAAGATTATTCCATAGCTCTCCATTTTAGAGTTTTTATATCTTCTGAAATATCTGCAAGTGGCCACCATTAGGGACAGGGTATTGGACTCAGATGGACTACTAGTCTGATCCAGTATAGCAGTTCCTATATTTCTGGTTAGGCCATTTTGTGCTGCTCTAAATAGTTTCTCTTTCTTTGGTATTAAGTCGATAACATTATTGCACCTTACAAATAGTTTTCTTCCCCTTAATACTTTAATTTGTTGCCTAGCCAAACAGCATATTTTAGATCAGTAGTTTCAAAACAAGATCTACATGATATGTTTATGTGGCCTATAGAGTTGGTTTTAAAAAAAAAAAAGTAGCTTTTGCAAAAAATGTGGAAAAATAACTTTCATTCTCTTTGAAACCATCGTGAACTTGTTTTTTGATGAAATTTCATTTCACTGAGGAAAAACACTTTTTCACTTTTTTGTCTCTCTCCTTTGCTCTTTTACTGGCAAGTCTTTTCCTCACCAAAAAGACACACAATTTTGAAACTCTTAATCAAAAAGGAAACATTTTGCCCCAAAATAAAAAGTTTCATTTTGGTCAAAAGGCCATGGGGAGGAGACACCAACATCTTTCTGATGAAAAAATTTCAACCAGCTGTATTTGCCTGTCTGGCACATTCAGATTCTTCAGACCTTGCAATTTTACTTAATGCTAACGTCGGGCCCAAGTAATCCAACATCTGTGCAGTCTTCCTCATACAACCAGTGAAATTGCTGCATGCAAATTAGCTGTAGCGTAAGAGTAGTGATTGGTTGAGTTATCTCTGATCTTACAGTGGCCTAGGACACTTGGCATGGCATAAATACATGCATTACTGTAGCTGTACATTGTACAGGTGTAATTTGTAAAGTCAAAATGGCTGAGAACTTAAAAATTGAATGGTAACAGACTGTGAAACCCAGTGATGGTAGACTCTGTTGATACTTTGAACAAAAATAGCTTTCAATCACCCATCACTTCATGCTGACTCAGCAGATATTTTAGGCAATTGACACAAAGAGTGACTTTCCTGGAATCTTATCATATAGATTGTAGCCCTAGTAGTTGCAAAGATAACCATCCAATGGTGAACTGAATGTAAATCTTCCTGAGCTTGCAGAAAGATTAAAAAAAAACTTCCACAACTTCTATTTATTAATTGGTTGTTAAGTATAAAGGCTAATGATGGTACTAAATGTAAAAATTTGCTCTCATTGCTGATCTTAGTAGTATTACAATGGTGCCCAAGAGGTGTGTATGTGGGAATACAGATATGCATAGGGAGGAAGGGAGCTAGATATCAGACAGAAGAGGATGGGGAAGAGAATCAAATGGTAGAGATCCTGAAGTTAAGCATATTTTCTGTGACTAAGGTTCCTAGATGCAATGGTAATATAAATAATCATTTTCCCACTGAGTAATGTTGAGTGTGACAGACAAGTACTGAATACATTTACTATATTTTAAGTTTAATTACTACATAAAGGCCTTATTTTACCTTTGATCTTAGTGCAAACCTGTCATTGATGTCCATGGGGAGTGGTGTGTGAATTGAGGGTATTATGCATGATATCTCTAGACTAAGTGAAGACTACCCTTAGAATGAAATCATATTTACCCATTGTCTCACGTTTGCTTTTATAAGTTTCTTACATGAAAAATGCAGAACTATGAAAATGATTTGACATTATGCTAAAGGAGTGAAACCCACATTTTAAGCATTTTGCATCAATAATTATCTTCCCTGTCACAGTTTGTCTTTAGTAAGTTGAGATGCTTTCTTATATTTTGGGCCCTACCAAATTCACAGTCATAAGATTTTAAAAATCATAAATTTCATGATTTCAGCTATTTAAATCTGAAATTTCATGGTGTTGTAATTGTAGAGGGCCTGACCCAAAAAGGAGTTGTTGGGGGATTGCAAGGTTATTGTAGGGGGATTGTGGTACAGCTACCTTTACTTCTGCGCTGCTGCTGGCGGCGGCGCTGCCTTCAGAGCTGGGCAGCCGGAGAGCGGCTGTTGCTGGCCAGGAGTCCAGCTATGAAGGCAGAGCTGCCACCAGTAGCTGTGCAGAAGTACGGATAGCATGGTATGGTATTGCCACCCTTACTTCTGTGTTGCTGCCTGTAGAGCTGGGCCCTCAGTCAGCAGCCACCACTCCCTGGCCACCCAGCTCTGAAAGCAGTGCAGAAGTAAGAGTGGCAATACTGCAGCCCTCCTAAAATAACCTTGCGACCCCTCCTGCAACTTCCTTTTGGGTCAGGATCCCCAATTTGAGAAATGTGGTCTCTCCTGTGACATCTGTATAGTATAGGGTAAAAGCACGTAAAAGACCAGATTTCACGGTCCGTGACATGTTGTTCATGGCCGTGAATTTGGTAGTGCCCTACTTATATTCTTCACAAGTCAGTCCCTGGCTCCTACTCCTAATAATCATATTGCAATCTTCAGAATAATTGAAAGATTTCAATCTTTCAGGTAATGAGGTACCTAGAACTAAATGTAGTATTCTATGTGTAGTGGCACCTAAAACTGATGTATTCTTTGATCTGACATGATAGCTGTGTTTGAGGCACAAAAGTGCTTTGGCCTTTTTTGCAGCCACATTATCTAATTTTAGACTAGCCATCGCTCCAAGCTCTCTCTCAGCATTATTGCTCTCCAGCTTTCTCCTTCCTTTTGAATATTTGTATTTCTGATTTCAGATTATTTTTCCCAGATATGTTAACTAAATTTAGAATCAGCATGTTAATAAAATTCAGTTTTTAGCTTATGAATGTTAAATAAATACCCAACACTAATCTCTCCAATGCACCTCTAGATACCACCCCCCAAAATTGATTGGTTTATCATTGCCCTTTGTTTAAAGTCCTGCCTGCATTCAGTCAATGTGTCAGTGTTGGTATCTAATTTATATACATTTTGAATAAGATTTTGTCAACCAGTGTGTCAAATGCATTACTAAGATCAATATATTAATCAACTGCATTATCTTTCTGCTCATGGAAGTTGAAAAATGACTTGTGGGAAATTTCATTTTGTGTAGTTACTTTGTTTCAAAATTCAGTCTTTTCAAATACTTTCTATAGCAGTGGTTCTCAACCTTTTCAGACTACTTTACACCTTTTCAGGAGTCAGATTTCTCTTGTGTACCCCCCAAGTTTCACCTCACTTAAAAACTACTTGCTTACAAAATCAGACATAAAAATACGAAAGTGTCACAGCACATTATTGCTGAAAAATTGCTTACTTTCTCATTTTCTGTATGAAATTTTTGTTTGTACTGACTTTGCTAGTGCTTTTTATGTAGCCTGTTGTAAAACTAGGCAAGTATCTAGATGAGTTGATGTAGCCCCTGGAAGACCTCTGTACCCCCAGGAATACACATACCTGTTGTTGAGAACCACTGTTCTGTAGAAGACAATTTTTTCCTTTCCTTATACTTAAATTCACCTATATGTCTTAAAAGTGTTCAGTTCTTTGAAAATAAGACCACTTAATATACCTGATTATTTTTTTAAGCTTGGTCTTGGGTTTTTCCTACTCTTCAATTACTATTTCATTGTCTTCCTCAGTTGCTTCTTCTTCCTCTTCCTGAGTGGTTTCATCTGTCTTAATGGCTTAATTTACCTTAACTGAGCTGAATATTCTCAAATCTTTCAGTTGTTTCCAAAGATCAAATACTTTATCAGACTTGAGAATCTGTCTGAACTATTGTAAAGATGTAATAATATTAAAAACACTCTGCTTCAGATTGTTACAAGGAGTACGTTATTTGTTGACATCACAATCCTCCAATTGTAATTTTCAATTCAGATCAATATACTGTATTAATGGCTGCATGTACTGCACGTGCTTCAGAGGAGCAGATTTTGAAGACTGTGGAACTACTTCTGTCAAGGAATGCCAATCCCAGTGTTGCTTGCCGGTAAAATATTTCATTTGTTAATCTTAAACTGTTAATGGAGATATTGTTAAAGACCACATGTGTAAAACTCAAGGAGCAGGCATGGGAAAGGATCAGGTTCTGGGAACCTCCTTTCCCTAATAGGAGCAGTCTTGAAGTGAGGAAACTGCTAGGCTCTTTCTCCATCTCGCCTGCATGATTTTCTCCTACGGTTGGGGAGGAAACAAAAGAAATAGTGAGAGGTATGGGCCATCTCTGCCGTTCCTTACGCTGTCACCATTACTTGAGACGACATAGTATTTTTTTTTTCTTTCTTGGTGTCTCAGTGATGTGATATTGCTGAAAATAAAGAGACAAGGTTGGTGAGGTAATATCTTTTATTGGAGCAACTTCTGTTGGTTAAGGAGAAGTTTTCCAGCTACACAGAGCTGACCCGAAGAAGAGCTCCAATAAAAGATATTACCTCACCCTCCTTGTCGCTCTAATATCCTGTGACCAACATGGCTACAACAACATTGCTGATAACGTTGCCGTTTCTCTGTTGTCTGACATGTGCTGTTATTCTATTTCTATGTGTTCACTTGGGTTGTCGTGGGCAGTAGTGTGCTGGCTTTGTCATGCAACAATATTGACCAGTGTGATTCATGAAAAAAATCTCATCAGTTAATTGAGTGTATGCAACTATTTAAATTCTTTTACATGGTAATATAAATTGAGGATAAAGAAAATTATGAATTTGCTATACTATGGGTTTTGCATTCATATCATGTTTAATTAAATTGATAAAATAACTGAAAAAGTAACCTATTGCCTGCCCTTCTCCATCCTATGTTGTATAATGACAAGACAGTAAATAAAAAGTGAGTTCAGATTAATTTCCCCTCTCTGTTTTCAGGCTTTGTATGTCTGGAGATGTATTCTAATTCTTTATATTAGTCTTTCTCATAGGCATCTGCATTTTGTAAAGAAAAACTAAATTTTTTTTATAAAATAACATGGACAACAACATTAATAACATTCTTTTAAAGTTGTAACATCAAGCGCTCCTGTTAGGAAATGCCAGAATTAAGGTTGCAATTTGGCCCCTTTGTATGTATGATGACACATCATTGCATGATCATATCATATTTTTTCCACTGGACCCCACCCTCATTCAGTGCACAAGATGGATCTGCTGGCAGCATGAATCAAGGTTTTGTAGTGGAAGAGTCTGTTGTCTATAAGGCCCTTGCCTCATTTATTGTGGAAGTTGGAAGGTATGTAGTGAATGAGGCAGGAGAATGCAGGAACAGGACAGTTTCAAGATTAAGGGTAGATGAATGCTGCCTTGAAGAATTGGATTCTATCCCTGCCTCTGCCACAGAGTTCCTATATGATGCCAGACCAAACTTTTCAAAGACAGTCACTAATTTATGTTCTTTGAGTAGTGTCCCTATGGATGCTCCATTCTAGGTGCACATGCATCCCATTTGCCTCAGATTGGAGATTTTAAGGAGCAGTGCCAATTCAGCATGCATTCACCCCATGCAGCCTCATGTTCTGCACTGTAGCTATATGGAGCTAGGCAGGCAAACCACCCTCAGTTTGTTCTCATCCGCCTCAGCAGTGTCCAAGTAGAGATGACCTCAACTGTATTTTTCTCTTATCTACTAAAAAAGAAAAGGAGTACTTGTGGCACCTTAGAGACTAACCAATTTATTTGAGCATAAGCTTTCGTGAGCAAGTGAGCTGTAGCTCACGAAAGCTTATGCTCAAATAAATTGGTTAGTCTCTAAGGTGCCACAAGTACTCCTTTTCTTTTTGCGAATACAGACTAACACGGCTGTTACTCTGGAATCTTATCTACTAGTTAGTGTTCACTTATGCACACACGCACACATAGGTATTGTGACAAAGTTCTGTCCTTGCCTCCGTGGGTCCCGCGTTTCCTGGCTGATTTCGCTAGCCTCAGAGGCTCACTGTGACCTCCACGTAACCCTTCTTTCTCTAGAGACAAGGGTCACAGTCTGCTGAGCCATTTTCATCATAAGCCAGCAAGGGAGGTGAGGAGAAGTTATCCTTCCTTGCACACTCTCTGTTATCTCCCAGTCTCAGTGATTAATCAGGGGGCAAAGGTGGGGGGGGAGCCCGGGCCCACCCTCTACTCCAGGCTCCAGCCCAGGGACCCTAATAGTATCAGCTATGGTAGCTGACCTTTTAGAAACATGACATGTACAATTCCCTGGGCTACTTCCCCCACAGCAGCCCTCACTTCCTCAAGCTCCACTTCACCTTTACCTCAGGGCCTCCTTCCTTGTGCCTATATGGTGTGTACTACTCAGCCTCTCCAACAGCGCAACTTCCTCCCACAGCTCCTGACATGCACACCCACCTGACTGACTGGGACGCTTTTAACTAGTTTCAGCCAGCCCATGATTGGCTTCAGGTGTCCCAATCAACCTAGCATTCTCCCTGCCTTCTGGAAAGTTCTTAATTGGCCCCAGGTGTCTTAATTGACCTGGAGCAGCTTCCATTTCACTTAACCTGGTACCAGGGATTTGTTTAGCCCGGAGCTACTATATCTATCTCCCACTACTTTTCTATAGCCATGTAGCCTTGCCCTGTCACATATCCCCCCCGCTGCTCAACACCATAGAGTTGGGCAACTTGGGACGCCAGGCAGTATGCTCGTGACAGACCATCAGCGTTGCCATGGTGGCATCCAGCCCAGTGCCGTATGCAGAACTGGAATGGTTGGAGGGATAAGAACCACCTGGTGACCCTTGCATTCTTTTCCTTATTCCGCTGCATCCACTGGAGGGGTGCATGGTCCGTCACAAGAGTAAATCGCCGGCCTAAGAGGTAATAACGCAGTGTCTCCATAGCCCATTTGACAGCAAGGCATTCTCTCTCAACTACTGCATATTTCTGTTCTCTTGGGAGAAGCTTTCTGCTTAGGTAGAGGATCGGGTGTTCCTTTTCTCCCACCATTTGCGACAGAACTGCTCCCAACCCCACCTTGGAAGTGTCTGTTTGTAAAATAAATTCCCTGTTAAAGTCCAGGGCTATGAGCAAGGGGTCATTACAGAGGGCCGTCCGAAGGTCTGTAAATGCCCCCTCCTCTGCGTCAGTCCACTTTACCATGTCTGGACCTCGGGCCTTCACCAGGTCAGTTAGGGGACTTGCCCTATTGGTGAAGTGGGGAATAAAACCTCGGTAGTAGCCTACCATGCCTAGGAATGCGTGGACCTGCTTCTTTTGGGTTGGCCGGGGCCAGTTTTGAATCACCTCTAGGTTATTTGTTTGGGGCTTCACTACGCCACTGCCCACAATATATCCCAAGGTACCTAGCCTCTGCTAGCCCTATGGCGCATTTAGCGGGATTAACAGTGAGGCCAGCCCGCCTTAAGGTGCGCAGTACTGCCTCAACTTTCTCTAAGTGGGTCCCCAGTCTGGCGTATAGATGATGATATCAACATGCATAACTAGTATGGGGGCACAGCAGCTTATCCATGAGGTGCTGGAATGTGGCTGGGGCCCCATGTAGCCCAAAAGGGAGGACGGTGTACTGGAATAGCCCATCCGGGGTGGAGAATGCTGTCTTTTCTTTAGCTTCTTTGGTCAGAGGAATCTGCCAGTACCCTTTTGTCAGATCCAGTGTAGTCAAGAATCGGGCACTACCCAGTCGGTCAACCAGTTCGTCGATGTGTGGTATGGGGTATGCATCAAACTGGGATATTTCATTCAGTTGGCGAAAGTCATTACAGAATCTCATAGTACCGTCAGGTTTAGGCACTAGAACAATTGGACTGGACCACTGACTGTAAGATTCTTCAATAACCCCTAATTCTAACATTTTCTTTACTTCGGCCTTGATTTCTTCTCTTTTGGCTGCTGGGATTCGGTAGGGTCTCAATGTTACCTTGGCTCCGGGGATCATGCGGATATGGTGATAGGTCTCAGTCGTCCGCCCTGGTTTTGTAGAGAACGTATCTCTGTTGCGATTAATCATGTCGGCTGCTTCGATCTTTTGGATCAGCATCATGTCAGATGATATCCTCACTTGCTCGTGCAAGTTATCCTCCTGGGGAAGGGTCTCCTGCATGACTAAGCATGCCTCTCGATTGTGCCAAGGTTTTAGAGGATTGATGTGGTAAATTTGCTCCGATTTCCAGCGGCCTGGCTGCTGCACCTTATAGTTCACCTCTCCCACGGCTTCGATTATTTCGTAGGGTCCCTGCCACCGGGCCAACAGTTTACTTTCTGCTGTGGGCACCAGTACCATCACCCAATCCCCTGGTTGGAACTGTCGAAGCTTCGCTTGGTGGTTATAATGGGTTTGTTGGGTCTCCTGTGCTCTCTCCAAGTGCTCCCGTACAATAGGCGTAACTCGGGCTATCCGATCTCTCATCTGCAGTACATGCTCAGCTATGTTCCTTCTGGGATTTGGCTCCTCTTCCCAGGCTTCTCTGGCTATATCCAATATGCCCCGAGGGTGGTGCCCATATAGTAGTTCGAATAGAGAGAAACCCGTGGAGGCTTGTGGAACCTCTCGGATGGCGAACATGAGGTAAGGCAATAGGGTATCCCAATCTTTCCCATCCCAGCTCACCACTTTCCTGATCATGGCCTTGAGGGTCCTACTGAATCGTTCCACAAGGCCATCTGTTTGCGGGTGGTATACGGAGGTCCGTAGGGCTTGTACATGGAGCAATGAACAGAGACCTTTCATTAACTTGGGCACGAAAGGTGTCCCTTGATCAGTCAGTATCTCCTTGGGTAGCACAACCTGGGCAAAGATCTGTACTAGCTCCTTAGCTATTGTGTTGGAAGCTGTGTTGCGCAGGGGAACAGCTTCCGGGTACCGGGTTGCATAGTCCAGTACAACAAGTACATGTTGGTGGCCCCGAACTGTCTTCTCTAGGGGCCCTACCAGATTCATAGCTATCCGTTCGAAAGGAACCTCTATTATTGGAAGAGGTATCAAAGGAGCCCGCAAGTGCGGGCGAGGGCTATGTAACTGACACTCCAGACAAGAGGTGCAGTGTCGCTGGACATCTTCATGTACTCCTGGACAGAAGAACCTCCGCAGGATCCGTGCCTGGGTTTTCTCTACCCCTAGGTGTCCTCCAAACAGGTGACTGTGGGCAAGACTCAGTATGGCTTTTTGATGTTTTCGTGGCACCGGAAGTTGTTGTATCTCTTGCTCCTGTGTTTGCACCATGCGGTACAGGAGATCTTTCTTCACTATAAAGTAAGGTCGGGGACCCCGGACCTTCCCATCCACGGGTAGCCCATCGATCTCGGCCACCTCTTTCCTGACGTTATCATACCTGGGGTCCTCCACCTGGTCCCGCCCAAAAGTCTCTCTCCCGGGACTAACTTGCCCCAGCTCCTAGGAGCCGGCTTCTGCGTCTTCCAACGGCTCACCGCCGTCATGGCTGCGGGCAGCTTCTGGCTCACCTTCTGTGGTGGAAGTTTCTCTGTTGGCTGCTCGCATCCATCTGCCTACTAAGGAGGTCTTCTGGCCCTGGGTCAGGATCTGGGTTCCCAAGGCCTTTGCAGCCTTCCTCTCTTTTTTTGTCTTCCAGGTCTTTCGGGGGGCTGAGAAAAGATCCTGAGAAATCTCAGCGAACATTGGGTGTTGACATTCCCCCAGTGATGAGTCGCTGTCCTCAGGGTCCCCGCCTCCCTCCAGCCTCTCCGGGGGGAGTAAATTATCAAACCCTGGATAGTCCCTCCCAATGACTACAGGATATGGAAGTTTAGGAACTACGCCCACAGTCACCTCAATGGGGTTTCCCTGAACCTCTGTCTCCACTGGGATGGTGGGGTAATGGCTAATGGCCCCATGCATGCATGTCTCTGGTACGCGTTTGGCTTGTAGCAGCTGACTGTATTTTACCAGCTCACCCGATATGAGGGTGATAGCACTCCCAGAGTCCGCAAGCGCTGTAGTCTCTGCTCCATTTATCCTCACTGACCTGGTGTAATTATGCGGGGCTAATGCGACCCCCTCGAGGTGGATAAGGGAGCATGGGACCTCCCAATCCCCCAAGTTACATTGCATAAGCTCCTTGGTCCTGGGACACTGTGCTGCCATGTGTCCCCACTCCCCACATGCATAACATCTATAATTGCTTCTAATCACTCCCCTATCCTGGGGATTAGGGGTTTAATCCCGGGGTTCCCCCCACTCAGGCCAATCCCTTCCTTCTGGGGTCCCTGTTGGTTTTCGCCCCCCCCCTTCTTCCACCGAGGACTCCCCGGGGGTTTGGCTGCCCAACCTTCCAGGGTTGGGGTCGGGTGCTTGCTTCAAAAGGGGCCTTCCTTGGGTAGTCATGTCAGTTCCCTGGCTGTCATCCGTCTTTCTATCAGTGTGATCATCTTGTCGTACGTGGACAGATCGTTCTGGCCTACCCATTTGTGGAGATCCTGCAGCAGTCCCTGCATGTAATGGTCGATGACCAGGGTCTCCAAAATCTCCTCCGGCCTGCACACCTCGGGCTGTAACCACTTCCATGCGAGGTGTACGAAGTCGAATAGCTGGGACCTTGGGGGGTTGTTCTGATATTTCCACTCATGGAACCTGTGGGCCCTTACTGCTGCCATTACCCCTGATCATGCTAGGATCTCTGCCTTCAGACGGGTATAGTCAATGGCATCCATGGCAGGCAAGTCAAAGTAGGCCTTCTGGGCCTCTCCACGCAAAAAAGGGGCGAGAATGCTGGCCCACTGCTCCTGGGGCCAGGCCTCATGCTGAGCAGTCCTTTCGAAGGAGAGGAGATATGCCTCTACGTCATCTCCTGACGTCATCTTTGGCAGACAACCAGTGGCCCTCAGGGTTCACGTCCCGTCGGACCCCCGGGCCTGGGTGGTGAGGATCTTCAGCTGGTCCACCACCTCTCTCAAGAGGGCGCAATCTTGGGTTGCTTGGCTCATCAGTAATTGATTGGTTTCCTGCTGTAGCTGCATAGACTCTTGTTGTGCCATTGCCTGAACCCGGGTGGCCTCCTGCTGGGCTGCCGTGGCTTCTACCAGAGCTCTTACCACCTCCTCCAATATGGTACAAAGCAAACAAACAAAAACCAAAAAAAAAAAAAAAAAAAATCCAAAACCCCAGTGCACTTTTTTTTTTTAAAACCTCTTTCTTCCGCCACACTGTGAATGAAGTCCCACTCCTGACACCAGTTGTGACAAAGCTCTGTCCTTGCCTCCGTGGGTCCCGCGTTTCCTGGCGGATTTCGCTAGCCTCAGAGGTTCACTGTGACCCTCCACGTAACCCTTCTTTCTCTAGAGACAAGGGTCACAGTCTACTGAGCCATTTTCATCATAAGCCAGCAAGGGAGGTGAGGAGAAGTTATCCTTCCTTGCACAGTCTCTGTTGTCTCCCAGTCTCAGTGATTAATCAGGGGGCAAAGGTGGGGGGGAAGCCCAGGCCCACCCTCTACTCCAGGCTCCAGCCCAGGGACCCTAATAGTATCAGCTATGGTAGCTGACCTTTTAGAAACATGACATGTACAATTCCCTGGGCTACTTCCCCCACTTCCTCAAGCTCCACTTCACCTTTACCTCAGGGCCTCCTTCCTTGTGCCTGATATGGTGTGTACTACTCAGCCTCTCCAACAGCGCAACTTCCTCCCACAGCTCCTGACATGCACACCCACCTGACTAACTGGGAGGCTTTTAACTAGTTTCAGCCAGCCCATGATTGGCTTCAGGTGTCCCAATCAACCTAGCATTCTCCCTGCCTTCTGGAAAGTTCTTAATTGGCCCCAGGTGTCTTAATTGACCTGGAGCAGCTTCCATTTCACTTAACCTGGTACCAGGGATTTGTTTAGCCTGGAGCTAATATATCTATCTCCCACTACTTTTCTATAGCCATCTGGCCTTGCCCCGTCACAGTATATAGTTTTTAGTGTAAGGACCATTGGCCTTTCATGTATGTGGTTTTTTTTCTCCCCTCACAGGAACTTAAACACTGGGAGGGCACGCCTGGTTTTAAGTGCTACCTTTCATGCCAGAGGCGATCCTGGTGTGTCTGTTGACTTGGGGAGTCACGTGTTGCCCAAAAGTGTAATTTCTTCCTAGGATTTAAATCTAGAGCCAGAAAGAATTGGGAACTTAAGCTTTGTCTTGCTTGGACTGGCTTCTGACCCTGGCCAGGGGGCACCCTCACCCCCCTTCGTACAACAGTCTCCGAGCAAGTTGATTGCCTTGACCTCCTCAGTGCAGCACTCCCCTAGAGCATTGAAGAGGAAATTCTGGAATCCTCTCAAAAGGACTCTAGGAAGTAGGCTTCAAGCCCTCGAAGTAGAGAATCTACCTCAAAGAGGCAGTCTCCGCTTCAGACGACCACTTTGGCACCTACCAGTCTCCAACTCAGGACCCACAAGGCTGTAGGTTCCTCAGGTACTGTGAGCACCAGAAAGTCCAAGGACTCTCAGGGTTCCAGCTCTGGAAGATTGGTACCATCTGCAGATCAGAGCGGTAGGGAGAAGACCAGTTCTTCTAAACCAGTACCGAAAGAGCCTACCAGGCCCCTCGTTTGGCACTGCAAAAGACCAGACCAACACCTACTGGTCGCTTATTGGAGCACACAAAACCTTCGGTACCATTGGCTGCCTCTCCCTGAGTTACTTCTGCCCAGGCAGCCTCCTCAATATCAACCACTGTTTCAGTAATGCAAGAGTTTCGATTCTCTCAGGATCTGGCAGTAGCAAAGACACCTGAATCTCTTTTATTCAACAACATCTTCTCAGTGCTGAGGATTTCTTGATCTCTGGACATTCCCTCAGTTTCAAGGGAGTGTCCCCCTATCTCAACGAGTGCCCCACCCATACCAACTGATGATGAGGAGGAAGTTCTTCGAGTGCTTGCTCATGTCCATTCCACAATAGGTGTGTACGCGCCACATGCATCATTGCCAAAGATTTTTCCCTCAGTGGTATCCATCGGGCCAGCTCTAGCGCCCTCTGGTGCCACGTGCTCATGCGCTGGTAAAAGGGGTGCCACTGGCCATGCACCCTTTCAGTTTCTTCTTATTGCCTCTGATGGTTGCTGGAACAACCTCTCTTGCTTTGGCAAGGCTTCTTCTCAGTGGTTTTTGGACTCTATCTCAAACTACCAAGCCGTACTGGGGAGATATGACTAAATCTCTGGGACTCCTTAGCGAAGTTCAAAGACGTTCTGCCTCAGGACTCAAGGCAGGAATTCTCTGCCCTCTTGGAGGAGGGTCAGAATATGGCCAGGACCTCACTCCAGGCGGCAGTGGATGCAACCAACACAGCAGCCAGGATGATGGCCTCTGCTGTCACCATGAGGCAGTGCTCTTGGCTTCAGTCCTCAGGACTTCCTCATGAGGTCCAGCAGTCTGTTCAGGACCTCCCTTTTGAAAGCTTCTCATTATTCTCAGAGCAGACGGACACAAGACTTTGTGGCCTGAAGGACTCAAGGGCCTTGGTCACTATGCTCTGTCGGCTTAGCTGTTGGGGCCTGAAGTGCTTCTTCTATCTCACTTCTCAGCTCCACCTCTGAGACAGAAACCCTATAAAAGGAAAGTGAGAGGTTACAAGTGACATCAACTGCTTTCTTCCACCTCAGCCTCCCAGCTGGGGTCACATAGGTACTCCGGTGGGCCCAAGCAGGCCTTCTGAAGGTGCTCCAAAGGGCACTATACCAGTTCCCACCTCAGATCCTGCCTCCCTTTTATTTTTGGACTTTCTGGCCCAGTGGTCCTACATAATATTGGACCCTGGGTGCTAAATACAGTGACGGTAGGCTACACCCTTCAGTTTTCGTCCACTCCTCCCTCCTACCCCCCATACACGTCCCTCTTCAGGGACCCTTCTCATGAGCAACTCCTCGCCCAGAAGGTGCAGTCCCTCCTACGGATGGGTGCCATAGAGGAGGTTCCTCAAGATTTGAGAGGGAATTGGTTTTACTCCCAATATTTCCTAATCTCAAAGGCCAAGAGGGGCTTTTGGTCCATTCAGGAGCTTCATGTCCTCAACGGATATCTCAAGAAACTGAGGTTCTGCATGGTCTCTCTGGCCTCCATCATTCTCTCCCTAGATCCAGGGGACAGGTACACCGCCTTCGACTTAAAAGACGCCTAGTTTCACATTTCTCTCTTCCATG
This sequence comes from Chelonia mydas, assembly GCF_015237465.2. Taxonomy (NCBI): domain Eukaryota; kingdom Metazoa; phylum Chordata; order Testudines; family Cheloniidae; genus Chelonia; species Chelonia mydas. The sequence continues at coordinate 301,903,910 of NC_057849.1, read as the reverse complement.
GCCACAGAAGACTTTTCAGGTTTTTTGTAAACCAAACCCACTATCAATTCACCACTCTTCCCTTTGGCCTGTGTGCAGCCCCCTAGGTTTTCACAAAGTGCATAGTGGTGGTAGCAGCCTTTCTCAGATGGCAAGGCATTCAGTTCTACCCATACCTTAATGACTGGTTGATCAAGGGTTGTTCAGAGGCTCCCGTACAGAACAATATCAGCATGCTCCAAGTTACCTTCTGAGCACTGGGCCTGTTAATAAACAAACAAAAATCGACTTTTGTTCCAGTTCAGAGAATAAAGTTTATTGGGGTAGTGCTCGACTCGACCCAAGCCAGAGCCTTTCTTCCAGAGACCCAATTCCAGACTCTTGGTTCTGATATCCAAGTCATGGTCTGCCCAATTAAGACAGCCTGAGTTTGGCTCAAGCTTCCAGTGTACAAGGCCACATGCACTTAAGTGGTTAAGCATGCAAGGCTGTGTCTTGGGCCCCTGCAGATGTGCTTAGCGTCAATTTAATCCCTGAACAGACACCACTTCGTTTCAGCGCACTCTATTCCACCCCTGGTCCTCACCTGGCCTGGTGGAAGGACCCAAGGTCGGTAATGATTGGGGTACCCTTTGTCGCCCCTCAGCTCTGTGTCCCTAGTCTCAGATGCATCAGACCTAGGTTGGGGAGCCCATATTGACAGCCTCAGGACTCAGGGCCTATGGTCCCAGGAAGAACTCTTCCTGCACATAAATGTCAGGGAACTCAGGGCTGTCTGCTCAACATGCCAAGTGTTCTTTCCCCAGATCTCAGGCAAGTGTTGCAAGTTCTGACAGATGATATTGCGGCAATGTTCTACGTCAGGAAGCAGCAAGGAGTTCAATTCTCTGCCCTGTGTCAAGAGGCTGTCTGTCTATGGGACTTCTGCATGAAGCACTCCATCCACCTCGAGGCGTCACATTTTTCAGGAACCTGGAATACACTGGCAGATCACCTCAGCAGATCCTTTTCCTTTTGCCATGAGTGGACCTTTCACTTGGAGGTCTCCAGGTTCATTTTCCAGACGAGGGGGTTTCCCTAGGTAGACCTGGTCATGATCCAGAAGTGCAAGCAGTTTTGTTCACTGTGCAGGCATAGCCCAGGCTCCCTCTCAGATGTCTTCTTGCTCCCATGGACAGGGATCCTGTTCTGTGCTTTCCTCCCAGTCCCGCTGGTTCATAAGGTCCTCCTGAAAATTAAGCGGGACAAGGCAAGAGTTATTCTTATAGCCCTGGCATGGACATGCCAAAACTGGTTCAGCATGCTGCTGGATCAATCAATAGCAGCCCCACTTCTCATTCCGCTCCCTCGGGACCTGATCTTAGAAGACTATGGTGGGTTACCAAAGTATTTGATCTTTGGAAATGATTGAAAGATTTGGGAATATTCACCTAGCTGCATGAATGTTACATGGCTGAACCCAGAGGAGCAGGCTTGTTCGGAACAAGCTCAACAGGTCTTACTAGGTAGCCATCCAATAGGGTTACCTACCTGGCCAAATGCTAGCACTTCTCAATATGGGCATCTCAATGAGGTCTCTCTCCAATTCGGTCTTCCCTTCAGACTAGCTGGACTACTTGCTCCATCTAAAGCAGGAAGGTCTGGCCCTCGTATCTGTCAGATACATTTAGCAGCAGTCTCAGCCTTCCACCTACCGGTGAGTGACAGGTCAATGCTCTCTCACAGGAGGACAGTCTGGTTTCTTAAGGGACTGGAGAGACTCTATCCTCAGGTCCGTAAGTTGATCCCTCCATGGGACTTAAACCTGGTTCTGTCAAGGTTGATGGGTCCTCCCTTCTACTTCTCTCTTTGAAGATTGCCTTCTTGGCGGTGATCACCTCAGCCAGAAGATCTCTGAAATCAAGTCCCTTATGTCAGAACCACCATACACTGTGTCCTTATGATAGAATCATAGAATATCAGGGTTGGAAGGGACCTCAGGAGGTCATCTAGTCCAACCCCCTGCTCAAAGCAGGACCAATCCCCAACTAAAGCATCCCAGCCAGGGCTTTGTCAAGCCTGACCTTAAAAACTTCTAAGGAAGGAGATTCCACCACCTCCCTAGGTAACCCAGTCCAGTGCTTCACCACCCTCCTAGTGAAAAAGTTTTTCCTAATATCCAACCTAAACCTCCCCCACTGCAACTTGAGATCATTACTCCTTGTTCTGTCATCAGCTACCACTGAGAACAGTCCAGATCCATCCTCTTTGGAACCCCCTTTCAGGTAGTTGAAAAGCAGCTATCAAATCCCCCCTCATTCTTCTCTTCCGCAGACTAAACAATCCCAGTTCCCTCAGCCTCTCCTCATAAGTCGTGCTGCAGTCCCCTAATCAGTTTTGTTGCCCTCTGCTGGACTCTTTCCAATTTTTCCACATCCTTCTCGTAGTGTGGGGCCCAAAACTGGACACAGTACTCCAGATGAGGCCTCGCCGATGTCGAATAGAGGGGAACAATCACGTCCCTCGATCTACTGGCAATGCTCTTACTTACACAGCCCAAAATGCCGTTAGCCTTCTTGGCAACAAGGGCACACTGTTGACTCATATCCAGCTTCTCGTCCATTGTAACCCCTAGGTCCTTTTCTGCAGAACTGCTGCTCTACCCACTCGGTCCCTAGTCTGTAGCAGTGCATGGGATTCTTCCGTCCTAAGTACAGGACTCTGCACTTGTCCTTGTTGAACCTCATCAGATTTTTTTTGACCCAATCCTCTAATTTGTCTAGGTTCCTCTGTATCCTATCCCTACCCTCCAGCGTATCTACCACTCCTCCCAGTTTAGCGTCATCTGCAGACTTGCTGAGGGTGCAATCCACGCCATCCTCCAGATCATTAATGAAGATTTTTGAACAAAACCGGTCTGAGGACCGACCCTTGGGGCACTCTGCTTGATACCGACTGCCAACTAGACATGGAGCCATTGTTCACTACCCATTGAGCCCGATGATCTAGCCAGCTTTCTATCCACCTTATAGTCCATTCGTCCAGCCCATACTTTAACTTGCTGGCAAGAATACTGTGGGAGACCGTATCAAAAGCTTTCCTAAAGTCAAGGAATAACACTTCCACTGCTTTCCCCTCATCCACAGAGCCAGTTATCTCATCATTGAAGGCAGTTAGGTTAGTAAGGCATGACTTTCCCTTGGTGAATCCATGCTGACTGTTCCTCATCACTTTCCTCTCCTCTAAGTGCTTCAAAATTGATTCCTTGAGGACCTGCTCCATGATTTTTCCAGGGACTGAGGTGAGGTTGACTGGCCTATAGTTCCCTGGATCCTCCTCCTTCCCTTTTTTAAAGATGGGCACTACATTAGCCTTTTTCCAGTCATCCAGGACCTCCCCCAATCACCATACGTTTTCAAAGATAATGGCCAATGGCTCTGCAATCACATCAGCTAACACCTTTAGCACTCTCGGATGCAGCGCATCCGGCCCCATGGACTTGTGCTCATCCAGCTTTTCTAAATAGTCCCGAACCAAGGACAAGGTCCAACTGAGCCCCCATCTGGCCTTCCTGCCAAAGGTGGTTTCACAATTCCATATCAACCTGTTATTTTCCTGCCAGTCTTTTTTCTGAAACTTTAGAAGAACTCTGAAGAGTGGTGACTTCACTCATTGGATGTTAGGCGTGCCCTCCCCTTCTATATTGAGAGAACTAAATCCTTTTGCAAATCCACGCAACTCTTTGTAGCAGTAGCAGAAAAGAGGAAAGGGCTTCCAGTGTCATCCCAGAGGATCTCATCCTGGATAACCGCATGTATTTGGGCTTGCTATGAGCAGGTGAATGTCCCACCTCCAGCTATCCTAACCAGTCACTCCACAAGAACCCAGGCCTCATCAGCAGCGTTCCTTGCACAGATCTCAGTCCAGGACATCTGCAGGGCCATAACTTGGTCATCTGTGCATACCTTTGCATCCCACTACATCATCACCCAATAGGCTCGAGAAAAGCCAGTTTCAGAAGAGCAGTATTGCCATCAGCATATCCATGAACTCTGAGCCCACCTGCTTGTGAGTCACCTAACATGGAATGGACATGATCAAGTACTTGAAGAAGAAAAAACTGTTACTAACCTTTCCATAACAACTGTTCTTCGAGATGCATTGCTTGTGTCCATTCCACAACCACCCTTCCGTACCCCTCTGTCGGAGGTGACTGGCAAGAAGGAACTGAGAGGGAGAGTTCCTGAGCGTGCGGCACCAGAGGGCAACCCGACGGTTACCACTGAGGGAAAAATCTCTGACAACAGTGCACGCGGTGCGCACACACCTAACATGGAATGGACATGAGCAACATATCTTGAACATCAGCTACAGAAAGGTTAGTAACCATTTTTTAATGAGGATTTCTTATCAGTCTCACAGATTTCTGTCCAGGGCTCTTATTTCCATTATCAGGAGACCTTCTTTCCTGAGACCTCCAGAGAGTCAGAACAGCCCTATGAGAACATCTTCATGCTCCTTCCCACTGGAATGGGAACCCTGGCTGTACTGGGACCCTTGGACGGCTTACTGACAATAATTCTCCAGGGTCCATACTGTTTCTCACCACGAGAAGGGCAGGCAGTCCCCATCAGCCTTTCTCTCTAGGGTATCTGACCCACAGGGACATGAAGCAAGAGTGGACAAGGAGGTCACTCCAACAATTAATATCTTCCTCATCTCCAGATGAAGCTGTTATGCCTCTTCCACCATCCCTGGCTGACAATTTCAAGACCTCATTAAGAGGATAACATTACACTCCACCACATATTTCAACGTTGGGGCATCCCACAGATAGACCTGTTTGCTGCAGTCAAGAACAAGGAGTGCTCCCAGTTCTGTTTGAGAGGTGAACTGGGTCGCCAGCCCTGGAAGAAGCCGCCTTCTTCATTGGAGTGCAATCCTTCTGTATGCTTTCCCCCCACCTTGGTATCCAAGTTGTTGATCAAGATAAAGAAAGATAAGGCCAGGGTTATTCTAATAGTTCTGATGTGGCCAAGACAAACATGGTTCCCTTACCTTTCCCAGCTCATTGTTTGTCAACCAAACACTCTCTGGACTGCCCCCTATCTTCTCTCTCAGGGTGCTAGTCAAATTTTTCACCCCAGCTTCAAGGTTCTGTGACTCAAGGCCATGGCTGATGGATGCTTTACAGGATTAGAAACAACCTGTTCTGAGAACATGAGAGTACTATTACATAATAGGAAACAATCTGCTTGTAATACCTACCTGCAGAAGTGAATGAGATTCAGTCACTGGTGTCACCTAAGGCATCTTTCACCTGCATCATCTCCACTGTCAAATATACTAGATTACGTTCTAGAGACAAACATGACAGGGTTGTCTCTAAGCTCTGTTAGAGTACACTTGGTAGCTAGTACGGCCTTCCATCATATGGTGGAGGGTTTTTCAGTGTTCGCTCATTCTACAACAATGAGGTTTTTCAAGGGATGGGGGCCCCATTTCACAAGTCATCTTTCTTAAGAGAGTGTTCCCATCATGAAAATATGTAGAGCCACAACTTGGACCTCCACTCAGACTTTTTCTGAACACTGTGTAGTTACACAGACCTCAGCTTTTGATGTGATGTTTGGCTCTACTGTACGGTCTTAAATCTTGAACTTGACTCCAAAGTAAAGGGTACTGCTCAGTAGTCACTTGGACTGGAGCACCAATAGAGGTGTTACTTGAAGAGGAAGAGGAAGAAGAAGAAAAGGTTTCTCACCCTGGTTCTTCAAGATGTGTTCCCCTATGGGTGCTCCACTACCCGACCTCCCCACTGTTAAAGTTCTTTGCCATAGAGCTTTGTGGTAGAGAAGAAGCTGATGGTGGTTCGCCCAGGCAGCTCTATATAGCTGTGATGCAGAGCACGAGGCTGCATGGGGGGCATCCACAGACTGAACAGGCAATCCTACCTAAAATCTCCCATCTGGGATACATGTGCACCTAGAGTGGAGTAGCCATAAGGAGGCACATCTCCAAGGACCACAGTTACTGCACAATGTGAGTAATCTTTTCTTCCTCATTTTCTGGGTTCACAGCTTGAGATCCTGGTGTCTGATTTGTAGAAGTGCTGAGCGTTCACAGCTACAACTGATTTAAATGTGAGCTGTGCTTTGAACATATAAAGTGCTATATAATGCTAAGTACTCTGGAAAAACAGGTCATAAGTGTCTCAGATTAGGCACCCAACATTAGTGGATGTTTTTACCTTTATCTCTGTTCTGCAGCTCCCCATTTGTGAAATGGAGATGATTTTCCTCACCTCAGAGGGCTGTTGTGATGATAAGTTGACATTTGTGAAGCACTTGGATACTGTAGGGATGAGCACCACTGAAAACCCATGCGGAAACTATTAATTCTGTCTTCAGAGCAGTTGACTATTGTGCAATAAATAAGGCATGGGGCTACATATTGAACAATGAGGATAAAATAATATAAAATAGGTGCTCTTTAAGGAGATTTTTTCCCATTTAAATTCTAGAAAATCTCTACTGAATATATGTGAACTGTGATTTTTTTTTTTTTTTGTCCAAAGATTTATAATTTGACCATATTTAGGTGGATTTTCCTAAGGGTGGCAAAAGGCCCGTCCCTGAAACACATGGCTCACTGCCACATGTCAAGCCCTTGCACCAAAGCATTCAGAGAAAAATTCTCAAGAAGTTTAACATGAGCAAAACAATGTGCTTTCCCTAGCTTTACTCTCAGAAACAGTTGATCCATTTTGGCTGACACTTTCCCCTCCATTCCCTCCCCCGCCCCCCAAAAAAAAAAAAAAAAAACAGCCTGAGGCAGACACCCAGCATGTAAAACATCCGTTCCAATGACTAGTTTGGATTAATTATAAGCAACTGAAAACGGGATCTTAATTTGGGAAGTTTGGGGCTTAATAATTGACTGCTACCTGCCCCACCTATAATACTTAAATCAACACATATATACCCAAATCACTAAATCCTTTTAAAAATGAAAAATCTTTTACAGTGTTGGCATCTTGACAGTTTATACAGTACATTAAATTCTTGTGTTTTAGAGTTCACCTTTCTCAGTCACGATGCTAAATCTTTCACTTCTCATGCACAGTTAACGATGACTGTGAAAGACACTTTAGGTCAGGGGTTCTCAAATGGGGGGTTGGGACCTCTCAGGGGGTCATGAGGTTATTACATGGGGGGTCGGGAGCTGCTAACCTCCACCCCAAACCCTGCTTTGCCTCCAGGATTTATAATGGTGTTAAATAAATTAAAAACACTTTTTAGTATATAAGGGGGGTCCCACTCAGAGGCTTGCTATGTGAAAGGGGTCAGCAGTCAAGAAGTTTGAGAGCCATTGCTTTAGGTGCCACAAGTACTCCTCGTTGTTTAGGTCAGTGATACTCAGACCTCAGTGGTTCAGAATCCAGATTAGTGATCAACGTTACCCAAAAGAGACCCATAGTGTGAATTCATTGTTTCATTTACTCTCTCTTGCCTCACGCATACACTCTGTAGATGCCCATTAGTAGCAACATACTGGTGCCCTTTGCTATGTTGTTCCTAAGCAGCTGATGCTGTTATGGGGAGTGTGGTGTGACCGAAGACAGCCTGCTTTTTCTCATATTGTAAAATAGTACAGTACACCAAAGGCAGTGCACCCTGTTGCTGCCCAGTATCCCTTCCCTTGCAGAGCCGGGGGGGGGGGAAGCCGTGACCTCCCTCCTTCCCCTCCTCTTCCCCCCCCCCCCTCAATCAAGCCAAAGCTCCATGTCCCCTCCTCTTACCATAAGCAAGGTGCCTCTGGCCTCTGCACCCCAGGGGCACTGGTGTGGGCTGATGGCTGAAGTTCGTTGGTGTTACCCCTCACTGGTGGCAGGTGCAGCACATTCCCCTTGGCCCTGGGACTGCCCCAGTGTTAGTGCAACCTGCAGGGCCAGGTTCTCCTGCAGCAGGTGGGAGAGCATCCCCTCCTGCTGGAGACAGAGGAGGAGACAGAACCTATTACCCCAGTCAGACCAAGAGTTCAGCCCCAGAGAACCCCAGCCTGGCCCTGGGGCAGATGGGTGAGGGGGATCACAGCAATACCAGTTTGATCTAAGGTGGAGGACATTGATGACAGATGGCTCATGGAGAGGTGGAGGGGGTTAGGTAGGCCATGGCATATGAAGAGTGTTTTGGAAGGGGTGGGGCAACCATGTTGCAGGATAGGGGAACCCCAAGATTTGGGGGAATGGGGCCGGGGAATCTTGGGTTTGGCAGGGGAGCTCCCAGTCAGCAAAATGGATGAGCGAGCCCAGCTGCCAGGGGATAGGCTGAGGATGCTCCCACTGGCAGCCTTCATGCTCCACCTTGGTGAGGGATGGATGTCTGGGGAGGGCACCATGCGCAGCCTGCAGTGGGATGGGGGGTGGCTCCTAGCACTCCTAGGATAGTGGAGGGGAGAAGGGGACTGATCAGTGTCCTGGGAAGGGGGTCCCCCGACCCCTCACTGCAAAACAGCACACCCACACCCCACCACCTGCAACCAAGATGGAGAGGACAGTTCAATGCATGGGTGGGGGTGTCCCTGTTACTCCCTACTACAAAATAGCACCCCCCACCAGCCTGCAAGCCAGACGCTGAGGAAGGGAGGAGGAAACCTTCCAGTTGTGCCTGTGCTGCTCCCCCGACCCCAGCTTCCCCCCGAAAATCCCTCTCTTCCAGACCCTCCTTCCTACACATGCTTTCCTTGCAGGCTCTGTCAGACAGGGCAAGTGGATGGGGCTGTGTGCCTTGGGGCTGAGCCGAAGGGCCAAAGTTGGGAGGGGAGTGGAAAGGTGCAGTCTGAGGGAGCCACACCCCTACACGCCCCCCCATCTCTACCCCTGGATATGACATCACAACAGCACTCTTACGCTGTGGCTACGTTGCTGTTACTGAGTGGACAGTGCATCGTGGGGCAAGTGTTCTCGGGGAAAATGTTGCTCATAAGCGGCAGTTGCTCTTAAAAGGTGTTGCTGAAAACAAGCATCTACTGTGTGTCTATCTATCTAATTCAGCAGAATGACTGGCCAAGTATTCTACAATTGGGTAATAACATAGTAAAAGTATCCTGATTGGTTAATAACTTAGATTGGTTAATAATTAAATCATACAGTATTTTAATATCGTGCTGCAAAGAGCCGCAGTAGATACATTAAAGAGCCATTTGCAGCTCCCGAGCCTCAGTCTGAGCATCACTGCTTTAGGTTAGTGTTTGATGGCAGTTGAATAGGAGTTAGAAAAGGTAATAGTACTCTTCCAAGCTTTGCCGACAAACTAAACTCTGCTTCCTTTTAGATGACATTTGCAGAGGATTGTGCTGATGTGCAAAATATGATCACTGGGCACCTGTGGCTTGGCTCCACCTAAGTGGGGTTTGGATGCTCTGCTGGGCTTTGTTAATCTCATAGTGCCACCCACTTATGGTGTCAAAATGAGATATGACCCTCAGCAGATTATACAAAAGACCTTCATAATGTAATCCTCCTCCTTGTTCGTGTATGCTTTGATCAGCAGTGAAATAACTTAATGCCAGCATTAACTATCTTTGGGAATCTGAGTTAACACCTAAGTGAGATGAACAGGAACAGTTTATGCCTCTCTCAAAATTACTGTTTCAGCCTCTCTGCATATTCAGACAGACATCCCTTCATTGGCTACATTTGGCTTATACTTTGGCTTTTTTTTTAGTTCGAGACTCTTTTAAAAAAAAAAAAATCTTAGATTCTGGAGCACAAGATGGCAGTCAGGAGCAGGTATGCCTTCCCTTACCTCCTTTCCCCCCCTTACTTGAGCCTTTAGTCTTGATAATCTGACATTGAAAGGCCACGGAAACCTAAAGAAACTAGACTTCACAAATGTTTTGGAGCTAAAAGTAATTCTCATCTTGTAAAAGCCTCTTCTCCCTATATAAGCTGTCTTAAAAAAAAAAAAAAAGGCATGATCCAGGTTTCAATGGAGAATGCTATTGCACTGTTATATCAATTGACCGCAAAATGTACCAGGAAGCATTCCAGCTCTGGAAATAGTATGGTCTTCATACAACTCATCTTTGCTATCTGTCTTTCTTGTGAATGATGAACTATGATAAGTGTCCAATATAAATGTTCCTGAAGGGTTCTTTCACTCATAGGAAACATCTCAATCTCTGAGCTGTCCAATAGAATAAATATCAAATGTCACTAATTCTGCTCCAGGAGGGGAAGGTTTTTATTCCCCAAATGATGCCTTTTTATTGCATTGGAGCAAGAAGAGTCTCAAGGCTTTCTCTCTAGTACAAAGGGGTACAAAATGCACAGTGTATTTCAGTTCAGTGTTGCCTTTTAGATTGGAATAAGTGGTGGCCACATACTAGTATGCACTGGGTATTCATTATTAGCCTTATCGGGGTGGATTCCTGATCAAGAAACGCACTTTGGAAATTGTCATGAAACTAATTTTAATATGCTAGTTACTTTTTAGCTTGACTCGGAAGTCAGTATATAAGCTCCTTCTATTAATGACTTGTTTGTGATACTATCCAACCTCACCTTTGCTGTTTGCACAGCAAGACTGCATATTTTAAAAGCCTTTTCTTAGATATTGAATTATAAAGCATATCAATACTTAGAAATAGTGCTGGATGGACAAAAATGTCATCTGGAGAACCTATTTTGGTGTTGTGTATGGGTGCTATTCATTAAAAAATATATTCCTAGGTGTTCTGCCCCTCCAAAAAACAAAACTCTTCAGTTAACCTAAAGTTAAGCTTGTATCCATACGTTTTTCGAAAAGGAAAAAAGGCCTTGACACACAGATATTTTTTTCAAAAACAAACATTGAAAACCTGAAAATTCAAAGTTAAGTTTACACTTAATCAAAAAGCAAACATTAGAAAATGTGGAAATGCACAGTCCAAGTCTCTCAAACCACCTTAACATTGCCTTCATTCCCTCCTAACCTTCCACCCTGTGCATCTGTTGCGCACAGCGCATAAGAGGAAAAGACATTTTGATGGCATTTTTGTAGGGTTTAAGATGACATCTTAAGTTTATTAAATCCACTTTCTTGTCATAGTTTGCCTTTGGAATCAAGGAATATAGCTTTAATTGTGTACATGTATCTAATACGCTGTTGCGCTTCCTCATGACTCATAGACTATCTACTGTTGGTGTAGTCCCAGTTCTGGTAACAATGTCTTCTATATCTTTCAGTAGAATACAAATGTTACATTTGAAACTCCATTTACTTTCAAGAATTACATTGAACACAGTCACTTCTTGTGTAGAAATAGAAAACCTTGTCATTTTTTTCTTCAGTCTCCAGTACCACTCCAGATTCTTGGATAATGTTCCAGGCTGCAGAGAGGCAGTTCTGTCATCTTTTCTGCCATCAGCTGTTCTCTGTCCTCAAAATAGCTCCAAGTATGAACTATGATCTTGAAAGATCTCCGCCGTGGGTGCAAGCCAGGGCAGGACTGTTTATGGAATGACTGCATTTGAAGAGCTCTAGAGCCACCTGAACAGCAGTGGCTCTCTAGCAGCAGCTCCCTGCTCCTGTTTGGTGTCTCTTACTGGATCCTGACCCAGTGGTACCCTCAAGCAGCTCCTGCAGGGATCAGAGGAACCACTATGGATCATGTGGTCACCACTCCAATCCTACCTTTACCAATTTTCAGTGGCTCATCTCATCAGGGCAGGAGTCAAGGAAGCTACATGAGAGGGCATCAAAATGCCCTCCAGAGCCAGCACATTGAAATCCTTGCAGAATTCCTTCCCTTCCTCTATCAAACTTTCCTCCTAGAAGGTCAGTGACTTCCTTCTTTATGCTTAAGGAAGAGGAAAGATGGATCACAGTCACAAGATTACTTGTTGGCTTTGCCGAGATATGTCATGGTTGTATATAGCTTTAATTTGCCTTTTTCTTCTTTTGTAAAAGATAGATTTCGTAAAATAAAAATGTCTTGAGTTACTGATTACTTGTGTGTGTTACGGTAAAATAGAGCTTATGAAACGATTTGAACAAGAATACAAAATAGAATGTGTAGTAATATGGTAAACCAAATTTGGGGAGTACGTTCTGCAAGTTTGGGGGAAAAGTTGAGAGAGACAGACAAACATATGGATAGCAAATATATCTGACAAGTAACTCTTCCCTGATGGAAATTATGCCTTTAACAGAATCAGAAATTCCATATTTCCTCTCATAGAGTCAAATACAAAAGTTTTAATGGAGATCCTGTGAGTAGATACTCCACCTCAAGACTTGCCAGGAGAAGAATCTTTCCAGTTGGAGAAGTGCTTAAGATACCCACTGGGCAAAAAGATAATTTATTTGCTCCTCAGGGCGTGCTTGTTGGATCATGGCTGCCCAAAAGCCAAAGTCAGTTATTTTTGGTAAGGAAATATTATTGGTTCAGAGACTTATATTTAGTTATACCCATTTCAAGTCTTGCAACTGGCTGTTTAAAAAAATGTACCAGAAAGTTTTTTATTTAAAGTTTTCAGTTCTTATGGCAAGTATCGGAGATTTTTTTACTTGGAAAAGTGTAAAATGGAACTGTAAAAATGGAACTTCTTAAATTTCTTCAGTCAGACAGAAGTTCATGTAGGTATAATACTTAAATTGTCCAAGCATGGTTAGTAGGGCTGTCGATTAATCACAGTTAACTCATGTGATTAACTAAAAAAAATTAATCACGATTAATCACACTGTTAAACAATAGAATACCAATTGAAATTTATTAAATATTTTGGATGTTTTTCTACATTTTCAAATATATTGATTTCTGATACAACACAGAATACAAAGTGTACAGTGCTCACTTTATATTATTTTTATTATAACTATTTGCACTGTAAAAATGATAAACAAGAAATAGTGTTTTTCAATTCACCTCATACAAGTACTGTAGTGCAATCACTTTATAATGAAAGTGTAACTTACAAATGTAGATTTTATTTTTGTTAGATAACTGCACTCAAAAACAAAACAATGTAAAACCTTAGAGCCTACAAGTCCACTCAGTCCTACTTCTTGTTTAGCCAATCGCTAAGACAGACAAGTTTGTTTACATTTACAGGAGATACTGCTGCCTGCTCCTTCTTTACAATGTCACTTGAAAGTGAGAACAGACGTTTGCATGGCACTTTTGTAGCTGGCGTTGCAAGGTACTTATATGCCAGATATGCTAAACATTTGTATGCCCCTTCATGCTTCAACCACCATTCCAGAGGACATGCTTCCATGCTGATGACGCTCGTTTAAAAAAAATGTGTTAATTAAATTTGTGACTGAACTCCTTGGGGGAGAATTGTATGTCTCCTGTTCTGTTTTACCTGCATTCTGCCTTATATTTCATGTTATAGCAGTCTCAGATGACAATCCAGCACATGTTCGTTTTAAGAACACTTTCACAGCAGATTTGACAAAATGCAAAGAAGGTACCAATGTGAGCTTTCTAAGGATAGCTACAGTACTTGACCTAAGATTTAAGAATCTGAAGTTCTTTTCAAAATCTGAGGGGGATGAGGTGTGGAGCATGCTTTCAGAAGTCTTAAAAGAGCAACACTCCAATGCAGAAACTGCAGAACCCGAACCACCAAAAAAGAAAATCAGCCTTCTCCTGGTGGCATCTGACTCAGATGATGAAAATGAACATGCTTGATCCACTCTGCTTTGGATCATTATCGAGCAGAACCCGTCATCAGCATGGACACATGTCCTCTGGAATGGTGGTTGAAGCATGAAGGGACATATGAATCTTTAGCGCATCTGGCACATAAATGTCTTGCGACACTGTCTACAACAGTGCCATAAGAACGCCTCTTATCACTTTCAGGTGATATTGTAAACAAGAAGCGAGCAGCATTATCTCCTGCAAATTGTAACCAAACTTGTTTGTCTGAGCGATTGGCTGAACAAGAAGTAGGACTGAGTGGACTTGTGGGCTCTAAAATTTAACGTTGTTTTATTTTTGAATGCAGGGTTTTTTTGTACATAATTCAACATTTGTAAGTTCAACTTTCATGATAAAGAGATTGCACTAAAGTACTTGTACTAGGTGAATGGAAAAATACTATTTGTTTTTTTACAGTGCAAATACTTGTAATCAAAAATAAATATAAAGTGAGCACTGTACACTTTGTATTCTGTGTTGTAATTGAAATCAGTATATTTGAAAATGTTGAAAAATCCAAAAATATTTAAATATATGGTATTCTATTGTTTGACAATGCGATTAATCGTGATTAATTTTTTTAATTGCTTGACAGCCCTAATTGTTAGGTTCCTTTTTTAGTACCTGAACCTTCTTAATAAAAAAAGATGCTTCTTAATCAAGTAATCTGCTTTTCATGTGTATTCAGAATCATAACTCTTTAATTGTTTACTGACTAAAATAAGTTTTACTAATTTTGGTTTTGTCAGGACTGAAGAACCAGTGCAACTCTAGAAAAGCGAAAAAAATTCTGTTCTTGTGCATGATCAACTGAGTTGTTGAGAGAGCTCTCCTTGTAGAATCTTCATTGTTGACATGTGAGCCAGAAAGAAACTGTCTTATCTTCTGGTCCATATTGAGTTTACCAGTCTAACTGTTTAAAAACTTATTTTTAAACTGAACAGTTTTCATCTGAATCAGAGATGACAAACACTGAACTCCATGCATCACTTATTACCAAGTCACACTCTGACTAGAACCACACTTTAAATATCTCCCAACTCTACTTCTGTCAGGGTTTCCTCCCCACTCTGAACTCTGGGGTACAGATTTGGGGACCCCCATGAAAGACCCCCTAAGCTTATTTCTACCAGCTTAGATTACAAAATTCCCCAAGGCACAAATTCTCCCTTGTCCTTGGATGGTATTGCTGCTGCCACCAAGTGAGTTAGACAAAGATTCAGGAAAAAGACCACTTGGAGTTCCTGTTTCCCAAAAATATCCCCCCAAGCCCTTTCACCCCCCCCCCTTTCCTGGGGAGGCTTAAGAATAATATACCAACCAAATAGGTAAACAAGGTAAATATTGAACCATGAGTCAGTGTGTTGAATAGACTTGTTTTTTGTTAATAAGTCACACTTGAGGATGCCAGCTTAAATATAAAGAACCTAACGGTTATGCAGAATTGAGTTAGATATGAGCCACATGACATCCCAAATGCACACTTTTACCCTGATACTGTCCATCAGTATCTATTTGAAAAAGGAATAAAATACCAACCAATTCACGTGGTTTAACATCCAAAATCTCCTAGAATTTTAAAGTAAGTTCTTTGGGGCAGGGACCTTCTTTGTTCTGTGTTTGAATAGTGCCTAGAACACTGGGGTCTTGGTCCATGACTGAGGTTCCTGCTTGCTACTACTGTACAAATAATTTATAATTATAATAAAGTTAATTTTGACATTTGAAAATATAAAACTCTAGAGCAGGGATCGGCAACCTTTGGCACACGTCCCGTCAGGACGTGTGCCAAATATTTAAAGTGTGGTTCTATTCAGAGTGTGACTTGGTAATAAGTGATGCATGGAGTTCAATGTTTGTCATCTCTGATTCAGATGAAAACCGCTGGCGGACCAGGACGGTTTGTTTACCTGCAGTGTTCACAGGTTCGTCCGATCGCAGCTCCCACTGGCCGCGGTTTGCCATTCCAAACCAATGAGGGCTGCGGGAGGCAGTGCAGGCCGAGGGATGTGCTGGCCGCCGCTTCCAACAGCACCCATTGGCCTGGAATGGTGAACCGCAGCCAGTGGGAGCTGCGATCGGCCGAACCTGTGGACGCTGCAGGTAAACAAACCGTCCTGGCCCGCCAGCGGATTTCCCTGACAGGCCGTGTGCCAAAGGTTGCCGATCTCTGCTCTAGAGCAAATGCTAAATTAAAATAGCCAGTGGTGTAACTTAAGTCATTATGTATTCTCTCCTCTTGAAGGTAGAGGTCCTAATACTTGAGTGCAGCCTATAGTTGTGTGCATAAATTTGAGTGTGTACCTGTATGCACCCACAAATTGAGTTTGACATCAAACTAGCCAGTATGCAGGCACAATTATTATGCGCATTTAGAAACAATTCTGAGGATGGCTAAAAATGTTTTCCATAATGTTCTGGTTTGAAAGTTTGTTCTTAAATGTGATGTTTCTTGGGAGTGCAATGGTGGGGTGGTGGTAGGGAGAAGCTTTCATTTAAAAGTTGCTCAATTCGCAGGGTGTTTTTTCAGATTGCTTGGTTAATGTGCAAGTTTTGGAAGAGATTGCATAACACTCTGATTTTAGCAGGAAATATTTATTGCTACTGATAAGATAGAAGCAAGTCTGCACTACCATATAATAATTTCAGAGGCCTTGACATTATCATTGTTTGATCATTAGCTTAGTCAAATGGCAAACAGCACACAGTTCAGTAGAGGTAAATAGCCTGGGAAAAGTGTTACATTTTTTAATCAGATCATAAATTTAACCATAAACAGCACTGTAGCAGAGAGGTAGGGCAATTAACATTTAATATTGTATTGCAGTAAAGATCTTTGATCTACTCAAGTCAGCTGATTTTTACATATATTTAATTAATGACCCTTTTAGGATTCCTTATTCTAGAGGTATGAACCCAGGACAAAGTGACAAACATTTTATTACATCATTTCAGCAGCACCTATTGTGGGGTGTATCCGTGCAATACAATAAAGATTAAATGATAAAAATCTGACGGAAAATACATCCACTCAAATACCATACACAAGTTGTGCCCCCAAGCCCAAAATAATTTTGAACTACGAAAAAAAAAAAACCCAGAAGCAGTGTGGAAAAAATAAACAAAAAAGAGGGAGCCCAAGAATATCGGTCAGGCAAATGAAATGTGGAGAGGGTCTAAATGTAGCTACTGAGACTAGCTTTGCTGGCTTCCTCTGGGAAACAGTTTTACTCTTTGAGAATGAATATTCAAGGGACCTGTCTCATACTGACTGCCCGATGGGATCACCAGACCCACTCCCATTGATCATAATTTCTGAGCAGTGTGCTAAAGGTGAACGGCCTAATTTTTTACAGGCGGTAGTCACCTGCAGCTCCCATTGAAGTCAAGGAATGGAAATGATGGATAGTGGTGATATTAGAGGGAAAATAGATAAATCTAATTTTAAATAAAATTAATTAAAATAACTTAAAACTGCACCTTATAGTGAAAAACAAACAATAGAAAGCATAAACCTGGTCTCTTCCCATTCTTGCCAAAAAGACCAAGATTATTGTTGTTTAACATATGTGCTGGATGCCTTGAGGTAGAATCCAGTTAGCTGGGTTCAGGGCAGTATGCAAAAATAAATTAATAGTTGAACCAAAACCTATTCAGACACATGATTTAAACAGCATTCTGACACTTATAAAAAATATTGCTTTTTCTACTAGGCCAACAGTTCATGTGTGACTGAAAGTACCCCTGTATTCACACTTTATGTACTACTGTAGTAATATTTGAAAACTAATAACTTGCTAGTCAATAATATGGTGAAATGTATGTGGCAACATTATATGTAAAGTTATGAATTCCTCCTTTATGATAGCACAGGTTCAAACCCACACAGCCCTGACTAGGCAAAAATTGTTAAACAGTTCTAAACAAAAAATGTGTTTTCCTCAATTTACATATAAGTAGTAAACAGTCCTTGAGACAGCAAGAGGGGAAAATGGCAGGAGACAAGGCAAATCTGCATTTCAGTATATGCAGGGGAGAAGAAAGAGCATGGAGCCACCTTCACCACCAGTTTTTACTGTTTGAATAAACTTTGCTTTGAGCGGTAATCCTCAGGAGAATCCACTTCAAAGGGTGACTGGACTATAAAAGTGAAGAGGGAAATACACCCCAAGGTGTATTTCCCTATCTCTTTCACTAAGAAGACAAAAGAACCAGCCCTTTGACTTTAGGGGTGATCCTGACCTGATAATTTGGTCAGCAATGTTGTAAGAATTTTACCTTGAACCAAGCCTAGCTTGTTAAGTATTTGCTACTAGAAAGCATTTTATCTTTTTCTCTTGTAACCATTTTTGCCTTTAATACCTTATTCTTGTACTCACTCAATCTATCTCTTTGTATTTAAATAAACTTCTTCTTTTTAATCAAAACTAATCCAGTATTGTGTTTACACTGAACAGTTTGGGTAACTCCAGTTAAAGTAGAAAACTGTCGAATATTGACTCCTTACAAGAGAGAGCTGGACAGTGCAGAACACAAGTTTTGGGGAAAATTCGGGACTTGAAGTTTGTTGGGGGTCACCCTGCAAGTCGTAACCATGGCTGGTGGAAGCCAGAGTATGACTGGTCTGTTGCTGACAGGCTATTAGGGTCAGAGCTGCTGACCCAGGGCTATAGCTATACACAGATACTCAGGGTATGACCTTCATGCTGTGAGGCTGTTTGTGAGTGGACCAGGTTGGATGCTACAACAGCAAAGCATTGTGAGGCACTCAGGGATACGGGCCAGGCAGTGACACAACCTCTCACTGGTTTGGATTGTACCCCAGAATGTGACATCATGCTAATGTCAGGATTTCTGGGCCTTGTCATATATAGTGCCTTAATGACATTGTACGGGATCGCTGCTTACTCAGCTACAGTCTGTCCAACAATACCAGCTGTTTCAAAGGGAATGAGCAGAATAGGGCAATCATCAAGTGATCCATCTCCTATCGTTCTGTCCCAGCATCTGTCAGAGGCCTCGGGACATCTAGAGCATGGGGTTGCATGACTAATAGCCATTGATGGACCTATCCTCCATGACCTTATCTAATTCTTTTTTGAATCCACTTGTAGTTTTTGCCTTCATAGCATCCTCTGGCAACGCATTGCACAGGTTGACTGTGCATTGCGTCAGAATGCAGGTGTGAAGAATTTGTTAAAAACTCAAAATGTGAAGTAGTCAATGTATCTGTGGAGAAGACTTTTCCTTTGTGTCCCAGTTCATTGCTGTGTGCACCACTCCTTCCTATGAAGGTTCCTATACACCTAAATGCCCCCCCTTATTCTAAGCATAGGCCACTATGCCTCTGACAAATTCTTGCCCGTCTTACACATAAAAAATAAATGATGGAGACAGAGGTTTGTGCCTATCCACGTCCACACGCTCCTTTCCAACCTCCTTTAATTTTGAATTTCCTGGACCCTTGCATGCAACACACCACATGCTTCCATCCATCTCCCAGTCCTATGAACACACCTTCATTTCTCCCCCTCTTCCACTTGAAAATATTTAGAAATTTCTACACATTTTTTTAAAAATAGTATGTAGACATTTTCAAGTGCTTACAAGTGGAAGGGCAGAGGAACGTGGGGGGGCGAGCGTGGAAGGAAACAGAGGACAGAAGATATGGAGGAAGCTCAGGTTTATAAGGAGACATGCAGGAGCTAGAATAACAGGCTGCATGTGTTGTGGGAGGGGGGCTGTAGCTGTGCTGAGGAAGCTAGAATTGAGGCCAGGTTTGCCAGCCATAGAAAGGACCTCCTTAGAAGAGCTGTAATGTTCATTTCTTTAGCAAGCTTCTTTAGCTGACAGTCCTGCTTTGGATTACCAGAGCTTTTCTCAGTATTTTACCAGGCTTCTTCTTGTGAATCTGAACTTGTCTGTACAACAAAGGTAGTAGACAGGAGATTTGTTTAGCACTAGGGTAATAAGCTGGCCATGGGCCGTAGTTAAGGAATGGAGTAAAGGAAACTGTCTGGCCAGGGTCTTCTGGTCTCCCTTCTGAAGTACAGCAGACTATCCAGTATTTGCCATTTGTGGGTCCATCCTTTTCAGAAAAAAAATGGACAATAGTCTGCATAGCCTGAAAGGTTCCAGGGCAGTACTGAGATTGCTTGGAATCTACACACCAGCGACAGAGGAAGTGATTCTGGCCTCAGCAGGCTGTCGGATATCAGTGTTTTATTCCTCGGCCCCAAGACATGCTGAGAAAAAGAAGGAGGAATTACAGGAGGCTACCACTGTGCTCCTCATCTGCAACCACAAGTTTCTCTCAACCAGCTGTCCAGTCTAAATATGCATTTGGACAGATATGTCAAGGGCAGCATACCAGTATTTACAGACCAATTTGTTCCTGTGCATATTTTGCCGATCATCTATCCCATTTTCTTTGTACTTGGACTCACATCACATTGGATTGCTGGGTCCCTAAGCATGTTGGATCTGGGATATTCTCTTCAATTTGTTTCTGTCCCCCTTTTCCACTCCCTCTTCCCTGTCCCCCTTGAGGGACCACTCTTATGAGACTGTTCTTCAGTAGGAGGTCCAGTCTTTCTTTCTAGTGAGCCACAGAAAAAGTTCTTCTGTACTTCAGGGGTAAGGGTTTTATTCCCGCTGTTTTCTTATACTCAAAGCAAAAGGCAGTTTCAGATCTATTTTAGATCTAAAGGAGTTAGACAAGTATCTGAAGAAAATAAAGTTCTGCATGGTTACCCTAGCTTCCATCATTCCTTCCCTGGAACAATGGAACTGGTATGCTGCCCTTGACTTAAAGGATGCTTACTTCCCTGTAGCAATCTGTCCAGACCACCACAAGATTCCCAGGTTTATAGCGAATAGAACACAATACCAATTCACAGTACTTCCACCTGGTCTTTCAGCAACCCATTGTGTTTTCACAAAGTGCATGGCATAGTAGCTGTGTATCTGAGGAGGTTGGGAATCCATGTGTTCTCCTACCTGAATGACTAGCTTGTGAGAATTGAGTCTAGTCTCAAGTGCTGTCTAGCATGGCCATCATTCAATCCACCTTCCATGTGCTGGGGTTTTACTCAGTCTGGACAAGTCAATTCTAAAACCTGTAAAAAGAATAAGGTTTATCATAGCACTTCTGGATGCTATAAAAACCAGATTTTCTGCCCACTCAAAGTTCCTAAAGCTTTGAGGCCTGGTGTTTGGATCTAAAAGCATATCCTATTACCACAGTGCACATTTGCCTCATGCATCTGGAACACTTGGCAACATGTACCTACCTAGTACAGAATGCCAAACTATACCTCAGGAGCTTTAGGGAAGGCTACTGTTGCTATATATCCCTTGTTGACATCGTCTGGACAGAATGATTTGTATTCCAAAAGTAATTGTGTCCTCTCTGGGCTGGTGGACAGACTTTCAGAACATTTGTGCAGGCATTTCCTTCATTTCTCTGCAACCATCGCTGACGTTAGTCATGGATGCCTCATCCCAGGGTTGGGGGGCACACCGTACATACTGGAACCCTGCAAACTTGGATTCTGGTCCTCACAGAATCTGAGGACTCATTTAAACATCAGGGAATTACGTGCTATCCTGCTTGGCCTTACATCCACATACGCTGAAGAAAAATCTGCTAGTGTTAATGGACAACACAGCAACTGTGTTTTATGTAAACACATAGGGAGGGGCACATTTGTCTCAACTATTCAGGGAGGCAATTCTGCTTTGGGAGTTCTGCATAACCAACTCTATTCATCTCAAAGCTGCTTACCTCCAGGAGAACATGTTGGGAGATCACCTAAGCAGGTCCATCTCAGCTCACCACAAATGGTCACTGCGTCTGGATGTGGCCAGGTCCAATTTCCAGCTGTGGGGAAATTCCCAAGTGGGCCTGTTTTGCAATAAAGGCCAACAGAAAGTGCCATTTGTTCTGCTCATGAGGGAGTCTGAGCCTAGGGTCTTTGGCGGACACTTTCCTGTTATCGTGGACGAATTCCCTGCTCTATATGCCTTTCCTTCAATACCATTACTATCCAGAGTCCTGTTCAAAGCAAAGCAGGATCATGCTTGCCTCATACTAACAGCACCAATGTGACCTTGGCAACTTCTCAACCCTGCTAGTGTTGTTAGTCATACCTGCCCCTCCTCTCCTGTTGGATTCAGACGTAATTTTTCAGGACCTGGCCATCTCTCCATCCCAACCTACCAGCCCTCCACTTAACCGTGAAGCATCTACACTATCAGTGGAAATAGCTTGCTTGAAAGATGTTCAGGAGGTGCTTCTGAATAGAAGAAAGCCTTTAACTAAGCGTACTTACCTGGCCAAATGGGAATTTTTTTTTGGTCTGGTCTCAGCAGAAAAGTCTCTCTCCAGTGCAGGCTTCCATTAACCATGTTTTTGATTATCTGTTGCACCTAAAACATCAAGGCCTGACGGTTAGTTCCATAAAGTACAT